>NC_060247.1:58839110-59464110 GCF_921293095.1 Ischnura elegans
TTAGGCGACAGTTCGACAGAAGAAAGGAGCAGTACTTCAATAGAGCGAGCTGTGTTAATCATAAAAATTATCGCAAAATTCCCCTCTTTTTCTGTTGGAAGATGTATGACGAACGACACAAAGTAAAATGTCGGTACCCCCTCAATTGTTTGGACCCACCCTTGCAAGAGAACCCTCTCTTTACGGAGGCCTCGCGATACTATTGTGATCTCAGCGCCGCCGCCGCTTGCTCCCTCTGGATAATGAAATTCGTTAAAACGAGGACGAATTTTCAAACGGGCCTCCTTTCTATTCCATCCCGCTATCCCTTACGAGCACTTCCTGCGGCCCCTCTTCCCATACCATCTTGCTTCTCTTTTTTCTGTTCAAAGTCCCCATCGCATCGTCCTCCCTCTGGGTCAGCTACGGTTTAAATTAAACAGGCGATTCCGCGCCACGGGACATGAATAATAATGTAAAGGCCATTGCAAGGGTGGAGGGTGGATCAAAACGAAAAACATTTTAAGGGAGCCGGATAAGTTCTGTGCGTTGGAAAATGCCAAGGAACATGGTATGGTATGAAGTGAAAGGGCAACGCTCTTATCGTATCCAAAGGGAATATGTTTTACATAAACGCAAAAAATTGACTTTCTTTTGCCACTATTCAGCTACCGAGGTATCAAGACTATTGCTTATTTTTCCGAGTTCCCAGTTCTTTATGTATAAAAAGCCAATTACAATATTATAAAGAATAGACTCCCTGCCAAGCAAGGTTGAAAAATAAATGTATTAACAAGTCTACATTAGGTCTTTCTTTCCTACACAAAAATCGCAGAAAGGTCAAAACATGTTTAGAGGTTTTTTCATGTACATATTCTCATTCTGGATCACAAAAAAGTCCTCGATTTTCTTACCCTTCAGGCAAAAAAAAACTTTTTCTACTAATTTAGATGGGAATGTTTTTAAATTAATTGCCACTCATCGCAATACAACTCAACATGTGGAAATGAGATTTAGAATGAGAGACAAGGTAGAAAAGCATTTCGTAATTTTAAACTCATTGTTTCATTTGAAACAAAAACAATTGACTTATGAGGAAAAGAGCCAATTACGTCATACACTCGTCTTACATTAATTACATGACCCAGAGTCTGAAGTTAACCAATCATTTCCACCTTGAAATACCATCAAAGCAAGCTTTATTTCGCTTAAAAAAGTATTTTAAACTCACGTAAAAGAATCGCTTGAAGGTTATATTTCATAAAAGAATACAATATGAAAAGATATCGGCCCAAAAAATACTGAGATAATAGAGTAAAAACCTAATATTTGGATTCATGAGGTAAATTGGTTAAAGGAGGAGACAAGCATTTGGAGCACCTAAGAAATAACTCCCTTTTGAGTCCTATGAGGGTTGACAGCTGGAATACCATACCTCGCCTAGCGCCGCGGAACGTTTCAAAAACTCCCAAAGGCTATTTATTTCAAGAGGTTGATTTGCCAGAGAGGAAACCGCTTCCCATCGGTCTCCTTCTTTCCTTCATTTGCATTATCGATCCGCGCTTGTCCCTTCAACATTTTTACTCGAGGAAAATAACATGCAAAAAAATAAAACCAGAAAAAAACCTCCCGCTCTTGTGGTTCATTGTGAATAAAAATGTTTGCGTGTCGAAAAGACCAGCCTGACGGATAAAAAGGATATGTTGAAACTTCGGTTCGGGTAGATTGAGATACGGACTCTTATATTTTTCAACTTTTTTTTTTAGCGTGCGGATTGTTGGGCCGGAGATAATTTATGCTAAACGCGTGGAGGGAGGCAAACGTCAAGGTGATAACGCCAAAGGTTCGCCATTATACATTCAACTGCGAAAGAAATCTTGGAGGTGATGTATGACAGTTGTTGAGGAGGGAGACCGAGGGGAAAGGGGGTGGGGGCAGTGAAAGGAAAGGTGGTGGCCAGGGAATTTGAGAGGTAAATGCAGATCATGGGGAATGAAACGGAAGGGGTCACTTTCGCCATTTGCATCACGTCTTGAAAGCAACTTCCGAATATCCACAGCCATTAAAAAAAAGAGCGATTTGTCACCAATGTCGAAGATAAAACGCTTAAAATTCAGCGGTAGGAAAAAAGTTAAATTTTGAAGACAAATCATGAATAAAATTCTCACGGGTTTTTGCGCGGGTCAGAAAAATTATGGCAGTAATAATTTTCAAAATGGCATGTTTTGCGATGGAAATAAGTGTAGTTTTGATGGATGAATTTATAAAAGACGTTATAAATACGAATTAGTGTAATAAAAATAAATAAATATTCTTAATTTATTCCATATAACCTCTCAATAACCTCTTTTGCACTGGAAATAATAATGAATCCATTCTCTCAGCAATTAAACCTTTATATAGGGTAAATTAAATCATGCATCATTTGAAGGCGACTGTTTTTGCGAAATTATTTTATTTTCAAATTTCCTGCGTGCGCCCAAAGCTGCTACAGTTATAACGGTTATTTTATACCCAGCGATTGCTACGGTATATGAGGCACTCGCTTAAAAATCAGCAGTGAAGAGCATTGGGCTCTGATGTCAATTTTGGGCGACAATTATTTCTTAAATGCCTTTAAAAATGAATGGGCACCATACGGTAAGCGGAACTGTTTAGTGAATTGAATGTAGTTTTTATATTATTATAGTGGAGAATGGTGGCGTAGTGGGCAGAGCGATGATTTAATGATTGAAGGATAAAATGTAGGATAAAAATTACAAACACCCCCTTAGAAAAATCCTCTAAGAGACAGGTAGCCCAGTGAAAGAAAACTGGCCTTCATCTCTTATGTGGTTAATACACACGAGTCTGTCTGAGATGAGCTCTACTCACACCTATTCAAACCAATCTAAGGTTTTAATCTTTGATAGAATGGTTGCACTATACTTTCCAATGCGAAACGGATTATTGAAAGGTTGTGTGAAATATATTTAGCGCATAAATACATATTTATTACGCATATTTGTATTTATTTCCCTTTAGAGGTGAAACTTCAGTTATTTATATTGAAAAATTCCGTGTTGAAAATGTAACAGTAAGGAATAAATTGGTTGCGAATACCTGGTTAGCAGTGACGTAAATAAGAAAAAAAGGGGCGATTTTCACTGTTGCCAGTGACAGTTCTTAAGGCTAACATTCAAATGACCCACCTCTTGTACACAGTGAACAAATGAAAAGAGTTCGTTTTACTGGAATCAGTGGTATCTGAAAAAAATAAGGGTCCGAGAATACAAAAGAAAAGGAAAAACAGCTTCCCCGGTCAATGAGTTAAGAGGGAGTATCACCCTCATTCGACGGATCTTTTTTAGTGATGCATTGCTTGTTAAAACTAGCCTATCAGCTTCAAATGTTTTGGGTATACATCGTAGACCTTTGTCAGGCCTTGAATATCTTTAAATTTATAATTGATTGTAATTCGATATGCTGTTCCACGATATCACTCCGCAAAAAGTTGACCCCAATTTATTAACTTTTATATCTGTTATAATTTTCTCACACGTAAAATTTATGTAGGCATAGACAGCAGTAGGTAAGTTTTCCATACACCATGAAACTTTAAATTTGTTAGCCTAAGACACAGTTTCTGGCCCAATTCTATTTAATTTTTCAATATTTAACAATCTGACATCACTTAGTCTTATTTTTATGCTCCTTAATTTCACCTGATCAAGGTTTCAGCACATAATACCATTTTTAAGTGACCTTAGGTCGAAATAAATGAGTGCGTAACCAAATGAAATATTTTTTTAAATTATTAGCATAATTTTTAAAGGAGATATAGGGTATGTTGTTAAAAAAGACAGTACAGGTGATCAAATGTACAATACAAACATTTTATCCACCAGGAAGTCATTATAGAGAGGTTTTAAGCTTATACATTAACTCCAATTGGTATTGGCAAACTGCTTACTGTATTTTACATGAGCACTTGCAGAATGAGCACATGAAAGCAGAGGTTTAAGGGGACATATACTTCTGCGTTATCGGTCAGACCTCAATCTGTCGTTGCGGTACGCGCACGATGCTATCATCGAACGAAGCGGCAATTTAGGTAAAAGCACGGAGTAAACCAGGGAATCAGCGGTTGAAATAACGTCCATCAATACGACCTGATGTAATTTGAGTGGTAATCATTGGGCCAAGCTTGCAGGGGATATTTCCCTCCGTGCAATACATTTCGGCAATTGTTATCGATGAGGTATGAGTGCTCTGAAAGTAGTTTTGTAATTACAAAAAAATCAGTTCAATAACGGAGAGTGGTCGCCCTGAGAAAAGCTTTAAGAGCCAATTGTAACGATGATATGGATTCATAAACCTATGGTGAGATGTTAATGGAAGAGCTGTGATCAATTCTTCGATAGCTGAGAATCAACAGGACAGCTTATGAATTTAATTCTCCATCATAGGGGTTTATCACATCACATCAAGTTGGGTTCGATAACCTGGAACTATCATGAGGCATAGAATATTCATTTTACTCTCATCTCAATCGCAGCTTAATAATAAGGCGGAAGTTATCACCCATCCATTAATTGGAGAGAAATGGGCTCAAGAGATATGTATGCTGGCTCGGCGTTGGTCCTCTTCGGAAAATTATGCACTCAAACTGATTGAGTCACCTCGATTGACCTCACTGTCATTTAGGGAACAGATTAAAGGATTTAAATACAGTAGGATGTACGCTTAAATATCGCTGATGTTACTTACGGCGTGACCTTTTGTCAAAAGCGATGACCAGACCGTCCGAAGATATCCCCGTGGTGATTTGAATGATTTTATCCTGTCATCAGGGTTTGCTGTAAACATACTGCGTCAGTGATGAGTGTGAAGTTGGATATGCCGTCTATAGCAAGAAGCTTACAAGCCTTCAGATAATGGCAAAGTCAAAGGATAATCTAGAACAAAATAAAGTTACATCTTCCTAATTAAATGCTACCAATAATTTTCCCATCTAATAAAAGGTGAAACGTTTGGCGTTCATCACGACATGAATAAACAAAAACCCTTTGCAGAAAAATTGAGAAAGAAATTAATAGGTTAATACTTTAGTATTATGATCCATCATGCACTTCAGAAATCATGGGATAATTCTGTTCACTTCTTCATCAATAACATAGCAAAAATATATCAGGTGGCGTGATATAACGTCACTTTTACCAACTCCAAAAAACTTAGAGAAAAACTTTGACGTGCCACAAAAATAAAACCCCACTAATCACAGACAATATACTAATGAATGTTGGGACCTCATCGTACATTCTGAAAATATTTAATCCTCGGGTAAAATGTTTTGCAAAGGAGAATATTAGTAAGGGTCTCGTATGACTAATACGATACCTTAAGCGTTCTAATCATCGGCAAAGGGTTTAACGTGTCCACGTGAACTACATAAGTAATTTGTCAATGCCGACGTCACTTTGTTAACGTTCGGAGGCATCAGCCCAGGGGAGGCAGAGAGAGGCCTTGGAACCAATTTGCGAGCTTGACGAACGACATGCACGACCCTCAGAGCCCCTTGGATGTCTCGAAAATTATCGATTGATTTATTATTGTCGGAGGGGTAGGAGATGGGGTCAACTGGGCGTGTGGAGATCGAGAGATAGGACCTTTGGCGTGTGTCACCAGGCGAGGAAGTGGCCGAGCTGAAAATGTGGTGACCGACGGGAAAAATTGCGCTCTCCAAACAAAATACTCTCCGCATGTAAACCGAAAAGCAATGCCCTCACCATTACGTTTTTCCGGCGAGTTGGCTAATTGGGCAATCATAGAGCATCATAGCCTTCCAGTTCACACTCAAATGCACCATCTTTCCCTTTTACCATGACAAAAAGAGCATCAGAGTCTATTTTCTATGCGGGTTGGCGTATTTTATGATGGCTGCATTATTAGGAGTAGCGACTGAGCAGTTTTTATAATTAAAACACGTTATATGTGGTATTACATTTATTTCATGATAAATATTTAAAAACTTGACATTTTATCCAAAAATTGACATTAAACCACATTATCTTTCATGATAACGAAAATTGTAATATCACAATTCATTAAAAATTCTTAAAATATATAAAAATAAAATTTTCCTCGTCAATATTTTATAACATTGCAGAAAATTAAAAATAAAAATTCGTAGAAAAACGTAGACTCTGATTACTCTTTTTCCCATCAATATGAACAATAGTTTCTTTCCTAAGAGTTTTATGATTTTAGGTCCAGCGGAAAGTATGTGCCTACTCGTGTATTTTATCTGAGTGAATCATAACTTATAAACACTAGATAAGTAAAAATACCGGCGTTAGTAGTGAGTCCTCAATCACAATCAAATGCGCAATCAATCCCTTTTACCATGACACAGTAGCCTCGGAGATCTATTTTATATCTGGTTTCACGTATTTTACGATGGCTGTATTAGGAGTAGAAACTGAGGAGCGTATTTAACAATATATTTTATTTTACCTTCTGCATAACATCAATTTTACGATTAATAATCACGAAATAATTGATTACTATGAAACTAGTTTAGTAAAATACCGGCGTTAGCAGCAAGTCTTCGTATTTCAACTAAACCAACACATCTTCCTCGTTATGATGGATGCATTATGACCCATATTCAAGATGCGTTTTTATTTATGGGAAACAGTGTAATCATAGTCTTCACTTATTTCACATTAGTATTTTCACACATTAGTCTTTTCATTTCTAATTATCTGCCATGTTATATAAAATGGACGATGACTATGATGATAACAATAAAAAAAATATTGCCGTGACTGACCTTCGATTTTGATGAATCACTGGCTTAACTTTTATTGATTTAGGTACTTGAATTTGTTTTTTTAGCAAACTCTGTTTCTATGATCGCGTGAATTTTCAATATTTAATCCATGCCGTAAATCTTGTTACAGCAGAAGCCAAATAAAGAGCGCAATAAATGGCACGGCAATGATAAATACGTTCATTTCTACAGAAAAAGGCATCATCCATGGACTTCATTATAATATGATGAGAGATAATTTGACGATTAATAAGAATATATCAGCTGTCACTGACACACAAAGGAAATTCCTTGCTGAAAACCATAAGCACATCACTTCCTGAACGTACGCGGCACAACATCCTGTGATTGACCCTTTCCACAATCATGCGTCAAAATAAGCTCCGCCGTGTATGACATCACCACGACAGCTATCTCACCTTATCCTCGTCCGATTACTAAGCCCACCACAGAGAGTCATTGATCCTTCCAGGACTAGGATAGCCAGGGGGGTGTCTGGGCACGTGCTCCGATCCTGGACACCCTCATTCTACATATGATAGAAACGACCCGACAAACGCATTGAAAATTCACGGACGTGAATACGGAATTACATGCACCAACGCGCCTGTGTCCGGATAAAGGCTATGGGAATGCACGGTATGGGTAGATAGGCCCAATCACAAAATGATTCGGTATATTCCTCCTGATTAGCCGACTTCTCCAACGACGGCGAATCAGGGTGTCGAGCAATCATATCAACCAAATTCTGTGTGTGAATATAAATATGAAATTAGGGCTAAACTCTTTACTTTCATGGATTAATTTATTAGCAGTGAATGTGGATGTACAATAGCTTTTCAGCAATTCTGTCAAACTGCGCTTTGGGATTCTAGTTCATTAACTGATACATCAATGCAAAATTCCGCCCAGCAAGCATTTACGCCGTTCTGGGTTTCAAAAATTATACCCTATGCATCCGATAATTCTTGTTTTTCATTATTAATGCCTTTTTGTATCTAAATTTCCACATTACCTTACACGATGACGAAAATTTAGCTATCAGGATTCAATACAAAATTCTTAAAATAAAAAATAAATTTTTCCTCGTCAATCTTCTAAACCATTGCAGAAAATTAAGAATGAAAATGCGTAGAAACACGGAGACTCTGATTAATCTTTTTCCCATCAATACGAACACCAGTTTCTTTGTGAACGCGTATTTTATCAGAGTGATTCATCACTAATTTCCGCCTCAAATATTCATTGCTGGCTTCCCACTTGGCACTTTTTCAGAGGAAATATTAATCAAATTCATTGCATCTTGTGAATTCACCACCAATAGATCTCGTGATTTCATTCTTCTTCTTAATACATTCTTCCTCTTAACATAAAAATTTATCGGAACTCCTTGATTTGCTACAGCTAACTTAAACAGAGATAATTGTAACATATTCATAGTCAAAGTGAATTTCTCCCGAAAGTCATTCGTCATATCGAATTGTTATAATGAGTCAAAACTCTGTTAATACCGTCGACGGAGGTCAATTAGGAAACACACGATGTCTATAATTCTTCGTCCCAGTAAATCTTTAAACTATGAGTGTTAATTTGATAATATCATCAAAATGTAACAAAATTACACCATAATAGAGCTCCATTGTTTTATTCACATTGGGATCTAATTTTCATCGGAGAAAATCAAGAATACTTAATGAGGACATAGCTGCATAAAAACGGATGAGATCTTACTCATCTCAAAAACAAAAATAAAGCCCAGAAAGACTATTGCCTTCGCGGTACTGTGTGAATTTCCAGGAGATGAATATATCTACGCGTGGAAAGCTCCTAGCTTCTCAAATTTTGGACCGTTTCCCTGAAGCATTCTTTTTTATTCAAAATTCTATGGAGGCTTTGAAGCGTGGTTATGAGCCAGTAATTCCTCGGCAGCTGATTTCAGTTTTTTCCAACAATTTGGGTCAGGATATGACGGCATCGGACGACAAAAGTGAGCCACTAATTCCAAAGTTCATCTCCCGGGCGTCCGCGCATTAAATTCGCCGTGCGGGACAAAGCGGACTCGGTGCGCTAGAGGATGGAAGGCATATCCGTATCATTTCCCGCCGATGCATTCTAGTCATTATCTCCCACTTTAGCTTCCGCGTTCATGCATGATGCCAATTTTCGCCGCACCGCAGCGCTGCTGCGGCCGAGGCTCCGTCGATCGCCTCGCAAAATGCAGTGTCCACGTCTGATGAGAAACGGCACTTTCCGAGTGGATGAATACCACAGCGCGCAGGCATGCTTAATTTTTTTTTAGAAACGTTTGCCCTTTTCCTGAGGATTATACCGGGTGTTTCAGGAGGTATCTGCAATATTTCACAAGGTGGTGAAGAAGACAATTTTTAGCATTTTTTGTCGATAAAAATGGCGTCGCAACTCCTTTGTTACTAAGCCATAGCACCGCAAAGTTTTTTAGATGCACTTTGCAGTTATTATGAAAAAGGTTTTATTTATGCCAGCGGTATCCAGCCTAGGCTATCCAATCTATATATCTATAATATATCAATCTAATTAAACGAAATCTACGAGCGATTATCAACAACACGACTGTGCAATAACACCCATTTTGAGATTAATTGTTACAGACAGATGATAGCACATTTACGTCAATGGGTCTAGCCGGTTAAGATGGTGAAAAGTGCCCGCAGATGTTTTGAAAAATAAAGAATATACACTTGAAATGCACAAAAAAATTATGTATTTACCCAAAGTTTCAGGCCCTAAAAATGGAATTTACCCCAAAAAATTGAAACACGATTTTTCGTTTTTTAACCACATCTCCAGTTTTTATCTGTGTAAAATCGTTCTCTCAATTTAAAAATGTATATATTATTACGTTCTACCATCCTGATTTTTTTCAAAATTTTTTTTTCAAAACTTTTGCATAAGTTTGAAAGTTTCAAAATTAAATTAAAAATTTTAGGAAACAATAAACAAGCCGAAAAAATATATATGTTTTACCCCTACATCAAAGTATAATCCTAATTTTTTTTCAGATTTTTAGAATTGGTGAAACAATGTCAAAAAGACGAATAACTGCTTTGCGGCATTTGCATCTATGTATTCCAGGAGGATATTTGATTGTTGATAGCAACAATTGTAGATCAGTTTGTAATATTATTGATTGAGAATAAGGATTAACATAAACAATGCCTATCACACTTAGATTAATCGTAATTATTGGTTATAACCATACTGTTAAGCTTTAAATTCGTCTTCAAGTTTCGAGAAATACAACGTCTGCCGAAAATGATTGTTTTCATATCTCCTGACTTTAATTGACCATGAATCCATCTTCAGCATTTGAGCCAATTCCCTAATTACTCCGCGAATGTGACAGAAGTGGTGATAATTAGTACATAGACTTTTCGAATATGCATAAAGGCCGTTTTACACGAGGCAAATCATTGCGCAGATTTTTCAAAACATCTGGGGGCACTTTTCACCATCTTAACCTGATAGACCCTTTTAATTTTTTAACGTCCTAAAAAATCCATAGTATTAAATAAAATTTTGAAAAGGATGCCCAAGAAAAATCTTTTTCATGGTAACTGCAAAGTTTACCCGAAAGAATGTTTGCGTTGCCATAGCTCAGTAACAAAGGAGTTGCGACAGTGTCGTTATCGACAAAAATGCTAAGAATTGTCTTCTTTACCACCTTCTGAAGTATTGCAGATACCTCCTAAAAAAACTCTCTGTTTCTGGGGCAACATTCTTTTGTAATAAAAACAGGACTGAATTATAACATTTAATATGATATTTTTAGATGTTATATTTTATTTCATCAACTACAAAGCCCAGAAAACAAACCTCTTCCAGCGATTTTAACTGTAGATTCGACTGAATCTTGATTATGGAAATATTCTCTGGTTTCCCGTCACTCCCTGAATTGAATAGAGACGAATGGTTGAAAGTTAACCCGTGAACAATGTCATAATTGCAGTAGTCGAAACAACCTCAGCGCAGTGGCCCGGGAGGCATCAAATGTCGTCCGAATCCACTAATGGCATTTGACGTCCACTTGTCAATGAAATTTTGCAAGCTCGATTCCCTTAGCCCTAAAATTCTTGGGTAAAAAATAGCAGCATTCTTTTGTTTCCTCTTCTGCATGAATGGTAATTTGGAAGGGTCAACTTTCATCCATTCACCGCTATTCAACTTCGGAAGTGAGGGAAACCAGAGAAATTTCCATCATCAAAATTCAGTCGAATCCGCAGTCAAAATCGCTTGAAGTGATTTATTTTGTGGACTCCATTGTTGTTAAAATAAAAAAAATAACGCCTAAGATTATTGTATCAAATGCTTTTATTCACTCTTGATCAGCTACCAAAGATAGATACCCCTGCAGAAATATAATGCTCAAGAGGAAAAAATGATTATAAAGGTTACACATGCCTCTACTATATGAAAATGACGAGCAGGTTTACGTAAATGAGGTATTTACATTTATCCAGATTGAATGATTTGGGTATATTTCTTGCATAATGAGTATTTTTGTCTGATACAACGTAAATTTTATCAAAGGAAATGGTTATAAAGAAAAATTCATCTCTCGTAATCCAGCAAATAAATTAGAATGATATTACTGAGTAAATAGAGATAATGTTTTGGCTTTTGACTCTGGCTGGGTGTAAAGATTTAGTTCAGAATTTCGTTAAAAAAGTCTAAACAAGAGAACATAATGACTAGTGGACTAGTTGTAGAGGTCATTTACACCATCAGCCATCTAAAAATACACAACGATAAAACTGATGCTTGGGAATTGTACAAGGCGATATCCACAAACTATCATCTAAAGCAGCAAATTTTTCTATGTTCCAAAATAGAAGGAAAATGTCCGCAGTGTGGTTTCTGCTAATTCAGCGACAATGCTTACATGAAATGAAAAAAAATATTACGGTCGTTCATACTTCGTACATTTGGAGTTTTGAGGAAAATACCTACATGCCATCACGCTTTTTAATATCATTAACTACAAAGGGAAAGTTAGGAGGATTCATGAAGACAAGTATAGTCTCCGTATTCGCAAAAGTGAGCAATTTTTTTCGTGAATGTAATCTCTGTTTTACCATTGGTTTCCTCCTTTAAGGCCCTATTTGAAACACCTAATAAACTCACCTCTAGGAGCATGAACCTCCGTTAATAGAATAGAAAACAAATAGAAAATAGAAATTTTCTTTTTAATATATCTATAATTTATTCTTAATTAATGGTTACTTAGATGAGAAAAGGCGCCTTGTTTCATTTCAAAATTAGAGGAATTTTTCTCTCAGTAGTAACGCAAAATGGAAAATATCTCGCTCGATAAAAATTGCGAGGTCAATCAAAAGAAAATTAATAGAAGCCAGTTTTTTTCCAAAAATATCTCAGGCACAATCTTTCTCTAAAAAATAAAAAAAATCCTAAATTAATATCTACTCCGCCAATTACCCTTTACGATTGCCCTAGTTCCTTTGTTTTTTAGATAGCACGAAAAACGTCCACTCATCAAATACTCTTTTCTATTCTTTTATAATCCGAATCACATTGCGCGCGGCTGAACATCGTTAGGGTAATATCTAGTCGCCGCTGGCCAGAATCACACGTATTACGCCCATCACAGCCACTAATGAGCATACGGAATTCAAAGGATGAAAGCGGCACTGATTTTATCTAAAAAAAACAACGCGCTGAAACGGGAGACTGATGGATTCATCAAAAATTTCAAAATTTCAGCCCATTCCTCCGAAATATCACGCGCGGATAATTTGAAACGAGGTTCAACGCCAAAGGAAAAACGTTGGCTTTCATTGCTTTGTGGTTTCCATCACACAGGACCCGGGGAACTCATTTTTATTCACGATGTAATGGCGTCGTTTGCATGGGCAACGCAAGGCACTCGGACGAAGAGTTTGCGAGCGGGCAAAAAGAAACAGCATAGAATTCCTCCCAAAATTTCCTCTCATTTAGATCTGGACGTAACCTTCGTCAGCAACCCATCACGTCCGTCCTATCGCAAACTCTCCCTTTTTGGACATCTGACAAAATCAACCCTCGAATCTTCTCTCTATAATTCTTTCATTGCTTATTTCTTTGATTACTCCTTTTTCTCTGGCCACAAAGCCTCTTCTTTCCTCAGTATGAAACGATATTAAATCGTCCAATACGCTTTTGATGGTATAGACGTATCCTTCTCTGTCATCCCATTGGCAATGATAACACTTCGTGACTTTCATAAGTGTTATCATTGCTAATATGGAGCCCTTCCACCACGTTCAAGCTTCTAGTTTCGATTTAACTCGGTTATCCTATTCCCTTCCTCACAAAAATATAAGATACTTTTGCGACATAACAGTTTAAAAAAATACGAATGCCGGGGCAAAACTAGTCTCATTTAAAGAGGAGAAAATGAGCGGAGCGCTTAAAGTATGTTTTGAGGTACAGTAAAAAAAAAATATATTGTGATATCGCAATCAGCTGACGGCAAAGAAAATAGAAAAACTAACGAGACCATAAAAAAATATTCCAATGAACGCCATTTGATAATGAACCTCTACAACACGCCAGAAATATCAGTAATGATATTACGTATTGGTATCATAAATGTATTTAGAAATCACGAGACAACTATAGTAGTGAAGATTAATCGGTTCTTGCATCGGGTAAAGTCCTCCATAATTCCTTCCAACGTTTGGACAAGCAATTCGCCCATTGGATTCCTGAATCTCTGGAGACGATGGGCGAGTCGCCTGTCGAAACGTTGCGAAGAGATATGGAGGACATTACCCGATGCCCGACCCGAGAAATCTTCGCCAATTGACAAAATATCACTACTTTTGTAAAAAGACATAAGATTTTAATATTTTCCTAATTTTTAAAACCCATGATTCTATTGCAAAGGACATTTTTCAAAACTTTAATCGGTGGCAAGTACCTCTCTCCATTTAAATTCGTGACCACGTAAATCAATAAAATAACAAAACAACCTTAATCAAGATAATGGTCCCAAGATTAACAACCCACCCAGCCTCAGCAATAAGTACTCTTTACAAACCTAAACCATAAGCCATATGTTACAGCTTATGTGATGAAACAGATATTAACACAACCGATTATAATGAATTCACATCTTAGAGTAACTTCATGAGGACAGAAATCAAATATAAACTAAAAACACCCTCTAATACCAGAAATAGGAGATAAATAGGCACAGTTTTACACTTAAGTAATTCTTTTCTTAAATGATTGACTCCATTCAATGAGAGGAATATTAAGTGAACACCAAATGGGCCTTAAATACAAATTTATTTGCGAATGCGCTCATGTCTCTCATTCAGCGACGCCTTATCTAGCGAGGCACTCCGATAGAAAGGACCACTCAATCTAATGCACACACGCTCCACGGGGATCCCTTCGTCCACGACAAAACAAACGCGATTCCCGCACACGTCCCTACAGTCCGCCACTTTCCACCCAATCCTCGGATTCCCCACCATCTGCGCGGCCTTGGCTCGACTCACTCGCAATTCACATTTCCAAACACAGGATGAAACACCCTGGGATTTGCCGGGGAAAGGTGTTGAACTTGAGGGGGTGTTTATCGAACCCTTCCTCTTCACTGATTTCCACGCACGACTATGAGCTGCCATTTCATTAGAGATGAGAGTGAGGAAGAGAGAGATCAAACCGGGAACGGTGGGTGAAAGACGGGCTCTCATCTTAATTTGATGCTACATCTATGGAGCTTTGCAAGAACTTGATTCTATCGGTACTCTAGTGGAAGTTAAATCTGACTATGTTTCTGCCTGAGGTTTTCGCAGTCCTGGATTGCATTTCTATCCATTGCTTTTCGGGTTAGCTAGGTCGAAGTTTTGATGACGTTTCGCCTGACTAATTTTCCCCACACTGGTTTTCTTTCATATTGAGGAATTGAATAGTTTCCTCTTACTTTGTGGCGTAAAGGTTTATTTACAAATTAAATACCAATCTTGCATTCAGTTTACGGCAATAAAATAGAAAAAATAACAAGACCATAAATAAAAAATCTTCCAGTGAATCGCATTTGATAACGATCCTCTATAATACGCTCGGTATATCAGTAATGATACTAGGTATAGGTATCATCAGTGTGGGTTAAACGTGGGAATCACCCATTGCAATAAACACGTCAAGGAGGGAAAACTAACAAAGTGGATCCTAATTAAGTGGGAATGGTAAACCTGTTAGAATTGGACTAACGGTAAGCTAAATTGCTGATCTGTAGATTCAGCGAAACGTTAAATGATGGGAAGAATGTAAGAAAACCGTCAAATCTGGAGTTGAAATAGTAACTTTATCCATATTTTCCGCTGTTTGATACTAGCAATGTATACGACAAATAATTTACCTACCTCTTGCATCGAAATTTGAGCGGGAACTTCCCTGGATCACTGTCAATTGGCTGAAGCTCGTAGAAAGTTAAGATGAACGTTTTAGGGAATTTTCAAAACTAAAGGGACTTTAAAAAGAGCCAGAGAGTGATTCAAATAAGCTTTGAGCAATAGGTAAGGAAAAGGTGAATGTACGAATATAGGATGAACCACGGAAAAAAGCATTTGAGACGATTGGAGGCTTCGGAAAAGGACGTTGAAAGAGATTTGAAAGGTATTTGCCTGAGAGAATGAGAGTGTGGAGGGAGGAATGCACGTGAAACGGCCAAGAGGACAAAAAGTGAAAGAAAGCACTTCCTGAAACAAGATGATACGGTAGAGAGATAGAATGAAAACAAAAGAGCCGCCATCAGCTACTTTCGTTGTGAATAGAAAATTTGACCCAACATAAAGTTTAATCTATTAGCACGATATCGTAAAACCAAGAAAAACATATTCATATACATAACAACAATTCAACACAGAAGTTGTCATACTTATGTTGAAATCAAAAATTGCAACTAATCATAAACATGGGGTAATGGAATGGGTTACATAGCTTCTGTGATACAAGAATGGAGATAATAACGGACGATAAATATACATAAAAACGAGCTATTAGACTCAGAGGTATTTTAGATTAGATATGTATTATAGATGCGATTCCTATTTTTCCATAAAATGAGGTTAAGAGAAAACTACAAATTTGGTACTGTGCATACGGCTTCGCGTTTATTTCATTGCATCAAATTGTCACAACAGCACAGAAATAATATTTTAAAATGGATGGGTACAATCCGTGAAAGCGGAAAGCGTAAAAATCTCCTTCGGGAGACCGTATACCTCTTACAATATCCGATTAGGATCAGATTTCGCCCGAGAGAATTGACACGTGATAGACAAGGACAGAAAGTCGTGAGAAAATATATTATAGGGAAAGATTGAAGAGATAGGGGCGTAATAATGTAGGAGGTTGAATCGATAGATAATTCGAGTGATATTTATTGCTTTGGGCCATAATAGTTTGAAATCGGCTGTTTCATTCTAACCACACAGATGGGTGGAGAAATTGAGATTGCTGGCTGGGCACGAAAGATAAAAAAATACAAGGTTACTGAGAAGTGATAAAGAGAATGAGTAGTTTTCCATTGGCATAATACGCTAAATCATGTGATTGTCGCTACACATCTCTTTGTTGAAAATAAAAATGTCCTATTTAGATTGCAAATTAAACGGAGGGAACGAATTCATACCAAATCAAGATAAAATGAAAGCTACGACTGACATTATAAGAGTATTAATGCGAATAAATTTAAGGGTAAGAGAGAATGAACACGCACAGTCAGAAAAGACACAAATATAAACTCATTTAAAACGTTTACTGCATTGAAACGTTAAGCCAAAAACCTTTGTTGCTCCGAGGAAACAAAAATAAAATCATGATAAGTAATCTAAAATATTATTAACTTCTGGATGGGTAATAATTATGATAATAAAAAAACTTTTTCTGAAATAAAAATCATTCATTCACCAAGAATAAATTTCATATTTTCCATTCATAAAACAAATTTACGTATAAAAATTGGATCACTTCGTCCACCTTCGTAAAATATTGACGCGCATGCTAGCCTTGTGGTTAGTATGTTGATATGATAAATCTTTCTTCAGTGCACTGAATACTAGAAATTTACTCGTTAACGCCATACTTTACAGTAACCCTCAACCACAACATCAAAAATTTAGTTGATGAAGGGTTGGAATATTCAATCATGAAAACAAAAGCTAAGGCAAATTTCTATTTAAATCACAGTAGGACATTATGTCAAGTCAAAAGTTTCAATACAAAATCCATAAAAGTTTTAGGAACAATTGCCGTCATCGCAATGTAATCTAAATTACACTATATTGTGCGAAGACGGATATCATTATTTCACCTTTATTTCCTTCGCAATTGAGTTCTATTGGGCGGAAAGGATTTCATTCCTTGAAACATCAAATCAAGTCCGTAACTTTCAGGATACGGGGTAGTACGAAGACAAGTAAAAAGGGCTTTGTGGTAAATCAGATGCCGTTATCAGAATAATGAGGAGACTCGAAGCTCGCGCACAATCCAAACAGAATAATCTCTTACCTGAGAACACCCGCGAGCGACATTATGTCAGACTTCCTCGCTGTTCATTTCATGGTTATCACTTTTTAACTTCTGATACCACTTTAAATTACCGTCCTTACAAAAAAATATGAAAAGGAAACGATAATAAAGGCGTTTGATATCTGCTACGCATGATTTCGATCGTACAAATAAGGACTCATGAAATGGAAGGGATGAAGAGTGCTTGTTATGATTGCATGTCAAACAAAAAAATCACTACGCCCCCATTCTTCGATTGGGAAAAATATAAATAAAATATAGTATAATAAATATAGCATGTACATATATTTATTACTTTAATATAATATAATAATATAAAATAGAGTAACAAAAACATCGTGGCACCAGAAATTTTAATTAATGATCTATTTCTCATTTTTAGTAATGGAATAAAATGGGAGGATAAATTAAATAGGAACGACGTTATTCAAAATTTACTGACTATTTCTGCTTAATGAAGACAGACGTAACTATTCCTTTTATTTCATAAAGCATCGAAGCAAAATTATATCCCAGAAAATTTTCACAACGTAACGTGTGCTGAAGGCATAGAAACGAGGGTAAATATATATTTTTTTCATGAAAATTGAAATAAACAACCATCGATATAAAAATTCAATTAAAACTATATATGAATTACGTAATATTGACACGGATACGGTGGAGTAAAACAAAAACATGAAGTACTCATCCATCAGAACCACATAAGCTTGTTTCCTCAAAGTAGTAATTGCAACGTTCATTGATTGGAGAGAAATCAGAGAAATTTTAAGAAACAGATTTATAGGCGAACAGAAAGCCTTTCATTAGATGAAATTCAAGCAAAAATTAATACAAGAAATGTAAAAGAGCTTTTCTATAAAACCGATACTATCAGCAATTCTACAGAATCTCTAGGAAGTGAAAGACAACTTTTATTTTTCAAAGTTAACCCTATCATACTCGTTGAAGAAGCATGACGCACTCAAAGAGAACCTTCACAATGATTAAGACACGTGCTCAAGAGTTGGAATTATTTTTTTTAACGGTAGAACACAGAGGATAAGAGGTTCGTGAAATTCTAAAAAAAGAAACGGACTCGGTGGGACTCGACCCGAAGGATGGATCAATATTCCCTGGCCCGAGATTCTACGGCGTGGAAACGCTCTATGCACGAGAGGAGTGGGACGGTAAATGTAAATTCGGTATACCCTCGCCTCGCCCTTGAGTGGAACTTAATGGCGGAAGATCACGCCACGGTCGCGGGCAGACGGGATGAAAACGTCAGCGTCGACTCCTTTTCTGCTTCAACCCTATGACCCGAAAGACATAAGAGAGATGCGGGTGGGTAGAACTACTGGGGGCAACAATGTCTAATAAGGAATCCGCCAACCGCCTCTGCCGATGGAATACGACTCGCACCACAGCGCCGAGACGGTGAGGATTAAGTGGACACGTTGCATCCGAAGCGACGGAGCTACGTGGTCTCAGATTACACCGAAGGTGCGGTCGCCAAGCTAAGTGGAGAACTCTCAAGCGCCAGCTTAAACGTTAATTACACACGCACCGACGGAATACTATCCAGAGATTTTCTCAGGACTTTAGGAGTAAATTACCGTGTGAAAATGCAAATGAAAATCAATTGTTGTTGTTGATGTTGTCGGGCGTTAAATCAATATTTATCAAAACTTATCAAAAGTTATCAAAACTTAAAATTTTCTTTTATCCTCGAGTGATTGGTCGATGTCATCATCCCAATCGGTAAGTAATTAGAATTTAAAGAGCCCTCGTGGAAAATATCACCTTCGTGACTAAGTGGTGCTATCATTACTTCACAAATGCGTCTAAAACTTAATTTCAAACGGTAGCTTCCTCGAAAGAGCGTGTTAGCAAGATTAATAGAAGTAATTCTTCCAGCTATATTTGATCGAGTTGAAGACGGAAAAAGATTATCTAAACCAAATAGGCAACTTGGAAATTTGTTGGAAAAGATCAAAGTAATGATGATATAAACCCTTTAAACATTTTAAATATTTTTTTGAATTTTAAAATCGTGTGAATGCACGAAGATATTCGACAAAGAAATCATGATTACTCTTGTTGAAAACAAACAGTTAAATGTCACTATTTTAGTAGTAAAGTGCCTTTTCTAATGAACAACGGTTGAGCAGATATTTATCCTGTCAATGTCACTGAAAATATTTTAATCACATTTCATGGTCAGACGTTTTCATCACAGAAAATTTATAGCCCACACGTTAACATTGGTAACTGAATCATGAAGTTTAATAAAATACTATTGGGGATGAAATATGAATTAGACTTGGTTTAAGAGAAAAATATGACAGGAGAATGAAACAGCGATAGATAGGTAATTAACGAAAATGTAAATGAAATTCTATTATGTTCTCAGTCGGGAGTTAAAAAAATATTATCCGTGTTCTAGAGTAAATGCCGCTCCGATGAGGAATATAAGATAGATTAGTGAAATCGCAGAAATAAATTGAATCTATATTGATTATTGCTATCATATGATAATAAATTTAATGAAAGTAAATCCGTAACAAGATTAATTACAGCTTGAGCAATAGCTTATAAAAAATGCACACCAATTAAAGAGCAAAATAATAAAAAATATTTATAAAACCGGGTTTGCATCTATTAAAATATTATTCAAATTTCTTTAAACATACAATATAATTAAAAAGTTTTGACGTATTTACTACCTGTTGATGGCGTCTTAGAAGCGAAGCCTTTCGTGAAAAATGCAAACTTCAACGAAACGAAATTTCAATTAAAATTTATCCAGCAAGGATATAAATGAAACAGAAAACGAATCATTGCATAAAATCTTAATACCTATGGTTAAGACATTTAAGAAATTTCTGAATGACATAGTATAAGGAGCGACTCACTCACTCCGATTAAAAAACAAGGCATTTGTTAAGGCATGACATGGCATTGGCACATATCACTCCAGCCAGGGTATAAGAAAGTTAAGCCTCTTGACTCGTAACTTAGAGGTTATTATATTTTCCCCCCAAGGTTCCACTTTCTTTCCACACTTGTTACATGCAGAAAAAAAACGCCACGTTCAACCAGTAACGCTGGAGATAAGGTTAAGAAAATGGGGGAAAAAATATGAAACTCTCGCCGCTAAAATTACGCGACATGATGAAGGGATAAAAAATATAACTGAGACCTTGGGGAAACTTTTCCAATCCCGAGGAACCTTTAAGGGGATGATAAACTGTTTTCGATATCTCAGGCAATCGCGTCATCCTGAGGGTATTCCACTCGTGGCCTTCTTGGAAAGAAGGACATGGCACCTCTAACGCGCCACGCGGAGGAAGATGTCCCTCATTACATATATTTGCCTTACACGCATATTCCCCGAGACCCCGAGGGGCTGACGCACTGCGGCTCCGAAGAACCCTTCGACAAGACTCCAGACCGGTAGGGTAGGATCGGGGGACAAAGGGTACTCCTCTTAATGATCTGAGTTGGAGAAAAGAGAAAACATAAGGGACTCGGGATGAATATTAATGTACGACCAGGGGTATAAGAATTAGGAGAAAGGGAAAATCGTTGCTGTTGCCGTTATCGTAGCCCCGGAATCCCCATCCGTTATCCAAGCACAAAGCAGCGAGAGGAATCAGCTATTCTTCACCGTAAATTTGGTTGAAATTGGCAAATTTATATGAGAAAATCATGGGAATGAAAGAGCCCATAACGATAGACTCGAATCAATCGATAATTAAAAGATGAAAATTGAACCACTCAACATAAAATAAGAATTCATTCATGCACTCAACCATAGATAGATAGAGAACCACTCAACATAAGAATTCCATCCATAAAATAGAAGTTCGTAAGTTACTAAGAAATGGAAAATTCTTCGGAGGTGGTATTTGTATGCCGCATTGGATAGAACATCAATACCAGGAATAATAATAAAGAATTTTGTAGCTCTTGACCACAATTCTTTCATTCTTATTTTAATAATTCTTAGGTCAACCTGTCCACGGATAGTAAGGAATGCTTCTCTGTTTCATGCTTAGTGTGACATCAAAAGCGTCACAAAATCCTGCAATATGTCGTACATAATAAAGCCGTACGTAAATCATCACGGAGGAAATATAACTTTTAGAACTATTAAAATGATACATTTCAACGACAAGTTGTACCTCATGAATGCACATGCATTTTTCTAATCCAATCTCTCTTCATACTTCAACTTGGATTTTCCATGATGCTGAAATGCTGAAAAGACGCATACGAGAACGCACTTTTCAAGAGATTCGCTTTTGTTTCAGGAAAAGTAAACTGAGACTTTAATATGCTCACCGATTGTGGACTTAAATCAAAGACAAGTATAGTACATCGGAGTAACAAAAGTCAACAATGAGAGCATAGGAATACTGATCAATGAATTTTTATAAGGAGAGGCAAGTAATACGACACGAAAAGGAATGAAAGAGGAAGGTAAGCGCAGGGCAAAGAGTAAATACATACAGATACGCCAAAATAACCCGCTAGCTAAATATTTATGCAAAGAGGGTTAGTTTTAAGCGTAATAGGGAATTGCTAAAGCAATGAAAATTTATTTGTTCATGCGGACGTCGTTTTTGGTGAGAGTCTGCGGTAAAAAGTGAGAGGAACTCTATTTGGAACTCGCTCAAAAAGGACAAATGCTGTTTGGTCCTCAAATTATTTAATGGAAACGATAGGAAATAATTAAATAATTACTGTATAATACCTGTTTTTAGAAGATATTATAGCAATGTTTAGATTACATTTTTTCACCACCGTCATAGAAACTTTTTTGAAAACTCTTAAATTATCAAATGGTAATTCCATAAGTATTACTTTTTATTCCCAACGGCAGTGCTCAATACTGTCAACCTTCAGCTACACTGGGCCAATATATTTAGGTATCATGCATCATGTGATACATTTATTTTTGTGGCCGAAGTTACAAACAATGCGTTTAAAATTTGCGAAAAACTTTAGTTTTAAGTCTAAACTTCCTGATTGTCAGCAGCAAAATGAAAAATAACTTCTAAGGGTAGCACAAATTTATTGTTATTTTAGAGTATATTGAAAATCTTAATGCACCGAGGCCATGATTCCGTTATGAGATGGGAATCAGTGTGCATTCATTTCGTAGACGTGTGGAGTCCCCTTAAATGACGGCGCAGTGAGTTTCCCAGTTGGGAATGGCGT
The DNA here is from genome assembly GCF_921293095.1 of Ischnura elegans. Lineage (NCBI taxonomy): Eukaryota > Metazoa > Arthropoda > Insecta > Odonata > Coenagrionidae > Ischnura > Ischnura elegans. Next base: position 58,861,690 of record NC_060247.1, read on the forward strand.
TGGTTATACGGGAGAGATTGAGAGCAGGAATACCAGCCTCTGGCGAATGAGAAAATCAACGTATCCGTGTCATCAATGATGAACATCCGGCGGTCGCTCTTTGGGAACAGAGGTACTTGACGGTAGAAAAAATCGATGCCCTCAGCAATTTACGTTACTCTAGCCCCAGGCGCGGCGAGGAATTAGAATATACGATTGGGTTTCGCACACATTTAAACCAAGGCACCTCTCTTTCCTTTTGGTATAATCTAATGCCGATCTATATCATTAAGCCGGACACCAATCATATGGTGCATCATTCCAGCATGTAAAATAATTGTAGAATATGCCTCGAGATGGTAACATTGTAAATTGGTGTTTATTTTGAAGTCTCTCTTAGTTAATATCACAACAAAAATACTATAGGCGTTTATAAAGATAGGTTTAGAGGAAAAAAATAGCATTCATTAAGCATTTGTAGCGCTTCGTTCCAAATGTATCAGTAGTTAAACCTAAGGATTCATGGAAATATTCATCATCAGGCCATTTTATCACACTAAAACTAATTTACGGAAAAGTACTTCGTAAAAAAATACTGCATATTCCTGATGTATGAATATTTCTGTCGTATCAGTAAAATTTCTTTTCTATGAATGCACTTCCGTAATGCATGGAAATAATATCGTACAAATTTCTGGTGTAAAGGGTCAATTTGTTACAAATACTTCCACTTAAAATGCAATTACTGCAAGAGAAAAATCAGAAAAGCTCTGAAAGAGAACCAATGGAAATTACCATAAGCCAAGAGAAATGAGATGCAAAATATGAAATTCGTGAAATGGAAGCATATAATGAACCAACAAAAGGATTGAGTGGCTAAGTAATATAAATATAATTCCATTGACAAAAAAACCAGTGAATATTTGGGCCAGTTTGATCCTTCATCCAAGCTCAGCCCTTATTTTTTCGCTCGGCTTCGGATATAATGCATGGTTGACTGTACTCCCGTCAGCATATGGAAAACAAAACCTTTTACGCCCTTTGTATCATGAAATCGCTTCAGTATACGGTGTGCAAAGTGCGTACTTTTTGGATGACTTTCCGATCCGAATCATTGCCGATGGCACTATTTTTTTACGCTCCTTTGCCGCGTTTTTGCCAAGTTGCGGACACGAGCATTTCCTGAAAGCACTCCAGGCCGCACGAGCGACGCCAATATTGTTCGCATCCTGCGTCTCATACGCTATGCTGTCACGATATCGCGTGCGACTATCAGAGCTCGCGGTGGATTTATAGCTTCTTTTTTTACACTAGATCCGAATCATCGCGTATCTGTTTTACCTCTCTCTACATAATTTTATTCCCGGCTGTCAAACGCGTGCATTCTGAAAAATACCAAAGGCTTATCCAAAAATAGGAGCACCGTCCATATTTTTCACCAATCATCAACGAAGCGTAGCGAAGGGAGAGGCAACGTTATTTCTCTACCCTGGGGAGTCTAATCTTAGGATGCGATTTAGTATTGACAATAATAGCGGAATAGGTGCGATTATCGAATTTCAATTTTCAACAGTTGTTCCTCACAGTTTTTTAACATCAAATAATGTGCAACATTGATTGTTGTTATAAAATAATCGTCCGATCTCGTCAATTATAAATGTTTATGAACATCGAAAAAATTGATCTAGTCTCCGGAGACTCTGATATCCAGACTACAGGATTCGCTCCGAAAGTGATGCACCCAGTATTAAAAAAAAAGTAATTTACTGACAAGATTTCCAAAAACGCTTAACTTTATTCTCAGTTCTGTCCTTGGGCCAAAATATATTTTTTCCGTCACTTTGCCATGGACTATACGCACCCTGGAAGGCGATGGCCGGTTGTTAAGTTTTGTATTAAAAGCACGGAAATTACCATTTGTGTTATTGTTATCATGGATTTTTCGGGGACCTATCGCAAGGTGTTCGTCAAAAGATCTCTTCCATGGGCAAAAAAATGGGTTTTTCTATGGGACATTTTAGGGCTATCTTAATCCGAGGGAACAGAAAAAAGTCTGCTGGGGCGACTTCAGGACCATGGAGAAGGTGGGTCAGCTTATGAACCCAGAGTTTGGCTAAGAACTCGCGGACTCACAGCACGTTTTGGCAAGGCATCTTGTCGAGATGGAGTAGCAAGGCTGCGGAGATGTCTTTCCTCACCCTGATGGCCCTTTTTCGATGTATTTCCAGCTCATTCATGTAAAAGGCGGCGTCAATTGTCTATACTTGAGGAACAAATTCTTATGGACCACTCCTTTGCTGTCGAAGAAAGCATTGAACATTGATTTCACTTTTGATTTGCTCATTCTTGCCTTTTGGTCATGGACCTATGCTCGGCGGCCCTACATAAACGTCTTTAACCACCTCAAAACTAGTAGAAAGCACAGGACAGAGTCCCTGTAAGCCACAAGAATCATTTTGTCAGTCTCTGAAAGAGACTTTTTCAGTTTAGTACAAAACTTAAACTTTGCTCGATCGTCCATTCGACTATTCGACATTCCAACTAACGTCCTGCCGCTTCTATAGCTTGAAAAACACTGAATCTGGTTTTTTAACGAATCTTAGAGTCCCTTTCAAAATTTTCAAGTTGTTTCATTCCATTTTAACTAATAGGAGCGCCGCGGGAAATTCAACTGCATTACTTTTGGAACGTACCCTGTATTTCATCACTAGATCAAATTGTAACCTGGAATTCAGCATCTAAAAAATTATCACAAGAGTAACTGGACAAATGATCTCTTACCAAAAATTTATATCGTGGCGGATCAAGGCAAAAAAAAGAAAAAAATGTTTGATCGGAGAGCTCTTGATAGGATTTGTAAACAAATTTCAAGAAAAAAGGAAGCAGCATGTGGTCCGCACCGTAACAGGTTTAGCAGGGAATACTCTCCATGAAATACGCATACTTCTCGCTGAATAATTTGAATGGGCTTATTAATTTTATACGCATCAATTTTTTCATCCAGACCTTGGCTCCTTGTATTTTTTACATTGATAAACACGGGGTCATTGGAAATATTTTACCAACCAATTTTTTCAACTTTTTTAGTATGTACCTAATTAATGACGCAGCCTTTTGAAATTGGAAGGATTCATAGATTTAAAAACATCCGCGTAAAATCTCACTGTACACATTCCTTGAAATGGTGGATTGCCAATTGACAAGCGTAGTTGTTTCAATGAGGGTAACATGGGGCTACACGCTTCACCGCGACGAAATCATTGCTCATTCAAACTGCTGGAATAAAATCCAAACCACCGTCCTAAGATTCCCAGAGTTGCACGAACAAATTCTATAATCATTCCGAGTTACACGACCAGCTTAATTTCATGCTCCTCAGCGCGAGGCCATAATTTTCAAGACGTTGCTGAATAAATTAAACGTCTACCTCATTTTATCATGACTAGAAATTCAAAGACCCCGAACATTTTCCCCAACTGGAAATTCCCTTGAAGGACGAATATAATTTAAAGACTTATCTTCGAGATAAAAGGGCACAAAATCAGGGGAATTAATGCTTATGGCCAAAATCGGTCTGAGGAACCTTCCGTGTAATCCAGCGCCATCCTTTCAAATTGCATCCTCTCGTGGGAAATTCGTGGGACAGACTGCCGCCACCGCCACTTGCTTTACGCTAGATAATGAGAGTAGTTGTAGTCAATTTCCTGAGGACGGTAGGGAATAAATTCACATGCCACAAATATCCTTAACCTTTGTGCAGTCTAGCGCTCGACGGAGACATGCAATGCAAGGCGAGTCACAAGCCACGCAAGAACAGAAATAGATCCCAGAATACACTAGCCCTCCAGACTAGATGCTATTGGCTTTAAAGCAGGAATACTGTGGACGCGATTTACTTCGGCAATTCCATTATTTAGAGAGAAGAATTCTACGGAGAGAAAGAAAGCAACGCTAAGATTTTTACAAATCATTCCTGGCATCTTAGCGAATATTTACCCGCAAACATTTTTCTCTTTCAAGACCAGCTATAGAATAAGAAGTTATGCGTGAATTATTCATCTTTATATTTAATGCAATATACATTTATAATATCACATTAGATGCCACTGGAGAAAAACAAAAGACACAATGTTATTAAAAATATATGAGATGAATATTAGGTCAAATACGGCGTACAAGTTAGCAGACAAAATTCTGAGCTCACATACACAAAGATTTTTAAATCTCTTAGATCGAATATATATTTTCATTGATTTACAGGTTATATAATACAGAATAAACAGACTCAAATAATAAAGAATTCTACTGACATAAATGAAGTGCACTTAAGTAAAAATTCCACAGAAAACTTCCATATTCAAGAACGGTTTCGTTGATGTGTTGATATTATCAGTTTAAAAAGATTTTTTGAATAAAAAATGATTTATTTTGATCAACATGTATTTAGGAAGATGTTTTACGAATTTGTGTAGTAAATTTATGCCGTCATACATTAAAATAATATGGATTCTTGAGAAATAACATCAATTTTTAAATTCAAAGTCATAGACAGTCAAGTTGGAGGAGGAAAATTTGATTGAGGACTAGAGATAATGAATAAACAGAAGTCTATGAAACTACCCACTCACGGATTTCACTAAAGATGTACTTTATGCCACAAAATGAGGAGTACTCCATACTCACTTTTTCACATTTCTCTCTGTAGTCAGGGAGTCAAATTGGAAAAGGGTAATTTTAGTGAGGACCTAGAGATGATATGTAAAGATGATAATTACAATTCGCAGATAAAATTGTAGGGATTCGTATGGAGAATATGCAAGGTACATCACTGAAAGCGTTATGTTGAATTAGGCAACTCATTTGTTTTTATTCGTCTATTTAGGAATAAAATCTCCCTCTGATAACTAAAGCATTCTGTTGAATCACTGAAATGAAATTCGTTATGATTCCTGACACAGCGAGATATGAGAGAAACGCATGTACTTTTTACCTCGAGTGGGCACTGATAAAGTAACTACGGATGTCTGAAAACCATCACTGACTAATGTAACAGAGAAAATGAACATCCCAGAAGGACCTTTGCTCTCCGATTCCCTGAATGTACATGGTTCCCAAGATCCATGGTGGTAATTTATAAATCTTCATAACGTTACTAGACAGATTCGCTAGCCATTTGAAGATATGGCAGATTTTGAAAGAAAATTAGAGGAACGTGTGAATCTATTCAAACTATACTTCTGGTTGAAAGGAAATGCACAAAGGAAAATAATTACTCGCTCTTCATACCTGGCCCTCGCTGAGGAGAGAAAACGTTTTTATGGAATTAATTTATCCTTTTAATGAGAAAGTAGTTTTTCAACCATTAGTTTCAAATTTAATTATAAAAATGTTAAGAGAGATACAATTTTCAAAAGTAATGAACGCAAGATTCGAGCAAGAAAATGCAAATAGTATGAACAAATTTTATCTCTTGCCGAGGACTTTAATAATATTCCACGAAGGAAACAAGTTAGAGATATTAATGATAAATTTAGATGATGAAAACGCTATGGTAAGAAGTATGTTTCCTTTCAAGTGACAAGGATATCCTTTAAACATGATCAGGACTAAAGTAGTCATGCTTTAATAGCATCACATCGCAATGACTTGGTGCTGCAGGAGATATCGTGAATACGAACACGGACTATGATGGGGAAGTCGTCGACAACGAGAGATAAATGTGAGAATGGAGCACGCCATCTATCCATCATGAACCTTACCTCTGGGGCCACATCTCATCGTGAAGAGCTCTCAGTGACAATCCATAAAATCCATGAGAAGGAAAAACATGACGATCTTTTACCGACTTCCTCTTATGACCCACGTACATAACCGCTAGGCACAACTTGGAACCAGCAACGAGGCTCGTAGGATAAGTCCACCAACCTGGCTTTATGGAGGCACACGACTCGTGATGATCTACAAGGAAGGGATGTCTAGAGAGGTAGGGAACGTGATGGAATACTCAGGCGATGAACTCCCGAGGAGTTATTTCTAAAAGGGGCGATCCACATTAAAAAATAGCCCAGCGTAAAAATTGTGAGAGCTACGAGGTAATAAAAGAGAAGTTGGTATATATGTTTTCAGTGCGTAGTTTTGGTGCTAGTTAAGTGGCAAATATGAAAATACACCCGAAATTGCGTGCATAATCAAGAGCCGCATTAGATTACTTCTACCGCATAGAGCGATCACGAGGACCAATTGTTTTCACGAGAATGCAGGAGAAAATACACGTTCAAAACTCAGTTTATCTAATTATCTAAAAAATATATTACCAATTAATACTAAGTTAAATTTGAATAAAATATGTTATATACGGCAAAAGACATACGGAATTTGGTACTAAAATAGAAAAAAATATAAATGGAGGAAGCTCTCTTTATTATATCTGTCGTCTCCGGCTCAACTTTGCGTAAGTTCATTTTATCGTTATTGAAATGAAAAAGTTTGTTGTATTTCACCAATTTATTTTTAGGTACGGCTAGTGTCGATGCTGCATAAAAATAAATTGGTGGAGTAAAAATAAGCTTTTCATTTTATTAACGAGAAGCCTTCATAGTTAAATTTGTCTAGATATTTTCAACAATGGTGAAATCTTAACGTGAAAACAATGTGGAATACGTCAAGGCTGCTTGAAAAAGTCCAATGACTTGGAAAAAATGGAATAATTTTGAGATATCGGCATTCTTCAGTCACCACGAACAATAAAAGTTCTTATTCTAAAATGTAAGAGTAATATTATTATGAATAACGAATACGTCAGTAGCAATGTAGATACTAAAAAATAATGCCCACACAAATTTTTACCACAGAAACGCAGAAAATCTCTGAAAAGACATAATAAAGAACTTAGTATATCCTTCAACTAATCCAATTAAGAGAAACATACGTGTCACGCTATTCATACATACGCATTAACCACGTATCCGAATCTTGACCTCCTACAGTCCACCATATTCATGTACGCAAGATAATATATTGATCGGATATGCGATGAGGATAGATGACCATGTCCGAAAACAGCCATGACAAACATAATTTACCACCAACGAAATGTCGCATCAAATCAAAATAATCGGGAAGAATGAACCTCGGGCTCAGCCTGCGCACCTTGTACGCGATTAAAGCAAACGCTACAACCCTCGACGATTCGCTCGCCTCCCATTGGATCGAATCGCACGGTCCTTCTTTCTCTCGTTAAAAGATTCGAGGAGGAAATAATGGAGGTGGAGTATGGGAGGCCAAGATGGCGGGGGAGACAATGAAGACGGGAGAGGGGAGGGAGGCAGCAGCGAAAAGACGATAATTAAGGAGTGTGATCCTACTCGGAGGAGGAAGAGGCGAGAGTGTATATAGCAAGTGTAGCTGGGAGGAAGGGAGGTGGAGCCGGAGGGAGATTGGAAGCGGTGATGTATTAGTGAGGGCAGGGTTGGAATTACGTAGAAGACGGCTGAGGGGGAGAGGGGTGATAGGTGCAGGAAGAGAAGGGGAGGTGTTAGGCACGAGAGAAGCATATTGAGAGAAGAGAGGGGATGGGAGGCAGCCTTAAGAGGATGAATCACTCCTGCTGCTCGACCGGTCCTTGTTTTCCCAACGTATCTTACCTTTAAATATTATGATATAAATTTTCACAGAATTCATTGAACGAAACTCGTCACACCGCCAAATAAATTCAGTGAAAAGTTACAAAATGTGTCTATATTAATTCAACATGAACTTTCACAAAGTTGAAGCCGAATCTATAGATTTCACTATGATGAAATCTTAAAATATTCAGGGTGTTTAGGGTGGATGCTTTTAACCCAGAGCTGCTTCTGGGAGAAATTAAATTTCAAGACTTCTCATTTTAAAAATGTGAAAATTTTCTACACAGTCAAAATTATTGTGGCAGGTATACATTTTGCAATTAAACTATACAGCACAAAAGAACACGTAGTTTAAATCTTTCCCGAATAGAGCTGAACTTGTATAAATTTTTCATGTTGCTTATAGACAACATTGGTTTGTAATGGGTCAAACATTTTCTTGTATCCCAAGAGAGTGTAGAGCAAATATTATTGTAAGTAATTGCTGTAAATGTGTTATATATAAACTTTTAGGAAAAAGCTATAAGTTTTGCACTTAAAGAGCTAAGAGATAGTCATTGCATTACTACACGAGCTTATCACACCATGTGTCTTTTAGTAAAAGCATAATGCATTATTATTTGATGGTAACTTTAAACAGGTTCTCTTTCAAGGCTACCTAAAATTACTATATACCAATTCCTAATTGACATTTAATTTGTTGTGTGAAGTAATAAAACATTATTATTATAAGCATGAAGGTTTAATCTCAGTACATTCTCGAAGCTAAGATTTTTATGTTAGATATACAAGCAAATGTTGACAAAACTTCACATTGCATACCTTGAAAACCTCAAAGTGATGGATTAAGTTTAAATAGAAAACGCCTCAAGAATCAAAGGGAAATAGGGAGTGAAGCGTCCTTATGGCTCGAAATGGTATAGAAAAAGGGTAATTTAATATCGCCAACTACCTTGAACCGTACGAATTGCATCGAGCTTAATGAACTCAAGAGATTTAGCAGCTAAATTTTACGAGAGCCATTGTTACATCGTCTGTTGGTAATACATCGCGAATCGATAAATTCTTTAAATGGTATGAAATGCATCGATACTTAGATAAAATTGCTAACGCTTTTTCGGAACGGAGGGTTCGATGGTTGGTTTCTCCAGGATCTCCACTTGATAATGACGGTAATGTTACAAGTTTACTAAAACCTTAATAACTTCCAAAAACTAAACCCGTCAGCAATAAATATTGCCTCGCACATGTATGGCATCGTATTCTGGTTCTATATTGCGATCTGATACACACTTCGAATGAGATTTATTGGATATCTCGGAAACATCGCTCACTTTTTCTCAGGACGAATGGCTCGTAGGTTGGTTTCTCCCGGATCTCCTCGTGATAATGACAATAACGTTACAACTTTACTAAAACCCGAAAAACCTCCACAAAGTGAGCCCGTTAACGACTAACATTGCCTCGCACAAGTAGGTACTGCATTATATTTTAGTTGTGTATCGCGATCTGATACAACCTTCGAAACGGAACATATTCGATATTTCGGAAGCATCGTTCAAGCCTTTCGGGAACGGAGGGTTTGGTGAAGGGGGTATCTATCCTTTTGGGAAAGGGGAAGGGATTGAAAGGCCACGAGGACGCATGAGAAGAGCCGAAGGGCTGGCTTTCCCTTGCCGCGCGTGACGCGCAACTTCTTATGCACCATCCCATCCCACCACCTGCAGATGCTCCTACTATCTCCCCTCCACCCCCTTCGCCGACTTGGGGGGCTGAATTTTTCATACGAATCGAAAACTGAAGGGGGCAGGTGGGAGCTGTTTGGCATGGGAAGAAAGAAGAGGGGGGTGGGGTGGAAGAAGTGGGAGGGTGGGGGGGATGGAATTGGTGGGAGGGGAAGTGGAAGGGGGAGAAAAGAGGACGAGAGGAAGGAAGATGTTCGAGGGGACAAAGAAAAGGGAACTGATCTGTCTCATCTTTATCAAAAATTTACATTCGTTCCCAAGATTCGTCACCGGGGAGGAAGGAAAAAATGCTGCGCGATGCAAAAGGTGAGGAGGCCAAAGAATAAGGAAGTTGGGAACTAAAAGTTAAGACGGAGAGAGGGAAAGAATATCGGGATAGGTCATATTGCATTCAGCAAACAGCCTTATTAAGTCAGCAATTCATACCTCTCTCCTTACTCGATAATATTACTGTTCTCGATATAATTTTTGTTTTTTTTTTCCCGGCGAACAATTGCAGTAAAGTTTTCTCGGGTTTCGCACCGGGTCAGGTCCTCCATACCTCCTTCCAACGTTTTGAAGAACAACTCGCCCATCGTCATCAGGGATTAAGGAATCCAATAATTTTATTTGCTCATCGAAACGTTGGAAGGAGACATGGAGATCCTGACCCGGTGTGAAACCCGAGAAAACTTTACTGCAATTACTAACCTATATTAGGCCTTTTTCTTCCACTAGGTACCATCATAGTGTTTATACCTTACGGATAATAAAGAATCAACACCGACATTATCAGAATACGTCTCATTCTTAAAACTCGTAGAAACCTTACAATGCAAGTATCCACGGTAGCAAATGAGGAAATACGTCTAGAAGACATCACTTGGCTTATCATAATATTCAAAATTTGATATCCTCCCGATAGCCGGTCAGATATGCCACCAGTTGCACCATCTCAGTGGTGCATATGGCAGTATACCTGACCGGCAATCGGAAGACATCGGTTCGAATCCCGGCTAAGCCAAATGATGTCTTCAAGGCGTATTTCCTCGCTTATGTAATACATACTCGCTTTTAAGGTTTCTACGAGTTTGAAGAATGAGACGAATTCTTACATTCTCGGTGTCGATTTCTTATTATCCATAGGTAAATATAATATGAATCATCCTGATGATGATTTATTATAAGCAAGTACCACGAGTAACAAGTTTCACTTTAGTAATAACTAGCTATTGTAGGCAATTCTCTGGTGTACGAGAAAAAAAGGTTGAGAGCCACTGCCTTATAGCAAAGCATTGATTACTAAAAAAGTAACGTTGGAATGAGAGAGGTGAGAAACGTAAGTATAGGAAAGAGGGAGAGAAAGGTAGGTAAGTGAAAGTTTTAAGAGATAGGAAGAGAACGTCAGAGAGAAAGGGGTTAGTGGTGGTGGGTGGGGAGGTAGGATGGGAGGGGACCACACACCAGGGAAGTGAGTGATTGGGGAGCACCGTAAGAGAGAGATAGAGAGAGAGGGAGAGAGAGAGAGAGGCGTTCCTGCCGACCTTCCTCCCTTGAATATTCCGATGTTGGCGGGGTCGCAGTGGAAATATCAAGGGGGAGAAAATAGAAGCCGAGGTGTGAGTGAGAAATGAAAGGGATGCGTATAAATCAAAAGGCTCAGGGGGAGTGGTCACGACGTTGAACCATTCAGGAAAGGTTAAGGAAGTTATTACCACCATAGAGTGCTCAGGGGGGGGAAAAGAAATAAAAAATACGGCCATTTTAACTCCGTTTTATCCGGTCGAAGTGGCCGATAAATCTATCGTAACAGTCAATCAAAGGAAGGTGTAGGTAACTTCATAACAACGTAGTCATGTTCATTAAAATAAGTCATCGATGAATTAGTGTATTTCACACTCTTTCATTTCCGTCGCCAAAGATAGATTTCGACAATTTGTGCCGATACTGATATGAATAATAATGATGGATGAATGAATAATGAATGCAATGAAAATGGAAAAGGCGCATAACATAATATTTTACATGTGTATGAAATAGCTCATTTTAATATTCATGATAAAATTACCAAAGCATTGACCACAAACAAAGTAACGTAAAGATGCTCATTGGAATGGGAGATGTAAAAACATAAGAAAAAGAAAGAGGGAGAAAGGAATTACGAGAGTAAAATCCTCCTAGTGCATCAGGATATAATTGGAGGATTTACTTTTCAACATAAACGAAAATGAAAAGTTAAATAGGTTGGTATATTAAGTGAATGTCAACTATTTCCCATCTCTGCATATTTAAAATAATTACCTTAGTGTCCTTTAGTAAGCTGGTGAAATGTTAACGTAAACTGATTATCCAAACGGAAAATCAAAGAAACAACCAAGATTTTTGGATTGTTTCTTTCTGTTCGAGTAATATTGAGTGAACTTTATCTTGAATTGTTTTTGGGTAAAGATTACCAGTTTAAGAAAGTATCCTAAAGATTCATAATATGGAAAGGTATCGGATTAAAAAGAAAAAAGTGCTAGGTGATTTTTGGGTGAGAGAAATACTATTTTGTTAATCCAAGAACTGTACATGTGATCAATAAGAAAATTCGTTACGATTCGGTATAGGCATTGAAATCATAAAAATATCTCAATAGTACGAGGCGTATACTAAGGGCCGTTTGATTATATTAAAAAATATCGGCGCTTAAGAACGCAGTTTTACTTCTACAGCGCCATCTACTGATTTATTTTGAAGCTACAGCAGCACAATTTTTTTGTTTCAGAAGTCGTTTGCTTGCCCGTACATGCAAACAACAATGTCCACGACAATCGTTGATCCCGCCAACTTTGAAGTGCGTTCTGTCAAACGATTCTTGTATGCAAAAGGATTGTCGTTGGAAACTCTTTAACAACCCACCATACAGTGCTGACCTTGCACCTAGCGACTACTTCCTCTTCTTCCGCTCGAAACAGTGTTGTTAGTAGAAGTTTTGAAAACTCGAAAACCGAAAAGGAACTCAAGAACAGCATTGTCAATTGGTTCAACTCTCAGGCGGCGAGCTTCTATGCAAAGGGGTTAAAGAAGCTGATGCAGCGGTACGAAAAATGCTTCGAAGTCAACGGCGATTATGTAGAGAACTGAAGTAGGTTTGTAGCTAACTAAAAGTGCCAATAAAATGTGTTTTATAAGTGTATAAATCTTTCCTGCGACCAAATAGCCCTTACTTAATGAATATGTCTTGTAAATCCTTACCCAATTAAAATAATCGAGTATAACACGTTATGTATACTTTAAACTATTTATTTATACTTGCGTTTGGATGATAGCAATATAAACCATAGTTAGAGACAGATATTTACATGTAGGTTGCAACCTTTGTCTATAACTTTGGGTACCCCTTTGATGAAAAGCAAAAGCCTTCGAATTGATGAAGGGACAGGGATCCAGCCAATGTATTGCAATTGATTTGATGGGCGGTGATCAAATATACAGAGAGTTTAATTTCGACCCAAGAAAGTAAGAAATACTCTTCCTCGGAGAGAAAAATGACTGATTCGAGTTATTTTTCCTCTATATGGCAAACTCTTGAGTCGGGTTACTGCATGCATAAGTACGACTATGGATACCGTTTTGCGAGAGTAAATCACCTAGAAGGAAATGACCAAAAGATAGCAGCGGTACTTGAGAACACGCATGCTATTACGGCATTGAGAAACGACGGCTAATCCATTTTAATACGCTTGATTCATTCTTTCACTGGCGCAGTCATTACGATTTCCTCTCGACAATAGGTTAGGATTAATATCAGAATGTGAGAGACCCACTCATTGAGAAGACCGAGTATAAAGAGCGCATTTATCGAATGATGTTTATTCATGCACATAAAACCTGCTCACCAAAGAAATGACATCATTGTTCACCGTGCTTGAACATGGTTTTGGAGTTATTAATATCTTTGATAACGCCGAACGAACCCGTAATCTTGAGCCCTGTACCCTTAATATTCATGACTTACCAGAACGGTTTGGTTGGCAATCACCTCTTCGGACTTCCTGTAAATGACACCAATAGTCTATGGACTGCACATATGTATATTTCGCTGAAGTATCGACCATAGAATATGCAGCACATAGCAATATATTTTGAATATTTTACTAAAGTTTTAGCTTTTTACTTTTACTAGAAGTAGAGATATAACAAGGATAATTTTTCACAAGTATTGATAAATGATATAGATATATATGATATATTCTGTGTTTCAGCCCTTTTTGACTTACGAATGCATTAAAAATTTGCTCAGGCCTCTCACGTTCCTCCAAAACAATAAACATTCATGAGCGGCAAAGACATAAATCCCGAGGAAACAAGCTTAATTTAAAGTCATGGATAGCATCTGCAAATTAATTGGATAAATTACATCTCAAATATATACGTCAGAGGAAGTAAATCGTGATTACTTGGATCTTGAAAGCGCATTAACAATACAAAAAATATTCATAAGTTTTGGAACTTTAATGAGAAATAATAAAAATATATCACAGTCATTAAGTAATGGATCCAATTGCGAAACTCATTGATGATGAATAATACAGCATCAATTTGATGATAAATCAACCAAAAGAGCCTCTTCATGCATTAAGGACATAACCGAAAATAAATTAAAATATAAATTACGCCCCCAAGAGTGAGTAATAACCAGTGCTTATGGCTTTTGATCGAAAAGCCTTTTTCTCGGAACCGACGGTCTGTGAATATGCCATCATTTATCAATTAGAAGTAAAGCATGAATTTTGTTTGGAGAATTACAACAGTTGAGCACGGAAAACAAGATTTATGTCCATAAAAATAGTCGCAGATGTACTTCATGCAATAAAAAATAAATACTTGAAGACCCTTACTTAAAAAATATTATGAGGAATAAGACGTGAAATCGTTACATATTTTACTTTGATAATAAATAAAAATCCTATGCACTTGTACGCGTAATCAGCTGCCCTAACTAAACGACGGAGATTCCAATTTCACTCAATATTACGTTCTGTAGTCTGGGGGACAAGTAGTTTTACCGCGAAAGTTTTTGGGTAGTTTTGATTTCTTCCTCCCTCCAAGGTCATCGGGTGCTGAATACGGATCCGATAATTCGTAGCGTATCAGATTCTAAGAAATAACTTCACAGTTAAAAAAAGAGCTTCATTTGCTAAAAAATAACGCGGCTTCTTGGACTGCTTATTAAAATTGATGCTGTTTATGCATCGATACCCTTCTTCAGTGAACGCGATATGATATCTCATTTTTCCGAGTTACTGGAGGATTTTTCCGAGGCTGGAAAATTGTTGATCTTCTTCTAAGTTAAAAAAGTAGTTAAATAAAGCTGCATTGATAGTGTGGATTTCATTTAAATCTTGAAGCAGTAATGAATGTGTTTATACGTTGTTAATGCGAAACACTGAACTATTTACTTCTTTAAATATTCTGTTCAATTTTCCTAAATATTCCTTTAGTTGATAAGTTTTTGTTATTTCGAGGATGACTTGGTCAAATAACACCTAATATACAAACTTTAAACCGGTACTCTGATTTCATAGACCAGTATTGATGGGGCGATAGCTATTGTTTTCACAGTTCAATTTCAAATTCAATATTTTAAATGAAATTTAGTTTTAATTTTAAGTTACGAGTACAAGATCTCACATGGCGTAAGTGGTGACTGGATAACAAAAGGGAACAGTCAGCAGAAGCGAAGATAGTAAAAAAATACGTGCGAGTGCGTCCCCCATGATGAGGGATGAGACTGATACTACAACATAAAAAAGAAGGACCGCATCGGACTTCGGACCGGAATTCACTTACAAATCCTTGCACGTTTCAATAAGCTGAGTGTCAAAAAAGTCGGCGTCACACACTAGGGGCAGGAGAAAACGTTGACGCGACGCCTCCGTGACATTCTATTTATCACACGAACCGCCCATCACTTGTCATCTCGCTTCAAAAGGACGAAACGATTCTCCCAAAAGAGATAATACATTTTCCTCCGCCTCGGGGTAAATGACCCGTTGCCTTGGGGATGAAGTCACGGGGATATCCAATGCGGAGAGGAAAAAAAATTGTATCTACAAGGGGAGAGTGCGATTGTTAACAAAAGAGGACAACCATTGTTGAAGGGAAGAATAAAAATGCGAATAGTTTTATAATTCTGATTTTCCCTAAAAATCATGTTTAATAAATACACCGGCAAATGTCCAGTGCTAAGAGGAAGGTACGATAGTTTGGGAAAAGGAAGCTACGATACAGACTCTCCAAAAAATGGCCAAGTATATTTAGCACAAAACATTATGCGTGCAATAAGTTCATTGAACCATAGGCGTTCTCTGCCCGCACCAAGTTCAGTTTAAAAAATATGTTTTTTTTTCATTTGAGTTATTGAAAATAGTTACTGCAAAAACTTAGTGTTGCAATGAATAATTAGGGTACTTGAAAACTGTTTTGGCTGCTGTTTGGGAGTTTATTTCATGACAGATACAAAATGGTGCTATGAATTCTTTATGCTAAACTTTACGCGTGGTATGCTTCTTTCAGCACATAAATTGCCACATTGCCACCCAGTTTATCCTCAGCCTGCAAAAAACTAAAATAAACGTAGCAAGCATTAATACGCATTAAAAACAGCGCTTGAAAAGTATTTATGAAGAAATATCTATGGTATATACGGAAGTTGTTCTCATGAAATCCCATTACGGTGAATAATAGGCGTGTGATGCTTTATTGTGGAGATTTCCTCAGTCACCAGGTAACTAGGGAGAAATTTGCAGGTCCCTCCATGTGATAAATCCAAGTCGCAAATTTGACTTAAATTGGAAGACTGACAAAACGGATAAAAAATAACAGTGATACTGTATCTTGATGCTTTTTTCACTCTTAAATAAATTCCTCCAATTACAGCAATGAACAAACATTAGCATGCTACGCAAAAAGTTCCTAATTGAACCCCACCATGTACACATGACGTCTACGGCAATACTAAAAATCTAACTTATAGTAAATTTTTCTTCAAAAAGCGCTTAATTTTAAGTGGATACGTTCTATGCTTTTATTGAGAACCATTGAAAAAAAAATCAGGAACCGGCCATAAACCTGATCTCTCCCTCTAAGTTTTATACTAGTGCTGAAATTTATAAAGCTAGTTCAGCAGTGAGCGCAGAATTTAAGCCTAATTCTTGCATGTCCACATTTCATTTATCTCCCTTACTGACATTTTCCACACGCCTCGTCTCACGCTGCGCTGCAAACAGAGAGGTTCGGAGGGGACAATTTTTATCATCATCAACTCCCACGGACGTCTTTATCGGAGCCGGTTAAAAATAAAGCCGCGGTAATTTTTTTTTTAACGTGAGTGGATACAAAACCGTAGTTTCCACTGAAAAATTCTATCCTGATAACGGGACGAAAAAAATATAATAAACAAGGTTTGAAGAGATAAAGTGGATGGAGAGGAGGAGTTTTATTCTTTATATATATTTTTTTTTAGGTTCGAGGCTTTCGTAGAAAGGGTCTGAGGTGCCGCGTCGAAAAATTCTCCGAGGGATAAGTGGAGACGTGGTGGTTTTTGAGACGCTTTCTGGAGCGAAGCAGGCAGGCACATTGATGGATGGGGAGTCTTGATTGGCGTAGACCATGACCGAGTGCGGGGCACGCTCCACTCAGGCCTTGAAGGACGGACACCCTGGGGAGGGCTGAGCGAAGGCTTGAGAAAGTCAGGGCGAAGGGAAGGTGAGTGGAAGGATGTCTTGAATGGCACAGGAATATAAGGATACAAGGAACGAGTCAAGACTCCTCGTGGGAACCTCAACGCATCTTTGTGTTTGGCATTTATTCCTCCGTGGAAAAAGGACACAATCCTCAACGATTCGATGGACCATGTGGCAATGAAATGATAGATTGAAGGATTGGGAATCCAAATCGCTATTCGACATGTTTTATCGAAAAACCTCGAAATAAAGACAAAAAAGAATCGGGACACAATGGAGGCCACGATCGCCAAATTTTCCGAGGATAAAATTAGACCTTATCTATTCCCAGGTAAAAATAGGCGATAAAATCTGCCTTTATATATATTTCACGATCTCTAAGCGAAAAGAGACGAGAATCACTATAAAAAGAATCGCAAATCCTTTTTACTTCAACTGTGATTTTTCTCTAGGTACTAAACACAGGAAAAACATTTAATAGCTCGGGTATTCCAAAACACACTACTCTCACTCGAAGGAGAGGAGATATGATTTCATATTTTTTAAATTCCATTTATTCGTTGGATATAAACCTAAAAAAATCAATGTTACGCTTAATATCATTGCCTAGACTCCATTTATTTTCATCATAATGACATAAATTATTTGAAAATTAACAGAACTTCACTTTCCGTTTTACGTTCCGTCCGCATCGGACTTAAAGACTGCCTCGCACGAACTACATGTGATGAAACATACTCATTTCGAGTTTTGCCTCAAATTTGTGATTATTTTCAATAAGATCACACTCCACCTTCTTTCAGAAATATCTTGTATTATAATTGCTTTCGATACTCCTCAAAACCACCGCTCAATACGCACATTTATTTAACACAGAACCATCAAGCAGGTTATAAATTCCTCTGTTG
Source organism: Ischnura elegans (assembly GCF_921293095.1). Taxonomy (NCBI): domain Eukaryota; kingdom Metazoa; phylum Arthropoda; class Insecta; order Odonata; family Coenagrionidae; genus Ischnura; species Ischnura elegans. The sequence continues at coordinate 58,879,656 of NC_060247.1, forward strand.
CCGCACTCTATATTTTTCATTTGCATGTTCCCCAAAGACTTTTATTGGAAAAAATATTTTATGACGAAATTCGTTAAGAGTCAAGTTCAGTAATATTTAATAACCTTTCGAGATGAAACGCAGAAACTAATTCATCACTCAATGCCTCGGTTCCCAAGAGAAGAAGGAAAATTTTGACTTCAGAAATGTCGAGTCAATTTAAACCGTGGCGCAGTCAAGGGATACAATTAGCTCGGGCTACCCCGAATTTTGAAAGAAAAAAGGATTGCTTGAGGCAAATCTATTTTTGCATTCATAATTTTGTCTCATACAGATTCGTATTTTGAAATAAAATACGAAGTTATCAAGAGTTTTTTTTTAAATACCTAACGAAGAACTTTCTCGCATTCATTAGCTTTCACAATTGAAATTTCTCAACAGGTAAGCAAATAAGCCCGCAACGAGTAGGTATTAATTGCATAGTCACGCTACTGGAAAAAATATGATTAAACGTTACGTCACCGTTGAATTTAATAAGTATACTCGGAAAACATATTTTTCATACAAGTACAATAAATTTTGAGTGAATTAATATGGGTTTACAGTTTACCTTCGACCTCATCCTCTAAAATTATATTAATTATATTTTATAATTAAATTTGATTTATTAGAAAATGGAAAAAAGATTAGCTAGTATAATCGGGAAAACGCTATTCAAACAAAAATTCTTATAATATGACCAGCGAGCCCAATAAAATTTGCTTATTGGTAATTAACATGAATTTATAGTCCGTAAATATCCTCAAACGAAATTGAAATACCTATCTGAATTAATTAGAAAGCAAAACACAATTATTTTGGTACTCATTATGAAATATACAATTAAAATAATTCTTTTGAATACGTAATCTATAAATAATTAATATTTATAAAAAGGAAAATCCACCGAATAATACTTTTTTATCGTTTTTTCTACGGAAAATAAATAAAACGATTTTGCCATACATTTTGGCCATTAAATACCAGTCATGTAATTTTCTTCTATCCCTAAACATAATTCCTCGAGGGAGAGCTTTCTCTGGAAAATATTGTCAAACTCTGCTCCAATTCAAGTATACCGGAACTAGCCATAGGGTGATAACTTTACGGAGTCACCCCTAATGCACAAATTGTGCGAACAATCCACAATGAAAAAAATCATTCACCTTGACCAGAATTCGAGCCCGGATCCCCCGATCCCACGCCCTCCATTTATCCATTTCGAGTGTAACGTTAATTTCACCCTAATTCATCGATAAGTGCAAATATTCCTCATAAGAAGAAAAAGCATTTTCCTTGACCGGGCTTCTAAGATCTTCCGAATTAACACCAGCTATTAGGCGTGTAAATCCAATACAATCAGACCAGGGGGCCTTTTCCTGAGCCACCTCGCACTTCGAGGATTTTATTTGTGCGTATCCGAAGACTTCAACCGTAATTCGAACACGATACCCTTCGAACATCATTTGAGTGCTATACCCACTAGAAAACCCGAGACAACTGTGACTCCATTCGCCTGGATAAGGGAGAAGAAATGCAAGACATGGAGAGATGCAGGTCTTAAAATTATAAGCAAGAGCCCGAAGGTACTCCATACTAGATCGAGATGCACTGCCTAGCAAGAGGCTTCACTTAGCTGCCGGCTAAAAGCCTTCCTTCCGCCCACTGTGTCGCACATTTCACAATGCGGCCGCGACTCCGAGCGAGGGCTGAGTGCCTCCACTCACAGAAAGGCATGGAATTGAGCCGTCGTCATGGAGGAAAGGAAAGAGTAATGGAGTCGAAGAATTCAGAGGGTTAAGTGACAATGGAAGGAACTAATGGGGAGATGAAAGGACATGCAATGGAGACTGCGCTTCGTGATGATGACGCCTGTTGCAACAGCACTCCTGTATGAATCAGGGTCATCACCTGCAGAATGGCAGGAAAGAGATTACTTCCGATATAAATAATTCCGGTTTATTTCAAAATATCTTATGAATGAACCGCGTAAATAGAACAAATGAAGACATTATTCCACGTCTCAGAGTGACGCTTTGGACGAAATACTATGACGAGTGATTTTATAAGAATAAGGATGCGTAAATATCGGGCGCATTTAGAGAAATAAGTTCTAAAGGGGTATTAATATAAAGATACAAGGATGAATGGAGAATGATTTTCCAATATAATCTCCCAGATATGCCTCATAAATACCTACTGGAGGATGTATAAAAATTAATTGATGAATGTAGTTGGGGAAATGAAAGAATCTGGAATAAGCATTATTGGATTCCTATATCAAATTATGACATTTGCCTTGCTTTTTAAAATCAATATAATTTAAAACCTAGAGTAAAACAAGTTATCTTTATCGAAAATCAAATTGATTCTATTTAAATCACAATTTTTTCATCTATTCCAACAAAGTGAAGACTCCTCGTAACAGCCAACGAGGCACTGACGAGAAAAATTGTTTTCATCGCCATGCTTCTCCCGGGAACTTCTTTCCGGAAATTTGGGAATGGGTGAGTAACACAAGTTTCTCTTCTAAAACATACAATTTACGTCGACGTACCACACTGATACGGTAGAGAAACATCTTCCACTGCCATCAGTGGATGGGAGAGGAAATCCTGCCGTGAGAAATCCAATAAACATCATTTCTCTCTCGCGGAGCGACATTAAGCCACCAGAAAAAGGAAGAAAGAGCATGGCTGGCGGAGTGAAAATCACGCCACGTGTAATTTGTTCCAAGTGCAGGGGAAACGACTCACTCGTCATCATTTTCTCTACGGGATTCTATAAATTTCTCATCGCTTGAAGAACCTTGCTCCACTTTTTTGGGAGAAGAAGCTACGCTTTTAAGGATTTAAAATAGTTTTTTTCCACCATTAAAAGTAGTTTTATCCCTTGAATAATAAAAATTTTTGGCCCTCGGCCAACGGAAACTTTATAAAAAAACTTTTCAAGTATGCAAATTCCTAAGAGGAATCATCACTTAATCTAGAACGGTTGAAATTTGTATTCTTTCTCAGCTGATTATTTGTCTTAAACTTAGATAGTAATCATGAAATTATAATGGTATTTTGAATATAACTTACCATGATTTTCTTGTATTTTAAATATAAAACTTTTACATTTAAGAAAATATTGAGGTAAAATTTTAAATTTATAAACGGCCAAATTTTAAAAATCATCCGCTATTTATACCCTTATAATTTAAAGATAGCATAAGTCTTAAAGGAGTAAAATGCCATGGAAGAGATAGGTAGAAATGTAGGGATACATCCGTGTTAAGGTGAAGCTATCCTTGAACCCTCTTTTGAGACAGGCGACCTGATTTCCGTGGTCTCACTCTAGTGGACAGGAAAAAACTAGTAATTATGCATTTGCGACAACGACATCCTCACAATCCCGTAATCTTCTCTCTTAATCCGCCCGTGCAGACATGCTGACCGAGGCAGCAAATTGCAAAAAAATTAAGCAGGAACAATAACGCCGTTTTGAATACTAAAAGGCTCCTAGAGACTCGATTGCAAGAACAGAAAAGGCTTTGCTCGCATGAATATGTAACGTCTTGTGCCGAGCCGCCCAGGAAGATGCTAATGAATATTCTCGAGAGGGCATTTCTGAGATCTGGAAATGAATTGCCAAGACTTCCTTATTCTGGCGTCTTTTACATGCACACTCTCAAGTTTCTGCTACGGTCAATCAACACTTTGGATCTCATGACTCTAGGATTCCACATAAATAACAAAAAATGTGATGAAAAGAATGAACGTGATATTCCATGAATTATACATTGTAATCAATGTTCAACAAGATCAATTAAAATAAACATTTTGTAATATTTAAGGATGTTCGATGCATTTAAAATTATATTTATATAATTTTGATTGATTTTCAATTGATACATAAAGAGAATAACAAAAGAACATTTGAAAATTAGCAGTAATAAGACGTCAAGTCATATGTACGGTCCAAAAATTTAAATAAATTATTTAATTCAACAAAAGAAACTATGGTTAATGTATTTTCACACTTCTTTGTAGCCGAAAGGCTAATAATATCAATATTTTCTTCCAGGTGAAAACGAGTATTAAAAGCCTTCTTAAGTTAAAATCAGTAAAATAACTAAATGAAATTAAAATTGTCCAGAAGAAATAAATGTGACAACGAGAAGAGAGACGTATGACAAAGAAAGTCAAATTGTATGTAAGAACAAGGGTTTAATTTAAGAAAAAAACGTTACATTTTAGTGAAATTCACAAATTCCAAATAATTATCACTTCTCAAAAAATATCCGCTGATTCTAGCCGAAAATTACCATAATCACAATCTACGGTTCTCGTACCTATACTTTTCCTTACTTTGCCGATTTCCTCTTCAAATTACGCAGATTAATGGAAAGCTAATCGCTCTCTGCATCGGTGTACACCAATGTCATGATTTAGCAGAATAACGATAGCATACCTACAGCGGCTAAGTAGAAAGCATAACCAGACCACGTCGTCTTTCGTGTGTTAACATAATGGAGAGAGAGGTCGCAAATGGCTATCCTTTTCATCACATACATGAAAATATTCTTTCCGAAACAAACGACGGTAACTTTTCTCCTCTTTCAAAACTTGTGCTCGTCCGCAATCATAAAATCTCATGGTCGCAGAATGGCGGGCCATCACACGTGCACTTGACAGCAAAAGCCACTATAAAATATGCTAAAGCGGTTCGGTAAAAAATTTTACGGTGTAAAGAATATAAAAGCGAGACCACTTTGCCAAGAGTATAATTAGGATCGACATTTCTTTCGCCATTAACGCGAGCTGCGCGAGTAAAGAAACTCAACTTGGTGAGTAATTAAGCTCGCCAGCAATGCCATAACTTGATTCGTATTACCTCCTGGGTTATAGGGATCAATAGGCAGAAAAAAATATAATTTTTTCATTTTTACAAGTGCCTAATGTGCAAGGTGTTTCAGGAGGAATCTGCATTACTTCAGAAGGAGGTAGGGGAGATAATTTTAAGCATTTTTGTACATGAATATGAGATCGCTACTCCTTTGTCACTGAGCTGTGGCAACGCAAACATTTCGATGAGTGCACTTTGCAGTTACCATGAAAACGGGTTTCTTTGGTATCCAGCCTTTTCATCATATTATATAACACTGTAGATTTTTAAGCAAATCAAATAAGTAAGGTTGAACAAAAGTGAGCGATTCTAATTGTCGACAAAAAATAGTTTTTGATCTTGATTAAACGTGAATTTCGTGCGAATATCAAAAATACGATTTCGCATTCTCGCCCATTTATATCTCTATATTTCAGACAGTTGCAACGGAAAATTTTCGTCCAACCTTATTTAATTAATGTCCTTAAAAATCCTGAGTATGAATTAAAGTTTCGAAAAGGTTGGTTAGCCGAGAAAAATCGTTTTCATGGTAACTACAAAGTGCATCGCAATCATAAAAAATGTTTGTTTGCGATGCCGTAGGTCAGTAAATTAGGAGCTGTCACCCCATATTTATGGACAAAAAGTGCTAAAAAAATTCTCTCCTACCAGCTACTGAAATATTGCGGTTTTCTCCTGAAAAACCTTGCAACTGAGGTGGGGCATATATTAACTCATTTTCAGTTGAAATAATTGTTTTCAAAATGAACGAAAAAAAATTATAAAACATGGAAAGTTTACTAAGGTCCCATGCACACATTTTATGGACAAAAATGCGTTAGATTTCCGCTATTCAATACTTAAATACCATCGGACTCCAATGCGCAGATAAACACATATTGTATGGATAATAGGGGAATAACAGAAGAAAACATAAGACCAGCATTTGAAAAAGTAGTAAGTATTTTGGTTTCAGTGGAGGTATAAGGGTTAAAATAGGTGATATAAAATATTGGAAGCTAGTCTTGGTGGCAGAAAAAAACGGCGAAAAGCGAAACGAAAAAACCAATAGAACCCTTGTTTTCAAATTCATGACTTTTCAAAGATACCCTTCGTGAGTAATGGCAGTTATCTAAATAAATAATGACAGTATAGTGGAATAATCTGAGAAGAATAAGTAAAAAATGGGAACATATTTGATCAGCGAACACAACCACACCGCAATATATGATTTTGGGAGTTCGTTTTAATAAAAAGCAAAACTTAAGTCTGTCAGAGTAATTTTTTTTACGTGCACCTGAAGGTGCAATCGAAGCAAACACTTGATAGAATTTGTTGATTATTAGTTATAATATCATAGCAAAACTTGTAGAAATGATAAGCTGCTCCAAAATTAGGTTTAAATTGTAATTTAATATTAAAAGACAACAAAAGAGGAAACGATAAAACACGTGAAAGAGGTTAGCAATGGCGTTAGAGAAACACTTGCATGAGTGAAATTTATCTCACAATCCCTTCAGAGAACATAAATTAAAAATTCATACTGTAAGAAATTGCGCAACGAAATCTGAAGAAAGATAATATGAAGGGAATGAATAAAATATAGCAAATTACTAAATGATTCAGAAAGGAAAACCATCAAATATGGATCTCCTGAAAAATGAACGGTGCAGCTATAAACCCGTTGCGCGGCTTAAAACCCATCCGTGTACGTCAATAAAACAGGAATCGTTCAGGGTAATCACCCTGCAAAACATGGTTTCCGCATGGGACGCGAAACCCCTTCAATGCTGTAAGGGAAGGAGTAGAATGAAAACGTGCGCAGAAATATGGGAGGGACGGATGAGCCGAAAGAAGAGGGGAAGAAAAGGTGCGGGTAGCAGCGGCTGCGAGTAACTTGCGATGCGTAGCGCGGTTCGTGGCTATGAAAGTTAAGGCGGCAAAGGGAATAATATTCCCCGTTGAGGGCGGGCCCGGCAGTTTTGCCCCTCGGCAACGAGCGAGTTTAGCCGAATAGGTACCCGGGATATGCCGCTGCACTTTGGCCGGGAGCGAACGACATTTGTGAACGGAGGGGAAGTTTACGTCAAATGACACGTGAGGAAGCCCTACCGAACGCCGTAATGGCGAAGATCGGAAACTAAGAAGAAGTTAGGCAGTGCTGAATAGCCACTAATAGGAGGATGTTATGAATAAGAAATAATGTTAGAAATGGATTCCATAGACAAGTAAATATACTTAAAACCACTAGCATGCATGGGAAAATTTATATGGTAAGACTAATCAGTATATTATTGCATTATAGTTAATTTTTAAATGGTAAAAAAAGATTATGAAAATGAAATATAGGATATTTTGAGATTGACGCAAAAATGAGTCTAATGGCAATGTGTGGATATTGCTTTTAAATCCAACCAGCTCTGTCGATAAGTAACGATAAGTCATATTTACGTAAATTTCTCCAATTATGGTCAAAAGAGTCAAAAAAGGTCGTATATCATTATCTCTTCCAATTTTTTTCCCGATATTTCTTTGCCAATTTTGCTTTATTGCTAAATAAATACTAACAAACATCATCAAATAATTTTAACGCTGTAAAACAAATTAGAAATGCTGTAGATTACACAAGCCTTCGTAATGTACGTAATTTCCACTTGGTATCGCTTTCACCCAATAATTTAATTGATAGCCTCGTTAGCTCCAAAGTTTCGAGATATTTCGCGAAACTGGAGAGCATAGTTTTGCCACGCGAAGTAGGAAGTATTTCCCCCGAAGAAGAGATGACCACGATGGCCAGCCACGAAATAGATCCCAGAAGAGCCGCAAGTTCCGTACTAACATTCTCCGAGAACCGCACACACACGTCCCGAGCTTCGTCGTTTTTACGGCCGCGCATAAAGCCCGCGTCTGCATATGGCGTTGGAGAGAGGGAGAGAGAAATAAGGGCGCGGCTACGAAAATCGAAACTTTGCGGAGCCTTTCACTGCAACGCAGCTCCACCATGCGCGCGTGTGTGTGTGTGTATATATCTCTTGCTCCCACTCCCCCATTCCACTGCACCCCGGGAAACCACTCATCCGGGTGAGGGAGGAGAAGGTAAGACACGGCGCAGGAAAGACAGGGAAAGTACATTAGAATAAGGAGAGGAGGGAAAAGAGCGCTTAAGATCGAGGACACTGTGCAGAGGGGGAGGAGAGAAAGGGCGGCACGAGAAAAGAAAGATGAAAAGGAGAGGAAGGAGAAAAAAATGCAAGAAAAGCACAAAGTAAGCGAGAATATGAATGGAAAAGCGAGAGGAGATTGGAGAGGGGATAAAAAGAGTTAAGATAAAATAAAAAATAAGGCTTTCATCCTTCGTATGGGCGTCTTAATTCACTGAAAAAAAACGCGATTTTTTTACCAAATAAACATATTTTTCACCTCGTTGTACCCTTATTTCTATTATTCCCGAATATCAGGTAACTGCATTTTTGTTTTTTTTAAGCCATTATCCCAGAGGTTTTGGTTCAAGTGGAGGCTTGTGTTTTCGCCGTCCATCCATTGACTACAGGTGACTAACGTTTCTTTTCTCGCACGTCGAAGGACTAGGTTCAAATCCCGGAGGGAGCGGATAATGATCAGAATACCAATATCTGCTAGGTTGAGGGCTGATTCAAATACAGCTGTCTAACATTCCAACTGCAAAAACTCAGGTTTTTAATGAATACTGAAAGTCACTTACTGTTAGACATCTGGCCATTAAACGAAGATGGAAATCAGAAGATGGCCAATTAAAAAGGATGTAGGAGATTTCTTAAGATTTGTGTCTGCAGCTGGTAATTAGTTGATAATCTTCAGTTGAATGGTCTGAGTCTTCAATTAAACATGAACATAAGTTTGATGATATCGCGAGACACTGATGTTACAGGTAGACTATGTTGTTTGTAGCTGATGAAAATGATTCAGCAAATGTTAATTGTCATTGGAAAAAATACTAAAAAATAAGTTTTCATGTGAGTATGATTGAAAAAATAATAATACAGTTTTGCATAAATAACTATAGACAGTTGATGTTCTAAGATGTGCGCAAACAACATATTGCCACACCCTCAAATACGAGGGAAGAGAACCCAGACTCGCAAGCAAACTGAGGAAAAATTTCCACGAGCCAGGGTTTTTAAGGATTTAATATGTTTTTCTATAGCTGAGTTTGATTCCCGGCGAGAGAGAGGTCGACACAGTAAGGAGGAGGAAATGGTGAGAGAGAAAAGAGAGATGGAAAAAATTCGAAAGGTTAAAAAGGGAGGGAGTTGCGAAAGGCGGAAGTCAAGAGTTTGTTTCCCTCAGGGAAGAGTTGAGACTCGCTGAAAGAAGAGATGCAAGAAAGGGGACACAAAGAAGTGTATGAAAGACGGCGAGCGTGAGGAAAAAAAGTGCGACTTAGAAGTCAAAATTCAAGTTTCTCGAACAGGGCAAGTGAAGAATAAATAAGGTGCAAACGCTACAACGAGGGAATGCGAGAGAAGAAGGCAAGCAAAGTAAACACGCGCGAAGTCACGAAAGGCATCGGGTTTTACCATCGTTATTCCAGACAATTATTGTAAAACTGCCGTCGGGAACATATTCAATAGGAAAGCAGTTATTTCATTTATTTGAAATGGCATTACCCGGTTAGAAGGCTTATTTCACCCATGATTCACTCCTCAAATGAATTATTCAGTCTATTTCAGAATCTATTTAAAAAAAAACTGAAATGAAAGCTTTTCTGCGTGCTTGTACAAAAACTTCCCTATTTGCTATTTTATTCTTAATTTTCCATATTGTTTACGGACACAGAAAATATGCTCGTGGAATTGATTGAAAAGTATTTTCAAACGCAATGAATAGTGATGATAGGAAGTTTCTTTTAAAAAAAGCTATCTAAGTTTCTTATAATTTCCATGTGCTGTAGATAATACCCCCTAATTTCCTAATAGAAAGTTGATTTCAAGGTAATTATATGCAAGTCAATATCCATAAAATGTAATAAACTTATAAGATTTTCGAGTCCCTTTTATAATAATTTCAGCCGACGATTTGGCTTAATTGATTTGCTACTTTCTCTATCATATTCCAGAGCGTGAAAAAGGATATTCACTATTTCATCACGTACTTATTCAGATGCAAAAAAAATTTAAAAAATTAAAAGGTAAGGTAGCGCAGTTTAAAAATATCTCCATAGCCTACAATTGAAGGCAATGAAACTTTAAATACTTTAAGATACAGAAGTGATACTAACTTTGCAGAATAGCACGATTCAAAAATATGGACTAAGAATAAATGGGGCTCGGATTGAAAAGGGGGCATCACTAGAAAATGCATCGCGGTATACGAAAGTTATTACGTAAAAATATAAAAAAATGTTCGTGGTTTACATTTAAACACTGGTAAAAAGACAGAAGACACAAAGGGTGATATCACTATTCATACGGTGAAGGAACTAACTGCAGAGAATAAATGTATCCACTTCACTATGGCGCAATGGATTCCTCACATGAAACTATACTTAACTCACCATTTACGAACTATCCGTTTTGTCAGCTACGAAGAGTAAAACTCAACGTAAATACCGGCAATTTGCAGGAAAGCGAAATCATTAGTCTCCCTGTCAAAGCTGCGGGTATGGAGGTAAGGAACTCTAGTTTATATAAATGGCCACCCAATACAACAAGAAAGAGGCATGGAAAACATAAATCTTCATTCCCACATTTTCCCACTTTCCTTCTCTAAATCTCGAGACGGTAAAACAAACTCATATTTTGTGGGTAGGTCGAGTTTAAGGGCAGTTAAGTCAACCGCGTGCATGTATTATTTAAGAGAGATCTATATTTTCCATGTTTCTCCGCAAGGTGACATTCTCGACTGGAAAAAATGACAAGGTGGGGAAAACGTCGCTTGAGGCTTTCCAACCCCGGAAATCGTGGTGGAAGAATAACGCCAAACATTTGGACGCGTGCATATTCATCATAGGTGAATGCGAATAAACTTACATACATTAGGAGGGTGTTTATGTATTCGAAGTTTCTTTTGACCTCCCGTACGGGTATGAGGCAAGACATATGGGACACAAGCTAAAGTGAGAGGTGGAAAACAGCAAGAATGAGAAAAAGAAAATAAGGCGATGAGACGTCCATAAATCACATGAGGTGATAAATGGGCGTAAGGTTTTGGTTGAAAATCAAAGGGCATCACGCAGCTGTTTTGGAGGAATCACAAAAAGTATTTCCGCACATATGATCCTAAAGCCATTTCGATTTTTCTGATTCAAATACTAATACTATATAAGGATATGGCATTATTACCAATTGAATTCCATCCTGATTACTTTTCCATTTCAAGTATCCTACATTAGCTGCTCTTCAAAGAGTGCCTGATACTCCAATCACATGGAATTCTCAATTCAAATAACAAAGCCTGGAGAAGAGGCACAAAACATCCAATACTGCATCACGTTATGATGAAAATATCAGAAAAATCTAATTTTCAAATTGTATGCAGGGTTATCAGAGCCTTATCTTAAAATATTGTACTGAAAAATACAAAAAAAAGATAGATTAGTCTGATGAAGTGTTTCTCTGGCTGACCTCAGGAGGATTCCATACTTTTTCTTTTTAAATTCCAGGTGACTTAAGACTTCACGTTGGGCATATTATTTCAGGAAAATAACCAATTTTCTAGCTATATTTACTCTTAAGAATTTGATAACTCCAACTCCTCCTTCTAATAAAAATTTTAATTCGGCATTATACGACTTGAACAACACCCTTACAAGAGCTGCGATAAAATATGAAATCAGAGTACCCAATACAGTTTCCAATCACCCCTATCCTCCTGCATTTGGATGGAACATTTATGCTTCACTATTAATACCACGAGCTCCGCAGGGAGGAGTGAAACACTCTAATAGCTATATTTTTACTTCGCAAGAATAGATTTCTCGCTCCGCTGCGGGGAGGATACCGGATTGAATCCTGAATCTTAAAACACGAGTCGTGGGGGCCGTAGAAAGCTTCCTCCACCTCTTCGTCTCCTTCCCTGGCCACTCACTCACGCTTCCCCTCTGCAAACACCATAAAGTAACCCTCGATAGTGAGGGAGGAGCGTTCACCACCACTCCAACGTCAGCCGCTAGTGCGTGTTTGCATACCTGTGAGTCTCGCTAATGCTGCTCGATCGAGATGCGCTCAACCGTGAATACTACGATGCCCTGCTCGCATGCCCTCGTGTTTTTTTTCTTCTATTTCTCCTCCATTTTGTTCAGATCGAAGATTTTATTGAGATCCACTAAAATCCACCAACAACCCCTCCCTCCAAACATCGGCATCCATGCAGGGATGGCAATCGAAACTAAACGAAAGTACAAACCAGTAAAATTTCAATAGTTTAGTTCCCGGCAGCAAAATGTAGAAACGAAACGAAATGGATTTAAACCCGGCAGTGGCGCCGACTCCATGGGGCCTGAGGGGTCCCGAGCCCCCTCAAAAATTCGTTATGGGTGTGAGGGAAAAATGTTCTAGGCTTGTGGATTTTCCCCGGAGTGTACAGATATCGAGATTCGAGTTATCAGGGTTCTAATGTTGATCAGATGGCTCTTTTAAAATGCTTAAAAAACTTAAAACTCACTGCTTATAAAATTTCCCGGGGCCAGATGCCCGGTTTGGGCCCCCCCAATATTTTTTGTAAGTCGGCGTCCCTGAAACCCGGGGAGCTAAACTCAGGGTCGAAACGAAATCGGAGTCAAAACTACTTCTGGTCGAAACTAAACTAAAAATCTGGGACGAAACGAAACGCAGATAATGTTTCGCACCGGAGGGACCACGTGACTCAACATCGAACGGTTTAGCTTCGACCCACACACCGAGTACGAAGTATGGTAGAATGAAGTAGAGGTTCGGCCTACCGCCATTAGATGCATGGGGTACTCATATTTTTACCTCTAATTGAAGAGCGGTGATCGCCAACTGGCCATTTTATTTTTAAGCTCAATGCTTTAACCACTCTCTACAGGTGTGTCAAATGTGAGGGATCGAAACAATTCCCTATTTTCCCCCTCCACTCAACTTCTGGGATCGAAACTTAACTATGAGCATCAGAGTTTTGATTAATTTAGTTTAATTCCTGGGAGTAAAGTTTCGTCTCGCGTCGAAACTAAACTCCTTGGTGATTTCAATTTCGTGCAGGAACGAAGATAAACCTAGGCCTCGTATTTTCGTATCCATTCGAGTTGAAACGAAAAATTTTCCCTGCCATCCCTGCATCCATGACGGCATCACGGAATGAGTAAAAAGATACAACATTGAGCTTTGAATGGTATAGAAATGTTGTTAATAAACTTGCGCTCACCTATTTCACCCGCTTGTTTGGTAGAATAGGTGAGGGTTGAGCTCACCCCAGACTAAGCCGCAGTAGTTTGAATTTTTTTACATTCAGAGTAGAGAGTGGTATTATTTCCCCTTGTCCACCTTGTACTTCGAGAATTTTTTGCATGTTATTGCAAGTTCGAAGGCCTCAGCCGGAATTTGTAAGAGATTTCATTATTATACACATTTTAGAGAAAAACAATCCCACTTGCAGCAATGTCACTAGGCGATTGGATGATAGATTCCATAACATGATAATTTTAAATTATCTTGAACAGTAAGATGAAAAATGATAAACGGAATGTAATGAAAATGGCGACAAAAAGTACAATTTTGGCCGCTAAGAATTTCACATACTTACTGCAGCGTGTAGTTGACAAAGGTATTTCATAGATCTTTATGCGCTTTTTATCACACTGGTCTGACAAAATATTTTGCGTTTACTGCAGTTAGTTTATAAATGATCATGTATGCCATTGCTGATGTTTGGACCATTCGGAATGTCTCAAAAATGAAGAACAAGGGGAAAAGATTTGGAGCACTACTTATCAGAAATACTCCTTAAATTTACCGTCAAAAGTGGTGAAATTTCAAGCGAAGCGATGATAATCAAAAGAAATAAATGAGCCGTATTATGAGCATGATTGGTTGCACGTTAATCTCTCCACTTAGCACATGAATTCTCTCTTGTGCGTCAAAATTTTCTCATTTATAACGAAATAACTACGATGCGTGCTCTCAGCATCCATAATTAGCATCCTGATCAGATACTTAAGGACGAGAATCTCAATTTAGGCTTAGATGCAAGTTCTTTCAACCTACAGACAGCCTTCGAAGAGCATTCCTCAAAATTTATTCCGTCCCCGGGATGGATCAGCTGACATGATCTAGTTCATACGTCGCATGAAATTGCTCACGGGACGGTTTTTCAAAAACGTTCATTTTCTTTACTTTTTTCGTTCGGGCACTCATCCTAAAAGCTTCGCTTTGTGAGTTTGTTTCGCCGAGGAAGAGCCGGAGAAGCCGCGGAGTGTCTCCCACTGATAACTCACTTAAGCTCGGGAAAGGTTCTCGTTTCTGGTTTTAAAAGTAAGAGGAAAAATAAGACAGAAATATGGGGAAGGCTGCTCCGAGAGGAACTACATTTAAGAAAAGTGGGTGACGCTAACGTTATGAGAGACTGTCGGCATAAATACATTCCCCCGGGATTAAAAAATATTCAGTACGCTCTGCTTTCAGAGTCAGACGCTCGGAATGCAGCACAATTGCGTTGGCGAAGAGACGACTAAGCTAAATAGAGTACTTAAGAGTAGTTTTCTTGACTAAGATGCACTTATGCCCATACATAAAATAGTACTTGATATGGAACTTCAAATAAAATTAATCAAAAATAAAAAACTGCTATACACGGGTCATGGTATACATATAATTTTTTAGCACAACCTATATAAGCAACTTGGAGATGCACACTCAGGAGTAATGGCGAGAAAAAACCATCAGATATTGAAAAACATGGGTGCAATTGTGAATATCATCCACTTCTCAAAACCTGTTCAATTACTTTAATAACCATTTAAAAGGAAATGCTATTACCCCCTAAATATTTCAATTTAAACGAAAAACACACGAGCACACATATATCCGACAAAGTTCCGCTATACAAACGCTACGGTTCAATGTACACACCAGCAATTTTAAAACTGTAAAATTAAGAGATATGACTTGTGATATCAATTATTTCATTTAGCAATCTTAAAAAATATTTTACTTTTTATTTAAACTCATACACAGGTGCCGTTATAGTCCGAAAATTAAGGATTTTCCTTGGTTTATTCTCTGGAAAAGAATAACCATTTATTTTCCTTACAGATTAAGTTAAAATATTTACTCTTCGTCTATAATCCACATTATATTATATTTGCTATCATCTTCACCTAGACTTCCATCTATGTTTAAACTTCCGCACGAGTCAATCTTCACTCACCTATATTTGTCATCCACTTAACCAGGCTTTTTATCTCTTTAGGCCCATTACGCTCTTAATACACTGCTGAAATGCCTCGAATTGCTTCCAACTCTTCTTAAATTAAGAATCTAGGTATATCCCATGAACATTAAAATTAAAATTTAAGAGCACTTAAAATAATATCGTGAGAGCGTAAGATAAAAATACAACCGAACGCTATTCAAATGGACATTTCAGCAATATTTTTAATTGAAAAAGTATTCATGTTAATGACATTGATACCTAACCTATTGATATAATGATAAAATATCCTTCGCTAAAAGTTTGGACCAATCCCTCCGATGACACCAAAAAGCATGCCCATTGATGAAAACAAATCTATACTTAATGGAGAGAAATCAGAAATACCCTCGCATGTTAATAATATAAATGAAAGCTTCCCTGATGGATTCTTACCTAAAAATTTAGAACAATCGCGCCTAGCAAACGCAATTCTCATCGAAAAATAAGGCTTACAGGTAATCGAAAATAATGCTTGCAGGTTACAAAAAACAAATCTATAATTAACGGAAAAAAATCAGAACTATCGTCACGTATTGGAAAATGCAAATTAAAGCTGCGCTGATGGTCGCAAGAATTCCATTCTATAACCACGCTTCGTATCGAAATTAAAGCATTCCGAGAGTTCAACAACAACCGCAAAACCTACGTTACGAGCCTGTTCAATTCAACCAGCGGGATCATCTGCCCAAACCCATACATATTTACGGCATGAACACCTGAGATACATGCATGAATATGCGTCCACCTCATATGCCGAACACCTTTCCCTAGAATATACCCTCTCACTCTTCCTCAGTCGAAACCTTTACGGTTGCCTCCTGCATTATTCTCCATCGACACATTCAATCATGCTGAAGGTGCGCATATCTCATCCCTCTTAAAAGATTCATAAAACAAACACCCTTTCACCCTTGCACTCTTACGACCCCACTCCAATGCCCCTTCCCTCCCTCTTATCCTACTTTCCCACGCAATGCCAAAGTAGGGGTAAAAGACCCCCTTTCAACATTTCCAGTGGGAGGAAAAAGTGGACATTTTGAATGATCTACATTTCCCGACTTTTATAATGAAATCTAAAACCAGAGCAACTCGTGAAATAGTGATTGAAAAAGTAATCCATGCACTTGCATATAGATAGTTCACAAAGTAAAAGAAATATCAATTACATCCAATTTAATGTTCCTTCGGAATATTGAAAAAACAGATGGCAATTGAATAAATGTTTTAGATTCTTGGTGCAGCACGTGGTGAAGTAAGTACTCGCACGGTACCTTGAATAACACCGTGACGTAAGTGTGCGCTTGAAAATTGAAAAATGGGCTATAAAATTTAGAGTCACTATTTACAATGAAAGGGTAACATGCTTATTAGAATTCAGGGAATGACATGAGAGTGACTGATATTCTTGGTTTCAATTCCCGAGCTTCCCGAATATGGGGAATTCGGGAAATAGCCATTTCAGTTTCGTAATAAGTAACGACAAAAAATGTCATTAATTCTTCTTAGTCAGATTGATCATATTTCTAGTGCATATAGATAGTGATTATTTTGAATATTGACGCTCTATCCATCGTATGTCAGTTTAATGCCCATTTGTCACCGTTTTAGGGCGTTCAGTACGATGCCAAACTAGTTTTCAGTGTGCTCTCAACAGACAGTTTCTCTTTTTTTTTCTCATATCCTCAAATTTCGAAACTTTTACGCAGAAATTCTCGCGTGAAAAAAAATAAATTTGGAATATAACTAAACGGGTAGATAACAAATTCCCGCCAAAACGGTTCGCTCCGTAGAAAAAAAAGTGGCAAAACGGAGCAGCATAGTTGTCATTACAGTGAATAAAAACGAATTTTGAGGGAGTTTGAGGATAAATATGTTAAAAATTTCCGTTCCGAATTCCCAAACTTTCTCAGCATCGTATGTTAGTTTTATGCCCATTATTTACGGTTTAGGACGGATAGGGTACCAAAACTAACTTTTCAGCGTGCAACCCACAGCATATTTTCTCCTTTTTTTTCTCTTTTCCTGAAATTTCGAAACTTAAATGTAAAAATTTATAAAATAGCATAAGTATATTATTAAATTTGAAATAAAATATAACGTTAGATATCAAATTACCGGGTATAACGATTCCGGATATAACATACAACGAGGAAAACGTGGATAAACGAAGCATCATTGTTGTCATCAGAGAGAATAGAAAACAAATTAATTTTTTGGAAATTTAGGGATAAATATGGTAAAAATTTCCGATCTGCATTCCCGAACTTCCACAGCGTCATAAAACCTGGCACCCGAATATCTCTCCCCATCCAACCTTAGCCTCATTTCCTCTCTTGTCCTTCGTCGTGTTCACAGAAAAATCGAACGCTCTTACACGTGAGCAGTGGAGTGGCGAGGGCAGGTTTCCATCAAGAGGCGACCACCGTTCCGTGGAATAGGAGAGCAGAGCAGGGCGGAGAGAGGGAGGATGTGAAGGCATGCCATTGGATCGATCGGGAGAGAAGTGACACAAGCTTAGAGCGCGACAGCGCTGATGAAGATTGAAGCCAATTACGAATGAGCGATAGGACACGATGCGTCCAACGGTCGCGTAATTACTGCGCCAATATACTGCAAAGAGAAGGCTCAGCACCTAGAATAAACGGTGCAATTGAAGCTGTCATTCCGAATGTATATTTATGACTGGTCCGATTTAGAGGTAAATTTGAAAAAAATACACGTTTGACTTAAAATAACGAAGTATTTGTAATCCGGCGGGTTTTCCCATATGTTACTCTTGTCTAATATTTTTAAAATAACAAGCTTTATTAAATCAAAACTTACACGATACTTGGCCAACATTATTTTACGAGCCTACGGAAATCTTTAACTTAGAATCACGGTAACACTGAATGGTTTGACACTACTTTTGTTTTAAAGAATATGCTGGACTGGTTAATATGCTTCCCAGACACAACTGCATAATTTTACAGTAACTGAACCTCGAGGACTGTGTCCAAATCGATTTTTAGGTTTTTTCCCCCACTAGATAGGTTTTGATGTGCTGAATAGATGAGGTTCAACAGCACAGGAATTATGCAATCAATGTTGCTAAAACAGATAGATATTTTTTCCTGATCCATATTGAATATTAAGCCAAAAAAGATCATGATTGTCTTTGAGTTTTATAATATGCAAGGAATAGCTCATTTTATGTCTTTTATGCTTTGCAGTGATTATTTTATCACCCGCTAACTCATAACAATACTTGCAGAATGCCAGGCCAGAATTAATATACTATCCTTTAACTATCTTAACGTCAGGTCCATAGTGTTTTTATGCAAAGAGTGTTTTGATGCCATTAATATATTCATTTAAATAATCTTAGCAAGCATTAAACAAAGACAAATACTTTCAGAAACAAGATGGAATAGAGACAGAAACATCTAAAGAGAAAAATGTCTAAGCTTGCTTTGGTGCTATCATTTTACATTCTTTACAGGTATATATAGCTTTGATCACCAATAATCTCTCTTGCTGGCCGCAAAAGAATTAAATAAAAATGTTCTAGCAGCAAAAGCTATGGTGGAGACACCAATCCACGAAATACCATTACGAGAATGGGACTCAAATGAAAATCCTTACTTTTCAGCAAGTACTTTATAAAAATGTTCACCTATAAGTAAGTGGCAAACAAAATCGCACATAGAAAAAGTTGAAGTACATTAGTTTTCTAAAATTATTGTATGGCTGATTTCATAGCTGAACCATTCATCTAAGTTTTTTTTTCATGCATACACGTCGAAAAGACCAAATAAAGAAATGGAAACGTTACTTATTTTTACATTGATTAACTATAGAGTTTTAGGGAATCAATGGAACGCTTCTCCATTTGATTTCTACACGAACAAAATGGAAGACAAAATGCAAAGAATAATTTAAAGAAATGCAATTAGTCCTCGGATACAAAGCTTTGATGTTTCGCCTAAAATTTAACTTTTTAGTACAGACGGTGCAAAGGGCAACTCCACGTGGAAGCTCGGATCATTGGACAGTTCGATTCCACTTTCACGGATAAATATTGACTTTACCGCGGCTCCTCGGTGACATCGCTTATTGACCTCCACCGAAGGGAATTACCGTGACCTCGACTGCCCGTTTGCTGAAAAACGGGCGGCACTCGTTGACACTGGGGACCAATCCCAGGGGAGTCCCTATGATCGTCCCTTAGTGCCCGTCTGCCGTCTCTGTTGATCTCTTTCAAGGGAATCGAATAAATGTTTTTGGAACATATTCCTCACATGCATGCATGATCTGGGAAAATAATGTTCGGCCAGGAAATATGCACCAAGAGCATTTCCTTACCTCGCGAACCGTCACTGTTATAGAAACTTCTTTTAACCTTTCACGATGCCCTCCTCATCATCTTCAAATACTATTCGATTCTATTGACACAGACGAGGAAATTTTAATTTCGCTTTGTCTAGAAATATCTTTAGGCATTAAAATTGATTGCATATAGTTCCCTAATTCCAGCTGTAAATTTAAAAGTACTTGCAACCAATCATTATTCTTCCCTAAAGCAGTTTTCCGCTTCTGTAAATTTGCTTGATTTCTTTTACAATGTAATTTTTTAAGTATACATTTTATTCACTTGTCTTCCAAAGGCTCAATTTTCTCTCTCCGAGTGTCTCTATTTTCTGAATCTGTTACTCTATATTTCTGCCACTGAGAGGTTATTTCATTAACCGGGCACCTATTTAATAACTCTTTTCTCAACTTAATCGCCATATTTAACATATTGTATTAGGTCGAGGACCATTCAGCTTATTTTTCCACACTTATCTTCGCCAAAAACCAAAATGTTTATAAAAAACGACTCATCATTTGTCATAATTTAAAATTTATGTATGATAAAGAACATAGGAATTAATGGTGCATTTTAAAGTTTTACAATCTGCATATTTTTAGTCTCTACTGATACACGCAAAAGTACTCGTTTCTCATCACTCTAGTAGTTGCTCTCTCGTTTTTAGAATGCACTTAAATGCCTTTACCATCTGAATCTGCGATTGTAATTAATCTTGAGATAGGAAACCTGGAATGCTTTTTGCACTCATTTTTGGCTCCTTTGTCTTCCCATCACGTTTTTGAGGAAATTCAAAGAAAAAAGACAAGATGCACATATTGGTACAATCTAAAAGTAAATAGATGGGTTAATACGTTTAGGGGCACAAAAAATTAAGAATGATGACAAATAAATATAACTACCATAGCTGAGTGCTGGCAGAAAATTGTTTCAACATTACAGGCACAAAGGATAATGACGAAAATATGGCATGAAGTTATGAAAACTGTATATCAGAGGGGAGAAAAATTCAGTACAAGGAAGGGATGCAGAGGGTAAAGTCAGGGCCGGAGAGTCAAGAGACAGTGATGGATGAACGAGAGTGAAGAGAAGGATCGAAGGATTGGGGGCGGAAAGGCCGAGGGATGAGATAAGAATTGATTGATTGATTAATTAAGGCTCTAACGCTCAAGAAAAATTATCAAAGAACGTAGATAAATGGAAGATATGGTAAAATCGAAGCCCTGATGATGGCAGGAAAGGGTCCATTCATTGTTGAAAGTTTCTGTCAGCGCTGTAAAACGCGCCATTCATATTCTGACTCGTTCAGGCATCCGTAACACGGGGCGATCATTAAGTAATTGCTGCGTCAACCCCAAAGATTATTTATTGAGGGAAACAGGCAACGACAAGGAGTACAAGATTGACTTGTCTCTACAGCACAGTACACTTTAAAATTTTTAGTTAATCATAAAAAGAACATAATAAAACTTTTATTTTAGGTTTTGAATATTCCAAATTTTTTAATGCAATATTTTATAATCAGCCTCTAAAAATATATTTACACAATATAAATTATACCGTCAAAAGGACTGCTTATATTAATCGCCAAGGAGAGGAAAATATGCTAACTGAAGCGCATGCTACATGGCCATTTCGGAGAACCGGCAAGGGATGACAGCCAGAGTTGATATCCAACTTAAGAGTAGATGGCGTTACTTGGTGGAACTGTGTAACATGGAACATAGCCACTGATTCGCTAATATTGTATGTACCACAAATTTGTATTAATGTATTTTACTTAAAGGTAATTCTGCAGACTGAACATTCTCACTGGCCCGGCAAAACTAAGGGAAAGTGAAATAATGCCGGAAGTCATTCATGTTGGTGAACACTTCCTAAATCATCAATTGCTATAGACGATACTAATGTTTTATGCTCCACAAATTGGTATGGTATTGTATTTGGAGGAGGCGACCGACAGCTAAGGTCATTTGCGCCATGAGGGAAGGGGTAAGTAAGGAAGGGTGGAGAGAAACCCGGCGTCGTCATTAGCCTGCTCTTAACGAAAGGCGAATATTTTATGCTCCACAAATTTGTGGAACACATAATAATATTAGTGTCTCTGATATTTTGTTTCAATAGATGACATTGTCTACACTACACGGATACCCTCCCTAGAAAGTTGGCTCCTTCTTAGACTGAGAAACTCAGAGCAGGGCGGCGGGAAGGGTCGAGAGGGTTAATGGGAGTGAAAAGAAAGCGGAGGAAGATCAAAGGTCCTCGGGGATGCTGAGGGAAGACGAATTCCCTACAATCGAGGGCTCCCACGCCTCCGGTTGGCGAAGGACTAGCAGTTCACTGCTCCCCGATGGAGCGAACGGAATTATAGCGGGGAAGAGTTTGATGCAGTGAAGGTTATGGGACAATGGTGGGGCGAGAAAGGGACCAGATGGGAGGCAATGAACGAGGTACGTGGATGAAAGGGCAACGCCACCACAGGACGAGAAAGTTCGTGGAATGGAGTAGAGGGCGCACCAACAGCAGTTCCCTCCCTCCACAACGATGTGGTCGGCGTATTTGTACATTAGAGTTGGAGCCAAAATGGAATTCGAGAAGAAGAGGAGGGTGACTTTGGTGGAGTGGTGTTCATGGTACTCAAAGTAGACGCGTGATGAGGCCATTGGATGGGTCATTCCTGGACCTCAGCACTCGGAAACGATAGGGACCGATGGATACCACCTTTTTAATGATGCGAGAGATGCAAACTTTGCCGGTTACTTCATGAGATACTACGCTATGAACATTATATGAAAGCAGAGTACATTAATCCTGATCATCAGAAAGTTTCTATGGTTCCAAACAATGACCCTTTGCCAATTCATTTCGAATACGTTTCAGGCAGAAGTTGAGCTTAGGAAATTCTTCGATAAATTATTTTATCATTTTCGACATTCTCTGATAAATACTCAGTATATTAAAAGGGAATATTCGTATTTTAATAAACATATAAACTTTTAATACCAGAGCCGCATTAAAATGACTTTAATTTGCCAATTTCACTGTTGATCATCACGATTTGTATGAGAGTATCCTGGAAATACAGAGAAATAGATACCTACGACATTGCTAAAACGCATTCGTTCCGGAAAAGGACTAATACAAAACCCTGAAACAATTTTATTTTCATTTAAATATCACTTCCCAATGAACCAATATTCAGTTCATTGATTGAAAAACATAAGTAATCTTCTTTATCACATGAAGCATAAGTATCTTTGTACGGAAATCTATTTCGATGGCGCGGGACAGCAATTCCTTAAGCTAATTTAATAAGAGTTCTTAAAATAATTACTTAAAAACCCTAGGACTCAACAGTAGTAATGCCTACAGCCTCTCTGAAGTTCTCCAAATGGCCTTTTTTTTAGATCAGCTTCAAACATGACGATGCCGCACTGCTACAAACACGCTTGCCTCGGAGCTATGAAGAATTCAAAGTCAACGAATCCCATCTCCGATTTTTATTTGGCAATAAAACCTCGTCTTTCAGCCATCAAAACGGCTAGTCACGTACAGGATCGATGAAATTGTGGGCACGTTTTCAAGCCTACGGCAGAATATGGCCGCAAACGGTGAAATGAGGAATCAACAAACACCGTAAAAAATTACTACTGTGCAGAAAAATTGGATGACCTTTACTGTACTGGTGAAAGGTATTAATACATTCAATTTCCTATCTATGAACCATAACAGACTGCAATAATTTCAATGAATTGAATTAGATTCTATTCCACCATTTCGTGAAAATATATGACTTCTCACTTGAGTCAAAATATTGAATGGAGCAGCTCATACGAAATATCGATTCGTTTTTATCAACCTCACGTAAATGTGCATAAGGGACACATCCATTTATCATCAGCCAACCTAGCCTCAAAACTCTATCGCAAACATAAGGTTTTTAAAACATTTTTACAAGAAAAACCTCCCAAAAACCGCTTTCATACGGCTTAAAAGTAGGAAAGAGTACCCGTGGCGATCGATATAACGTACAAAATCCATGACTCAACCATGAAATCTAATCACAAATGGAAAATTCGGTGGCAAAAAAAGAAACATTAAAATAGGTATTTTTTCTTTCTTTCCTCCTGCTATTTTGGAAAAAACTCCTCATGCGAGAGACCTTAATTGATACGACTCATAAGATTTCAATTCCTAGGCTTCACGAGCACATATCTTCAGGCTACCATTTTCAACATTCAGGGAATAAAAACGCTCTTACTTCTTCGGGCGACTTGTCTCTTTACTTATCCTCCCTTAGTTCGAATGCTGTCGTCCTAATTCATCCGCGATCCGACTCCATCTCTCCCAAAAAAAAAACAAAAACTCCCATGCGACACGAACTTCACCGACTAAAGGTTTGCCCAACCCGAACACTATTCTACCCCATACCGCTCGCAGGAGACACACTACGCTTACTACCTACCCGCATTTCCCACCGGGTCATGGGTGTGGAGGGAAGTTAATCCGAGGTATTTCGAATTTATTTAGACGCCTGGGGAAAGAGTGGTGTTCTTGTTAGCGGGTCCCACGGCAATGGATCAAAGGATCGCTGTGGAGTGAAGTTGCGCGGCGTCCCCATGTTTTGAAAAACTTTCGCGTGGATCCCTCGCAATTTTATTTCTGGAGGCAAACAAAAGAGACTCGACCTTTTCAACGAAATTTTTCATTGAAATACTTTATTTTTTTGCGTTATTACACGTCACGTTTGTTATTCCTCTCGTTGCTTCTCATTAAATGAACTCACTTGGCTTATTAGAACTATGAGGAAATTTTTACGTACCAGTGATTTTGCCAGCACCACAATATCGTCATATTTTTTTTTCTCCCAAGAGGCGTAGAATATAAAGTGTATGATAGAAGAGAGGAACTAGGGTGCGATAAAATGAAAAATAAAGACGGCATGGGGCTTCCGAAGAGACTTAAAATAATGGCGCTATTTTCAACCCATTTTTATGATGAATAAAAAATAGAAATATGGCAATTCGCACAATTTTAAAAATTTCGGCAAGGATTAATCCAATTACAAAGTAAGGGTCCTTGGAAACTGGATGAAAAATCACAATTTTGAGAATAACTACCTGGAATGCTGCATCAAATAGTGGGGGAAGAGTTAAAACACCGGACTTAAATTACAAGCACCGTATTCACTCGTACTTTTGAAATGGAATATCGGATATACACATTTTTTCGAGGCAAGAAATGAAAACCTCGATGATTAAAGGCAACTTGAGCATCCTTCACTTCGGTACTTGGAAACGAAAAAATGGAAAAGTAACTCAACGGCTACATCGGAATTATATCCGCTGGGATGAAGTTTTTCACCTTCATAATTGGAACGGTAAATTGTCTTGTTGAAAATTCTAGTGTTAGCAATGTATAAGAAAAAATGAAGTGTCGTGTGCGGGAAACTCAATTTTGTTTTGTCCTCCCGTCTGCTCCAGAACTCGACATAGCGTGGTCTTGTCGCCTCCTCGCGTTCCGTTTGAATTTTAACCGACCCTTCCCATCAAAAACATACTCATCCCTGACTTTCGTCGCCAACATGTGAATAGAAGAGGAAAGTGGGACTGCCACTCCATCCCGCGCGCTATGCATCCCAAAACAAGACTCATCCACGAGACTCAAGAATAAACGCGCATACAGATTTATTGATGTTTGCAATGAAATAAAATGGTTAAAGTAATGTATACCGCCAAATCATTAGTGATCGGATCAACGGTAGAAAGAATTCACTGCGAAGGAGGATTTAAAAGTCTTTTCAAATATACATCATTAGTGACAGCATACAAATTAGAATTTTTCAGAGCTTTCTGAAAGTATTAACTAATAGTATTAAGTATTCCTTTCAGGAAAGTACTTTCTGAAAGTATTAACTAATAGTAGAAAGTATTCCTTTCAGGAAAGAAAAGATACGAAAATGCTCAAGTATCCAGCAGGAGTATGAAAACCACCAAATTTTGTCTTCGAAGGCCTTTTAAACTAATTTTTAAAAGGTAATTTGTAGGTCAATTGCAATAAGTCATCGCTCTTGTGTTATAGCCTTCGATTCTCATTGAAAGACTGTAAATTGTGAGACAACAGCAATATTAACTTTGCTCTTGAATTATATTCTTCGATTATAATTGGAAGAGTGTATTCTAAATTATCGATAGAAAACTGTTTGGATAAATCCGGCAGCGCTCGCAAATCGCAGTGACTATGCGGGCAGGCCTATGGTAACGGCGATCTGAGGCGTGAGAGAGGCGCGTAGCAAGCTGGGGCTAGGTGTCGGCTTCGGCGCGCTTGGCTAAAGCGGGAATTAGATAAGACCACGAGAGTATGAGGGGATCGTAGAAGAGAACGTGTTGCAAGGGACGCCGAAGCGTATATACTGGTCCGGGCGGAAGGAACAGCCCCACTGTTGTAATTGGACGAATTCCCTCGAGCTAATAATGCTGCGATCGCCTCTCCACAATTCAATGCAACACTGTTGTACGGAAGATTATCGCTAATGGATTGACACACTAAAATCAATCGATATGAGAACCGCCATGATTTTCACTAATCTTTATAGACGATCCGAGAGGCAAAGATGATCGCTAAGATGTGGCACCATTGAAGTCTAAACAATTGAATGCTGATATCACCTCCCTATGTTTAGCGATTAAATTGCGCATCTGACCATCTTGAGAAAGGCGTCTAGAATTGTGCTCCAGTAGATGTAATGTCTGTTTATTTCCCCTAGAAGATTTTTTGAAGTTTTCTTTCGTCTCTTACACTGGGTTATGTTCTCCATATCTTAAATATTCTATTATTTTTATACAAATATTTGAAAAAGAATATTCCCAACATTTAATGAAAACATTTTCGTGTTGTCCGTAGATTAAATGTGTTAAAAGCTTTTCATATAAGACTTTCTAACCTCACAGTACCCTGGATGATACACTAAACCACATTGATATAATAATGCATTCCTTGAAGAAATAGCAAAAGGAAAACATGACCATTTTGATTTTCGGCCTGTAATATATCCTAAATGAAGGAATAAAATAACGTCTTTTAATATACTTTATGCAATCTAATCATCAATATGATTTTGTAAACGATTCACAGTATTACTAATCTACTATTTTTGCGCATTTTGATATCAGTATATAATAAACGATGATATAGGTACGTTTAGTTAAATCGTGCCGATAAATTGACGCCAAAATTCGTATCAGCTAATTGTCTATATTAAATGTCGTGAATCAGTTACAACAAAACTGTGACCCAAGTATAACGCAAATCAATTATTAATGAACAGTGAACTAACATTTACCCAAGAGCGTAAAAACACTCACCATGTCATTAGTTTTAGGAAACAGCACCACCAGCCACAAGGGCTTACCTGTGAATGAGGAAAAAAGTATTTAGAACACGACCAATCAAAATCATATCTTAGGCAGACATCAAATTTTAGAAGTTTTGATAGATATATATTTGATAGATGTATTTATAACAAAGGATGGACCAAAGTCCTTGACCATGAGACGATCATGAGAGGAAATCTTAGGATCTAAAATATCACATGTATTATAATTCACGACGTAAGCATTCAGTGTATATCTTAAAATTAATATAAAAATCGTCAACACAATATACAATTATTCAGGTAGCAAAAACAATATAGTGTATTCCCTCTATCACGGTGACACATTTGATACCCCTCTTATCCAGTAAAGACATGAATAAAATAAAGGTAAAATTAAATAGTTGTCACAAAAAGGATGCCAATATTCGAGCGCCAAAAAAATAACTCATTTGCTGTAGCCAAGGCTCAAAAACTGTCCAACAGTGACGATGGATCAACTTCAATTTTCCTTCTTCACGTTATATATAATAGAAATCAGCCACGGAAGCTTCAAACACTAAAAGTAGCACTTGGTGGCTTAACGATCACGCAGCATGCTCAAATTATAGTTTAATACCTGCATCTAGCTAAAAATCAAAACGTTGATCATTGAATATGGCATTTTGCGAAATATCGTCACAAAAGGTTGTCCGGCAGTGACATGAAAATGAACATACCTATTATCGAAAGAGCTCACTCAAAACCTAACGAATGAAACATAGCGAATGACCAATCATAATTACGTTCCCCAATACATTCCTTCATGGAAATACAATTGTTGCAGTTTCCACGAGTTTTTTTTTGTCAATAAACGAGACTTGTACCCTCGAGATAGTATTACGAGCTTTGCGATGGCAACGACCGAAGTCCTGTATGGGCTATTTGGCGCCAGGAGACATGTTCTCCGGAGCGCTTGGGATAGATATCCTCCTCCCTTTTCATACACTCAGCAGCTCTCTCCTGCCTGTATTCCCGATTCAACTCACCCTCCATGGTCGTCATATCACATTCCCCTGAAAGGCCGGGTGTCTCCCATTCTCTTTATACGGAAGCTTGCTCTTCGAAATGTACCCCACATTTACCGTAAAGCCTTTTCTAACGTGGCGTGATCCACTTCAATAGTTTGGGCACTCAAAAGACCGTGTCTTTATCAAACAAAGGAAGAAGAATTTACTCTTGAAATTTCCACGGTGTTTCTTGACACACGATTACGGAGTACTCCCAAATCTAGTACCACTTTGAAATAGGAAACATTATCCTTAGAGCGTTGAAGTTTCATCTGCAAACAGAGTAGAATAACAAAGGGATCTCAAAATAGGATCATATATATGAAGCAGAACTTCCAGTTGGAAATCTTTGGAGGTTTCAAATGCACAGAGATTACTTGGAGGCGGACAGCCATCATATTACCTACAAATTAATGGTCTAGATGACAAAACCCCAGAAAAAAAGCCAAACGTCTATTTTATAAATTCCTAGGGGCTCTTAAGTCTGGCAACCTTTCGAGCAATGGTACAGACCGGACAAAATGGTTTCGAGAAATAGTCCGAACGCCTATCCCATACGAAAAGCATACGGATCCACGCAAAGAATTCTTTCTGTGCTCATTTTAGATTACTTACAATGGAGATACCGGTCTTTTCTAAATTTAATTATAATAAAAGTTAATTTAATTTATCCATGTTTCGCACTAAAAACTTTCGCCGCATGTGCGTCTAGAAGTTGCTAGCTATATTGTTTCTAGCTACTATTAATTTGAAAATGTATTGCTGGCTATTGATGGTGAGCATTTGACACTCTTCATAGTTACAACTGCTCCAGTATTTGGAAAGCTCATTATTGTATTTCGAGGGAAAATGTTTGAGTGTGATGAGGGTCAACGTAATTGAAGCTGTATTTTTAACGTTTTGGGTCACTCCTCTGCCCTACGATAATGAGATTTACATATTTGGATAGGAAATAAGCTGAAATTCATGACGAAACGCCATGAAAACTATTTTCAATGAAAGAATATTTAATCGATTAAAGGGCATTCCCATTCAGTACGTTGAGGATAAAAATGTAAAGCCAGATTTTCTCTGTTTCAATGATGCAATAATTATATCATTAGATGAATAATAGATAGATAAATAATAATTAAATAAATAGAATGATCAAGACAAAAATATTCAGTGAAACTATCAATTACTTCAAATTTATAGTGGTATAACATACGAGGCACAAGTCGAATAATATTGTCAGACAATACGCTTAAACACATGAGTAAATGTGCAAATGTATAAACGCTAAAATGAACCCAAATCAACTAATTTGCAGGAATGATCGAAAAGAAATCAAAAACATTTTCTGATTTTGTTAATGCATTCGATGTGCTTTGTTTTGGTCCACCAAAATCTTATACCTATGCTCCTGACTCGTTTGTGTGAATGTATTGTGTGAGCAGGCCTCAAGGCCTTTCAGCACATCATAATTTCTCCATATAGAGCAGAGCACGACACACTTTCTTCGATATTTATGGATCTTGTGGCAAGGTTCCAGCTCCGCTCGAAGCCCGTCGGCCTCGATATTTCCGTCGCCTTCCAACGAGCCGGGATCAATCTCCTCCCCCTCCTCCTACCACCACCCCCGAACCACGTCAACGTACTCTCTCCCCTTCCAACTTTTTCCTCGCCTACGTTCGCTTTCGTAACCCGTTCGATGAGTATCGACCGCGGACACATGTTCCGAAAGGTGGAGGTCTGCGCACACCGCGACTTTCCCATGGAAGAAGTGTTAGGGTCCGAGGGATAAGGGGAGGGAAGGAATAGGGGAAAAGGGGTGGGGGTAAATGGGGGAGAGGGGACAGGGTTGGGCGTGAGGATCTGACGGACTCTAGAAAGGTATAGACAAGGGACTGGAAGAAGAGTTTGACGAGACGAGGGGAATGTCGGGAGATATTACAGCCGTGGACTCAAAAACAGCATAGCATTCGGCTAAGTTTGAGAAAAGTAACTTTTTCTTCCAGATTCATAGCTGTCAAAGCAATCACAGATAGACCACAGGGAATTAGTAAGACTGTATCACAGGCTCTGAGGATGTGGGCGGAGGCCTCTCTATTCGTTGTGGCCCAACTGTCGAGGGCTCTCCTATATTGTTAAGCTCTTGAAGTGAGGATCCCAAAGATTAAGTACCCAGTCCACTTCTTAAAAACCAACCCGCACTAGAATGCGGGCTCACCCAAATAATTTCTGCGATAGACTGCTACAATATACCACATGCTTCGATCCTTTCGTTCTGGAATTACCTTCGGCGTGGAGGAATTAAGGGCTGCCCTTCAACAGCGCCTAATGGAAAAAAAGAACTCAGGAGGGTAAGAGAAAAAATAATAAAAAGAATAGCTAATCTGATACAATATGGCTAATGTGATCTAGTTAATTTTATTTCCCTTTTTCTTCCCTTCGACAGAATCTTCTAAAGCCACTGATATCCTTCTTTCAGTAATTATAAGACCCAAATATTTAAAATTTCTTCTTTTCATGTAATTAATGATCATTCTTCGTACGAATTACGAAGTAGTTACTCATCTTGTCAATCCGTCTTACTAGTTTCAATGGTCTCCACGCCCACATTCCAACTTCTTCCTCCCTTCAGATTCTTTACTCCGGCATAATGGTAACTCGTCTCATTCCGAAGGCAAAAGAAAACCTACGTTGCACTTAGATAGCTTCTATCTCAGCTCAATCCCAATATTTTACCATATGGTAACATTTTATTACTTCTTAGGTACTCTTTTATAAATTCGTAAAAAATGATTAATCATAAACAAAAACTTAAAAGATGTATACACTATTTATAGAGTAAAATTGACTTGTACAAAAATCAATATTCCTTTTCGTCTTGTAACTATCGCGCAATGCTTTTATAAAACCCTTCAAGATGAGACAACACCTGCACTATTTAATTTATTTTTTTATAATGAAATAGAGGTGAAATCATGTACTCATCCGCTACTAGTACTACTAAATTATTATTTTTTTAAAACGTTATCTACTTACTAGTAAGTCACGTAATAAGGAATTTTCACTCCGATACTTCCTCACTCACAAAATATAGGAACCCAAAATAACAAAGCTGATTGTCGTACAATTACTTAATCCAATTACGAACAAAGTCGGCAATTTACGCGGGGAAACGGTTAGAGAAAAATAAGCGATTAAAAAAGATTCTAAAAATACGGAAGACTTTCGAGTCAAATCTTGACTTAAAAATTGCCCTTTCCTTCCGAGTCCCGTCACCAAATTTTTTATTCACGTGGCGTGGGAGTTCAACGGGACTGGAGCGCCACGGGCGGCCGTTGACCGAATCACTTCCACGCTAGGGCGATCGCCGCATCCAATCTCTCAATTTGCGACCGGGATACCGTCCGGGCCGGCGACGGGGACGACACCATAATTTCCTCCACATTCCCTCAAAAATATACCAGATAATCTCTGTATCCCACCCTCAAACTGCTGGAAGGACTGCGACTCATCCCGACCTCGGGAAGAGATAGTACCTACGTCGATGGGCCCTTGTGGCATTTCCCTTTCCTCCCAAAGTTCCTCTTAGTTGTCCATCTCAGCATCCCTTCTACGTTATTCCCTCGCACAAATCACCAACCTTGCTTCAGGGGCCATGGATAAGATGAATGCGTCACTACAGCCTCGAACGTCATGGAGATGAATGCTTCCAAGGCGGAAACAGTTTACTCATTTGCCATTTTGTCCATAGTCCTTTCTTATTGCTATAATTCGTCGTTGCATTATCAGCTTAGCACCAATTTATTACTCCGTAAAAAGTCAAAGTTAGTTAGTTAGCTATCAACAAAAATTTTATCGATAATTTGCTAGTTTTTAATGTCAGAAGCACTGCTGCCATAATAATAATATGTCAGTGTCATTCACGTTTGTAGTGAAGGTATATAATGAGGAATAAATGCCAGCTATGACTTCTCACTCATAAACCTATGTTGTAGATGGAAAAACACACTAACAAGTAAGTTAGCCCGAAAAATATCATGCCGCCGACTTACTCTCTCCATTGACAGATAGAAGAATGAGCATCGGCCTACAGACACACACGTGGAAATCATATTTATAAAAAAAACTAAATCATTAATTATGAAATAAACGCGACATTGCTATCTGAAAAATAAAAATGATTGCTATCTGGAAAAAATTGCTGTCTAGGCAATAAAATGCTCTTAAAGAATAGCTGGATGTAAAATTAATTCCCAAGAATAACGTGGCGCCAAGATAACTTTGCAACAATAATACCTCAAATAAATAAAAATAAAACGAGCTCAAGCAACATTTAACACGAGTGGTATCAAATTTACATACTAATAGCAAATAAAACAGAAAAAAATGGTCTATGAAGTAAGGTACCCAAGAAGTACAAGCCATAGCCGCCATTGCGAAAATTAAACCATGGTCTAATACTCTTCATCTCCAATTAATAACTTTCATTGAGCGAAAAATGACAATCCTGGAATAGCTAAGTGTTTCAGTTAACACTGCAGTTCCTCTGCTTATTCATCGAAGCCTCTGGTAACAAATGAAAGAACTAGAGAAATTAATGAACGTCAACTTTGATGCGGACACTGAGTGATCAATGTGAAAAGTTGAGAATAAGGAAGCGAAGCAAAATTTTGAGATTGGGACGAGCTAATGCAAACAGATCCCAATGAGGAACTTCTATAAGGAAAAAATATTTTCGGCGCATAAAACCTAAAAGTGGGTGCTTTTGAGTGCTTTCAAACTGCAAGTAACTTTGAACATGGAAAATCTTGAAAACTTGAGGAAGTCGACC
Organism: Ischnura elegans; assembly: GCF_921293095.1. Lineage (NCBI taxonomy): Eukaryota > Metazoa > Arthropoda > Insecta > Odonata > Coenagrionidae > Ischnura > Ischnura elegans. The sequence goes on from NC_060247.1 coordinate 58,912,541, forward strand.
GCTGGAAAGAGTTTGACATTTGTTTAATAAGTTGGAGGGAAAATTATTGAAGAACACGACGAAGTGAATATGTGGGGCAATTCGTGAAACGGTAGTGTCACCTAAAAAATCGGTTATAAACAGGAAGACGATGAAATAAGGCTTCAAGTGGAATGGAAATTCTGCGGCTAATGGAATACCTCTCCGATAATCTCAGCGGTTTTGGTTGAGCAAAATTAACTACAAATTCGTGCCTGGAGACTGGAGACACATAATCACTAAATCCACAAGTTTAAAACGCAGAATCAAAGACTCAATTGTGAGTATGCCGAAAGCACTACCCGAATGCTAAAATTATTGGACTGATTTCTGTGGGCCAGGAGCGGAGCTGAATATTTCAAATGAATCAATTAATCGACCACTAGCGCTGAAATTTATAAAAAATTTATGTAAGCTCATGAATAAAATGGAAGTTAAATGAAAATTTATGAATTTTAACCTACAAAAATTTTACTTGAATCTAACAAGGTTTGAAATCACTACATTTTCAGGATATCAAACATACTTTGAAGAAAAAAAATGTGGATAATTTATGAAAGAGTACGCGGCCCCAAAACCCTGAGCCCGTCCATGTCAAAGTTTTCAGTTACGGGCAAGGATAACAATATCATACCATAGATATTGATTGACTGAATTGCTTATAAAATTCATAAAACATATCAGCATTCTAATTTCTTCCTTGATGACACTTGGTAGACAATGATAAGGAAAAATTATGAAATAAATATGACTTTTGACAAGTTTTTATGAGAACCATGATAGAATATATGCAAAATCGAACTGCGATATAGTGAATGTGACAGTTACCTCAAGAAAAGTAACTTAAAAATTCTGTTTTTGCAAACCAGAAATAATTTAAGATAATTTGGCAAGGGATGGGGAAACGATCGCAATAGTTCCCTCCCGTAAATACGCACTTGATTGAAAGCAATGCAGCAGGACGAAGACAGCGGAGACAGGAGGAGGGGGAAAATGGAGACTGAAATAGGAGAGAGAGAGGAGAGAGAGAAAGAGAGAGAGAGAGAGGGAATTAGATGAAGGCGGCGGTGGTTTCCGAATCCGCCGCAGGTAATTGTCCCAATACCGCCGACCAAATCGAATCGCCGGGAACGACGCCTCAAATCCGCCCGCCCTCTCAACGCCACTCCCCAGATCTCTCCAGGAAGCTTCCCCCTTAACTCCATCAACTCTACAGACTTTCCCGACAACACCCCCTTCTCTTAAGGCAGCCACACACTGTATGCGATGCCAAGTTAGAGACAAGTCCGCGCAGCCGGCGTTCAATAACGCCAAATCAAAGCAGGAGCTACGCGACGCGTAACTAAAAAGATGAGAAAATTCTTTGCTCAAGCATTTCTCAGGTAAGTCACTAGTAGTTCGTCAACCAATGATAATATAGGATTTTAAGTTCAGCAATTTAAATTAGAATAATGGCACTTTAAAGTAAAAAAATAAAGCTTTTCTTTCAAAAACTTAAAACCAAATAATTTTCATTGCAACTCAGAGGTACAGTATATTTTAGTACAATAATTGACTATCTCAAAAACATTTTTAATTATTAATACAACGAATTCCTCAAGTCCCTACCTCTTAGTTTTCGCCTAGAAAAGGATATGGGCAGTTTAGGACAGTTTAAGAGAACCTAAAATTTTACTTCAACTAATTAGAAGGAAAAGAGCCTAATCGGAGACTCAAACATTGGCTGCTATGCACACTCTTTAATTTTATTTAAATTTCTCCTCTAGAGTTTCAACGTGGTGATCGTATATCTAAATTCGGCTTCTGAGTCTTGCGAATGATATGATTTGACTTTGTGGCTTTTATTTTGATCATAACAGGATACGCTGTGGGCGTAGTTCTCTCGCCAAGCATCGCAATGAGGATGTGGCGGCCTCTATCCGTTCATCGCCCCACCGCAAGCGGAACCACTTCAACCCGTGGTCAGCAGGGACAAGTAAGATGGGTACAGAAAAGGTACATGCGACGGGAGATATCGGAAAAGACTCAACGGGAAGTGGGATGAGAAGGATGTTACGGCGTTGCCGTCTTCTCTGGACGGAGTACTTCGAGGTAACCCTTTCACGGCGCTTATACCCTTACGGCTAGCGGTGCGATGTCTAACCCTTCTAGGCAGGACTTTTCCCTTAAGCGACTCCAAATAGGCAAGATAGAGAAGAGAACAGAGAGGGGGAACTGCGAGGACAAGGAGGATAATGAGGACATGAGCAAACTTCGAGGGCATCAGAGTGTGCACGAGTGTTTAGAGCGACATGAGCTCTCTTTGCTATACTTCTACAGTAAAGGTGACCGATAAAATGACTGTCGAAACATATATACCATACATACTATAATATCAGGTAATTTTTCCTTCCAAAACCTTTTTATTTATTTAAAAGTGCAATTTCTTTCCTTATCTCCTTCTTTCAACATCTTTCCTTAATAGCTTCTTTCTCAACAACCTCCCTCTCATCCCACAACAAGCGCTTGGCAACCTTCCTTCCCTCTTCATTACACATAAAAATCAACTTCAACATAAAACACACATCAATAACAGTATAACTTGAACACAAACATAAGCATCCAACGCTACGCTACTAATGTGCTCTGCTTAGTTAATAAATAATTTGAATGTAAAATTTAGCATTTCGTGGACAATTTTAACGATTGACTTTCATTTCATTCTGTTAATCTAACTCTCATCTAACGCATAATAGTAGGTACAAACGTATCGTTTAAGTAAAAAACTCTCCAGCGATACAAAATGAGAGTCATTCAGTTTATAGCCAATTCTGGACGAAATCGAAACCTGATTTCAATAACCCTTGCAAAATTTTCTTGTTTTACCCATCTTTCATAGAAATTATCTTCGCATTAATTTAAATTTAATGGATATAAAAATAGTTTTAGGACTTTTGATCACAAAAATTTAAAAAAATGACCTATTACGCTTCTAAAATTATTCAAATGCACAAAAAATGCAATTAATAATTGACAAATATACTCGTTTTATATATTTTTATTCCAAATAGAATCCTATGCCTCAAACAGAAATAAATATTAGAAAACTAACAGAAAAATAAAAATTACTTTATTGTAGCACTATCACTTTTCCGAATCAATAATGGTATAATTTTCTCGACTCACGCAGAGTCAGATGCAGTTCCTAATTATGGATTTTAAATTATCTCTAACAAAGGAGAGCGTTAATTCAATTTATTAAATCTAATTAATTATTATATTTCCAGCTGTCAATGGATTATAATTAGCACAATTTCATCAGTGTTTTCATTAAATAAATTGCCTTATTGTAATCAAAGTATGTAATATTACCATTTCTCAGTAATAAGAGACTTCCAAAGAGGATTTGTTTTAACACGAAAAATTATTATACAGCACTTAAATAACATTTGGGTAGAATTTTGGTGATCAGCAATTAAAATTTATTAAAATATTTCTGCTAATATTGATGCATATATCTTATATAAATAATATATATACACATATAAAATTTCTTGTATGTAATATCCAGAATATATGTCCATGTAAAGCACAAATTCTGGGACTCAATTTTCTAATCAGCATATCTGGCAATTGGTATAAAAATAAGTTGAGTACTAATGAACCAACCTCAAACTTACTACGGGATTATCACTATATTTGCCAATTAAAATTTTATAATTAATTTTGTGCATTTGTATACTTATAGAAGTATATAAGGCCAATTTTAAGGTTTGAGTGATCGAAATTCATGAACAAATTACTACTATATGGCATTTTTAATGTGCGATAAAAGGATACTAAGATTTTTCTAAAGTTAAATGAAGGATAGCTTTTGACACTGAGACGTGCTGGAAGCTCTAAATTTTTTACATTCAATGCTTAAAAAAACATTTCAATAGTGAAAAGTAACCGTTCTACGATGTTACTAATCGCGTAATTTTCCATTGATTGTATAAAAAATTTAAAATAAGAGGAATTAAATTATCGCCACAAGTTTTCACATTGGCAATCCGTAACTTCATTATAGACAAATAATCAAGTACAATGTCTTTAAAAATGCACGTAATGAATTCTTAAAATAAAAAATGGTGAGTATCTAAAATTATATCTAATATATGTTGCATTAACGAAATATGCACCAATTATTACACAAATGTGTATTACCTCTGGAGCATATCAAGCATCAGCTCCATTCGAAAATTGAAATGAGGTTATCCTGCGGACTCCAGCAACCAGCATGTCAGAAACGCAAGTGATACACATATACTGCAGGATGTAAATGAATAATTAAAAACTCTGGAATGAAAAGATAAGTTTTAGCGCCGAAAATGGGCTGACTACGATCTCTTTAATGAGAGTAAAAAGGAATCATACCAATACAACACACATAGAATCTTTATTATAGGCTTAATTTAAACTTTGGCGAACCTTTTTTGGCGTGCTATAGGCATTTTTTTTGGTACATAAGTAGGTACATAATACTGATAATGGGCTACTAACAATGTAAATAATTTAATCTGCAAAGGAAAAAATCAATTATACTGAAACATAAGAATATAATTCAATATTGTAAATGCTGGAGGAGCGTAGAGATTGATAAAATATTTTATCTTGAAAGCTAGGCTTTCGCAAAAACATTATTTCGACGGAAACTTTACAAAAACTAATATACTCCAATAGTTGGGAAACACAGAAGCCTATTTGCCGAGAAGGAGAGAAAAGAATTGTATCCTCAAAAGCATGAAGGCTGGAAGCCTACCGCTATCTCCATTGTTACAGTCTCCGACGCATATCACGTAAAGGTATAAGGTGAGGCAAGGTGGTGAGGGCTTAGAAAAAAAGTGTAAGGGATGAGTACGTAAAAGGATAAAGAGACCACCTATCATCAGTTAGAGGGCGATGGAGAGGAAGCGCGGATTTCCTCAGCAGGTTATCGGCTTAAGGAGACTGGATGCAGAGAGAATAGAGAGAGGAATGGTCACACAGGCCGTTGGAGAAGAAGATGATGAGAATGGCCCCAAGTTTTAAAGGGTCGCTGCACCAATGGGTGAGGACCCTATTTCATGGGGTCAGGAGGAATGCCGGAACCATTTAGCAGGGTTGTTAACCGGGAAAAGATCCTCTGCGACCCTGGCTGGATCGGCTCAAGAGATAATCCTAAAATGACCAAAGCGGTTCTCTCGGTTACGCTGACGCTAGTGGAAAATATGAAGGAAAAGTAGCGGTTGTTTCCCTTGAAAGGAACTTCTCAAAATCTTAACCATCCTATTTTTCTCCCTATCCATAAAACTGGCTACGAAGCAAACACAATAGACACATTCTTTTGTTCAAATTATATGATTCAAGTACTTAGCACGAAAAGCAAACGAAACACTGTAATCGATCAGTACTCAATCACATAAGGCGGCAAATTTGCCTAATTTGAGAGCCACCATCGAAAAAGAAAATTAGCAGGAGGTGAAGCACATAAAAATGTTCATTTATCCTGACAGTCGAATGGGCTCACAAAAGACCACAGTAATATTAAACGACGATGAAAACTTAATTAAGATAAAACGTTATTTCTATGCGTAACTTGAGATGAGGAAAACATAACAAAAGTTAAAGTAAGAAAAAATGTTCCCGTCAATATCAATATGCATATTCCTCTGATCTCATAAAATTTAAAGTTCATTGATCAAATGACAACAAACTTCAATTGCTAATTTCAAATATACCACGAAAAATGAACCGAAAATCTTAAAATTGGCATAAGGTGTAATATCTATTATGCAATGTGAATTGTAGGTGAACAATATATATTGAATGCCACAACTCCATAGGTAGATCTAGGGGGGGACACGGGGCACGTGCCCCGCAGAACTTTATAAATAACCAAGACTTTTAATACGGTCCATTTACCACTGCATTCGTTTTGTATTGCGAGGTATCATTGTGCCCCCTCCGAACAAAATTCTGGATACGGCCTTGCTTGTGCCCCTCCCAGAAAGAAATCCTGGATCCACCCCTGCAACACTCCACACAGTTAAGTCGTCTGACATTGATTAACCAATGATGGAGAAAACGAACAATGAAGGTCAAACGGCGGACGTAAACGTAAGCTGGTGAATGATTGGAAAAATTTATCTGTAAAGTGGACCAAGACTAAAAAATCACTTCGTCGAAAGAAAGCGAAACTTTGGCCATTCTGAGTTGCGTGTGCAGAATGCGGCTGAAGAAAGCGAGTGGCTGCACTGCCTTGGTTTCCCTTCCTACCTACACACACACACTCGCGTGGAACGCAGAAAGCGGACACGTAGAGTGTAACCATCGATCGAGGCGAGGCAAGGAGGGAGGAATGATGACGGACGAGGGAGGGAGAGGGAAGGGGTTCGCTCGCTGGCGCGGCTTCTTCAACCGACAAGGCCACGTTGCAAACACGTGACCTCCGGACATAAAGTAGAACCGTGCAGGTGAAAAGCCCTTCTCCAGCCGAGGAATGCGCGCTCTGAGAATACGAAAGACGTTGAGTGAGAGAGGGACCTACAATTGAAAGAATGAATGCATGAAACATTATGGGAGTATTCTGTGCTTACCATGACGACAACGAGGATGGATACTTTTAGAACAATTGAAACTACGCATTTATTCGTGGAATTTATATTCACTCATGGATGTCCCTATGAATAAGGGACCAAACACTTAGTAGCTATTTAGTAAATACATTTTTGGTCGGGCTCTCGAGAATATCACGCCAAACTCATATTTTTGGCAAATGTGCCTACCTTCTGTTCACTCACAACACAATGCTCACGATAACCTTAGGTAGGTTTTTTATAACCTAGGTTATTAGATTTTCTTCCATGGAAAATAATGTTATTCTAAACGGATGTATCATTTTCATCATTAAATGAACTGGTGAGATTCACAAATCATCATGTCTCAGATAAATATGGCAGGTGAAAATTTTAAGAGTGGGCCCTGAAATTTACTCAAACGAATAACTTCGTTACCTTATGTAATGATAAATAATCAATCGAAGTGTGATTCTTAATTAAATTTCCTTTATGTCGATGATAGCTGGGTACGAAAATAAATATCAAGCATTCGTTCAAAGATAAACAACAGATTGTTTGTTATCTTGTGGTACGACAATGAAATATTCTTTTATATCATTCATATTCATCCGTCCTCAATAGGTATATTCCAATAATTAGCAATGAATGAATTTTGCGGGGAATGTATGTATTTTCAGGTGAAAAAAATAGGGAATGCACATACACCTTAAAAAAAGGCAATGGAAATGGGGATTAATAAACATTAATCACCGTGTGAATAAGAGACCTTATACTCCACACACGCACACTTTTATGTAACAAACAACGTTTGAACAATTTATTTCATTTGAACCCAATTCCTGCAAATTCACTGCTCACAATTATTATTTAACACGAAAAATGAATGCCTAATTTTAGCTTTGCTATTTTTCCATTAAAAACTATTTTTTTCACCTAAGTTTCTTTATCCATGGAAAAAGACTTAAAATCAATATTAACCCAGAATTTTTCCTTTTTGAATGGTAAAAATAGCTCATGATGAGAAAGCAGGCGTAGGCGTGTCTTAGAAATTAACCACTGAATTTCAATTCTTTGAATAATAGTGGAGGAAAAATCCAAAAATACGAAAAAAACTTAACGAGAAAAAGGAGGAACTAATAATTTCAGACTCATCCTCATGAGAATTAACTTTAAATTTTGCCTTTCAGGATAAACGGTGAGTTCAACTAATACTGGGTAACTTATCTCAACCAATTCCCCATCACAATCCTTGGGGAAACGAAATTCGAAGAACAGATGATACGCTTGGGTTTAACGCGAATGAGGACGACGAAAAGTAAAAATAAGCAGCCGTGGAAAGAGAAGGAGAAGTGCTGAGTTGGGCGAGAAAATAAGGGTGGGAAGAGGAGACCGAGGAAAGCCATGCGAAGGAAGGATTAAGACAGGACGGAGATTATACCGCTTGGCGGGTGATGCGAAGCCCGTAATGAAAGGGTACGATGAAATGACGAAATGAGAACGAAGAGAAGAGAGTTCATTGATTAAGGCATTCTGAACAAAAGGGATCTGAGGTACAGAATTAACAGAAGGAAAAAAATATGCTAAGTCTGAAAGGGGTGAGGGTTGAATAATAAATTTGGGAGGAAACAGCGTAAGTGGAGGAGAGTAAGTGAGAACGGAAGGAGTGGCTACAACTTATTAAAGAAGTTCAATGATAAAGAAGTGAACATTTACTTTAGAAGTGAGAAGGTTCCTCCAAAAACATCATCATCTAACAAACCTTGAATGAAACCTCGAGCGAATTTTATAAACACCTAATTACAAGAGAAACTCCAAAATTTACTGCTAGAAAAGGAAATGAAGCCTTACAGCAAAAAAGATATTTGTTCATTTTGTTCATTTACGGCAAAAGTTGAAATCAGTGATGTAGGCAGAAAGAACTTCATATTAGAGTATCCCTAAGCACACGAGGGGTCAAGTAATCTGTGGAAATAAACTATTTAAGGAATTATTCTAAGAAAAGGATACTTAATTCTCAGAAAAAAATATCAAGTAGTCCAGAGTAGTGCAAATATACAAGTATTGAACCGCCGCCACCCCCAAACCAAAACAAGATATAATATGTTAGCATGAAATTCCTTAAAAAACTCAGGGATGAATACTTGGCAGCGTGAGAAAACATTATATTTAAGAAAACGTTTTACACATTAAGAGTGCGCGCGATGGAAAACACTTCAAGTAATCGTAAATACATCCACAAGCGTTGATTGATAGCAAAGATAGCAGTGGAATAAAAATAGCTGTAGAGCCAAAATTTTTTCCCAACTAGAGCACGTGTAGGAAATGATATATTGGGAGAAGCATGGAGCGAGTTTGGTAGACCGATGGACGTTGGACGAGAGAGGAAGTGGATAATGAGATAGAAGCGGTGGGGACCTGCGACACTAACGACATTTACGAAATTAGCACCAGGAAACTGTGAGAGGTAGGGCAGAGGGTGAGAGGAAGAGGATGGCGAGCTGCAGCGGTTAAAGGAAGAAGTAGGAGGTCTATTTGTGTGAGGAACGGCCAAGGAGACAAATTTACAGCCCGCCTCGGGGAAGCTGGGGAGGAGAGGTGAAGCGGAACTCCAAGGAAGGGACTTTGAAGGGGGGATTCTCCATTTGCTGACTGAGATGAGCGTTTCCAGGACATCCAGGTCCACCCCTGGTAACCCATTTGCTTTCAAAAGTATGGAAAATTGGATCCAGCCTGGGGAGGTAAGATCTGCGCACGTGGCAGGAGGTGTAGAAATGGCGGAGTGGAGTTAGACAACAATAGAGAAGACCTGTGAAGCTAAACGTAGTGACGTTTTCTTAGTCCAAAGAGTGATCAAAAGAGTTAAAGTAAAACTATCTTTGCCATAGAATTTTTATCTGATAGTGAAAATTACTTTATAATGTCAGGTTAAAAATTTCAGACAACATCGATTGATGTCATTTTTTCTGACAATACTCAATCAAAACGAAACATTCATAGATCTATATGAAATTATTACTGGAATATCTCTAAAATCTTAGAGTGAAACTTAAGATTTTAGGACTTACAAAAAAAATGTGGCACTTTTATGTAACAATTATTTATGTATTATTTATGTAAATATGTAACAATTTTTATTGAAAATAGTAAAATAAATATTACTGAGAAAGTAAGGGAGCCTTTTAGTTTTAAATATAATTTGATTTTTTATAAACAAATTTTGTTTAATAATAATTACCTATTATCGAATTCTGATTGCATTTTGTAATGGCTTTTTGTTCATATATTTTCTATAAATTTTATTCATTGCATAAGGACACTTGTTTTTATGATGAATCACAGATGAGCTCCTATTGTTTTGAACTATGTTGTAAAATGTACTGCCGAGTACTGTCATTGAATGGCAACCCCTGAAAAAGATTGAATCCTCTGGAGTGCCTAATTTAACTGTTTATCTATGTAACCAGGTGTAATGTTGTCAGTGAAATAATTATTTTTATTACTATTTTTTTCCGCGGTAGAGAATGGAGTCTGCATTATTCAATGAAACAACCTTTGAAATTTGGTAGATGAGAAAATTACAAACTATGATATTGGTAGACGGAAACCGGAGCGAGAAGAGGTGACACAGCTGCTTGCGATGGAAAAGGTAAAACTAAAACGCGACCGATGACGAATTGAACGAGATGAGAGGGGTGGACGAAACTGACTGCGGTGACCGAGGGACGGGGTGGAAAGCGAGTCCAGAGGAGTTAGGGAAACCCCCTAAGGGGAAGAGACAGAGAGTGAGATGGCAGAAGGGGAGGAAATGAAATAAAAGTTTGACTGGAAATGTGCGTGGGGGAAGAGATGGACGAAGATACTCCGAGGAGAGAAGGAAGAAGACAAGTTGACGTAAAAGCTGGGAAGTGACGAATAAAGAAAAAGGAAGATGGAAAATGGACAGATGGCATCATAGGGTAGAATCTAGATCGTTCATGCAGAAGGTATAGAGAAAGCGGAGCGAGAGGATTTGGTCCAAAGCTTATGTTGTTTCCGGAATCAGGAGACATCAGGACGATTGCAAATTTTTTAATATCAAAATTTTCAATATAGAAAGTAATAGCATCTTTTCCATTATCCTCTATTCCAGTATGGTTATTTTCACTCAGCGTAGTGATATGCTTTTATATAATTTTGCGACGATAAGATATCACTACCAGCTATATCATTATCATAAAAAAGGTTCGGATCTCTCGGTTTTAAGTATAGGTATTATCAAGGTTTGATACGCAGGGATACGCAGACACTATTTAACGACAATTTGTAGTGATATCAAATTCCAGCATCCAAAGTGAATCTGAACGATTTATCTTTTATGTCCCCTGAGGGATAGAGACGTGAAGGCGATGCTATTGATATAAAATTGATAACTTTTAGATTTTAAAATCGCATGTGATACGCTCGGATTTGTTGCGCAATATCACTTCAATTTGTTTCTCTCTCAATGGAACCAGTAAAAAAATATGAATGGAAAAAAACAGGAATGCAATAGAGGAAGCTAAGCGGACGAAAAAGTAGGGAATTGAGAAAACTGACGGAGAAAGAGGAAGAAAAGAAGGAAGAAACAGGAGACTGAGGGTAACATGGATTGAGGATCTATGCTGGATGGGGAGAAGGAACTGGGTAAAGTGGGGGAAGGGTGAGCTTAAACGCAAAGGAGATCTAATTTACACGGGCATCCATAGCGACCAGATTCCCCGCTGATCCAGTTAAAGTCGCAAAGAGTTTTTGAGCGCGCAGAACCCGTGAGCCGTTTGAACGCGGAGGGAATCTGGACAGGGGATTGGGGGAGGTGGAGCGGAAAGAACCCTGTGGGCCAAAATAGACGGCAAAGAAGGTAATGGGGGGGGGGGCGACCGTAGATTGGAAGTACGAAGGAGAAGAGGAAATAGGAAAGAGAAGATGGTAGGAAGAGAGGAGCAGGCAGGGAAGCGTTTGGATACACAGGAGAAGCTTTCCCAGTCTTAAGCTCTTAAAACCAGAAAAGACGTGGCTCGGCACACGAGAAGGAGAAATTTCACGCACAGCGTGGCTATAAAGGTCCCACGCGTGAGCCCATGGCATTACTCAAGAGGTGGGCGTGCGCCGATAGAGTTTTATTAGTCTCAGGCAAAGCAGGGAGAATCAGACCGCTGAGAGGTTTCTCATAACCCTTGAGAGTTTTGATATGAGAGGGGTCTATAATAAAATTTTCTCCAAGATTAAGACGCAGTATTTGGTTTATGGGTACGATGATACGAGCTGTCACGAGCACACGATTTTTTTGAGTTCTACAAAGCGGAAAAAAACTGGCCATAAGAACCATGTCGTAAGGAATAGACGTGAGCTGTATTGTATCCGAGGACTGGTTAGAAGTAACTAGTAAATGGAACATAATATCTGTGAGCGTAGACCATCATTACCTAAATAAATTTAAATTTTGTTGTCAAGTAAGCAGTTCACATTAAATAGTTACCAATTTGATGGTTACCAAGCAAATACCCCAGGTAATAACAATAAAAAATGTATTGCCCGATGATTACATCCTCTGGAATGTATGATCTAGGAAATATGTGGAATTTCTGACACAGACAAAACACTTTCCTAAGATATGGAGTGAATTGGAAGGCATAAAAATAATGAGAAATTTCCTCATTCATAATCGAATCCATGGTTCACATCACAAAATACAGTAGTCAAGTGTCGGTAGAGGAAAGAAGTACGAATATTTAGCCGCATTCCCATTTATGGAAATTTAAACTGATTACTGCATTCAAATTATGCACTCTGACGGTTAATAAATGTGTCAAGTCGCGAAATCCTTGACATCTTTCATATAGAGCAAGATAATGCCGAAGACTGGGTTTTATCAGTCTTCATAAACGATCCTTTGATAGTCCGCTCTCAGCCGGAATCGTGATGGACATACTGGAAAAAACATAAGCGACGATCACACAGGAATGATAATCAGTCTAAAATGATGAGGAAATTATATGCTCCTAAAATATAGGCCTATTGACACCATTTAGCAGTTTTATACCTTCAGATCTAACAAAACGGCAATAGAACGTTCAAGGCACGCTGATACTTACAAAATGCCGTTGATGCCAGGCTTTTGAGCTCACGGCTTAACCCGACCGAAGGCACCAGGGTGACGAAGAACAAAACGCGACAGAGGTATGTGTGGATCGAGGATGGGTTTCCTTCTCATACGGAAAGTTAAAGACACAGAGGAAGAAGGGAGTAGATGATGATATGGTGAGAATGAAAATGAGGAAAAAATAAGGAAACCCTTGGATGTAGGGTAATTCACCAGGGGGAGATAGGAGGTTTTTGGGACGGTTCCGAGGAAAATAGTGGAAAAATTCAGACAGAGGAGGGCTGCTTCCAGAAATATTATGGCGGAATATTCTGCAGTCAGCCACTGAATGTGCTGTCATCCACCTCACGTTTTATTGGGTTAACTTGCTTCATTGACGGCAGAGAGTAAATAAATTATAATTGGGGTTTGTTGCTACAATTCTTATTGGCAATGATGAGAACTATCAAAATTCATAAAATTTCAATGTTAGGAAAAGAAGCGATAAAACCTTGGCAATTTCCGCATGGTAATTTATTGCGACCGACTATGGTTACATTATAGAGTAACATTGTCAAGGTGCCAATCATTTACCATGTGGAAATAGTCAAGGTTTTATTTCTTCCATTCCCACGATAAAGGATTTAAAAAAGTTACGTCCGCTACTGTTGATTATTTTTTAATGCTATTCCTCGGGAGTGCAAAAAAATAATTGCAAATACTGGAAATAAATTCATCACTCTGCACCTATTGCTTCGCTGCGGAAATGTGGAAACATAAATCAAGCATTAGGGAGATGGAATGAGACTTCTTCTATGTGGTCGTTTTGGCTACGTCTGTAGCGGTTGAAGGTTAGTGCAACTCGAATTACGCGGCATAGATATCCTCGGGGGAGACGAGGGAGAGGGGAGAAGCGCCCCAGAAAGAATGCTCATTGCTCACTCCCCATGGTTGTGGAAAGAGGTGAGGGAACACTGACGAAAATTCGAGCCAATGTTAAGAAGATAACGAGGATAAAACATGTTACTCATCAAGCGATTCAACGCGAAGATTGGTTCGACTAGGTGAGGTTAGAGATCACCCAATACTAAGCCTTAGGCGTTTGAATGCCAATTCATGATAAGAGTGTAGTTCCTTTCCCAGGGCCAACTCGCAATTTGAGGACTTGTTTAGGGTTGTTCAAAGACTTCACGGAAGATTAAAATCCGGTTAGCAATCAAGCGTTCTACCTACTAGACTACCACGATCCCTTCCGAGGACGCAGAGGGCATATTTTTTTCTTAGGATAAAAAAAGAGTTTTTCAATGTTGTAATGATAAAATTTTCTTAAAAAAAATAATAAAAAAATTCAACGAATACTGAAAGAATTCAAAGTGAACTTAATATTTTATCATTACATATTTGTGCAACTCCTATGAGTTCAAGCCTCAAGACTGTATTTCTAACCTACCACCAAAATCATTTCTAAGAAAGTTATTTGAATAGAAAACTTTTAATAAATTTCTTCAATCGACAATGTCTAAGAAATAGTGTTTCTCTCATTGAAAATGCACTGCAAAATCCAGTAGGCGCTTCCATGTTTCTTAATTCATGAAAAAAAGTGAGATACTCATAGAGTAGTTGAGTAGAATAGATTTAGTTTCTCCAACGATCAATACGGTTAATATTGCCCGAATGGCTAACAATATCCAAGGCTTGCTCTCTGGTGCATCGTGGGCAGATACTACCGCAAGATATAAAAATAGGCCCTCCTACAAGAAAGACTCAAGGAAGACTCAAGTTGAAAACCAAAAGTGGAAGGAAAGGCTTTAACGTCGTCACTATCAAGTCAAACATTTAAAAGATACCTTATCTTCCACCGCTGGAAAAAATAATATGTGGAAGTGCAATTCACAATTAATGAATGATCTGAAGATAGTAAAAAAAAAATATTGGTTGGTGCAGTCGTTTTCCTATCTAATTAACACATAGCGTAGCGGAACTGCTCATTGCTAATGCAACTATCGCAATGTAGGAATTCGGTGCGTGCCTCACTCAGCAGTATTTGGATAACATTAACGGATTTATTTCTGCATCCAACGCATAAAATATAAATAATGCACTATTTAGACGTTCCATGCAAGTTTTTAGCTTAGAATATGGAATACGCAAAGGCACGCATTAATATGAGGATTCCTTAAATATATTTTAACTAATATTTTCCAAAACAAAATTTCAAATATAAATGCTAAAAAATAATATTTTTATGGAAAGTATAATTAATGTGAATATAAACACCTGCATACCATAACAATACTCAAATGGTAAAACCATTTTCAAATGGTTTAAACTAGGCAACTAAATTTGAAAAAGAAAAACCAAGATTTGCGGTGAAACTATTAGGAAGAAAGTGCGATAAGATGGTGCGTGGGTTGAACTCGGGTTAGAGTATACGGATGGATAAGGGTTTGAACTTGAGAGAGGAAAGGGAGAAAGGAGATGGCAAGTCAGTCCATTAATGGTAGGTAGATGGCCGTAAAGAGAACGGGAGGGCACAATTAGGATAATTACTCTCAGAAATGAAAGGAGGGAGACGGATGAAGGAGGAAAGTTAGGAAGGGCAAGAGCTTAAGAATCGAGAGTACGACTTGGGAGTGAAGGTCGAAAGGTGAGAGGTTGGAGAAGTGCGCGAAAAATAATTACTACGAGAGCACAGCGATAGGTTGGGAAAAGGAAATTGTCTTTTCTCGCATTTATGGGTTATTGGGTGAGACGATCGTGAAAGTAGATGATATGTGTAATAGACAGGGTGGTATTTAAAGAAAATATTGGAAAGTGAACCGAATAAGAGAGGGATAATGTAAAATGTAATTTAACACCATAGCAAAAGCCGGCCTTGAGGCCACATATGGCCCAGGTGAGACAGTCGACAAATGCGACATCTTACAACATTCCGTTCCAGAAAAACCATCATAACTCTTACTGGCATCTCGGTCCTTAAGGGAACAAAAAGTGAAATTAAAATTTTATGAAGGATAAAAATAAATTCAAAACTTACAGAGAAATTATTTTTCTCCTATTCTATTAAGGTAGGGATCCACAACGTAATGCTTCATCAAGATTTACAGTCAACTTAATTCTTTTAGGCCTACCATTTCTTCACGGTTCTCCACCATTATGAAGCGCAGTAATACCGAGAAAAATTGAGGAAAAATTACAAAATATATCATTAAATAAAGAAGTTTTAGAAAAGGTCGATCTATGAATATTATTACTAGGGAGACGGCTAGAAATATAAAAAAAATTGGATGTAAGATGGACAGATATAGGAAATCTATTTTGGAAGGGCGATACCTTTCCATCCGCCATCTATCGCGCCTGGCACGGAAGGAAAAGGAAATTTTGGCCTTCAGAAAAAAATCAATCAAAAAAAGAGTATGAAAGGCCATAAACAAGCAAGCAGCAAGGAAGCCTGGGACACAGCATATACAGGAAAGCGACTCACACCGACCTATATCTCAACAATCAGAGTCATCACCACCCATCACAGAAGCAAGCTGTGTTGTCTACTCTATTGCACAGAGCGAAGAAGATTCCCGATAACGAGAGCATCCAGAATGAGATAAAGCACCTGAAGATTACGTTTCGGAAAAATGGCTATAGCAAACATCAGATTTCTGAGGCCCTAAAAAGGACCTTTAACAAGCCCATTGGCGGCATAAGAGAGCCACAAGAAGAGCCGACCGCGAAAGCCTTTCTTCCCTATGTCTCCACAATATCCGGAAAGATACAACGCATTCTAGGCAGATACAATATTAAGACAATTCATTTACCACCTCCAAAGCTCAGGGATCAACTGGTGAGAGTAAAGGATCCCCTCGGACTGAAGACACCAGGAGTCTACGAAATTCCATGCGAGTGCGGAAAGAAATACATTGGAGAGACCAGTCGGACTATTGAAACCAGAACGAAGGAACATCAGAGGTACTTACGGCTGGCCCAACCGGAAAAGTCTGCAGTGGCGGAGCATAGCATCAATGAAGATCATGCCATACAATGGAAGGAGACGAAACTGCTATGCCGAGCACATGGCTACTGGGACCGCCTTGTCAAGGAAGCCATTCAGATCCGCGTCAACCGCAACAACTTCAACAGGGACACTGGTTTCCAAATCAGCAATGCTTGGAGACCAATAATGAAGTCTATTATATACGACAAAAATGGCGGGAAAACCTCAACAAGCGTGAACCAATCAGGTTACACCTGAACTCGGATGGAGTGTATATATACTGAAAATTTTTGAAGAACGGCATTCGGAAGATCCCCTGAGGATGATCAGCAAGTCGCAGATCGAAACGTCGGGAGACATGGACGACATCAACCGGTGGAAAACCCGAGAAACCTTTCTGCAAGCAAGCAGTCTTTCCTCTCTCTTTTCTATTCTTATCTCCATCAACTCGCCCTGGGATTAAGACGGTCGGTATGCCGGCAATTTTTAAAATCTCCCGTGATTACATTTCGCGGCACTATTTTTACTCAACTCACGCCATAAAAAGGTGAAATACGGCAGGACCAAGTTAAATTGAACAAGCGATCATCTTTTTCAATTTAAAGTGAGTGGTGCTCTGTTATGTTGGTTGGCATTTTTATAACAAAATCTGAGAAAGTGATTTCGATGATACCACGAGACGTCGACGGATTCACTATTTCCTAAGCGATGAAAAACCTATCTTGCGATAAAATGAAAGGTTAAGGTTTAAACTAGATTTTCAAATTTGTATCCAAAGTTTATAAAGAAAATAACTTCAGTTACTGCGTTTTTGAGGCTCATTATGAAAGATATTCATGCTTATTATACTGTGGATATTGCGCAAACTCGGTGTAAATTTCCACCGCAACAGGCGAGAATTGTTCTTAACATAACTATATCTGCGGACTCATTTAAATGAACATATGATACAATCGTATATTAAAATAATAAATTACATCTGGTTAAAGAAGAATCACCGAAATTAACAGTGATCCCCGGTCCCATCAATACTAATGCAACATGCCTTACCTTGCCTAAATTTTTCGATCAAATTCTAAACAGTAATTAAGCCAAAGAAATGATATTTATTTGATTAGCGTTCAAGTAATAAAATGGCCTACAGCTATAAAATATTTGACTATTTTTTCTGCCTCCTTATCAATAACATGAAAAATTCATGAAATATTTAATAGACAAGGACGACCGATGATGAAATCAGCAATTGTGCATCAAATAAGAAGACTATAAAAACAATTTAAAACTAGAATAAATATAAAAATACGCAACTCCTGATTTTTTACATAAAAAAATATTTCAACTTGAATACATTGCTTACGATTGCTCTACAAAATTACGCATTTACTACTGCTTTTCTTTGACTTTATTTTTATTTTCAGACATTCAGACTACAGATGAATCGTGATTAGCATTGATATGCTACTATTTCATAGGTCAAGATACGCTAGAGTTGAGTCCACGATTTTTCTCAACTCACTTACTCCGAGCAGATAAGATCAGCACCAAAATATACAAACTTCGAGGCGTTTTCAGCACTCCAAATGGATAAGGCAAGTTAAGACTGGATTCTCTACCTGCTACGCTCTCCCTCTCTTTCTCTGATGACTGACATACGCGGAGGGTCGATAAAGGACGATAAGGAGACTTGAAGAGGTTGCGTGATGCCTCGATAGGAAGGTTGGGCGCAAATAGAGCAAAGAGATTCAGGCTGATGAAGAGCCGATTCGCAGATAATGAAACCAACTCGCACGTAAGGAAAAGCTGCATTCAAAGAGCAAAATGGAAGAGAGATAAATATCGAATAGACGACGAGAACATCCTCCGGAGAAGTTAAGCCATGAGATGAAGAGAAAGGATCTTGAATGATTTAAATTAATCAGACTAAACAGATGCGGGCTTGAGCTGATATCTGCCTTATTTTCGGAGATGTTTAACACTAAAAATACATAAATGCAGCGTGCACATTGCAGGTCTGCAGCTGCATTCTACGCACGAATTAAATAAATTACAAATCTGGCAGATAGAACGTGAAGCAGGAAAAGCAGTTGCCGAATGAAGTAAATCATGTCAAATTTTACTTAGGACTAATTCGATTAATTACGAGAAGTTATTTCCCTTAGAGGAATTCTTAGTGCAAAAATTATATGAAGATTTGATATATTTAATAAATATTCCCAATTATTTTGCAGAATTTTAAAGAGATATTTTGGCCCTAATGGTTGAAAATGAACATGGAATTATATAGTAAATACTTACCGTAGAATTTTAGGGTGTTTCAAGCGACCAAGTAATTCCGATAATTAAGATTTCTACAATTCGTTTCTTCATGGGGATAATGAGCATAATTACATTTTATAAGATTATAAGATAGCAGAATGACATGTTATATGATTTAAAAAATATTATGAGGAATTTAGAATGCATAAGGGGAAGCTAGGGTCGGAAAAAATAAAAGAGGAAGAAATTAATAGATTAGAGGGAGATTAAAACAAAGAATTAGGAGGTGTTTTGAGTAGAAAATCGGGAAAAGATTACTGCCTGAATGGCAAGGGAGTTAGCGTGTATTCGGGACATGGAGATTTTTTTCAGAATGGTCCCACTTAAATCTTTTTCTCCTCTATCTCTTTTTCAGAGGAATCTAAGTGGACTTTCGGTTAAGTAGGTGTCGCGTTGGAGTTTAAGATTCCATAAACCATAGTTTTCTATCGTTTTTTACTGAAAAGAAAGTCTCAAGCACCGATATTTTACCCATCAGGTAAACGCATGGCGATTTTTGACCAAATCAAATATATCCTTACATTTTATTGCATCTGAAACATCGACTGAGATTGAATTTATCAGTTATTTATATAAAAGATAGTCGTAGCATGTGTAGAATGCATGCAATGTAGGTTTGATTGATTGCCAAAACGATTCTTGAGGAAATTTGATTTCTGAAATCTTGTTATGTAAATTGAAGAGAAGTAAGAAGACTACAACCTTATATGATTCATATTTGCCCTCTAATTAATTATTGACGCCATTGCTATTCCAGGCAACTAGCATGTTAGTGCGCCGATGTAACGAACTGTATTCTACATTTAGGTTTATTCCCAGGAGCGAATTTTCTTTGTTGTGCTTTCTGCATGGTAAAAATTAGAAAGTAAAGAATTTCAGACAAAATTATAATTATAATACAATCCGCATTATTATGACACCGCAAATATCGGAGGAAGAGCCTAAACATTGAAAATGTCATATTTTAACCCATTAGTTCATTAGAATTTTTTTTCATACGCCAACATCGTCTTCCGTATATGCTACAATATTTTTAGAAATACTCATGCCTCAAAAAGGAGGAATTTTAAACTAGATTCGATCTCCAAGCTTTCTTTGCCAACGTGCATACATAAAGGCCCATGAATGCGGACGGAACGGCTGCAGAGATAGAAATTAAATATTCTTACGAATCTTCCTCGAGATTGTGAAGTTGGGGCAGCAGGGACTTAGAGAAAGGCTTTGGTAAAGGAAACTAAAGAGCAATGTATGCATGAAACTTTTCTCTTACAGCTTCCTCAAGCTCAAAGGATCTCACCGCTGAGGTCTAGTCTTCATTTGTGCGCGAGTTTAATTCAATTTGAGGGCACGAGGGGAATGTTTTCCCCTTTTCAGAGAAGTGATTCTTGCTGGTTAAAGGGCTTCACAAAGACTGAGCATTGCATATGATATTTCCCTTCATGGTTCCAAAATATTAATATGAATGGTAAAAAATGGTGACATATCCAGACATAAAATACGATTACTCACCTTCAACTCTAATCAAACACTTCTTAACATGAAAGTAAGAGAGAATTGCTTCTGTGGTAGAGATGAGAGGTAAAATATTTCCACTGATTTTGGTCTAAGATAGAAAAAATGGTAAGCTTTATATTACCAATAACCCTTGAATATAAAAAATATTATTTATTATCCCCGCATTATCTTTATCATCGCAGAAGTTTTTGTTCCACTCATTCCTCCGACCTCTCACCACTATCTTAGTTATATTTAGCACGGGCTTTAACTCAATCTATGGTTTCTCAAATAATATTGTTATTTGGAAAATTTGTCTAAACTAGTCCTCAAAAAAATGGTAATGGATATAAGTATATAATTTAAAGTAGACAATAAATGATTATAGCCTCGATGAACTGTGATGAATTTGAAAATTGAAGAATTCCTATTAAATTTGAAATTAAACTTGATTATTTTTTTACATACATTTGATGCCAAAGTCCTTTCAAGCATTGGAATTGTTGAAATTGCCTGAGGTTAGCGTAAATGATTTGCAATGGTAAATAGGGAGAAAAATTCAAAACTCTCAAACCACAATTATTCCACTGTAAAAGAAATCAAACTCTTTGACATGCCGGTGCATACACGCGATCGGGCCAAGAAGGCGTGCCACGACTTGACGGTGAGGCCTTTAAATAACGACGAAGGCAACTCTAAGGGGTTTCAGCCAGGCGTCTCCGTTTC
This sequence comes from Ischnura elegans, assembly GCF_921293095.1. Classification (NCBI taxonomy): domain Eukaryota; kingdom Metazoa; phylum Arthropoda; class Insecta; order Odonata; family Coenagrionidae; genus Ischnura; species Ischnura elegans. The sequence continues at coordinate 58,933,758 of NC_060247.1, forward strand.
CATTCCCCGATGCGAGAAGTAAGACTCTAGCTCAACCGCACTAGAGATGAGAAAGACTCGAAAGAAAGGTAGACGGAAAAGCGTAGTTGGTTAAATGCTTTCCCGGTGCTCCAAGTGCATTTTTTGGGGGGGAGCAAGACGCAAGGGAAAAAACCCGCCCGTCTTCATACACTGCACTCGGCGAGGGAAGACGAAAAAGGGAGACCGTCGCTTCGCCCACAGTCATTACGCGAAGGAACACCATGTCCCTGATAACTGCTGAACCTGCGTAGTCTCCCTGCAAGCCCGCCGAGAGAAAAAGAGAGAGGGGGAGAGAGATAGAAGAATGCGCTCGGAGGTAAAAAAAATATATAAACGAGGAGAAAAAATTATGTACGTCAAGATACAACTCGACGAGTTTCTCTGCAATACTCATTGTCTCCCGTGCGCAGGGAGAGAAACTTGCTCCGCGCAAAATGAAATGGGAGATGCAGCATGTGTGTCTCCGTAAGCATGTATATATGTGGGGAGGAAAGGGTTCTGCGTGGAACGCTGTGGAGGTGGGAAAGGGACGGGAGAAGATATATACACACATATATTTTTTTCACGATGAGTATTGTTGTGTGTTCCACGGGGGGGAGGATGGGATGGGTGACTCAGAGGCGAGATAGCCCGGGGAGGAGTGGTGAGAAAAAGTCGAGCTTTGTGCCGTGACCGAATCCACCGTACAATTTTCATACGTAGTTCTTTCTTCCTCCCCTCACGAATGTATTTACCTGTGGGCTTCATTCTTGCTCTGAATAGGGAAAAATAAAATAATACCGAAACTTCCACACGTCGCACCATTTCGCGGCGTGCTCTCTTTCCCTCCTTTAAAGCTTAGGCGGGTACCCAAGTTAAAATATTTCGATATGAGAAGTTTGAATCGCATTAGCTATTCCAGATAACTTAATGTGGTAAATTTTTTTGGTGTAATGAGCATAAGTTATTGATAATATTTGCAGAATTTTATTTCATTACGTAAACACTCTTTATTTAGTTTATAAGATCTATCTTTATGCTCTCAGGTATGTATTTTACTAAAAAATTGTTTTTATTCCCGTACAATTTCATTTCTATCATTCAAAAGCTTCAAAACCAACAGAAGATAATCTTTATAAAGGTTACCTCTTAGATCCAAAGTACACATAGTACGGAAATTACTAGTTTTTACAACATTTATCGACATATGTGTGACCAAATAATAATGAATGCGATACACTAAATCAAAGTGAAAAAGAAATATAAAAATATATCTTCACAAAATGGCATGGCATTATAAAGAATGTGAATATACCTTTTTCCTGCCCATAGTAAAAAATCGTCTATTCGGAGCTCAACTGCTATCACAAGTAATGATTTTCAGGTGTAAAATCATGTAAATTCGGTTGAGAGCATATTTTTGCAGGAGCCAGCCATTACTCAAGAAGCACTTTTACAAGGTATAATCTGGACCTATATATCGCTTTAATTCATCTCTCTCGGCATCAAAATGCTTCCCAGGCACACTTCATGGATTCCATTTTCGATAAAACTCCGCATCTCTTTTAATCCTGTACTTCTGTGCATCATACTTTCGAAAGATTCGTCCTCCTCTCTCGCTCTCCTGTTCCCATTTCATAATACCTATCTCACTCGCAATTACAGTGATCTCGAGTTTTAGCGCGTGTAGAACATAACGACAGACAACGCAAGAGATAAACGGAAGAGAAATGCGAGCAGTAGAAACTTGGGGAAAAGCGTCTATTCGCTCGAACAAAAAATGCAACGGTCTATATACTTGCGGAGTAATATTTTCCGAGGATTGCATGCAAAAAAAATAAAGTTCACTTATAGCGACCATAGTTTCAACACTTATTACATCATAGTTATGACTTTAACGTGTCTACTCTATGGTCGATAATACATTGCGAGAGTAAAACGCACAATATTTATTTTATTTTCCTGTGCAAAAAGTGAAGTTGGAAAAATTAAACGTAACATACCGGTTTCATGTCATGAAAAGGGTGCTAGTATTATATAAGTAAACTCTACCTTTGAATATCCAATGATAAATTTCCAACAGGCTATCTATACTTTTTCTCTTATTTGACACTAATAAAGCTGTTGCATCGTTCTATGGTTGTTACCTACACTGTTATCACATTAGATAGAGCCTTATACCTCCTGGAAACAAACGAAATTTTAAATAGGTTTACAGTCAACTAGCAAACTCCTCTGTGATCACAAAAATTGTATTTTTATTAGGCGTTAGCCTTACGAATAAATTGAGAGCAAATCATCAACCAATGGGGGGTGAACATATTCAATGATGTTGCGATTCGTTGTCATGTATCTTGGTGCAATACCCTTAACTTGAGATTATACTCCATCCATCGAAGTAAATTGAGTGCCAATCATCAACCGATGGGTGGTGAACATATTCAATGATGTTGCGATTCGTTGTCGTGTATCTTGGTGCAATACCCTTATCTTGAGATTATACTCTATCCATCGAAATAAATGAAGCCACGTCGTTCCAGGAAGGCGGTTATCATATCTAACATATAATGATTTTGGAGCCGTTTGGAATTCGGGGAGGACAACATTTATTTCCTTCAATTGTTTTCTCATTAGGAGTTCCTAAGAATGTAAGATTAATGGAAAATATCAAATTTAGATGGATATATTTTTCGTGGTTGCAAAAAGCAAGTGAGATCAAATCAGGAGATGGAGTGGGTAAAAAACAAAAAACTTGACTGTTATCCAGGGACTCAAGTCAATGTTGTTCGTCATACAAGCAGAAAACAGCGAAATACTCTGTAGAAATATGCCGGAGATTGAACATAGTAGAGAACGATATTCTCACAGTTTCCACAGTGAAAAACTTAATTATTGTAATATAAATGGAATCAATGATTATGAAAGATTCTTTCACGTATTTAAATAATTTGCAATTCGTATGCAGTTTCTCCTACAGTCCTCCAGCGCTTACTAGGCAAAATACGCCTGTAAAAAGGGCTAGGAAACCATTGTAAAGAATGAGTTAGAATTTACGAAAGCGTCTATTCGATAGGTTGTCACGGAAGATGTTTTAGGGTATTCAGCACGGTTAAATATGGCTTAAGGTCTTTGGGAAAACATTTTTTCAAAAAAGTAAATGAACAACGCTACTTAATGAATGATCAAGAATGATTTATCTTGTTAGTAATACAATTTAAAGCACTCGCCACGGTCGTGATTTGTACGTCAATAGCATACTTCATTTTAACGAAATGGGAAAATCTGATAATATCAGTATCTGAAGTAGATACCTCTGACTACATGCATGACCTATTCTATCAAGGAAAAACGCCGCGGGAACTTCCTATCATACATTAGTTCAGTCCTGACTGTTGAGTTCAGCGATGGGTAAAAAAATATTAAATGTTTTCATACTTTCATTTCCTCTTTTCTTTTGCACGGCTTAACCACAAGAAGTTTAACGAATGGTACATTAACTATGAGGTTTAATCCCATTTCTTCGTGTAATTATAGCATTCCAGAATCCATACACGAAAACTAAATTACTCAAACGACCCTAGCAGCCCGTCGCCTCACCTAATTATGTCCACTAAAACTTTGAGGTCGATCCCATTATCCCCGAACACAAAGACGCACGGGAACAATCAGCTCGTCCCGGACGGCGAGCCACTAACTTGACTGTGCATTCAACTTGGAACCAGCGCCAGATGGGTAGGAGCACCTAATGAGACGACAAAGTACGCGTCAAGGTAGACGCCTTGGACGCCGAGTTAGCTGGCTTTCCAAGAAGTAAGTAAGTAAGTAAAAAAAGCACAGCAGACTCATTACAAAGGTGTATTAATCTCGGTGCGGATATGAGGTACTTAATTCTCAGGCTCATTGGTGAGTCGCCACTTCAAGTCATCAGCGTTAATGGAAGAAAAATAAGGGAAGACAATGGGCGGTCTGAAACAATGGGGAATTTGTGCGGGGATTCAGGCTGGCTGCCTGGCAGCGAGCTCGGCGCTAATGTGACTTGCAATTTTACTTTCGCGGTTTTCCGCGGCATACTTTCCCCGAAGCTTGATGAAGAATTCTTCTGCTGCTGCGAAAGAGACGGGAGGAGGAAGATTCCGGGGAGGAACAATGAAATTCGCGAATCCTCTCCCGAAAAAAATGGGTCTTGCCAGCACCTTTTTGTCGTGCCTGCTCACTAAAGAGCCAAGGACCTTTTGAGAATGCTATTTTCAGATCAACCACATAAAGCACATCGGCATAAACCACTCCCAGTCGTGGGGATTTGGTTATCGTGACTTTTAAGATGACGAAATTACTAGTGGAAATGTTGAATAAGCCATAGTTTTCTCCAGTTGATGCGTCATTACTTAACAATTAGTAGTCATCTAAAACAGAATAATTGACCAAAAAAAGTTCATGCATTCATTTTGTACGCTAATAGTGATAAAGCTTGACGAATAAGTAATATATTTAAAATTCCCTGAATAAGCAAAAAACGGAATTATTAAAATTGTAATGACGGAGTATGATAAATAACCTACTCATTGTGTTGAATCCAGGAAAGTAGGAATTGGAATGCAACGTAAAATATTCTCAATTTAAAATTTAATGATTTTAAAGTGAGCATGCTATAACATTTCCAATATTTTGCAATATTACTCCACCTACGGAAGCATTTTATTAAAGCCATCGGTTAATGAGAATATTAGTGTAAAAGTCGTAATCACTCAACAAAATGTTAGATATGGCAAGTTGATAGCCATAATAGAATCCTGGATTATGACTTATTCCCCTGGTAATGGATGAGCACTGAAGCCTATCCCTTATAAAGACCCTTGAATCGAAAAAAGGTAGGGTTAAATTACCACCAAATTCATTATAATGAACATTGAAACATAAAAAAGGATTGTATAAATATTTTCGTAAATCATATTGTTCAAGTAATGAGTTATATTACTTACATTTTCAGTTTTTTAAATTCAATTTTGATTAAATAGGACTTAAATGAGAGCACAAGGACTCTATATTCATTTCAAAGAATTATCTATACCTCTATTTCCCAAACGTTAATTTCCTGGTAAATCCATTCACCGTTTATTCAACAACCACTGCATACCGAGAACCGATATCTTTGTTGAATAACGTAAATTTCATGCCGTAAACACTCCTTCCGTCCTTCGCAAAGACAAAAAAAAACCTGTGTGGAGGTTAGGGTACACATTATACCCTTTAATCCATATCTCTTTTCAAGCCGTCGACACTGGCACTTTAAGGCGTGAAAATAAGAGGCCATTTTTCAAGTCCACCAAAGTTGCACCCCGTAGAATTCCATGGCATAGGACGAGGAATAGGATTTTGTGGTTTAAAAAGGCAGGCCTTGACACACTTGGCCTACACTACAACTCTCTTTTTGAAGTATTCTAGCACTGAAAAGCTTTGAACGTAGGTTTTCACAGCGAGAGGCATCGTTGCAAACGGCTTCCGGGTGCAGCTGCGTGTTGCGCTTTGTCGTGCAAGCTTTCGCGACCGTTACAGGGCGCATCATCAGGCGATGGGCTTACATCGCCTGATGATAACCCCTGTAATGGTCGCGAAAGCTTGCACGACAAAGCACAATCTAGCACTGAAAGTTGGAATTTCTATATGGTCTTCCACTTTAACAATTTTCCGCATGAAAACGCAACCTACAAGGCTCAGTAGCTCATTCGGAAGAGTCAAAGGTTTTTGCTGGTAACACAATATGTCTTAATAGCAACATGACAATTCGTCAATAATTTGTTCCATAATATTTGTAAAATATTTACATGACTGTTTGACTGATAGATTTTCAAAATTTATGAGGTGAAATAAATGGGCATAAAACAGTTTCCTAGCTAAAACTGTTCTACAGTGGGTAAATTCTTTTCTAAACGCACACGTGCCGTGAGTTTCACTCATTCGAGAAACAAAATGGGTTCAAAAAGGTCATACTCAGAAAGACTGGTTGGGGAATTATTAATGACCCTGATGAGTGAATATTTTTTTATGCGCGCTGCAAAATGAGATTCGATGAGAAATTTAGTTTAGGGCCATATTAATTATCTGGATTTTTAACGAGCTGCTTTTTTGTCCAGATGAAATTTTTGTGACTGACAATCAGCAACAGCATGAAGTTTACGGCATTATCACAATAATCAATTCTGCAGATGTTATGGAAAACGGCGCATACGAGGAATATAAAAAGCAAAATTCACATTTGTATTCGAGCATTCGACACGAGTAAATTCGTATGAGTACGATTTGAAAAGCAAAGCTACGAGACAAAAAGTAGGGTATTTCCCAAACCTAGTCACGGCCATCTATTTAGACCAGCCCCGGTGAAAAAGAGGGGAAATAGAAATGCTGAAATTTTCTGCACCACCGGGCAAATGCTTAAAACTTTTCCTGCTATAAATGCAGAAAATATTGGCTATATGATGATCAGGACCATTTATATCAAAGAAAATAATAGAAACCACAACGTATTTTTGCAACGAATGAAAGAGCATGGTATTAGTTATTCGTGACCTATCAGTAAGACAATTTTCAATGCGGTTTTTAACGTAGTTTCACTTCCTAAACAGGCTGTTCTCTGCATAGAATTAATAAGAACATGTCCTGGTAATATTGGAAAAAAATCAACTTGAAATAATTAATTTATGGTCCATCACGGCATCCGTATGAATAGGAAGTAATACAAACAACACTAGTAGGTATTAGCGACTTACTAGCACATAGAAGTTTCCATTTACCACTCATGAAATAATCGAAGGGATAATTAAAAATAGTTACCAGATATTTATGCCTAGAATTAGAAAAAAGACGTTTTTGGATAGCGAACTCAACTACGTTTGTAAATGAATAAATGAATGAATATTTTACACTCCTCAAAAAGAAACAATGTTAAATAAAATGTATCCACTAAATCAACATTTATTATTATTCCACGAATTAATGACTAAATTATTGAGCAATTACGAGAAACTCGCATAGCATGAGTTGCATTCAATTTTGTCCGAACATACATTAATAAACAAAGATAAAAGTTAAATTTTTTAGTATAGAATACTTTTTACGTTTGTTGAGAGCTAATGCATAGTCCCAAAGCAAGTCATCATTAACTTTATAATAAAATTAATTTTTAATTCTTCTTTATTAATGTGCCGGCATTAACTCAACTTCTCTCACTTCGGAAAGAAAATAATCGAAATCGATAGGATATGCTGCTCATATGCCCCTTCATCCGTCTCATGTGCAAACATAATTACCGCTGGAATTCATTCATAACCTTTTCAGTGTTTCCTATACTTTAGGGTACTTAAATTTATTTTTGATGTTATTTCGAGCATACAAAAATAAATTTCAAACTTATAATTTAGAATTATGACAATGCTGTAAAAACGACTTGTACTTTTTTCTCTTGAAAACTAATCGATTTTATGCCAACAGGTTTGCCATGTTTTATAATACACCAAGCATAGGTATTCTACACTATAGCATTTATATGAGCGCCACCGTCGCATTTTCAAAATAATCTTCTGGAAAATCTATACGACTAAAACAAAAAATACATAGGCGTTTAAAAAATATCTTTAAGTTTTAACTTAGGCATAATTACATTAAAGCATTTTTGGCAGAGGGGCAAAGAGTAATAATATAAAAGTATTAATATAAGTCGCCTAAAGGATAGTTTATTTTTTAGATTTTGTTTTCCTCAGAGTCACCTCTTAGGCAAGTCAATGTTATACTCACTACAGAGAAGTAATCATGATAATGGAAGAGTTCACCAAAAATGCATCTGAATCGAAATAAATAGAATAATGGATCACATTCGACCATCGATCAAATAAGATATCCACTGCCTAGAGTTCGATATAGAATTTTCTGCAAATCAAACAGACTCAAAATGAAAGCCAGAGCCACAAAAAAGTTTTCATCCTCCAAAATTTCAACATTTTGCTTGGTTTTTACAAAAAAAATACTGAGATTGTCAAATCCACGCTGTCACGCCATTATTTGGAAAGCCAAAATCATTAAAGGCGTACCAAACAGAGACAGAGAACATAAAGATGAAACCAGAATACGGCAAAAAATATACAGAAGCATGGATGTTGACTCTACATCAATCGGAGATAATGCCGATATTTCATCAAATCCACCAAAAACTCTTCAATAGATCAGAAGACGGGAGTCGCAGCCAAAGTTTTCCACCAAGGAAAAATAATCGCGTCGACTGCAGGATGGAAAAAGAAGACTCGAGAGGCATCGGCGGTGATGGAGGAGTTCGGAAAACAAGATAAGGAGTGGGAGAGATGCAAATTCCTATTCGTCCGTCGAAAAAGCGGAAATCCACTGCACTCACACCACTCAGGGGGTTCACAAGGCCTTCCCGCGAATGTTTTTAAGAGGATTCCAGCCTGCAGCCTTCCCTCCGCTCCCCTGCGTGAGGGAAGAATAATGGTGCCTTGCGTCTGGCAGCGGGGGATCCCTCTAACGAGGGCTGGTTTGCAGGGGATTTTGGGCACCGTTGCCGACGGAGAGGAAAAGTCGGAAGACGCCCGCCCCTTCGAGGAGGCAGCAGATTCCAGGCGAAGGGGGAAATCCTGCAACCAGTCACCCACTGCACGATTTTGTTCGAGATTTTCTCCGTTACTCCGGGGTTTTCTAAGCGTGACACACCGCCACACATGACCTGCACAATAGCTCACGCGAAGGTGTCACACAAATGGCTCTCGTGAAGGAAATTTTATCGCAGAAAAGCGATCATCAGAACGCACATGAAGCAAACATTCTTAAGTAAAGAATAGGGGAATCATAACATCATAAGCTTGAGATTATATCATTGTTTTCATGTAATTGAATTCTAGCTAAAATAAAGTGAATTACATTATGCAGGATCATATTATTGTTTTCATACAATTAAAGTCCTATCTTAAATAAAATAAAGCAAATTACTTGAGGCAGCTCCAATTTAGCCTACACAAGAAAGTTTTATCTGTTTAAGGGCAAAATGTAATTTTTTGAGAGCCAGTCATTAACTTTAGAGTAGAGTATTCTAACAAAATACTGAATAAAACGACAAATGATTGCCCTAGATGGTATTATGATGAGTTACCATTCAAAAAAATAATTTATATATGTTTGCGCCAACTTAAGAGCATTGTACCACACGTTAGAAGTAAGTGAATAATGTATAAAAAAATGTTCACCAGGCCTCTCACATTTTTTTCTATATCCATAGGTACTTTAGGTAATTAACGCCAAAAACGTGGCACCATCACCAGTCTATAAGCTACTAACTCAATTACGCGATAATTATCTTTTTTTCAGCTAAAGAGAAATGGCAGATGTATTCAATTTATTTCTAGAATTCGCATCTTATCCCTCATTTCTTACAAAAGTGAGACATTGAGAAATAAAAACAGAAAAAGAGTCTCGGTGAATATCTATCAAAATAAGAAAACTATATTGAGATATGAACTGTAGGAAAAATACTTGTGTTTCAAGCGTAAAAGGTTTGTGAGAAAAAAACCTCAGCCATAGTACTCCAAATCAACACACATCATAGTACACACATCAATTTTCTCCCATTGACAGGTTATTTGGTCATGTTTGACAATGAATGACTTTTATTTACCATAGGAGATTAAATGTGAAACAATGCATCTTTATTGACAGAAAATCCACACGAAAATGCGATGCGGGAATTGAACTCGACGCTTCCTCTGACGCATGGGTTGCTGAAAGTGGTGGAGGTCGCTTGACTGGAAAGGTTAAAAAAATGCATCCCTTTTCTCCGCGGGGGAATGACTGATGATGCATTTTTGATGTCTGTATTCTATGGAGTGGATTAGAGGTTCGGAAATCCGATATCGCCTATCATGCTGCACAGAGCGTATGGCTTCAACTGAAGTGTGTTGTGTTCCCTCGGGTCGGCGATAACGTTTGCTCCTTCGAGTACCTACGGGGACTAAAAAAGGAAAGAGTAGGAAAAGGTAAATGCCACGGCGTCAATTCTTCAAGAGCGAACATGACGCTACCTTGGTGCCACGGCTTTTGGAAGTTTTACCTTCTTTTCAACGCCAGGTTTCGTGTCAAATAACGCCCTTTGATGGTAATAAATAAAAGAGCAATACTTCACAGAGGAGGTAAGATGCACCACTAACGATTTATAAAAACATGTATTTCTTTTTTAAATGATATAAATGGTGAGTCTCTACGACTTTAAACCATGCTAATGATCAAAAAAGTCTCTCGGATACTTACTTAATGAGTTATATCCATATAATATATTTTGTGGCCAAAAAATATAATAAAATAAATTCCTAAAATTATGATATTTAATGAGAATCCAAAGAACAAGATAATGATCATATGCGCTAGTTACTTTAGACAGAACTGAGTGGCTCATACTACTCTAGATTTTTCCAAGTATTTAAAATCGTATCTGGAATCGAGCAATAGAAATAGCGTTTGCAAAAATAATACGTAATAATCAATATCATGAAGAAATAGCATTAACGTAATGAGTAATCGCAACGAAGATGAAACTATTCATTAGAACGACTTTCCTATCGATACGGAAGAATCACGGAAATTCAGGAAGTACGTACAAGAAATAAGGATAGTCAAAACTACTTAAGAGGTTAAGAAATAGTTTCACGGAAAAATTTAAAATATTTTAGCGGACTTGCACTTAAATTATTTTGCAATTGTTGTGTCTATCAGACCGTCAAGTGCACTCTATCTGTTTGCCATATCGCTCCCAAAAGATGATGAAAAACAGCGCTCGATTTCTCCCGGATCAAACGAATGATGACATTTCATGATGAAAACCTTTCTCGTCGTTACAAAAATTATTGCTATTACCAATGTAAAATGCTCCATATACTACGTCACGTCTCCCGGGAATTACTCTGTAATTAGTTTGAATTCATTCTGGGAAGATTACAAAGAAATTTGAAGAGGTTATCACCTATGAATAACCAGTATGTCTTTGATTAAAAATACTTGTGATGCCGGCAATAAGATCATATCTATTCCCATTAAAATATTAAAATTTTATAAATATCAAATGAAGAACGTGGGTACCGCAAGACTAGAGAGTATACGATGCCAACCGTTCATAATTATCTGTTCAAGTTGGAAAACACCTCTAATTAAGGAAAAAAGCGTAAGTTAAGTCATCGTAAGGTCGTTCTGAACTCAATGGTCTATTTACATTTCTGATGTTTTGCGGTATCAAATATTTTTTTTGACAACATGACATTACAAACGTCATGGGAATGGCAAACAATAGGGTTTTTAAAACAAAAATTCCACATGAGTAGCGTTTTTATTGCATCCAGAATCTCAATGACGTACTGAAAGAGGAGTATTCGGCTGCTTTACAACTTCATTCCAGACACCTCTGAATTATATCACACAGTTTTTCTACACGAATCGGAAAATAACCCAGATGAAGTGATCTGCAGCGGTTGCCACGGAATGAAACTGATCCTTTCCCTCGTATGGAACTGGATGGTAGTGAGATAAACTGGAACTCGGGATGGAAGATAACGCCAGGAAGAATGGGAATAGAATTGGAAGAAATCAGCGGTGGAAATAATGCGGCAATCCGTGCGGAGAAAATAGTCTGGGGACAAAACTGTGGGACTGATGACAGAGGTTGGGAGATGTGGAAGAATGCCAATGAGGCGGGGAGACAAAAGGAACGGTATAATGGTGAGTGGCAAGGGGTGCTTGCGTGGATTGGCAGCGCTTTTGGATTGTAAAGAGGATAAGCCCGAAAGAGGATAGGGCATTCGACGGGGAAATCGAGTTATGTGCCAAGGGAGGAAAGAAAAGAAAATAAGAGAAGTAAGGGTGCGCTGGACATGCCCGTAGAACCTTGGGATGGGAGGGAGAATGGCCAAAATAGGACAAGGTGGAGGGGTGAAAAAAAAGATAGATGAAGTTTTTTTGCAGCACTGCCAACGCTTTTCTGGCGAGGTTTCCTACCCATTTGGTTGGGAAGTGGTTTTGAATATGGAGTAGACACGTTTAATTTGGTATCTTAAATACCATTAGGAAATAAGGACATTTTAGTAATAGGCAGTTGCATTGATGCTGAGATTATATAGTTTGCGGGAAATAAATTAAGCAGTCCGGGACTGGAACCAGAGCAGGAAGTGATTGAGGAAGCAGTGAGATATGCCGATATTAAGATATTCCAACGCTTTTCTACCACAAGTTACTACCCATTTGGTAGCAAGACGATTTTTTATATGAGAGAGACATGAAAAATTTGGTACCTTTTATACCAACTGGAATAAAGTGTATTTTAGCATTGGGAAGTTTCATTGATGCCGATATTATTTTGTTTGCTGGAAACAAATTAAGCTGTGAGTGCTTGGGGACTGGTTTGACAATCAGATTCCCACCCATTTGGGAGCAAGACGATTTTGTATAGAAGTGAGATATGAAAAATTTGGTACATTTAATACCGACTTGAATAAAGTATATTTTAGTTCTGGACAGTTGCGTTCATACTGAGATGATATTGCTTGCTGGGAACAAATTATAGTGTGAGGCGTCCGGGACTAAAACCGGAACAAGGAATGACTTAGGGTTGAAAAGGGTGAGATGTACCGATATTCAGGGCTGCCAACGTTTTTCTGGTGAGTTTTACCAATGATATGTGCCCCATTTGGCAGCGAGGTGATGTTGAAAATAGATAAAAAACAAAAGTTTTTACTTTAAAAAAAATCATCTGGAATACGCATATTTTTGTCATGTTCGGTTCCACTCTCGCTGTGATTATTTTGATAGCTGGTATCAAATTTAGCAGTGTTTTCTCCTAGAATGAATCAAGTAATTCAGAGGGATATTTGAAATCGATTCTACTGCTGTGGATCGCTTACAGTTAAAGCTGGTTGATTTTCGTACTTGGGTCACCAATACATTTTTTAAACAAATAAGAATGCTATACATATGCAGAGACAATTTTAGAGAGAGTAAAGGAAAAGAAGGATTAAAGAAGTAATTTCGACAAATCCATAAAAACGAAAGATTGAATCATCATTCACCCCTCCAATTTTACTTGCACTAATAATTAACTTATTTATAATTATACTCTGTACATTGACATAAAGCTTTCACGATATTGGTATCATTAATAGATGGAACATGTGGATATGGATATCCACATGGATATCCATGGATATATCAGTGACAAAATATCCATCTATGGATATTTTGTCACTGATAACTAAAAGAATATTATTATCACAAATATTTTATTTAAATAAAATACACGGAGAAACATTTTCAAGAGGTGTACACTGTACAGGTGTATGTGTGCATTATACAACCTTAACAATATTTATTCCGACCGATATTGGCTGTATAAGAGAATGAATAGGAAAGATCCAGGAAGAAGTTATGGCGTAGGTTTTGTGAGGTAGGCATGCATTCATTCAAAGACTGCAGTGCGATTCAGATTATCAGAAAGCCAACCAACCAATAGCTATGATTAAAAATTGACAAAGTATTCGGAAACTTAAAGAATTGAGCCAAATAATTCACCTCATCATAGACCATATATTTAATTTACGACGAAATAAGAGGGAGCAATGTGCTTACAATAAGGAAAAATTGGGTTACTATTTTCTGAAGCTCCTTAGATAAGGATTGCGTTTCTAGGCGTTGAGCGGTTTTTGCAATGGAAAACTTGCCAGAACATTCCTTTGCTGCAAGTTGCAACGCATCCGACAGCGATGACGACGATCCTCCGGTGGAAACAATTATCTAAAAAAGGTATTTGTTCGAAAAATCTTACCAATACTGAGTCTGAAATATCCAATTATCTTCAGATACCACTTAAAAATCATTAAAACACTGCATCAATCGTTATTTTATGAATTATGATAATGATTTGTTTGTCTATAGCCATCGTTAGGGGTGGCGTCGAATTAACTACTGAAGTTTCACAGATTCGCCGACAGGGTGACCGAAAATGAAATATAAAGAAAAAATACGTCACATAAATAATTTCATTTCACAGAAATGTCGTTGGAATTTCGTTAAACTTGTCTGCTGATTTTTTGTTAGCAGTAAAATTGCATTAACATTCCACAGTTACATTTAAGTTTTCAGTCATTTTCAAGATAATTATTTAGCCTACAGGTATCGTTAGGCCCTTAAAAGACAAGATTTTAATAAAAAAATAAAACTCATGCTAGTTTTTATGACAGCACAAGTGCTTTGCCCCATATTTGGCTAAATTCTTGACTGGATGAGGAACAAAATTTTTGCAAAAATTGCTTACTTTTGAAAATCTGAATATTGAGAAATATTCGATTCACAGAGCTCATGCAACTTTCATGTAGAGTAAAATTAATAAATATTTTAAAAATATTTATAAAATACATAAATCTTAAACGTTGCAATAACTAATTACCCTTATTAACACATTATTTTGGAGAGAAAAGCAAAATATCCTTAAGAGATGCGACATTTTTGCAATTTTTTCGGAGTTGAAAACCTGGATTTTGAATGAATTCACTGGTCTTAGCAAAATAAAAAAAATTATGCGTACATAAATTTTTGGATTGCATCCCTCTTTTTCGCTATTGCTTCAACTTGCCTACGCAGCACCTACGATATCCCTTGGAACCGAGAAAACTTTTGCAAGAGAGTAAGGGAATATGACGCGGGCTGTTCGTGGCGCCTGTCGACTAGGACGCTCGGATGCATTAAGCGGCGATGAGAGACAAGAGAGTGGAAGTGGTGCAGGGTCGTCCGAGGGGAATAGCATGGTGGGAAGAGGAAAGGGGACGGGTGTATCCCTGTCGGTGGAATGGGGATTATGGATGACACGAGGGAAAGGGACGAAGATGGGGGGAATAAAAAGGGGAAGGGGGAGAGGCAGGTTGATGGCAGGGGGGGGGGGAGGAAAATGAGGAAAAATTGGAGAGGAGGAGGTGGAGGGTGAGGGAATAAATGAGCTGGAAACATTGTATCGATCAGAAGGGAAAGGAGGCCGAGTATTTGTGCGAGCAGCATTCTTAAGAGGATCCATCACTCCTCATCGACCATATTTTTTTCTCTCTCTACCTATTCCTCGCTTAAAACGAAAGTCATCTCATAGAAATTTTTAGAGAATGTAAGCGGACCCTTGTATACATTTTTCTGTACATAAAATTGGAAAATTAAAAAAAAGTATTTTCTCGGTATTTTTTTCTCTTAGAGATACAAGTAAACATAAAATTAATGAATAGAATTTTCTCATGTATTTTTTTTCTGTCAGTAACACGCAAATTTTATAAGGTCTAATCCATGTATCATAAAAAATTCTAAAGACAACGCATATTTGAATCGAGTAATTTTCACGAAAAACACATAGAACGACCAGTCGAGAGGGAAATATGCGTCCTATTAGGAAAAAGCTCCTCCATATTAATATTTTTATACCCTTCCCTCCAGTTTCTATGATTACTACTACCTCACTTTGTCAACCATCTTCTTTCTTATCGTATCACTTGTTTAAAATTCACGGCATCATCTTGAAATTTCCACAGTATGTAAAGGTCATCTAACATGACCCTTGCAATTTTCTGTTTCAAATTGTAGAATTTTACATCAGAATTTTTCAGATGAAGAATGTATACATAAGATACAGTCTCAAGTATCCCCTATACCATTATCTTCTCTCCTCATCCCTAGGAATAGGCATGGCATTTTTTCTCACTTCCGCATGTATTGGAGAGCAGAGAAAACTATCGAAAAATACATTGAAGACCTTGAGTCACGCGTAACCATAACTTTCCTATGTAGCTTTTCTCGCTTGTCCTTAAATAGGTTCTGCTTGTATCACACAATTCCAAATAAACACCTTCCATATTCGCAGCCAAGAAAAGTTAAGCTGTGATAAAAGAAAACATTTTAATAAACTTGATTGTTTCTGGCTTTACTTTGTGAAAATCCATTCTTAATAATAAAACGTTATTGTACTTTTCCACACGATATAATTAATACGACCGGTTTCGTCGCAGAGGCGATATCATCAGGTACAGAATCCGTTATAATAACAGTTATTTTGTTCTTGTTTATCTGGTTGCTATTACGTTGGTAGGGGAGGGTTGCGTTGGGGTTGGAGCGTCACTCAGCTTCAGGGGAATCTCCAAGAGCGGGGAATAGTTTACAAAAATATTTTCATTTGCTAATATTCCATTTTTTATATGCTTCCTTATCTACAACTCCTCCAAGCAGTCCATCCTTCTTCCCTTTCCCTCAAGGTGGAGAATTTCCGGAACAAAATTGCTCCTGTGGTCACTCTCCCATAGATGTTTCGCAAAATGCGATTTTTCTAACTCCCCGTTTCTCAAATGCCTTCCGTGTTCCTCTGCTCTTACTCGGAACGAATGTCCAGTCTGGCCTATGTAATAGGTCTCACAGTCACTGCACTTGAGTCTGTAAATGCCACTTCTATCATTTAAGTCAATTTTATCTTTTGTATTGCATAATAACGCCCTGAAATTAGATGTGTTATAATATGCTATTTTAAAGTCTTCTCTGGGAAAAAGGTTTGCGGTTGCCTGTGAAATATTTCCATAATAACTCAGTTTGCACCAGCGTTTCTTATGCTCATTATGAATGGATGAATGGTATATCATTTTCTGTGCCCGGAGGGAGTATTTCTTCCTTAACAATTTATCTATGACACTTTCTTCGTATCTGTTTTTAACTGCAATGTTTTTGATGGTTTTGATTTCCATGGCGAGGTTCTCGGCAGAGAGGGGGATGTTGAGTGCTCTGTTTAACATGGCATGAAAGGCGGCTAGCTTATGAGAGGGGTGGTGGCGGGAGTCGGCGGGGATGACATGGTCGGTGGTAGTCTCTTTCCTGTAGATTTTGAAGTCGTAGCCTTTTTCCGAGGTTGAAATAGTGATATCGAGAAAGTTGATACTATGGGTGGATCCTTTTTCACATGAGAACTTTATGTTTTTGGCTTGTGTATTCAGTTTATTCAAAAATATGTCCAGTTGCCTCATAGTACCAGTCCATATGGCAAACACATCGTCAACGTACCTGTACCAGCAATGGATAAAATTGGTGTTCAGTGAATCTTCACTGAAAATTTTTTCTTCAAACTTGTCCATATATATTTCCGCTAAAAGCGGCGATAGCGGAGACGCCATTGCCAAACCTTCTTTCTGTCTGTAGAATTTGTTATTAAATTTAAAATAATTCTCTTCCACACACACTGTCAGCAATTTCACAAAATCGTCGAGGAAGGGTGGATCGGCTTCGGCTTTCCTAAGTGTTTCTTCTGCTATTTTAACAGCCTCGGAAATTGGAATGTTAGTGAATAAATCTTTCACGTCGAAGGATACTAACGTATGTTTGGATGGCGGGGGCTCTCTTTGGGTGAGAAGACGGCACAGTGCAGTTGAGTTCTTCACCCCGTATCCTGGCTTGAATCCGGTGAATTCTCTGAAGATTGAATTGAGGTGGGAGGCTAGTTTTCTTGATGGTGCAGCAACACTTGAGACTACGGGTCTGATTGGAATGTTTGTTTTGTGTAACTTTGGAAGACCAAAAAATCTTGGTGCCTGCGGGTTCATCACTGTTACTTTGTACATCTCATTTGTTTTAATGATACTTGGGGCAGAATTTAGGGCTTTTTTCAGCAACTTCTGAAATTTGTATGTTGGGTCATTAGGTAGTTCCACTACAGGGTTGTTCTCAATGAAATCGTTGCACTTTTTCGCGTACTCAACTTTGCCCATCACAACAACTGCGTTGCCTTTGCCCGCTTTCTCAATAATTAAATTTTCTTCCCTTAACAGTTTTTGGACGGATTTCAAGGGTTTCAAGTCACTGGAAAATTGTTTTGCTGTGGGGTTAATTCTCTTAATTGCATTGGAAATTTTATGAGAGAACACTGATTTATGTCCCCTGCTGCTATTAAATAGGGCTGCGTCGCAGTCTATGATTAAGTTAAAACATTTTAAGCTAAAAATGAAAGCTATAGTTTACTGAATGCAGACAATTAAAATTGATTTAATCAAAACATTTAAAACACTCGGTGCCACTGTGGCGCCATTTTTATAAAACTAACTTTTGCTGGCTTAAAGGATAACTCAGGATTCTGATTCATTAAATAACTAATAACTCGGATAGAACATGGCGAGACGCATTACTTACACATAATTATAATGTTTTCACATACTTTTCATCAGTATTTGGCAAAAAATAATTACCATTCTATTGGAATCCAAATTGTATTAGAAATGCATAGGATTTAAAGCGGTTTCATTAATGATTTTTTTCTGTAATGCCATAAAAATAGCTAACAGAATCTAATTTTAAATATCCTTCAGGAAACCAATACACGTCGTGCAAATTTTTATTTGAGGTTGTTCTCTATGGATTCCTCCACCAATTTTTTCATTCCCTTACTGCAGGTGCCTTCTAAATTTGAACTACTCTTTTAATGTTTCCTGAACATAATCTTTGAGCTCCTATTATCATATCAAAACGATCGAAAACTAATTAAATTGGTACGCTTTGCATTTAAAACTACTTACCGACGAAAAAATCAGAAATATTTGCATGGAAGGGAAGTATCGCCATATATTTCGTTCAATGTTCATTGTTCGACTCACCTGCAAAGAGAGAAAACAGGTTAATAATTATAATATGCTATTTTAAATACATAATTGCACAACTGCTCAAGTTATAAATGCTGATTAAGTAAATTAATTAATATTCTAGTTAAAATTGCATTCAAAATTATAAAAAAAATATTTAGACTCAAATTTAAATAAAACATTGAAACATTACTTCTTAGTTTCAACGCAAGAGCTAAGCTACGATCGATGACAGAGTTAACAAACCTATAGATCACTACCGATCATAGAATTTTTAACTGGCTATGATAATTAAATATTAATAAATTCTACCACCATATAGATACACAGTTTCTCTCTTAATGACCAACACTAGTCATTGATACGTACACTTTCTCTCAGAAGTATTAATTTTCTCTTAAATATTTTATGCGTGACCTGCATCCAACAACGGTATACGAATAAAATGCTATCACCGTCTAAATTATTTGAACGTAAATACACAGGAACGCACATAGGCATAAATTAGAGCTAATAAGTAAGGATCAACAGAAAAATGTTCAAATAAAAGTGCTTCGTAATTTCTAACTCGTAATAAGGTACCCACGAAATTATTCATGATTCAAGGGTTATTATAAGGTAAATAATTAGGTAAGCTGTTAAAAATAAAAAATGGCAAATTCACGCATTTATAAAGCTTTTCTAATTACTAATTAATCCAAATTATAATCGCAGCAAGGGTTTCCAAGAAGAATACGAAGAAAGGAACACCAGCACGGCAATAATTCAAGCGCGAAATAATTAACGTATCAATGAACCGTATGATGTGTAGTACCTCATTAAGAAGTACTCGCAACTCCGCAGTATCATATATTTGGGAAAGAAATCAAAGCTTGCGGAATTCGAGCGGATATTTCGTTTTAATATCAAATATTTAATCAGAAGCGTTTCCATGGACACAGAAGTCTGTTTTCAACTCTGGTGCGATGTATATGTGGCTCCATAACTGCAACCGTATAGAGAAGTTGAAATAAAATCTACACAACCACCTTATATTGAGAACGAGCAACGGAATCTCGCTTCAATAAGCATTAGAGAAAAATCAACGAGTTGGATGTTGGGCGTCAAAAGCCAATATAATTCCACGTCGAGTTTTAGCCTTTAAAAAGGGAAAGATACCTAGGTTCTGCCGGGTCACAAAAAAGTTTATCTGTAATAAAAATATAAAAGCGATAAAATATATTTTTTGATCGACGAGTTATGAAGAGAGCGAACGTTTTGCTCACGTTCCGAAAGGTCTATATTACGTGATATAGAGCCAACGCTGCTTAATACCGGGCTGGGTTGATGGGAAGGCAATTTGTCACCGATAGGTCGTCGTGGGCGAAAAAAATCACAAAAGGAGGCAGTATGATGATGAAGGGTGTAGAAAAATCAACCGACAACCACCACCCATTCTCTATAACAGGAATTCGAAGAAGAGAAATATTACGCTCATGACGTAAGCGCCTACGAGGATGAAGAATATGTACCTACACCATTCATACCCAGAAAAATGTTCCGCGAACCTTAAAATATTCCCGTAAAAAAAGTCAAGGAAGTGACATTTGAGGTCACGAGGAGACAATGAATTATTTCCCTAACCTTCCGCATGCCTCGTGCGAAATATAAGAAAAAAAAGACACCTTCCAAAAACATGAGCTCCTGTGACTTTCAAGGGGCCGATAGTATCCGTTCCCAATAGTGATGCTGGATATCCATCATCCGAGCCCGCTTGTAAAAAATGGGTCCGCAGAGAAGGCATGGCTCCAGTTTGACACAGCCAACCTCTCAGTCACCTCCCCTGTTTTTTCCTTCCTCACTCCTTCCCTGACGGCTTAAGATACACCACCACGGCGATGAATGTGTTCAATAAAGGACCATGTGCGCCTCAGGAGATGCTTGCCTTTGTGAAAATTCACGCGGGCGAAGCATTATTGCCCTCATCCACTTTAGTTGCTTTCAACCGCCACCACAGCGCCGTTCTCTCGAGCCGGCAATAAACCACTCCGACCAGCACCCATCCCAGTGTGCAAGCCTTTCTCCGAATCCTCTCCAGGAGAATGATAATAACAAATAAAAAAATGTAATCGAGGGTAGGTGTGAGATGAAATGGTAATCCGCTGGAGATAGCCGAGGAAAGTCTATGTTGCAAAAACTAGCTGGGGGAGCTTAGGACGAAGTCTTTACGGGTGAGGAGAGAATTTTCTCTCGCCTAGCTTATCTAGGTATTTCACCTAGGCTTAAACTACCATCATGCACAGTTTCTTCCGTCGAGTTTGTCCAAACGTTTTTCACTTCCTGCTATGCAGATAACTCATCCCTCAAGGAGAACACATGAGAAGAGAATTTACCACCTTGTATCTCACCTAAGCAGCTCCACTTGCCTGTAACCGCATCACATAGTGATTCAAACCTAAGGTTGGTTTTGATTAGGCGATGGTAGAGATCATCACAGGCACTAAATCCTGTCATGCAGAATGTCTTCGGCCAAGTTCGTCTAAACGTTTGATCTGCATTTACATAAATGCGAATCCACTCTTTACCGCGAAAAAAATGAAAAAACGTTGCCCTGCTTTCCAACGGAGCAAAAAACTTTTTTATCAAATAACCTTAAAAATCCAGGATATTATCAGGACTTCCATTATATTTTGGCTGTCATATAACCTACAGGCTGGTATGAGTTATATTTTTTTTGCACAATTTAATTATAAATCACGAACATTAATACTCACGGATACCTTCAAGCTAAGATATCCATCATGGGGATATTAAGAAGGTAAATGCAGACACGACCAGCAGTAAGCAGTTCGATTTTTAGAATAAAAATGACGCAGAAGGTATACTAGCAATAACGATCATTTTATAATAGAGAAAAATGAATGAATCACTAAAACGCTTTCGACATAAAAGCAGAGGGAACAAATGAAATATTTCAGCCAATGCATTTGAAAATGGAATTTTAAGTTAGGACCTAGTTGGACTTTTTAAAGAAATTCTAAGTTGCTTTATTACAATGATATATACATATTTGATATCTTAAGGGAATATGCATCAAAGCCTTAACTTGAAAATCGACGAACGCCAATTTTCTCGCCACAAACAGCATGAATAGCGAATTTAGAAATGCAAATGGGCTTAGGTAACCTCAATTAACGGCTAAAAATGTTTTATGCATAACTATAGGTAATGGAGTAAGTAAAACCCATTCGAATAAATGAAGCTGATGATAAATAATGCCATCACATAGTGAAAAAATTAATCTGCACCTAACACGAGGTAGGATTACCGTAACAGAATTTGATGTGCTTCCAATATTTCATCAATCATCCTCCATCGCAGACTGAATTTAATTCCATATTCACTTCAATATTACAACGTGAGCTGAACCAATTAGGTTCCCAAAAAAGTTTGAGATCAATGATTATTGTGCCACACCAACGGTTTAGCTTGTTGCAAACATGTGAAAAAGGCAATAAATATGAGCATTAAAAACATATTTTGGCGTTATTATCTCAAGTGCACACGCTGTTTACGCCGCATTAAACTTTATTGCGAAATGATCGCTATACGAGACTTTAAAACAAGTGATCAAAAGGGATGAATCGGATAATAAAACAATACCATATTATGCCACGCTGAGTAAACAAGTTACCTTTCATATCAATTTTGCAGTAGTGGTAATCTCATCAATTGTTAATCATGATTCGTCGACAATAACTGGATGAGACCGTCGATTATGGAACCATTAATTATTAAAGTAAGCTGGCAAAGTTGAAATGAATGAGGTCAACACTCGTGGCGATTGGCCAAAAAATGCTTCGGATGGAGTTACATGAAGCATTCATGGGTCATATTTTAAAATGAATATTAACGCTGAGGGGACTAAAAATGGCTTAAACCGGGAACGTACTCATTAGCAGTCTAATGACGATATACTGAGCTCATGGAATGGCGAGTGAAAATAATTTCAGCACCACGGAAAGCAATTTTACGGGGAAAAATATAAATTAAAAATATTCGCACACAATGCACGAAATCCTTCTCGAAAAATAAAAATGATGGTCTTTCGAGATTTTTTTGACCAGTGTAATGGATAATCAGCATGGCGGCTTCGGAAAATAATGTTCGGTGAAATTATATCTCCGGGTATTAAAAACTCCTGCTGCAATAGTTTTTAGCATTAATCCTTAGTCTAGCTGATTTTAGAGTTGATATATTTCTGTGAATTTCTTTTATTCTATTGGTATTCATCATGTTGAGTGGCGCAGTATTATAAGCAGTTTTAATCCACCAAATTAGGCGTGTCCGCGGATGGGCAAAATTGTTTAAATTTGGGTGATGGAACAATATCACCTCCAATAAAGTAACATAAAATTCTTATGAACTTATGAACTTACATTTATGACCCGATTCCCAGGGCAAGCGGTAATTTTAATTTACCCAAGGCATAGAGAAGAATATCAGCTCAGTTACTGATTGAGTGAGACATTGAGTGAATTCACCCACAGAAAAGGTTATAGACAATTTATCTCTTAAACGTGAGGGATCATTGACTCGGGTGAAATTATCTTTTTTTTGCGTATGAAAAGGGTAAAATAGCATAAAATGAGATGAAGGCCATTTTACCTTGAATAAAATTACCTACGATCAAATTCTGCGGATGGACAATCAACTAAATACCTCAGAATTGAGCCAATAATGATTGTAATTTAAATTACGCATAGAAGGGAGGGTAAGACAGTCACTGATGCAATGAAATATGAAATTAATTCACCCATAAAAAGTGGATGAGATACAATGATTCCCCTAAACGTGATATTTAAGCCGGCAGCAGCCAGAATCCCCCGGCAATAATTTAAGTTCAAACAAGGCATAAACCTTTTACCAGGGTACCTAGGAATGAGAAAGAGATAAGGAGCAGAATGACGTGAGGGGCATACGGTAGGGGATTCGAAGACTTTATACAGCGACCCCAGATGAATGGACCAGGTGGAAAAGGATAAGAAAAGGCTCTTTCGTCGCATAACGCACTTCCCATCCGATCCCACCATTCTTTCCCACCGATTTCCGAAGGGCTTAAGAGCTACCGCACCCGAGGTGCTGAGGAGTGCGGCAACAGATCCCTTTATTGCCACACCGCCCCGCACCCTGGGGGATACCCCTTCGCGCCCACACCCTCGGGAAAACACCCTGGCATTAAGGGTAGCAAGATAATTCTGCCCACCGACACCTCTGGCGTAAATTGTTCCGCTTACATTCGCGATGTTTTCAGGTCTCTCTCGTTGCCTCACACCCGGCCGCATGAGGAAGGCACGTTTAATACTGAGCGTTCAAGGGTTACATTTATTGCGTATGTATACCATTATATATATAACATAAAAATACCCCAGGTTGGGCAGAATCACAGGACACAAAAAAGATAAAAAACACTCACAGTACTAAATTTTCGGTGGCACATTGTCACCTTCCTCAGAGTTAGGAAGGAGAGTACTACCTTAACCTCTCAGTCTCCTACATAACTCTGAAGATGGTGGTAATGTGCCACCGAAAATTTAGTACTGCGAGTGTTTTTTTATCTTTTTTGTGTCCCGTGATTCTGCCCAACCTGGGGTATTTTTATGTTATTTACCTCGTCAGGAACTTTTCGAAGTATCTATTATATATATATAACAATATTCATTGAGCTCGAAAAGAAAAATTAATGTGAAGAGAAAGTAGACGGTTCTAACTTTGCACCTAAAAGACCACTTCTATTTATGTCTTTAATAACTTTCAACTTCGTGTTTTCCACCAAAAATTAGAGGATATTTCAGACTTGTTTTATATAAATCATGTAGATAACAACATGTTCCTCCAAATGTCATGGTTATTTTTCAAAGAGTGTAAATCAAATAAGGCGTGAAAGAGATTAATTTACAACTTCTATGTATAAAACAAATTAAGAAACGCGGTAGAGAATATCATTTTAGAATGTGTACACACATAGGATTTTTTAAATTTAATTAAATTAAAAAATCCAATACATAATTAACATTTTCAATCGTAATAATTTTGACCTTTAACGACAAGGATTTCGCTAATAAGATGTTTGATGGTTTCACCCGAGACTGGAACCAGGGACTGTTAGATCATCCTAGATCACCAGCTAAGCCCCTCTGGGCTTCCAGGCTCCGCATCTCAATAATGAAAATTTGAAATGAAGCATTTTGTTGATGGTAAAATTTTTACGCGTTACCCTGAAAATTTCACGATGGCGAATTAAGCTTTCATTAGTAACACGATATGAGAAAGACTACATACGACCGGTGGAGCTGGAGTGATGCATGCGTCTTCTTAGCGGTAGCAAGGTAATTTACCCCCTCCTCGACGCCTCACGCGTAAATTGCTGCGTTTACATGCACGATTAAGTCTTCACCCTCCTGCCGGAGAGGCATTAGAGTGGAGTGCGGAAGGTTTAGAGGAGAAAGTTTCAGCACGTGCTTGTTTCAATTATAAAATGGCGCTCTTGGAGATGATGATGATGGTGGTGATGAGGCTTAGGCTGAGGCCGGCCGGACGTTGTGGTTGTGTCCCCACGGGGCAGGAGAGTGGCCGAGGATCAATTCGGACCTTCATCTCCTCGGGTGCAGCGTGCATTTTGGCGGCTCTCGGGTGGTTTATTATAAGGGCCCTCCAGCGAAAAGGATCTCCGTTTAGTCTGCCCTCATCGAAGGGAGTGATTTTACTCGTAATTGAGTTTTCTCCTAAGTGGTGATCGGAATGAGTACTGAAGATGTGGATACCGAGGTTACTAAAGTAATTTCACTACCTTGAAAAATTCCGAAAAAAAACATATTTTAGAAGACTAGAGTCCATTTTTTTTTTAAATTAGGTGGTGGAAGTGTAATAGAAAGGAAAATTATTGATTGTAAAATAATTTATCTCGACATTACAGAAAGTTTTTATCTATTAATGGAAAGAAAGATGAAATATCATCAGAATCTCTGATGAGATAGCTGCTCTCACCAACGAGTGTTTTTTATCCTAACAGATTAAAAATGTATAAAGGACACTGAAGAGTGGCTATCTGGGATGACAAAGGAGAATTGATAGTCTGAAAATATTCTAAAATTTTTTTCCAAAAAAAGTATAACTTGGGAAAAAATATGACATCTCTGCCAAATCACTAACGAGAGATCTTCCCTCATCGACCATTGTGATTTTACTGCTGATAGAGTGTACCTCCAAGTATTGGTCATAATGATACTAACAATAAGATCGCAAAAAGGGTAGTTACTGAAGTGATTGGTTGAAAATACTCGAATATACTCGAAAAAACTGGAATATAGAATTACGACAGGAATTTAATAGTACATAACTGCCACGTAGACTGAAGGAATGGCTACCATGAAGATGGAATACTAAAGCAAAATGATTGAATACTATAACATATACACTTTCATAAAATTTAATTTTTCCTTCCAAGGTAAAAGGAAAACCCCATATTTGTGAGAAGAGAGTAAAAGCTTCCCAGTATCCACAATATTACGACTGAGTCTGAAACAAAATGTGTCAATGAGAAATTGTCCAAATGAAATTCGGAAAAATATCAATAAAAAAACACCACAGCTCTTGCAACAGTTCGACCCAATTTAAAAGCAACAGATCGTAGTCTACTCCAAAATAAAGGCTAAATCTTAAAATCAAAAATACAAGTCAAAGCCCTTATGTGAAGATGAAATACTTTTTATTCATAACAAATAAGTGTCTGATTTAAAATCTTTTGAAATAATTTACCCCTTAAATACTGCCTCGACTGCCCCATAAATGAACTTTACTGACATTAATGCAACTAGACAATAAATATAATTACTTTTCACAACAAATAAAACTTGAAAAGTGAATTAACAACGTTCATGGGATGTTTTCAAACATTTAGAGAAAATGAACCAAAACTTTATTCTTATCGTGGTTATAAATGTAATAAAAGGGAATGTCAAATCCTTATAAATGACCTGTTTTTCTGTGGACTACAAGGTCGATGCTTTTCTATGATAAAATTCTAGACCCAGGATCTCTCGCGTACTGGAGAAAAGTACTTTGCAGAGGGAGTGATGCACATACCGCAAGTGATAATAGCAGGAAAAGTACAAGTCAGCAGGATCTACATTCCATTCCACCGCCGAAAAATAGAAAAACGAGGCATTTTAATACTCACATGATTACCCTCATGAAAATCGCATCATTCGCGAACCGTTTTTCGTTCCTACTTTGTTTTTTTTGTTCTCAGTCTCTCTCTCACTCACGACAGGCAATGCGATCCGCCTCCACGACTAAGGATGGCGACGACGAATAAATTGTTCGCGGAGTCGTCGGCTCGGCGGAGCACCCCACCATGAGGGTGAGATGGATTGACTGTCGCTGGAAGAGAGAGCACATTCGCACAGGTTCACGCTCCACCGCAGCCATCAACCCCACACGAAGACGCGGCGGCGGGGTAACAAGGTGGCTTAGGCAAACATTGACGGAGAGCAGGAATGTTCCGATAAGATTCTTTGCCCCGTCAAGTTCCCCTACCTACCATCCCACACATAGGTACCCATTGGAATGCCTAGACTTGTGTGTGAGCAGCAAAGTGACTCTACAGTCAAACGGAGTGCTTACAACCCTCTCCCCCTCTCCGTGCACTCAAAGGAGAGGGTACGTTAGGCGCTCTACACTCTCGAACGGGGCTTTAGACGGCTAAATGCGGAGTACAAAGGGATGGATGGGGAACGAGGGAGAATAATACATTTATTCAACGGAAGAGGTTGATTTTTTTAACCAATTTTCTATTTTAAAAGTGTATGTTAACCCCACATCGATTCCGAGGGATGAAGAATGGATTTCGGAAATAAAAATAAAAATAGATCAGTTATGCATTAAAAATGAGCGAAAAAGTGGTGTATTACCTGTTAAGAAAGACATTTAAAACACGCAATATAAAAATATTCATGGGACCTCACAATTAGGTCAGAATTTGGAGAATCGTGATCTAAAAGTTCAAAAAATTGGCACGATACAGCTTTAATGGGTGAATTAGATGATAATACGGAAATAAAACACGCAGGCTAAGCTAACCTGCAAATCACGCGAGTTAAATCTTTTACTTCAATGTTATGCTCCTGGGAAACATTCTTATCCAATACAAGGGCGCTAAAAAGTAGAAATTTTATCTGCATCATGGTCATATCTCCTAGAATATTTAGTTAAACCAAGGAATCCATAATAAGTGAAATATATATTACGTTTCAAGTTGATATGGGGCAATAAAGTTCTCAGCAAGCATTACTCACATTTTAGAAGGTCTTAAAATGGCCAACTTTCATTGTTAGGGCTACGTTAAAAAAAATAATGACGCAGTGGCACTATGCTCTATGTTTAGATGTATGACCCAAAAAAACTCCTAAGAAGAATTTGCCCTACCTCGTTGGCCTCGATATGCGTGTTCATCTAATAAGTACCAATAGGTAGGCAATTAAAGTAGTTAAAGTTACACCAGAAGCATGCAATTTTTTTATTGTAAGCTAAAAATTTCATCAAATATTTATCTTTCAAAAAGGCGCATTGGTATGCCGCGTACGCTTTCACAATTAGGCTAACTAAGAAATTTACTGTCATCCCTGTGATGCCTCATATTTTAAATTTAATTACTGCCATCACTCACCAAATACTTCAAACCATAAGTCATTTGCCATTTTAAATCAAAATTGCACGATAATATTCTTTTATGTTCTCATTTTGGAGTACGAGAAAATATATATTCTCTTAGATAAACGATGAACCTATGCACTCAATAAAACTTTATCTGCGCACATTAGTGCATGGCACTTCATGAGCGAGTTCATTTGAATATTTATAGGCCATTTTTCACCAGCATAGGTAAAAATTTCGAGCTTTAAATGCTTTCAAACAAGTTTAGGGGAAAAGTTTAACGTGAGTGAGCAAGAAAATGGCATAGAACATTCTCCACAAATCGACTCATTGAATTAAGAAAAACCTTGGTAGTCATACTACCTGCAATGGCTTAATAGACATGATACTTAGAAAATCACCCATACGCTTGCTGATAATTGCAAAATGATATGAAAGACTCAAAATCTTGTGGGGCAACCCAACGACTTCGGTGTAATCCTTAGCTAAAGTGATTGACACTCAAGAGAACTGCCCACCACTAAAGAACGGGGTAGAATGGGCAAGCTAAAACTTACGAATATGGAATCTTAAGGGGTACACCACAGCAGAAGGGAGGCAGAGGGAGAGGGAAGATCACAAAGGGAATAGGGAGTACGGGGGACGGGGTATAAGGCCTCTGCCCCTAATTCTCACCCCCAACCCCTGAGGGTTTCAGTTCCACCCCTCATTCAACGCTACCTGCCCCTTTTCTCCAACCCCTTACCCCCAGTACAATCGACCTGGAAGTTCCACGACTTTGGGGTAAGGCCTCTGGGGACAAACGGGAGGGTTAGAGAATTCCAATGGCGGATAGTTGTGTTGAGTTGTGCGGCTAAAGGAACTGCAAGTATGGATGGCAAAGGGGGCTGCATGGAGAGAGTTGGCGTGCTTAGGAAGATGTTTGATGAAAGAGGGTAAGAAAATATCTGAAAACATACTTTAAAAAAGTGAAAAATTAAATTCCGAAAAATCATGATATTATCGATTCCGATAATGGTCAAATTTTTATGACAATAATAAAAGCACTTGTGCACTTTAGTATGAGTTAATGGGTTTGGCCCTGGAACAGCTTTTATATCTTACTTGGAAACCAATGCTTCATATTTGGCGCTGCTTGTGTCTCCCTTGTGGATGTAATTTTATCTACATTTCATTAAACTGCTTACAGATACAGATATTAATCACTATAAATCCAGTGCCAAGAAATTTAACTTCATTATTCCATTGAGCCCCATTTCTTAATGAATAGGCCTTATTTAAGAGGAAACATAGCCACGTATTTTGGAGAAATTGCAGTTAAGCGCTCATTCTTCGATTGGAATACATTACTCAATTTCATTAACACTTTTGAAACTCAGGGCAAACGATTTTGGTGGAACGGTGCAATAATTTCCTCATTGCGGGCCCTCATTGAATTCATCCTAACCAGCCACATTACAATAGCAATTATGAATGATATGGCGCGCACAACTTCATCCCAATTCTTATAGAAACTTAAGATCGCTACGGTGAATATTTAAGTTAAACCCCTATAAAACGTGATTTAGGGTTGTATTGAAAATATAATAGTCTAAATAAAATAAAATCAACAGACCATCAGGATGTCAATCTTATAAACAAGTTCAACCGATTAAAGTGTTTTACAAGGGAAGTTTGACGAATTGAAATGAAAATAAGTTGCTCTTTTCTACAATAATAACTCTAACGACGCGGTTAGGGTCACAGACATTGGCTCTGTGAAACGAAACGCGTCGTAACTGTTAATTTATTCAGAAAAAGTGCAACTATCTTCAATTCAATAAATATTATGAATACTTTAATACCTACTTATAGGAAAGCGAAAATTTTTGGAGGACTTTTTGCTTGCATTCAAGTTTTCCAGAAAGAGAGTTCAGATATTTTGAAAATTCTGGAAGGCACGTTAGGCACGCGAAATGAGCCACGGAACGAATTCCGACTGCCGGGGTTGTAAGGGCTGCGTTTGAAATATAGGACCGCCGCTGAAAGGAAGGGCTAATGGCTCCGAGCGAGGAGCCAGCGCGGCGAGGACGTTTTTCGAAAACGATTTAAGGTCCACGTCAACCAGGAGGAAGAAACGCTTTAGTTTCACCAAGGGCAAAAAAAATCGACCATCCCCTTACCCACTTAGCGTTTACGCAGTTTGCAGGAAGATTTCGACTTCGGCCTCCCAGAAGACCAATGCTTGAACTTTCCGCCCATTTCCTCACCTTTTGAGTCCAACTCCTGACTCAAACTGAGCGAAAAGCGCGCGCTTAATTGCCTTCTGGTGACTTGCTACTCAAAAATCACCGCGCATAGTGACAGTCGAGCGAAGAACCGTAAACAAAAGGGTAGGGGAATTAGAAGGGTAGCCGTTTGAATTCAAGGCGTACAGTCAAGAGTGGACTGCCTCAGTTGCACTGAAAGTCGTAAGTGTTTAGCGTTTAATGGCCTACGATTAATCGTGATTTAGTGCGACTGTGGAGAAGAAAAAGGGAGCCCTTGAGACTGCGCGTGGTGCATGGGCTAATTTTCTTCAACGGAGAGATGGCAAGTTTTACTGTTGTTACGAGTGCATGCATTGCGAGCAAATAAATGTGGTGCTAATGTAGCCACAGAAAATGAAAAAAAAAACTGTACTATGGAAGTCGTGCAATGACCTGAAATAAAGTGAGAACAATCGTGTTCAGTTTTTCATATACGAGGATGTTAATATACAATATTAACGTGATATTTGAGGTGGTGTAATATAATGATAATACCCACAAATTGAGCTTATGAGCAGCGATTCACGGTGTAGAAAAATAATATGAAGAAGAGTAAATGTTAGTAGTGGAATTCACTCCAAAAGATAACGAATGTTTTGGGAGGACGATCACTGATAATCTTGCAGATGCAAACGCTTTTAAGGTACACGACTTGTAATATTAAACAAATCGATATTTGGCCCGTGACCAAATAATTGAAATGCACAAACGGCTGCAAACTAGCTACTCCTACTAGAAATTCAACAATTACTCAAGCTAAATATTATGTCTTTAGTAACGAATAAATATGATTTCTCCCACCAGTAAAATGCACTATAGAATTATCAGAAAGAGAAACCTATATAAAGTAGGAAAATCTAAGTAATCATTTCAAATGTTTCTTCATTTCTGCATTAATATTTTAGCATTAGCCAATCATAAAATTTTCCCTTAACTGTGATAAGAATACCAATAAGCATAAAATTAGGATATTTCTCTGGATAAATATAGGCTATTTAGGATACGTTCAATAATAACGCATAAGTAAAATTCATAATTGGGAGTAGAAAAAAGTAGTCGTAGTAAATGATTGAATGGACAGCAAGATTAAAAAAAGCTGACCAAAAAAATATAAATGCATCAAATAAAAGTAAGAGCGAACAATAATCTTTCGCACCACTCCATGCCATACGTGAAATTTGCCACCTAAATCTTCTGTTCTTTGACGCTGACACAGAGACAAAATTGGAAGTAACAGTTAAGGAGACTAGCACTCCGACGGCGAAGGCAAAGAGATATCCTTCCAAGTCTCTCAGCAGGCGGGCGGGAGAGCGCCGAGACGGGAATGTAAACTTACTCTGGCTTCCGCGGCGATGAAGACGTTGAGTGCAAGATGAGTACGAGAAGCCTTACCGAGGCCAAAAACTGGGTGGGATGCACGCCTCGACTAGGAGGGGAACGCCGTGACGTGGGTTATCTACGCGGTCTACGCTCGCGATCCTATTGAGCAAGGGCCGTAAAACGGGAACAGCCAGTCTGGAGAGACCCCTTAAGGGCTCAAGTGGGCAACATCTAAAGGTGTCATTATGCCCTCCTCAGGGTGAGGCTAAAGCGAGGCCCCTTCCGAGAAAGGGGAGAGATTGAGTCTACGGACCGCGGTTAACAGAGGAGGAGGTAAGAATCGCGTCTCTGCCACGATTTAATGGTCGAGGGAGTTAATGAATGGTGGTTTGAGCATGGGAGAGGGAGAGGTCGGGTCCTATATAGCCCGAGAATGCTTCCGGCACGGAGTCTAGCCTCGCATTCCGACAAAGGGAACACGCGAAGGGATTCTAGGGTTGAGCGGCCGGGCCAGAGGAGTGAATAACAGGGAGACTGGAGGGTCTCGTGATTCACACACCATTAAATCTTGTTTGAATCAAAAGATACGCGTGGTGCCGGGGTGGAGTGCGGACCATTACGAGGCGAAACATGGCGTGGATGAATGAGGAATGGCCTTAGAACCGACTTAAGCGACTGTAATGCCATTGGTTCCTCATGTGTGGGTACCGAAGTCGATACAACCGAATGACCATCACCATATTCTGCACATGATCCAACTGAAGCCGGGTTGGTCATATACGTAAAGGGTGTACGGTAGGGTGACCATATTATTTAGAGAAACAAGGGTGAAACGTATTGGGAAGTATGAATGTAAAAATGACAAAACAGGGCATACTGTATGTACATAATTACGTGCTTCATATATTAACGCGTTGTTTCAAGAACTCTTTTTTGGCAAGCTTAAAATTAACTGACATGATTAATGCAAATAAAAAACTTGCTGAAAATGAACTTGTAACACCGAAATCAGGAGTAATAGATGTATCAGTGATATCTCTCAAAAACTTTGATTTGGTAACTCACACGTGGGGAAAATGAAACGGAACAAATGAAATTACATCTGTTGTTGATAATTGTGTTGGTTGTGAAACGGTTTGAGAGTTCATCATTGAAAACTCTTTTCTGATGATTCTGGTCAAGCAAATAATTCAGTATTCGTTAGCACTGACACACGATTGAGTTTAATAAACGGCAAATCGAATCCCTAAGTTATAGATTCTGTCCACTATGACCTAGTTTACCTGAAAAAGAGCATACTTTGGCAATACTTTGACCATGGATATCTATGAAGGGTAAGCTTGTCATGTTCAATCTGGTAATATACGAGCATATCCACAGATGGGGTTACGAAAAAATTGAATGAGTAAAACTCGAAATTCATACTGATAATGGACTTCTAGCTGGTTATGTGGAGATCTTAAAATTTAAAAAGGTACTAATTTGATTTCCATTAAGGTTTTTACCCAAAAAGTGGGGCATGCAAATGAAAGATGGAATTCGAAGCCCTCTATGCTAAGGGCTCAATTCATTCGTGGACTTTTTGAAGAGATAAAGGCACTTGAGAGTTTCTTTACATCGAATCCTCCCTCCGGATTGAAAGGACGAGAAATAAATTGCTGGCACGAAAGATGATGCTCAATTATGGAGGCACTCACTGAGTTCAACTTTATTCCATCTTTAACGAGATAAGTAAAACAAAATTTCCATGCTACGACCCATTCCCGTAAGGACATACACAATTAAAAATACTTCAGAACAAGCATATCGTCAAAAATGGGGCATCAATTAATATCAAAGTTAAAGAAGTCTTACTCCCTCGGTTGACATCCAATTTTTACTTCCAATTAAGTTCTAACTTTTTAGCTAAGTATAACTCCAATTTAATTTGTGGGCTCAGAATAGAAAAGAACTTAAAGTATCCTTTCAATTATATGATGAAAAAAGACCGCTTAAATGTTTAATAGTGAGAAAAAGCGCACCTCCCTACTCATTGAAAGTTAGGCGTGAGTTAATAAAATAATATTTAATATAACGAACTCTTTACACACAATGGTCGACAGATACCTCGATCAAGTGATGAACTCATCGGTCCCGCAATATCATACAAAGAAATATGCTCTTAAAGCAAGACATCATCTTAATTAATAATCAACTTTGGCAATATTTGCCTTCCTGGGTATGTTGATAACAAGTAAGTCCACTGTGTTTGCCAAGAAAATGTTAAATATAAATAACATATTTTAATTTAATATTTTTTTTTGTTTTTAGCGTTTATCATTTTAAATCTTATTATTTTAAAGCTTATCATTCAAAATAAAACATTTGGTTGCCCCACTTCTTAAAATTAATCAAATTTATTAAAAGAAAGACCACCAATACTCAAGATGAATCAATGATTTATTGCCGTAATTCATATGCAGCGTGTGTGATATAACGACGACGTAGCACGTAGACGGCGATAACAAAAACGACGTAGAGGTATTCAAAGCAGATAAACCTTTTATAAATTATAAAAGCTACAAAATCCTTCGAGCGATGCGAGAAATAGAATTTGGATTCACGAGCACTTCCTTTGAGTCCGTTTCCTCCCAATGTGGTGCCAAGCTACCCTTTTAGAAAATTCACACCATCCCTGCTTAACCAGTACATTTCGACTCCCCTGAATCTCCAATCTTCCTCTCCCTCTCTCTCCCTGAGAAGCGCTAACCCTCTCCCATAATTAGCATGTAACAGCACCGTTAGGCGGGAAGATAGAGGTGGGGTCGACTCAGGTCGACGACGATATGGTTTGGCGGAGACCCGCGGGGAGGGGGCTGCGTCTTGTGGCTCTGGCCAGGAGGGAGCAGAAAGTACGGATTGACCGGAAGTACTCCTGCAATCAAGTACCAATTTGCATGCAAGTAGCGAGATAGGCGAACGAGTACCGCGATAAGTACTGGAACGCCTATGCAGCCTATGTTTCCATCACCTGTTCAGTGACACAACCCTCAGGTTAGTCTGGATAGGTGAGGGTAGACCTCACTTCGAATTAAGCAACAAGCGTGTAAATGTCACACAGCAACGTCAATATCTCCATGAATACTCGATCAACTCGAAGAATATAGCTTGGTTTAAAGTTGGTGGCACTTTGGTGGATTTTGATTGCAGGGACGGCGAACGATTTGGAACGATTAGATGAAGACCTTTTTACATATTCTTATTCCAGGGCGATAAAAATAACATTCAGTCTTGTCTATTCCGCTAATAAATTTTGCAAACGAATTTTCCGCGCCAAAAATTTGGTTGCAGTCAAGAGTCAGCAATTTTCACGATGACTAGATGAATATAGCTTACCCATTTATGTATGATCACAAGTGCACCCAGGTATTCTATCACCTAGTAGGGTACTCTCTCTCTTATCTGGGTACTCGAGTACCGTCCTCAAGTATTTTGGCACGCTCCTGGTCGAAGGAGGTAGCCTGGTGGAGATACTCCTTCAGGGGTGGAAAGGGGAGTCGTTGTGAGGGTGCAAATAATGGACGAAGGCCAAAGTTACCCAAGGAGTTGAAGGACCCCGACCGAGTCATTTCTCTTTTCGAGATGAAACTTTTCGCAAAATTGGCTCCAACTTCCCCGGAGGAATTTCAAGTATTTAACAAAGGATTTTGTGAGAGTTTTGTATTGAAAAGAAAACTACTGGTAAGTACTCATTTATGTGTTCTTTGAAGACGCAGATGATGAAAACAGAAGAAATATTTATCTATGTTACAGAGACGTATTTTTAACAATATCTAGTACAATAGCTAGTTATACGAAGGATTGAAAAAATTCCTAACAAAAGAGTGTACCTTGCTAGACTTGATACATCTTCTGAGAATAACTGATGTGCAAAATATAAAATAACAAACAATTCCAATAAGAGAAGGTAAATATATTCCCAAGAAGAGAGATTTTTTTATAACTAATTTCAGAGTTCGGTAATTGACAATCTGAAACTCATAAACGTATCGAGGACCTTATCAGAGTAACCATATTTCAAGTTTTAAAATATTTATTATTTAAGATTTATAAAAAGATATACCAATGCTTTTTTCTATAGAACATCCAAATTAAGCCATCTCATATCCGAAGAAGTAGGTGGATCAAACTATCTGAAAAAAAAAACTCATGAACATGTTAATTTAAGTTCCTGATTTTTTGCATGGGTAAAACTACAATATAACTTTTTATTTGGGATACTCATGCACATAATATGCTTGTGTGCCCGTTTGAATACATCATTATTTGGTAAACACGACAACTTCATGTCGAGCAGTTGTTTACAATCCCCCAAGTAAAAAGATATTCTGAGATGGCACTTGGAGAATGAAAAGCCCCATTATCGATCAACATAGTCGTAAAATATGGGAATTTGAACATTCTTCCTCATAGTAATCCATGACAACGATAATCGAGAAGTTTAAGATTCCTCAAAAGTGACTCGTACAGTAACTACACTCCTTTTATTTGATAGAGCTACGAACTGGCAAGCAGCCGAGATAAAACGAAAAATAAAACTAACTTTGAAATTCAGCCAACTTCCCTAAGTTGGAAAGCCAAAAAAGTATCCATAATTCAGCATGAACTAGGAAAAGAAATATCCTCGAATTATTCCAAGTTCATCTCAAAACCTTCCCAAAAAATATCCCAACTCGAAACCTTGGGAGGCGAGAGGCACAAAACATTTGGCAATTTCTCCCACGGTTGGCAATCCTAATGACGGGCTACGGAGGAAATGGAACGAGGAGTGGGGGAATAGGAAGAGATGTGAGCCTTGGCAGCGGTGGGACCAAGAAAGGAAGGTTTTGAATGCGTGGGTGGAGAAAGACAGAAGAGATTGAATCAGTTTGCGCCGGGGGAGACAAGTTTCGAGGCGAGAGGTGAAATGGAATGAGATTCGTGTGGATACCTGGGAAGGAATGCCAAGGAGGGATTTGGAGGGAGGAGGAATGTTTTGGTTGGTTGCTCCCGACCCCTCCTTCCCCCCAGCCCATTCTAAAAAACCCACACACACACCATACCCCCCTGGAAATCCCTCCCACGTACCCCCCTGCGTATTCCGTGCCAAAGACTGCGCGGATCTCTCTCTCTCTCTCTCTCTCTCTTATCTCATCGTGGCCCCTAATCAAGAGAAACCCGCACTTGTCCCTATTGACAGCGTGGTGCTACCTACCCCTTCACCCATCGGCGCACACTGTGGCGAAGGAGGGTGGGCGGAGGAAGAGTCGAGGTTGGAACAACACCGAGGTGTGAGCTGGGTGAACCGCGGTTTTGAATCAGTTTGAAAATGAATTTCTGGAGAGAGAGCTACAAAAATTAGCCGAAGTAAACATCTAAATCTAAGTGTAACGGAAACTCGAAAGGGAATATTCTAAATTCTATGTACGAATATAAAAATAATAGACGGTGTTATGATCAACAAGAATTATTTCCAAGTATAGATATGCATTAAATAGGAGAAGGAGTTTGGAGGCGTCTAGACTAAGGGCTAACTATCTAATGTTCTCTGCCGGAGATTTTTAAGAGACATTGGAATTTGAGATTCTCTTTTCAATAAGGGAAAACCAATAGATTAATTCCCGCCGTTTTAAAATCTAAACAAATAACAGCAGAGCTATTTGGCAAGGAACACCCCCTTATTTTTCAACGTTTTTGGATAAGTATTTGTTTTTCAAAACATTACAGAGTTGAGAACAAAACAAGGCCATAATTTGACTTGAAAGAGGCTTGGCTTGCGATTTGAATGGTTTGGACATTTAATTCTTAAGAGGCATGACATGGCCATCCTAACCATGCCAAAGTACATATTTCATTATTATAAATACGAGTATACAATAAGGATATTCGGAGCCTTAAATTAATAAAAAGTCTATTACAAATAAAAAATGTTGAAAGAAAAGAGAATCTGCTTTTATCGTAGTCCTCGACTGCATGAAACTCACAAATAACATATTTTTGTCCACGAAGATGGTAGCATAGCCATTCGATTTTTGAAGGATAGCCTTACGTTTCTTATCGTTTTTGATGCCTTATGGTGCAATTGGTGCATCCATTGAGGTGATTGTTGCTATTTTTCACTGACTCACATTGAATCCGTCTAATTGAATCAATTCTTAAATTATACAATAAAAAAATGACAACAATAGGGCGTAAAATTTCGGTATTGCACTTTTTTACAGTACGCATAAAACAAGAGGAAAGTAACAAAATGGTAAATTACATTTATGCATTCATAACTCACTTAAATACCAGCGAATTAAACTGCTGTACTTAAAACCTCAGCGACTGCCTAAAGAAATGTCACCGCAACATGCAACATTCGATGAATCGATCACGATATTGCCAAGAAATCTTTCTTTTTCAAAAAGTAACTATATGTGTACTACTTTTATGAACATATTGTAACAACCTGTCCATAACTAAGTATACTACTAGTACCTTCAAGATATAAAATATTCTCATTTAATTTTACAGAAATTAGCACTGATTGCATCTCCAGACAAAAAGTGAAGATTCAATTACTCTACATTCTTAGCTATGCGTTGAGCCTAGAGAGGTCACATAAGTAGAGTTAAAAATATGAACTAAATGCTATTTATTATTAAATGTTTGCATTACATAGAATGATGCAATTGCTCCAAAAATATCATTCTCAGCTATCAAAATTCTTTTTATCTCTGAGAGCCATGCAATCTAAATTGGTATTTAATTTCACCAATAATTACTAAAATATATATATGAATTCTAATTTAAATCAATTCACATACCATAAAATGACTAACGATATGGAAGAAATGCATTCCAGGACAGGATCAAAATTAATTCACCAGAATGATTTGATAATATCCATATGATGTCTATGACCTTTCACTCGTCGATCAAATTTATCCGGTATTATTATTTTTCCATATTCTGAGTCAACGAAAGGTTGTACAACGAGAATTTTTCCTTGATGGATAATAAACATACCTATAGGTCTGAATATATAGCTTTGGATTCGATGAAAACGGAAAATTTGTTTTTTACCGTAAATATTCCAATTCCTTCAAATTCATAAACTCTAACCTCAAGGCAACATGTCGACGTTAATTCGTGAAGCAAAATGAAAGTTAAAAAAAACGTACGACACGAGATAACGATTCCTTTTTATATTTCCCACCCTTCACTTCGCCATAAAACATATTCAGTGGCGACGGCTTATTGCCCTGCAGTTATTTAATGAACAAAACAAGGAAAATTTAGCCTCAGATTTCAAGCCCTGTTGTTCTACCCGTTTATTTGATGTTCCCATTAACTTTGCATGAGCCATTCCGAGGAGAAATAAAAGAATATAAAAAAGTCGAAACGAAAAATCTGGAGCGAATGAGAATTCCGACGAAAGTAATACAATTTGTTAGACTAAAAAAAGTACGCGCATGAACCGAGGAATGAAAGGAGTAATGTAAAATAAACGAATCGGTGCCAATTAGCTGAGTTTGTATGGATAATGGAGTGGGGAGTGTACGGGATTGAAATAATTATCCTCAGGGCATGATGTGAAGGACGAAGTTGAAAGTGCCTAGGAGCGTGTTACAGGAAGGAAGGTCACGAGATGGAGAGACATTGGTTTGACATGAGAAAAAGGTTACAGGGGAGGGTCATTTGGATGCCGAGGCATTGAGAAGAACTTTGCTCAGATGTGGTTAAGGAGAATTTGTTTAATACAATCAAGATGGTTGTATTAGCATTCAAGGAGATTTCGAATCTACTCTATGGGCCTGGTTACACGGTTTCATTAACATGTACGAGTTAATGTTGTTTGCGAGAATGAGTTTTGTGGACCGGTACGGAACATGTGTGAATGCAAGAACCAAATTAGAACAGGTTCAACTATCCGTTCATGCGTTCTCACCATTTGGGTGGTTACACGGTTCATTTTCGTGTTCATTCACGAGTTCATGCATTTAGACATGTTTTTGATAATGTATCGTGTAACGAGGCCATATCAACCAAAACTGCGTTCAGTCAATTTTTTTATATTTAGAAAAGACTCCGTTTCCAATTACACAAAGCTTGATTATGGAAAGAACAAATCAGGATTCATAATATGTAGAACTTTGAAGCTGATTATCTCTCTGCGGAAATTTGAACAAGAAATAATGCAAACTTTGTGAGTTCTACCAAATAAAACATTCTAAAGACAGAAAACACAATGAAACCGAAATATTGGGTATATACGAGAAAATTAATAATTGTGAAGGAATAATTTCTTTGGCCTTCCAAAAAACGTCAGGTGCACGACTTGGGAAAAAGTTGGGGAGCGCCGAACGCCTAGATAAATTGGTGAAAAAGGGTACACGAGGGTTGTAAAAGCACCGTCGTGAAAATGCTGGAGTTACACAGGAAAAAGGGTTATCCCCAAGACGCGGATACATCCTCCGACTAAACCTTCCTCCTTTTAAAGCCTCGTGGAGCCGTGTCTTCCCTCTTGGCCCTCGTATACTAAGTTCTAAACTTTCCATTCGGTGCCTTCCTTCTGTCGCTCCGCCCATGGGCCTTGTAAGGCAGTTAACTTGTGACCACACCGCAGCTGAGGACCACAACCTGTTTTTTTTTTCAAAACTTGTCAGATCGTTCTCTCGATTTTCCAAAAACTTTCCGCGTTCCCTTATGTGGGATCTTCAGCTCGGGAGGCCCTATAACGAATTTAACGACGAATAAAAAAGAGTTCATATGGTGTTCGGGGAATGGAAAAAATACCTACTTGCACTTCACTTTGAAATTGTAAGATGAAGTGCTCTAACAGCCGAAATGTATTCTACTTGTCCGTTTTACACCGACCCGGGTATTACTGTATTGGTTAGCGGGGATGGACTGAAGACCGCAGGGAACAAAAACAGCCTCTCAACCGGCAAGCCTCGACAATCACTCACTCACACAAGTACACACAGCTAAAAATGCCAGGAGAATAATGTAAAGAAGAGCGGGTGAAGATGTATAATGAGACAAGACCGGTGCGAATAGCGTTATTTCGGCTCCTTTCAACACAAAATAGTATATTCACAACAACACAAGATTAAAGTGATGACTTCATCTCACAATTCCTATTCAAGACCGAGGAGCTCTAACCCTTATAATTACTTCACTATGGTTTTAGCTTGTGACGACACTATCAATAATATGCATCACGACTGTCACTTATCGTTAATTCAGAAAATTCATCATAACCAGGAATTTAGGAATTTTTCAGGGTTTCATATCTATTACATGGAGAGTAAAAGCACTCAGAATAATACTCTGCATCACCTGTTTCAAATTAATAGAGTTTTGAATTAATAGCTTTTTGTTAACATCGATAAATAATGCCAGTTGAATATCACAACATAGTCATACTGCTAAATATCCCCGCCACATTGCGTTTTGGTAGTATTACTCATAAAAAATCATCGTTTATCTGGAATTGACTTAAAAAATTACAATTCATCTCTCAATTTCACAAATAACTGACTGTTACGCTATGATATATTACGCATCGCGTTGAACCTCAGGTCATATATTGTGAAATCGTTTATCCAGTATGGCTTATCAATTTTAATGGGAACAAAAAATGGAAAGTATTGGATGACAGTCGTACAAAATCTGCGGTCACTACCCATAGAAAATTTAAATTGGCGATTCAGAAAATTGGGTAGCAAGTGAATACAGTGCAAAAATAAAAAATAAAAAATAACGGAGGCCTTACACTTAAAGAAAATAATAAAGTGAGGTATCTGAGCGCGATAAAAATAAGATGTTGTAATAAATACTTTAAGAAGTGATGGATGAAAATTTTCTCTTGATTGGAAAATGTTCATCTGATATCTGTTGATCATATCTGATATCTCTAAGCTCCTCAAAACTTGTGGGGAGTATAAGAACATCAGAGATCATCAGAACGCCATCATTCCTATAAAAAATAAGACATTTTCAACAAAGTGAGTAGTATCTACTTGGATCTCTTCAATCATGAGAATACGAGTCCTCATGAAATGGCCGCTAGTTTTGAAGACAGTCTGTTTAGTTGCTAATCTGAATGCCGAAGAGAATATTCCGTCATTCATAACCATCATTTATTGCCATTCAAAATTAAGTTTTCCCCACGAGAGCTAGCAAACAATAAGGTGTTTTTTTATTCATACAAAAAACAATTTCAGAGATTACATTTCTTTTTTGTGCTACATGATATTCTCACATTTTATGATATGCCATTTTCAGTAAATTTTGCCTAAAGGTTACGGATAAATGAATTAATTCCAGTGGGATTGTAAGAAAGCGGTGCTATCTTAACTATTTGGAGATTGATTATCTTTTTTGCCACCCTCAAATATAAGAAACGTTATACACTTTGTTTTGCGATTTAACTTTCGTAATTGTGGGGTCCTTTAATTTTCCATCTAAAAATTCCCTGTGAGTCCATATAGTGATATCTTTCAGTGAACATCTCCCACGGCCATTGTGCAATATCGTACCGCCAGAATTTGAGAAGGCATCCAGCCTCCAGCTACTCCGGCGACATTCTTTTTTCACGTCGTGTGGTGCATCAATTAGGTATAGGTAGATACTTCGCGTGAAAAAGAAAACTCATTGCAGGAACTAAAAAAATATATCCGCCGAGTTCTGATAAAACTGACGAATATTTATTTTTTCGGCAACAAAAGGAACTGGTGATGACGGCCCGTAACGGCTGAAACGAATAAGGGGGCGAAATTTTTCCTTTCACCAATTATGAATACGAGAAGCGTGGATAGAGAGCGGACAGGTTGATTATTTTTTACATAGAAAGGGACCTTCTATGAGAGCTGAAAAGTATATGTCATGGAAAAAGTTGACTGGCACTTGGTTGAGACAAGCGGGAGATGGCTAAAAATGCATGTCTATGTAAAGCTTTGGAATTTGGTATCGTAAAAAAATGCGAGAGATAGAATGAAGTAATTTTCGAGGATTGATTTGCATTTGGATTATGGTAGACGTTCGTCTTTTAAAATATTGATGCGTACATTGAAGCAGAAGTATTACTTGTGGACTATTTCATATCATGCTGATTAAAAATCTAATAGCGTATTCTCATATGGTAAAAGTTTTACTCGTTTTATGTATACTTGACGTTTTTTCTTGAGCCTACGTGATTCAAAGCAAGACATTTTAAACATTATAATGAGGCATTATTGTAACCATATCTATATTCTTATATACAGATGTATGCAATGAGGAAAATTCATAAAGGAAGAATATTACACGGGGATTATTCCTAATCGCACATTCAATAATTATTCACCTTTTATTTAACCTATTGGAATATAATTATATGCCACCTATCAGACTGAAATTACTATATGCGATCACATCGCATAGATTTATCATTATCTGCAAAATCTACAAAAAAGACTATCATGGAGTTGTAAAGAGAGATGATTTCTTCACAATCTCTGACTGTGCAA
Organism: Ischnura elegans; assembly: GCF_921293095.1. Lineage (NCBI taxonomy): Eukaryota > Metazoa > Arthropoda > Insecta > Odonata > Coenagrionidae > Ischnura > Ischnura elegans. Next base: position 58,977,246 of record NC_060247.1, read on the forward strand.
TAGGTGATATAAGAATGAAGCAAACGCCACGCAGTTAAAAGGAAGAATAAAATTGCGCATGTACCATTCCTGGTACTTATTACTAACATAATTAAAAAATAATTCTATAGTATATAGCCTTCTTTATGGCAAAATGCGATTTTAGAAAAGGCCGCGATTAACATCATTATGACCATAAGGACGAGGGCGAAACGAAATTGGTTCCATCATATCTCTCCATTTTCATGTTTTTAGGGCTGTCATGATGCCACCTTGTCTTCTTTCACCTTCAAAACTTATTTCCTCGGGCGTTAATGCGTGGAAAGTCTTTGCGTTGGGATATTTAAATTTGTCCCCGAATGAATCTTGACTCGACGGCCACAACTGAATTTCGTCAAGAAATGCACTACGGATATGTGAACTAGCCACAATATTACATTATCAAGAAATAGTAACCATAATATCTCCTTTAAACCATTAAATTCATTTTTTATGGTGCATGAAGTTTCTCATTAGCCTCAGAACAAAAATAAAATTAGTTAGTTCATTGATGATACACACTCTTTTTAATTTTCTACCTTGAGTCTTAGAAAAAAAAAATTGTTTGCATAAGTCACTTGAAATATTATTAATTAATTATCTATTCCTCTCTTTCCATTACCGAGGGACAAAATTGTCCTGGATTACACAGGCCAACAAAAAAAAACTTTTTTTTTGGTGCCGGGAGTTTTTGAGCTGATATTAACAATATTAGAGGTGCTGAATCCAAATATGATGTCCGTTTTTATGTAACAGCTCTACTTTTTTAGATACGGCGCATTTTATGGTTATATTCTTTCAAATTTTTTATATATTTCAGAAAATATTTTTCAAATTTAAACCAATCTATAAATAAACTAATTCATAATCACTCTGCAGTATTTACTTTGAAAATCACCTTTATACCTTTGAGAAAGGGGTTGGGGAGGATTTGGCGTGTTTGAAGAAGGGGGAAACAGGCGTACAGAGCGGAGGCAGTGGGAAAAGATACAACTAAGGGATGTGGGAAACCCACGGTGGAAAAGGACCCTAGTCATAATTGTAGAATAACGACACGTGGGAAGAATCACAGATAAGTGGAGAAGAGTAAAAAAGGGGGTAAAGGGTAAAGAGAGAGTGTGTCTTTGAAAATGGAGAGGCGGGAGTAAGTAAGCAGTAAGGGGATTTCCGAAAACAAATGGTCAAATTCTCAAAGTTTTTGTAAAGCAGCCTCTAAAAATGAGCTAAATTCGAAGAAGCTGTGTCAATCATTGTGATGTGTTTTGTTACATTTGTGGGGAATATACTTTAAAAGAAAATAGGAAAAACATTACAGACTTTGTGAAACGTGCATACCTAGGATATTTTGGTGTTCAGCTTGGTAACCAAGGTAAAAAGTAGGCACCGCATGTTGTGTGTAAAACATGCACAGAACATCAGCGGTATTGAACTACAGGAAAAAGGAAAAGTTTAAAGTTTGGTGTGGCAATGGTTTGGAGAGAACCTACAAACCATATTGACGACTGTTATTTTTGCATGGTAAATGCTTCGGGAATTAATCGAAACAATCGCCACAAATGGAAATATACAGATTTGCCTTCAGCTAGACACCCAGTACCCCATTCAGAAGAAATCCCGATCCTAATATTTCAGACATTACGATTGTATGTGAGGATAAATATGAGCCATGTGAACACATTCCTGATTCTATTGACGATAGTGACAGTGACTACGAGGCAGTATCAACAAATCCTCAACTATTTAATCAAGATGAACTAAGCGACCTTGTTAGAGAATTGAACTTACCGAAGGAAGCATCTGAACTACTAGCTTCAAGGATGCATGAAAAGAATTTAATGGAACAGGGTACAAAAATTAATTTTTATCCCACAATTGAAAAGGATCTGCTACCCCTCTTTACTCAAGAAGACAATCTTACATTTTGTTTAGACGTTAGAGGTCTTCTGAAAGGAATGGGACTACCGCAATATGAAGCTAGTGATTTGCGTTTGTTCATTGATAGCTCCAAGCGTATTTTAAAATGTGTTCTTCACAATGTTAACAAGTTTGGCTCAATACCAATCGCTCATTCAACTGAAATGAAAGAAGAATATGATACAATGGTATTGGCCTTACAGAAGATAAAATACTAGGGACATCGCTAGGTGATTTGTGTAGATTTAAAATTGGTGAACTTTCTTCTTGGGCAGCAATTTAGCAACACAAAATATCCTTGTTTCTGGTGCCTCTGTGCTAGCAGGGACAGACAAACCACTGGATTAAGAAGGAGTGGTCAAAGAGAGAAAACTTAATTATTGGGTAAAAACATTATTGCTGAGTCTTTGGTGAACGGGAGAAAATCACCTTACCGCCCCTTCACGTTAAACTAGGCTTAATGAAGCAATTTGTAAAGGTTCTTGACAAGGATGGACCATGCTTCGGCTACTTTAGAATAAAAATGCCGCAGATAAGTATAGAAAAACTTAAAGCTGGTAGTTTTGATGGGCCACAAATCAGACAACTTACAAAGGATCCTGCTTTTGTCAAGCCATTGAATGAGATTGAAAACAACAGTTGGCTTTCATTTGTTTAGGTAATAAAATTTTTTCTGGGAAATCACAAGCGAGATAAATTATATTGAGCTGGTAAACAATATGCTCTCCAACTTTAAACCACTTGGATGTAATATTAGCATAAAAGTTCACTATACACAGTCACTTAGACTGTTTTCCTGAAAATTTAGGCGACACAAGTGAAAAACAAGGCGAATGATTTCACCAGGAAATCAAAACAATGTAAGATCGCTACCAAGGAAGATGGAATAAACATATGATTGCAGATTACTGCTGGTGCTTAAAACGAGACTGTTTTAACAAAGTGCACGCAAGAAAATCGCGCAAAAGGAGCTTCCGTAGTCTTGAGTGACGTTTTTACGTCTTTTTTTTCTTTAAATTGTTTTATTTCAGTAAAAATGTTACTATTTGAATTCAATTGCATTGTAAAACTATTGTAATTGTAGGTAATTTAACATTCCTATAAATAAATCAAGTCTTTATATTTTGTGGGTTTTATCATTTATGTAATATCATCATATTGAACATTTTTTACGTAAATAACAACATATCTGTATATGGAAAACTAGAGCTGATAGGAAAAAACTAATATCATATTTGGATTCAGCACCCCAATTATACTTAGAATCAGCTTGAAAACCTCCGGCACCAAAACCACTGTTGACCTGTGTTATTAACCTTTGTATTCATTCGTTTTTCCCATTGGTCAAGAGTCGAACATTAATGTAGAATTTTTTTGTAAAGTTCATGCTGAGAATAATTACTTTCTAGTCAGGTTAAATTACGACTTAGACGAGCAAAAATGCCTACTTGATTAATTCAGCCTTGAAATAATAGCCGAATAGAAATAAAAAAATATGGCTCTATTGGCATTTATTTATGTTCGCCATAAATATAGTAAACTGTGTGAAACGAAAGCCTAAGGACAAATTATAAATTTATGTTATTATGCTCGGCAGAATTTTCCGTCCGAAAAGGCATTGCCTTACTCAAATATTGGATCATGCAAATAAAGCATTTGTGTTGTTAGTACTCAGTATGAAGCAAAAAAAAATCTTCATTCAAATTTACAGTCGGTAAACACAACTGTTTGTTCAGCGTATTAATTCACTAAGGCTCATATATGCATGAACATAAAAAAATCCTGAGAAACCTTCAAATAAAGGGCTTTTAACTGCTAAGCTTTCGCGAAAGCCAAAACTATATTGCATACATATTCTGATAGCGGCATGAAAGCGAGTAGCTTCAAATTCAACCGTAAGGCTATATAAATGTATTTGTTAAATAGACACCATTACCTTTCACCAAACCATAGACACATCCCAGTGACAATATTTTCAATTATATTCTGGGAATGGAAAAATCACACAGCGAAATCTTTGAAAAATCTCAAATGATGCACTCTCCATTAAGCAGCCGGAAAAATAGCGTGTACTTACACAAAAAATACTCCTTTGATCAAATCCATCCATCGAATGTAATTCCGGTAAATTAAATCCATCGAATTCCATTTCCTACTATTAAGAGTTCGATTTTATACAAATCCTATGAGGGCTTCAAGACATAAAATCGTAAATTTTTAGGGCAAAGAAACTCATTGTGAACAGTTTCAAACCATTTTTCCTTCTTTATAATAGATATAAGTAAAAGAAACATTCTATAAAGTTAGTAGTACACTCATTGAAACCTCTTGCTTCAGTAGTACACCTTAGCGTGGTTTACCATTTAATAATGTTTTATACAAGGCTACTTTTATTAATATTCGGAATTTGCTAATTATTTTTTCCTTGATAAAAATACTCATGTAGTTAAAACTATTTACTACAGAGCTACTTAAGCCACTCGCATGGAGCAACCTCTTGATATCTTTACTTAAAACTTTGTTTGGAATGTCAATTAATCGAAATCCGGATATTTTGTAGAGATATTTTCCTGTTTATCCTGTCAACAGAAACATACCTAAAAAATAAAAAAGTAAAATATCTTTGAACAAAGAGATTAGACAATTAAAATATAGGTGAGTGTCCAGGTGATTATTTTAACATGACATACAAATCATTTTTCCACTCGCCATACTCTCTCATGTGTCCAGCACTCCTGTCTCTTTCAAATCTTCATCTATTCTTCTTCAATATAAAGCCGACATTAGTACCTTCAGGCACCTATAAGGATAATATTACTTTCCTTTCATCCATGGCGAGACAAAAAGTTATGCTTTGTAAGGACCGAAGTGATTATACATACCTGGTACCAAATCATTCGATTATACGGAATCATAATATATCTAGCTAAACTAAAATCTTATGGGAAAATTCTCTTCGTTAATGTTTAGGTAGCCCCGCAATTTCCCTACCAATGATGGTTTATTTTACGAGGGAATCTGATTATCGGAGAATTTTCCCTAAAGTAAGAATCATGGACACCCGCGAAAGTTCGGACGAACATTTATTATTATTGTTGTCACCGGAAAATATCATAAGAGAGATAACCATTCACTTAAAATGTGAACTAAACCAAGACTTAAAAATTTGCACCAAGGGCCTTACGGAATTTTGAGGCTTAACTATACATTCACAGTGGGAACGAAGTAAATCCCCATTTGAAATTTTGGCTACACCGCTTGGAAAAACTGGTGAAATTTAAGTACGACTCCATTAAATTATGAATAATTTTACTTCCTTGGTACACTAGTGCATGCACACACTTGCGATATAATCTATGTAAAACCATAAAACCATCGGTAACCAGCCCGCGGTATTTTCCGTAAATTACCACTATAACTACCATGATTATTTACCAACATCACCTCTTAATCCTAGTTGGCGTCTGAAACTAACTCCTCTCAATATATGAACGTTCATATCTTCCCTGCTTCCTCTTTCACTCCTTCCCAAACGCGGCCCTCCTCCTTACCATCTCTTTTTCTCTCCTTCACCGTAGCCCGCGCATGTCCCGCGATGAAAAAAAATCCACGGTTGAATTCATTCCCGACCCTTGAACCTCACGCTACCTTCCGGATGTTTCACGAACTACCCGCCACAACCGAGGTGGCTGGGAGGGCAAGATGAATGCGAGGAGTGGGGCGGGAGGGGAATGAGTTTGGGGGGGGTTGGAGGAGCCAAAGAGAGGGGTGAAGAGTGGGGGCACGGACGAAGTGGTCACGAGATGGCGTTGTTATCAACGGGTGATGGAGGGAATTTTAAAATTGCCCAAGTGAAAACACGAAAGAAAATTGCCTGGCTACGCCGCTTTACAGCTCACAGAACACAAAGGTACCTATTTGTAAGGGCAGAATTATTTCTCTTTCCACGAAATAAATCAATGAACCTCGATTTCGCCCATTAACTACATAGCGCAGAAATAAGCGCGTTTATACCGAAAGGAAAAGTGATTGAATACTGATTCACATTCATACCACTGCTGAATCAACATAAAATAGGAATAAAAAGGAATAGATTGACCTCTTAAACCATCGCATTGGCGTATTGAGGCGAATGCTTGGATGCACCATGTATCTATAGAGAGCCCCAAGGACTAAAAGATGGATAAACCAGGTGAAATAGCCACTAAACATCTCTAAACTCCCTCACCCGTTTAAATTCCTACTTGCTTCGTGCCCATACTCGATACGTGGAATCGGTTACCTCATTTCAGGACCCAAAATTAAATCAAAAGCTCAAGAGTTAAGCCACCGCATTGTGTCAACAGTATCACAAGCATCGACGTTTGGCCAAACAATACTGTCTAGAAGAGAAGTAAAGACAGAGATGAAAAGTAGGACGAAAGATCCTGGCGTTGGAAGGTAAACGGAAGAATTGTGGGAAGAGATGATGAGGTGCGCCGAGGAATAGCAGAGTAAAAAAAAGAAAGGAAAATAAGACTACGGAGAGGGTTTCTTGGCTGGTTTCCCGAGTGAAAGGGTTGGTTTCTATGTGCGCGCGTATGAATGTGTGCGAGGGAAAAGGAGGAGATGCAAATGAAAAGGGAACTGGGGTGGAAATGGGGAGGTTCTCGGGAGAGAGTAAGGGTGGGGTGTTTGGAACGAGAAAAGGGGCTGCGGAAGACGCGGTGAGGGTAAAGGTTGGCAAGAGAGAGAGAGAGGAAAGAGGGAAGATAAAGAGAGAGAGAGAGAAGAGATAGGCGGAAGGTAGACGTCTTGAAAAGGGTTTTGGTCGGCCGGGTTGGTTGGCCTCGGCATAAATGGAGTCGTTCGCGGGAAGGGAAAATGCTGGTGCGGTTCAATACCGCTGCAACGCTGATGAAAAGCAAACCACCACCTAAAAACAGAGAAGGGATAGCAAACATTACTGTAATTTTGGAGTACTACCTAAAATGTAGTTGCGAAGGAGCCAGGAGTATTTTCTCGATGGAGTGGATATTTATCTTTTTTATTTATCTCAATTACCCCATAAAACAACACAATGAGGCCTTTACATCGGGAGGTAAAACAATCAACAACTGACGATCTCACACGCACCCATGTCCTGTAAGGGGCAGCCTATCGAGGCGGAGCACGAACCCGCGACCTTCGGTATGGTAGGGGAGGACTTATTCCCGCCGCCAGCGAAGCCGACGAAATGGAATGGAGTGAAACACTGATATTTCTAAATGAGATAGCTTTGAACTTATATTCGTATATTTTTCAGCGTAAATACTTAATATTCTCCATTAATAAACATCGAGTGGAAACCATATCAGGCTGTGTGGTAAAAAAATTCTATTAATGACCGAAAATAAATAAGTAGTTATTAAATGATCGACTCTTTTTAAATTGCGCTGGCATAAATGTAGTCGTTCGCGGGAAGGGATACGGAAAGGTTCCACACTCCTGCTGTAATGCTGATAAAAAGCAAACCACCTCATACAAACGGTCGCGTAATAGCAAACATTACTGGAATGCTAGAGTGAAATCTAGGATGTAGTTGCGAAGGTGCCACGAGAAAAATTAGTGTAATTCGGTTGTTCCTAGATTCGAACATTCCGAACATAGATTCACATATTTTTCCTGTAAATGTTCTTCATTATGAAGAATCGAGTGAAATACATATCATGCTGTGTAGTCATGAACTTGTTTAAATGATCAAAAATTAATAAATAATCATAAAAGTATCGAATTTTGTTTATGAATTGCGAAGACCTGGAAGTGAGGCTATACAATACGAAGCTGTTATTTTTTAAAACTTGGATTTTAAATTTAAGTTTGGAGATGAAAATGACAAAACAGGCACTATCTGCGATGTAAAAACGTTGGTATATTCCTTAATCCTTTTACTGCCGGCCCATTTCAGGTGGGATCTGCGAAGACTGCCAAGGCTTTTTTCCGGAATTTGCAACATTTTAGATTTTAAAATTTTTCAGCTACTTTATTTTATTTAATACGTCTAAATTTTACCCCAATTTTTAAGATATGTTTATATATTATAACCTTAGATAGATAATGGGGGTTTACTTAAATTACAGCCGTTGAAAAGGCCACAATCACGAAAAAAGTGAAATAATTTCCTCTTGCAGTTTTCGCTCAACCAACGAGGGCCGATATATCTGGTGGCAGTGAAAGGGTTAAAATCAAATTCAATTCTGAATTCGCAAAAAAAAAGTACACGAAAACTGCAACAGCAGAGAATATCTACACAGTAATAAGCTAAAGGCGTAGTAAAGGCAGTGGACAGCGTTAACGTCTGAAAATTCCTTCAAGCCAAAAATATGCATGAGAAGAGCAACGTACATGAGTAACTTTAAACGTGAAGAACTATCCCATCAGCTCATTCATCCACTTTCAATATATGTTATCTTCATAGGACAAGATAAAAGTTGAAACATTATTTACAAATCCATAGTTTTTGGGAGAATCAAGCTTATACTTTACAAAAACAGCACGGGCCTGACATTATTTTTAATAATTAAAAAATAAAATTTTGAACATCCCAGCCGGAGGAATAGATAACATAAAATCAAATGAAGTTTGAAGTTTATACCACATTGTGTGAAAACTACACGTATAATTTGTGGGTACTGCTAGAAACGACCAAATGATAATACCATGGTGGGTTTCCACTCAGAATATAGTAAAGTGAACTGAAGGATAGGTAATAAAGAGAGAGACGGAGTAATTTGTTCGGAATGGGAAGCGAGAGGAAGAGAGAAATGATGTTGAGAAAGAGAAAAGGATGAGGCAGGGATTACTCTGCGGAAATGATGGGGGAAGATTTGGTGGAGTGAGAAAGCGGGTGTGGTGAGGGCTAAGAGAGAGAGAGAGAGAGACGTAGAAAACGAGAGATAATTAGAGAACACAGCCATGCATCACGGAGAAGGCGACGCCAATTAAGGAGGCCAAAATGTTGGCCCTCGAATGGGAACGCTCTGGAAAAACCTGGCAACGCCTTCAACGAACGATATCGCGCGCACATTTGAAAATGCATAGAGGAATGACAGCCGGGGAATGGTGCTGATTCAGATTAAATGTTTAGTATAGTCAACTACTTTTGCGCATAAACAAATGCCACGAAAAATTTTATCAATGTAAACCACAAGTATAGCTAACTTAGCGGTACGTAATTTTTCACAATTGCTTAAGCTCAAATCACGATAAACGTGTCATAAAACAGGGCCAATTAATGTCTACACATTATTTGCGTAACCGTTTTAGACTGAGTTCACATGTAGGATATTTATAAGGCATTAAATGAAGGCAGATAAGTAGATGCATACATAAAAGATAATTTCACGAGAGGAAATTATTGGGATCATAGCATCAGCATCAAGTATGAAACACCTTGTTTTACAAAAACCTCCTACGTAAAAAATTTTACAAAACTTTTAAAAGTCAATTTATTCTACCTTAAGCCATGGGTAAAGAATCAATACAATGCACATGTGAAATGATATTATTATACTCATTGGGATAGTTAAAGAGAGGCGTTTGGTGTAGCACACAAGCATGGAGATTCCCAATGGTTCAGATAAGATATTGGGTGTATTCAATCATGTATAGAGAAGAGACCACTAATATTTTAATATCATTTCACCATTAGCAAGTCATACATGTAAATTAATAGTTAAAACTGACCAGTGTATTGCTCTCTAGTATCCAATGGCCGTAAAACAGACATTTTGAAATAATTAGGCAATGCAATGAAAATATTTCAATGAGACAAATATTTCAAAACATAACTAAGTAATACACATAAAAGTACCCTGACAAATCAAAGCACTGTAGCTGAAACCAGAAGTGTACTTTAGCTTAAGTGTCGAAAAGTAGTACGGAAATAATTATTTATTGATATAACAGATAACTTCAGGCTTGAGCATGGGAAAAATTTCCACAGTAATTTAGATTCTTTAATTTATGGGTATTTAATCTCACTCGACGCGATAAAAGAGGACATTTTTCTTCGCCAGTTTAAAAAATACCCGAATCACAATACATCCATCTCGGCACGTCATTTACGTAGTTCAGGGATAGAAATGGTCTCTACCTCTATCGATCGAAAAGTTTTCGACTCCGGAGAAAAAAAATCATTCCGAAGCCCAATGATCTACAATACATCCGTCAAAAAGAGATAACGGCCCCGCTAGTAGGCAAGGCTGTCACCCTTGTTTTTAGTCCACGAGATAAACCTACACGGACCTACATTTTTTTTCCTTTCCCCCCGCTCAGGGTTCGAATAGCACCGGAGGGTTGGGCCGAGAGTTGCGCGGACTAACCGTTAGTTTTGCGGTCGTCGAGATAAGCCAACCGGTGAGGGCAGCGGAGCTTGGGGAAGAGATAGAGAGACTTTCGCTTCCGTGTGCGGGAATGAATTTTATATTCGCCGCACACAGACCATGTCAAGTTTAGGGCTTCTTGAGGGATGGCCAGGATCGCAAGCAGAGATTAGGAGAGGGACTGGGATGCGAGAGATATTTGAGGGGCAAGGTGGGCGAAATGAAAAGGGAAAGGGGCCGACCGCGTTATCTGAGGAAAATGGGTGGTCCATGAGATGAAGGACACGTCGCCGGGCAGCAAGGAAAATCAAACTATACAACGGATCCTCAGTGCAGCAATGGGTACACTATCTTGTGGGTCATATGAGTGACTTCACGCACAGCTCTCTTGCTAATTCCTGCAATTCTAAGAAACATGATCAGCAAGAGAGTATGAAAACAAATGCCGAGAATTTCAGAAGCCATCCATTAAACGTTATTTATTCTCGGTAAATCTATTCATAAAATGGAAATAATAAAATTTAAAAAGAAAAAAAATAATTCGCAAATAAAAATTGGATAAGGCATTCTCTAATAGGTAAATATCTACTTAAAATAATTTCACTGCATATTTAATTTCGAAAAATCTCGCTACAACGTTCGCACGAATTAAAAAAGCTATGGATAAAATGTTGCATAATGTAAAATTATGCAAGTATATGCATGTTTAAAAATATTATCGTTTACTCTGATTGTAGGAGACATGTCGTTATTTCCTCTGCGTATTAATCATATATAACTAGCGAGGGAAATGGGTGGTCCATGAGATTCACGGTGAAGGATATGTCGCCGGGCAGCAAGGAAAATCAAACTAAGCAACGGACCCTCGGCGCATTAGTGACTGTATTTATGCAGAGCTCAGTTCCTAATGCCTGCAATTCTCAGTACTGTGTTCAGTAAGGGAGTATGATAATTATGTGGGTATTTTAGAAGCCATACGTAAGCTATATTTTCTCCGTGAAATTATTCATTAACTGGTAATAACTAAAGTAAAGAGTGAAAAAGTTTGAGTAAATGCGGAGGGGATAAATGCATTCTATGTAGTACGTAAAAATAGTTAGATAAACTGTTTCTTCAGCATTTTAATTTTTTTAAACTCGAAACAACTCGCTGCATTATGTAAAATTATGTACGGTCAGGACTAGATAACTACTGGCTATGAATGCAATTGTTGCAGACATATTTATATAGAACCATAGCGATTCTATACGTTTCCACAATGTTACGACTTTATACGTTTCCACAATTTTACTGTAATGGTGGAAGAAAAGCTATCAATTTATAGGCGCTTTAATCATGTATAACTAGTGTAAAAACATTACCATGCTCTCTGTAAAGTTTAATCTAAACTTTGGAGCCTCAGAGCGCTCGTTTAAGGCAGATAAAGTATTTCTGCATTTGTAAATATTAATATTATACTCTCAATTAATGAAGTACACGAGTACAATATATTCTACTGCAGTCTCTTTCTAATTTATTTATCGCTTACATTATCGTAAAACACCACGTTCATAAAGTAGGTCTCCTCCCATGTTGGCCCCAAGGAAGAATTTTTGGCTCACCACTACTTAGCCGCAGAGGAAACAATTGGGACTAATAGGGGAGAATAGATGAAAAATATAACAAAAAAACCTCAGGGATTAATCCGAGAGGAAGAGGTAGATAATTACTTGCGGGTGACGAAGGTTGGTGGAAGGGCGATAAGGCTGTGGTGAGATGCGGAACCGGATACGACGTCACCCTTAAAAGCTTTCTTTCGGAAGGAGACGTGTGTCCACGTCCACAAACATTTTTCCTCTCCGACTCCCTGTTCTTTTATTTCTGCCCCTATTGTCTCATGCCATCCCTTCCCGCCCTTCGGAAACTACACCGCCTTCAGCCGGGAAACAAAAGACAGACTGCCCCGGGGACTCATAGGAAACAAAACCCAACGCTCCGAGGAAGACGCGATAGGGGAGATGCGAGATGTTAGTGTTGCGAGCGATGGTAAACAGACTGGAGAAGTCGACTGGGAATTCATGGGGTTGACCAGCCAAATCGACCTGCTGCGAAGATAAACGAAAAGATTTCTTTTTTTTTAGAATCAACGAAGGAGTGGGATTGTTCGAAAATATGGAATTCATTTTGATTTTGCTTGGTAATACAATCACTGCTGCGCCAATGAGCAGTGATTCTTCCATAAACACCATTAGTTCAACTGTTATCATCCATTCCACGCTTAGATTTCATTTATATTTAATTCAGGTTTTTTAGAATCAAGGAAGGGGTGTGATTGTTCGAAATGGTGGAATTCATGTTGACCGTGGTGAGAATCACTACTGTTTCAACTTTCATCACCCACACCGCTCTTGGATTTCAGTGACTATGAAGTTTGACAGCTTAAAAGAGATGAAGTCTTCACGGGAAATCAGCCGGAATAAGGACGGACATCGCTGCCAAGGCAGCAAGGGAAAAAGTATTTGAGATATAAGGTAAGAGAAGATATCAAAATCATGGTTTCCTTTCGCGTAAAAGAATCAATAGATTTTCGTGTTACATGTTTATCTACAACGTCGGGCATAATACAAAGTCGAAAAAAACATTTCTAGTTACTATCATAAGGAGAAAAACATTTCAGGAATGAAAAGCAATTTATGCAGTTCATTTCCCAGGTTCATCATCATTCAATCATTCAATTCTCAACCATAATCACGGAACAAAAGGGATTTAATTTCCTAGGCAGTCCCAAACTCATCTTTAATCGTCATCTCTTTGTCACTCATATTTCCCCTCAGCGCAACTCCGGTATTTATATGATATATATATAAAAGGCTCCGCATATAACAAGATCCGCTCCAACGCTCTTTCATATATGAAATTACAAAAGTTAATTTAAGAAGGCTATTCCCAAGTTAACCTCTTGATTTCAGTCTTCTGTATTTTTTCATTTCCACAATGAAGATATTTACATCGACCAGAAAATACTTGTGAAGCATTGGGCTGGTGTTGGTTAAGTATACAAAAATCCTATTCTAAAAACATATAAAATGGAACCGTATCGCTTAAAATGTTTGCGTCCCACACACCTTGCCTTAATCACTAACTTTTCGTGACATGAAGGGATTAAGCATAAAAATTTTCAGAGAGTCATAATATTACTCCATCCTCCTACTGCATAGCGGAATTCAATTTGCTCAGCTAAGCGAGAGCCGTTACGTCTTACAGCGTAGGACTAATAAGAGAAAAATTAAACGCACTATCACGACCGTAATGGCACGTATATACCTCCATAACCTCCCTCTAGCTAAAGCACTCAAGGGCTTCACCAATCTCGAACGGCTAATGAAAATTCTCTCAGTACACCATATTCCTCTGATCACTTCCACCTCAGTAACGACATCCATCCGCAGCCAATGGGCCTGTGCTGCAGCAGCTGCAAAGGCAGTGTAATCTTTCGGTCTCTTTTGTCATAAAACTATGATATTACTCCCCCGTTACCGAATATCATGACCATTTCGCTCTATCGGAACCACTCGAGTCAACTCGAATTTCGGAGGAAAATTGGCTATGCCGTATTCATCTGATCACTTTCGGCGTTAGAGTGGCGAACAAGAGCAGCTTCTATTCACAGTCAATACACTGCCGCTGAAGCAGTATCCCCTGGCCGTGGGATATTCCAATAACTTCGCTAGGAATACGGTAATGCACGGCCGTTCGTGACTACATTTACCAATTCAAGGGCACGTGCTACCTCTAAAATGCCAGTATGAACTGAACTCGCCTCTTTCCCGCGGTATCTTCAACGACCGCACCGTGTTTACACTAATTACCACCCAAATATGACTCTGTCAACCTTTCTCTTGCATTCCCACGAATGCGAAAATTTTCCAAACGCACTTCTGTCGGACCAGTCACCTCCTCACCTTTCGGATATAAACTCCTTTAACTCGTCCCTGAAACCCCTGAGAAACATGAGAAATCACTATCCCTCAGAATGTCAAGGACTATATTTACAGTGAAGTGTCGTCCATTAACTGCGTTGCCGTGGCGAGGAGTTCCGGGGTTAAAAACTAGGCAATCCCTAGGCAGCACCTATGTTTTGATGACGTTTTCTATCGATCTCGGCCCAGCCCATCAAGAAAATGATGGCAATCTACGTCAGCAAAACGCTGCTATATAATTCCGTGAATATATCAAGTGATGAAGGAAGACCACAAAATCAGGCAGAGGTTGAAGGCAGAAAACAAAGACAAAATCGGGAATGTAGGTTAAATCGCACTATAGGTGAAGATAGTCACGTATCAGACGTCACCAAAGCTTTGATGCATAAATATCCAAGTGTATCCATCTTAATCTTTGAGCGTTTTTTCGCAGAAAAAAATCATTTACACATTTTATGCACTGAATGAAAAACGAGGAAAATTATCGGTTAAGAATGAACATATGCCTCTGAAAATGTAGGGATCACCTACCAACCAGTGCCGCTCATGAAATTGCTTTGTCCGACCACGACCGCGAATAGTTCGCCCAAAGAGTACACGCAGGTGCCGCGACGAATTCAGTGACCCCGTGACAGGACAGTGAACCCCAAACGGCGATGGCTCGAACTGAAGGGGAGGCATTTGGAAGCATAGATTACCAGATCGCTCGTTGCACAATGTTTATGCAGAGGAAGTGACTTTGATTTTTTTCTTACGTGATTAGTAAAATCTCAGTTAATAACGGAGTTATGCACATTAAGGAAGATGAATCAATCAAAAGGGGGAAAATACATCCGAAAGCTATGGGTAGCTTTATTCCTCTTCTGAAGCTCCTAATGCACTTTAGATTCCATCCACAAGTCCCAAAAAAGGGTCACTTGTCAGTCACTACTACTGAAAATAAAATGATACCTGCTTGACTTAAGGTAATCAATATATATGGATGAACTTCTAGAGCATTGACGAAAATTTTCATTATTAGGTTAAAAGATCATGAAAACTCTGCAACACTGTACCAATTCACACTGGAATCATGTTCAAGTTAATACATATGGATTCTGATTTAAAATAAGTCATTTGAACTACACGAAACGTTTTTATTGGACAAATGCAATTAAACCTGAAAGTTACAACACATTCTAAAATATCCTTACATACAGTACATGTACGTATGTACATACTCACTACAGTAAAATTAATAAATTAATGATTACAAAACATTTTACAAGCTAAATTAAATAAGTTTGGCATTTAAATTGGATAAAAAAATAATTCCACTGGCAAAATCCGATTGAATGAACTTCTATCTCTTTGAAATAAATGTAAAAAAAGAACTAATAAATGCCACGTTAAGGATAGCATAAAAATGAATCCGATAATCGAGCAGAATTTGAATTGGTGATACAGCCTAAACCCTAGATATTTTGATCACACCTTTTCCATCGCCACCCGGACGTATCAGCCGTAACACCAACATAAATTTTCAAATGAATATATTGATATAGAGCCACTTTAATGAGTTGAATTACTATTTCACAAGAAATTTATTTCATAATTTGGTATCCAAGGTGCTCTCCAAAAACGCCTCGCAATAAACTTCTGATACTGAGTTAGCTAGTTACAATTCGGGGTTCCTCACTTGAAATTTAAATGCAATTTCTGCCTATTATAAATTTTGATCATCTCTGGTCATGAAATGGATGCTAATCGGAAAGTTTCCTGGAGCGCCAAGATATTCATAGCAAAAGACGGCGATAGCGAAACAAGATAAGCTGAAGTTCTTGTGTACATGCAAATCGCATGCATGAAATAAATTTTCCTACGACTAACTCAAGCCACGAAATCAGTCAAACGGCGTGCTCTTGACGGGTTTGTGAGGCTCTCCGAATTTCATTTGAATATTTAACCTCTACAGGAGAGCAAGCGTAGACGTGAATTTAGATACCGTACGTACCGAGGAAATAAGACTGCCATTAAAGTAATTCTTAGGCAAGACGTTACCTTAGGTAACACATTAATTTGTTAATAAGGTTCCTAAGATGATGTAATAGGTTGGCATTTCTGTGACCATTATATATACGGATTTAATAATAAATGCTGGAACAAGGGAATAACAATCAGTCAATAATTAGTTTCGCGTCGAATATAATCGAAATACAAAATAAAAATAACGATGTCACGTTGAACATAAAACACTATAAAGTTTTACAAAGGGTCTTTAATGAAGCGTATATAATACAATATATATAGACATTCATGAATAATGTATATAGACAGTCAGTAAGAGTGCAACATAACCTGAAATTCGGTTTTTTGCTCATTAGACTCAAGAATTCATGCGAACGATAGTTAAAAATAGCGTATTGAATGGAAGAATAATTAATAAATGCATTAAGAAAATCAGCATGTCAGAAATATGTTTGAAATGAACCGTCGAATCATCTACTTGAGTTTACAATCAAATTATACCATTACATTAATTTCGAATATATTGCCGTAAATTAAAAATGAAGAATTAAGAAGAAATGTCTGACAAACAACATGAAAATGAAAGAATTTAAATAAAATTATTGTGGAGTAAAGAGGATGGGCTATTGAAACGATAAAACGAATGACAAACACAGACAAGACACCTCCGTTACATCAATGAAAAAATTGAATAAAACGAGCCGTCGACGGATAGTATAATGCCCTAAACGAGAAAAGTTAAATCATGCATTAATTGCTTTCATAAATTCATTTGAATAAACTGTAATGATTGAGTGGATAAATATTTATCAAACTACTATTTCACTGCAATTTAAAAATCTCTCGTATATTTTTCCACCATTACTAATTTTGCACGAATAAAAACTCGCGAAGTCTGGTTCCACTCACTTTCCAAATAGATTAATTAGTATATCAAAAAAATTAAAAGCTAAATTATTAAATGAACGGAATTTTTAGATCGGAACTAATTCTTTATTGGGCAAAATCCGGTATAATATTTTGAAATATAATTTGCGTCATTTAACATGACATTTCATACTCATGTCTACAAATGCGGAATACACAACGGAAATATATTATTAAGGCTGGATTTTAAAATGGCAATCTATAATATTATGCTCGCAAATGATCAATTTTCAAAATTAGTGTAAAAATAGATAATTCCTGGTAAATGTTATACGTTTTCAAAATATCGCAAACATTGCGCTAAGTTTGGGGCGAGAATAATCTTTTTCAATAGCAATAGCGTCTCTGAAGAACAATGTCTCATGATTGATATAATTTCAAATGATGCATTCTTAAATGAAATTGCATAACAATCTTTTAAAGACCCATTTTAGAATATTTTATATCTGTAATACATTACTTACAAAAACTTCAAAGCGTCGCAGGGTAAGTAGCATATGCTGCCCTCCTGGTTCATTAACTCACCTGAAAAGATAAAAGAATAGATAATTTATTTAGAAAGAAAATCACGTATTTAATAAAATTAAAAACATTTTTATACAGAAATAGCCTAATCATTAATGTTGTCAATAAATAATTAAAATATTAGTGAAATCTTTAATTAAGTGAACCGTAATCTATTCTAAATGTAATTTCCATACATCCAAGAGTCTCATTCCTACTTCGAAGATGTTAAATCACTAATTTAGCCACTTCAGTGAATTCATATCCTAATTTTTGGATTATAATGTCCTCTGACGAGGATCAAACACATTTACTGGCACTTATGGTCGAAGAGACTCTATGGAATTATTCTCTTGATTATATTGATATTATAAGTGAAAGAACTATCTTTTACTTTTGAAACTCGATGCATTAATTAATCTAGGAAAGGGCGCGAGAACAAGCCCTTCAAATGCGGGGGGATTGGTATCATCGCGAGCAGAAATGAATGCCTAAATAGATGGCAATATCAACCGTTATAAAATCTTGAGACAAAGAAGGCGATTAACTTGGATTTTCTCTATTCAATGTCCATCATTACATATATTATACATCATTCTATGTATTCTATACATATTACCATACATCAATCTCTTGGATGCTAAAATTTTCATTTGTACATAGGTTTAAAGTGTAAAACCTCAATAACAAATGGAAAAACGTGAGCGTGGGATAAATTCATTCTTGGGATGAGACTGGGAATAATAAGATCAAAAAAGATTACAGCTACGGAAAAACGAAATAGCTCGGAGCGTTATCTAATGCTCTCGAAGGAACTCATCCAGATAAGAGTGAGCATGGGATACAGTTGGGATAAAAAAATAGAGTTTCGAGCCGGGTTCTACAAATACGGAGGAAAAAATGCTGCGTTTCTGGATAGCTAGGCTGGCTTTAAATGCTCTTTCCACTGGCGCATGGTCTGACATTCCCATTGCAGAGCCTCCATCGGAGAAGTATAAATGCAAACGAGGCAACGTCAATGATTCGTGCGGATTGCATACCGAATCCCCTTCCCAGTCAATGCCAACTCATCCCCATGCATTTCCAAAAGCAAGACTACACCATGAAAACAACCTAACGCTGTTGAAAAAAAATAGACATTAGTCCTAGGATGCGATATGATCCCTCATGTCTGTACGAGAAAGAAATGAATCGCTTCTGTACGCTTGGAGAACGGCATCCAGGGAAAACGACAGCACAAATGTTAGATTTGCAAGCTACAAGCGGGAATTATATTGTTCATCATTTCATCGATTTAAATGTGCAGCTGATCGGCAGAAATTTAAAATATTTCATGAAAATCAGGTCAAAAATTCAAGTCAGGGGACAAATATTTTTAATGCTAAGGAATTTGGTATTATTCTACGCATTATCTACTGAAGTGAAATATTTATAAAAATTTAGCCCAACTGTACTTTTCTAACAAGTTGTTTACAAATTTTACAAAGAGACCAAAAATCAAAGTTTGTTAAATCGCATTAATGTTAATCGCAGTTGGATCAACGGTGAGGGTAGTGAGAAAGTCCTAAATATGGTGATGAAAAAAGAGGTCTCTTGAAAACCTAGAAATGACTTAAAAATTCCAGTTACAACTCTTCGACTACATGATGAGAAAATATGATGTAACGAGGAAAATCCTTCATGATGAACTGGATGCGGCGCACGGTAAAGCTATGCTCAGTTATCAATGATGCTACAGAGAATATGTTCACGGGAAGCTAAGCTGAAAGGAGAGCCGCGTTTAACCAATTTCGCGATTGTTCACCGGTAATGAAGACACAAATGTGAAATTTAAAAACGTGATAAATATGCAGTACCAGATCCATGCTCAAAAAGTGAGTAAAATACATTCACAATTGTTGTAGACAAAAATATCAAGCTTGCAATTGAATACTTGAGTAAATAATCACAACCATCGTGTGTAATCTCCGAATTAGCGACGCCATTTATAGCACGATCGTTTCAAGAACCCTCCCCACCAATGTCTTGAGATTACTTATGCATATACGTCCTGATTTTATGGAAGCAGAATGATGCATAGACTTGCTACATCAACTTTAATGTAAGAGGTAGGAATACAGCTCGTATAATTAAGTAAAATTAAGTCAAGAAATGGAGGATGGATAAAAGGTATGGTAAACAGAATTACGTGCATTTCAATAATTCGGTGTCCATCGAAAGGGACTCGACCAATCAGACCCAAAGTCGCAATTCCGTAAAAAATGTTGGAAGAAGGAATGGAATGATAATTTAAAATGAAAAATAATCTTTTCCCAATAAGCTATAAGTCAATGTTGAATAAGAACACGCGAAAGTTTACGCTCACTATTCATGAGTGGTGACGTCTTTAGAATTTTGGAAGATTTACTCAATCAGTTGGACCTTTCACTTAGGGAAGGGAATATATCTATCGGAATAGTCTAAATTAAAACAAACCACGCGAGGCCTGAGCAAAATACTCAGGAATAGCAGAAAAGCGGTGCCACGCACAGCTTGTGGCTTCATTACCTTAATTGCTTTAGGGCTAAGATCATCAATTTTTTGCCACAAATGGCTCGGAAAGTAGGCGACATCTAAAAACAAAAAAAATCGGATCCCTTTATGCACAAATAATCAAAAATTCAAACGCATATGTGAATGAGCGCATCGGCAAAAATATTTGGATAGATGACCCATCTACTTACATAAAAAACTCTATGGATCGAAAAATTCAAACCTTAGTATAAAGCCAACGTAGTTCGACACTTGAAGAAAAAGAACAAACAAAATCGAAGGGTGAAGCACTTTCTGAAGAGTCACCACTGCGGAATCAAGGAGGATTTTCCGGACTTCGGCGAGAACTACCAAGTACGGAATCGGTCGCTAGGCGGAAAGCGGCCTGAGCATCACCCCCGAATATATCCGGGAGTAAGTGGGTAAGTATTGAAAAGACCATCCTTGCTAAACCGTCCCACTGTGTGAGACGCCCCCCCTCACTTATCCGGCCGAGAAAAAAAAAGACGGGAGAGAAGCTGCCGGGTCGTCAATCTGCGAAAGGCAATCAGCACCAGACCGCCGCAAGTGGTCCCACTTCACTCCAAGCCCCTCTTTGCCGCGAACTTCAGGGGGTGGGAGACCAACTGGAGAGACGATTGGGAGACGCGACGAACTGAAACGATGGCTCTCCGTTTGGTAGAGGAGGTGGAGGGATTGGAGGTGTCGCTGCTGCTGCTGCGGTGTATTGGGAGATGGATCCAATAGATTTCCGTGAGATGAGGGGGAGAAAGTAGGTGTGATGGAACCTCTCTCTCTCGGGAAAGAGGGGGGATGGTGTGCAATTGATAGCCAATAAGGCGGAGAGAAGGAAGGGATTCGGGTTTGAAAATTTACTTCCTACTGAGAAGGAAACTCTCCTTGAATTCATGAATAAGGAAATAAAATTTACTTACTTTCGTAGATTCCACTCATAATTTCTATCGATCGCGGTTTTCGATACAATGCACCTTTATAAAAAAATTGCTTTTTTTGCGTCGGCGAATATTCGCAATTTTATTGTTTTTGAAGTCATTTCACAGGGGGGTAAGTTATAAGCATTTATGTAAATTGGGTAAAAGAGAGTAAGTTTCCAAGCCCCTTCATGATGTGTACAAAGTCTAAGAAAGAAAACAAAACACGCAGAATAAATAACACGAAACATAAGTGGCCGTAAAATTATTTATACCGAAAATTAAGGAGCCATAACCATTAACAAGGTCACATTGTCAGGAAAGAGGGGAGATAGTGTTCAATTGATAGTAAATAATGTGCAATAATAAGGGGAGGAAGGTATTCTGATTTGAAATGTTTCCTCCTGTTCCGGAGGAAACTGCTTGAATCCTCGAAATAGGTAAAAGAAAACTTTGCTTCGTAGATTCTACACTTTGATTTATCGACCATGCATTCGATACAATGAGTCAATGCGATGAAGACTTCTGTGTTAAGAGCTGTATATTGATATTGATGTGAACATGTTGAAACCGGTTGATCAAATTAAAAAGTATGGGAAATCACAACTGCTGTTTTTATCATTACTATAGATGGATTTCTACGGAGTGAACTTGTAGACTATCAATCTAATGCGAACTTGATTTTTTGAAATGGCTAATATTCGCTATTTCATTATTTTTTGAAGTTATTATACGACGGAGTAAGTTATAAACATTCGTGTGGATTGAGAAAAATCGTAAAAATATCCACAGAATGGCAAAATAATAATAATACAAAACATGTGTTGCCGCGGAAATCATTAATGTCGAAAATCAAGGAAAATTCATAATCCGATTCTCATTGCGTCGAAACTTGGTCTTAAAAGATAAATGTGGAGAACGCTTAGCAGAGTTTCTTTGACAAATTAGCGATTCCACAAAGTGAAATAAAAATATGTTGGATAGGGAAAGTAGCGAGACTAATTGGAATAAATCTGCCACATACAAAAAGGTGCTAATCAAGTGATGTGTCCTCGCAGTGAACGTAATATTGGCGGGCTTATGTGATAAAAATACAAAGTAAATCTACTCAGGTGAGGTCATATCTCTAAACAAAACCATGGTAAATGCTATTTATTATTAGTAAATTTAGACGCTGGGAAATCAATAATTTTATTTTCAAGCTACACTTGCGAACCCTATATATTTTAAATAAATCGCACGCATAGGTTAGACTTACCAAGGATTGTAAAGGAGATCAAGTTTAACATGCGACCTCTTTAGATTTTAGCTACGAGAAAACAGTAGAAGTGAGGGCTGGCATACAAATTTAAAACTTTTTCAAAGAAGGACCGAAAATCCTCTACCATGAATTAAAGGCAAAATTAGATTGAAAAACGTAGACACGTGATAGATCTGAGAATTACAGTCGAATTAAAAAGATATGCAGGATATATTTTGGTCTGATTATCTGTCTTGTTAGTAATAAGTTTTTCTACTACAATTTAGGTGAGTAATTCGCACTGAGAAACAAACGAAAATAAAAAGCGGTAAGGAATTTATGTTTTCAGTGATGTGAAGTGACGCAGTACTCGGAAGATCTAATTGGAGTGGGAATTATCTCACTAGAGTGAAGTATAAGATGTTAGTTAGGGAGTTTCAGAAAACGTGGCGCAAATATTCATCTCGCTTAGCATCAAATTCGGAGAGTGGCCGCCATAAATAAGAGTGCAGGGATACGTCCGTTCCATTCCCGAAACCATTATCCACCGATCTTATTTTCTTTTACCTCTCTTTTCCCGACTAGTGGGAAAAATAAATTGCCCACCCTATAGATATTGAATCTCGAGATTGAAATGATTTATCCGACTCCGATTACTACTTCTCTGAGAGGCAGTCGGTCGATTTTCCATCCATTCTTCTCAGATTGCGGAGAGGCACACATAAAGTAAGTATAATTGAAGTCTTTATCTCATTTCACGATCCATTTTGTGATAAATTTCATTCCCAGGGAAAATAAAAATTCTTTCAACGTGGAAGATAACAAATCACCAGCTATTTCCAGCGTAGGAAATAAATGAATTTCTTCTGGAAAAGGCAAAACAAACTATGAGCGGCTGAAATAAAGTCGACTCGCATAATTATTCGTCTCACCTTCAATATTATATGAATTAGGAATATGAAATATATAATAGGATAAACGTACAATCATGTAAATTCGAGCGAAGAAATTGCAATAATTTAATTGCTATAAAAATTGCTATAATTAAATAATTAATAAAGGTAAGCTTTGCCTTTAAAACGACCTTCATCCGTTTTTTAATAATAAATTCATCGCTAAAAAATCACTGAAAATCAGGAAATTAAGTCTCTTAAGCGAGCACTCTTTCTCTCTCTCCCTCTCTCTCTCTGCTTTTAGAAATATTGATTCAATCTCCCTTCAAATTTTGTACTATTGCCCCTGGTTCAAGCAAGCACAAGAGCTGTTGATAAGGTTCGAGATAATTGGAGTTAGAATGGAATAATTGTATAGAAAACATGACAGATAATCAAAATAATTGTTCATTTCCTCTTTGAATTGTATAAAATTTAAATGAACTCCGAAATCAAGTGGTCGGCATCATTCCTACACAATGTAGCACTGTCATCAAAATTAACTTCCGATTTTCAAAGAATGGGTAATTTTTATAATTTATTACCAGTAGTAGTTTTCCGAAAAAAAGGTTGGAATAAAAATAAACTAACGAGTAAATGGCGATTAGTAAAGAACCGTGTGAAATAGTAAATAATGAGGCACGTTTTTGTAAAAGGCAAATAAAGACAAGCCATTATGAAGATATATAATTTTCACAGTGAGATTCAAAAACGTGGGTTGAATGACAAAATCGTTGTTAAGGAACGTAAAAGAATGTGTATCAATGTCTATGTCAAAAATAATCGTACAATGAGATCTATAATATTTTAATATTTCTCATTGTCAATAGATGATTATCACTGAAAAATCCGTATGTCTTCCCAAGTGCCACATTAGGGGAAACGAGAGCATGCGTTAGAACAGATCTACAATCTAGTCTGGGGGCAGCTGGGAGCGAAGGATCGGTTCACCACAGGATACGGGGACACTGGAAACGTGCCGTCTACCCACGCAATGTGAACCAAAACCATTCATACCCGTCAAGCACAACTCTCGACTGCTCACTGCTTCAGGGCCGAGGAGGAAGGGGTGGCTTAATTTCTCGGCGAACTACTGAGGACGGTTTGTAGGGCGGCGGTATGGGTATATATCATGCGGATGAGGAATGGTGGAATGCTTGGGCGGGAACGAATACTTTGGTGCCTCGCAAAAATAAAAAGAAGGGACTACGGAAGAGTGAAGGTTGCGGGAGGTCACCAGACAAAAGGAAGGGTATGCTGGAAAAAAATAACGAAAGTGTAAATGGCACAGATGCATTTACACAACATCCTTTTGGGTAACAACGACAATTAAAAATGTATATATTAGTTCACAATAAATTTGAATGTTGCTGCACAAAGACTATTATAGACAGGTTCACAAATCACTTACTGTCGCACCTATGATTTATCTTTTGCTCAGCAGTTGTTGCTATACAGAAATATAAGGCAGTTTGAAGACACTTCAGGTTAAATAAATTTCCATACACGGTGATTGATCTTTGTTATCAATTTTTACTGTGATCCCGTGAATCGAACAGTTTTTCTGCTGTTAGCGTAAACATCGAGAGTGTAGTTAAATCGTTAATGCTTAAGTGTAAAATTTTACAATACACAGCATAAAATTAATTAGCCGTAGCGACTTTGATCTCGCTTGGTTATTTGAAATCAATTTTTTTTATTTATAAAAAAGGCGCAAGTTTAATGGGCGCAAGTTTTTTTATCATGAGTGACGAGGCTCTGTTGAAAATCATATAATAAAAATCCAGAAACTTGCGAATTAAACAGAGATTTGCAGCTTCCACAGAAAAAAAATGAAAAATAATTTTATCAATACAACAACGAGAAACAAAATTTTCAATAGGTACCCAGTAATCCTTGGGTTTTATCAAATTTAAATGCAGGGCAATACTAGCTTTTGTTAATGCTTTGTATATTAAACGAGTCGTATAAAATTTTCCTAACTGATGAAAATCTTCCATCTGTCACATGCCTTCTATAGCACTTCGAAGCAGTAACGCCAAACCTCTACCTAAATTTTAGTTTTCACTCTTCTAGGAATGCCTTTTTTTAAAGACTCCCGAAACTGTAAAACACATTTTTTTGCACTCATCTTTCACTTACTCTCTCCTCCAGCTATCACTTGTTTACCTACTGTCACAAAAACTTTTCCCTCCATAATATCACTATCATAAACTCCATAGTTAACCGTTTTCAGACAACCATTCCATTTTCGTTATAAAAGATCATAGGATTTCCCGGCGAATGATATTAATAAAATCTTCTCGGGTTTGTGAGAGCCAGTCCAAAATACTTCGGCAAGTCTTAGCACTGATGTCGATCAGGGAGTTTCTCATCGTAACGTTGGCCTTGAATTGCGATAAGGCCTGGTTACACGATACATTAACACGTACAAGTTAATGCCTAAATGTATGAACGCGTGAATGAACACGAAAATGCACCGTATAACCACCCGACTTGCTCGAATGCAAGAACGGGAAATGGGACCTGTTCTAATTTGGTTCATGCATTAGTACATTTTCCGTTCCGGTCCACCAAATACATTCACGCAAACAGACATTAACTCGTACATGTTAGTGGAACGTGTAACCCGGCCTCTATCAAGTGCCAAACCCGAGAAGATTTTATCATCGACGTTATATTTTCTTGTGTCTACGATATGTTCAATTTTGGCTGCTTTTGGATAATAAAGTTTATTTTGTAGTAAATCATTAATATAAATGTTATATTAAATGACCTTGCATCACAGGAAGAGGATTAATGACAAAGATAGTGTTGGAGCGAATAGTTCGGCGCCCTGGGATAGTAGAAAGGAGGAACAATGGAAGAACGGGGATGCGGGGAGTGAGCAATCCGAACGAGAATAGAAGTGGAAGATGCTAGGAATTTGGAGAGGGAGCATACACACATCTATATGGAAGGATGGAATTGATATGAGGAGGAATCTGGGAATGGTGGTGGGGGGGATCTAAGTTCCGCGGAATGAGCGCTTGGGCGGTGTGGGTCGCAGAGGAATGGGAACGGAGCCTTCGGAATGTAGATGCATCGTAAATGCGAGAGATGAGGGAGTGAATGTGGGCGGGGTGGGACATTACCAGAATGAGAGGGGGGGGAAGTTCATTGTGGAATGCCCCGGGCTGGAGGAGAGAGCGAGTCGCAAAAGGGCTGATGGGATGCGGACGGGATCCCGAGGAGAGAACGATGGGATATATTACGAGCAAAAGATGGGGAGGGAGGAAGAGAGATGGAGAGAAATGGAATGGGGAGTGAAGATAGGAGTGGTTTAAAGTGGAATGATGGAGAGCCAACCTCTACACGTACCACACACCTGCGAGTTATTCGTTGAGTGTTTGCTTTTTTGTGTCTGTTCTTAGGCACAACCCAAGTCATTAAAAACAGCTTAACGACAAGAAAATCGAGAGTTGTTTTGCTGTCAACTAATGTTTTAGTTTTCAATTCACAGATGTTGTCATAACCTCTCTTTTTTACAGAAATTCTAACTATATCGTCAAAATAAAATGCATAGGCACATTCTAGGCTAGTCTTTGAAAATATAATGTTGAAAGATAGTAAGGAGGATACAGAGGAGACATCGATGACATATACCACGAGTAAAAGATGGAGAGGGAAAGAGGGAGATAGAAAGAGAAATGGGATGGGAAATGAATATGGAGGTGGTTGAAAGTGGAATGATGTAGAGGAACCTCTACCCGTACCACAGACCTGCGAGTTATTTGTTGAGTGTTTGCCTTTTTGTGTTCTTAGGCACACTACAAGTCGTTAACTACAGTCACATGACAAGAAAATCGAATTACGATTGTCTTTCAATTTAATGTCTCGTTTTCGATTCACAACTATGCTCATAACATCTCTTCTTTTAAGAAATTATCATCTTACCGTCAAATTTAAACGCATACACTTATTCTCTTTTTTGAGAAAAATAATATTGAAAGATAGTAATGAAGGTACAGTGGAGTGATCAAAACCGCAACATTCCTATATGATAACCCTGTATTTCTCCAGCTAAATGAGGATATTTTTCAGCCAAATATACACCCATCAGAGCCTACAAGGAAGCAATAAAGGTGCTTGCGGCCGGTGTTACCTTGGCGTCACTAATACTTAGTTATTGGTATTTTTCTCATTTATACTCCACGTGATAAGTCATAAATTTCTCAAATTTTTAGCTTATAGTTCACCCATTGCCGATGATAATCTTTTATGTATAACAAGTTGAAAGATGGAAGAGTGGATAGAGCACTGGGATTATGATTACGGGGTCCGTCGTTCAAAATAGGGATTAAGTCATAGATTGCCACTATAGCGAGCGTGGAGCGTGGAGTGTATATAGAGCGAGGTGGCCCAGGATCTGCCCCATGTACTGAATGTGTGTAATTATACGTCTGTAGCTTGGACCGCGGTGAGCTCTACCGTCAACTAACAAAAACCAACCTTCTACTTGAAACACTGAGCGAGTAAAAATTAAGTGGCGAAAAGAGGGATAATTGGGGAAATATCCAATTTATACATTTTCTCATGGTGTAATCTGAAAGACGGAAAGTAGGTGAATCCAAGAAGGGAGAGTTATGACGAGAGAATATGCCTACTTCTCCATCATCACAATCCTCGCAGGTTATTTGCCGGGTTCACACCTCAGAAGTACTGAAGTGCTCAAACTCTTAGCCATCGAAGTTGGCATTTTGTCAAGAGTTTGATTAAACGAGTGGACTTCTAAGTGGAAGAGTTGGTTTAATTGTGCCCCTTGCAGTAACGGCAATAATGCTTTCTCCTTGAAATTTCTGCTGTAATTATCATGACGCGCCGGAGGTCATACGGAGACTTGGAGAACTTCCTCCTGTTCCATAAAAAAACAATTAGTGATAAATTGAAAACTTCTAATTAATTCTATTTAACTTGATCAACGCAGAAAAACATACGATTAAATATCAAAATACATCTAATAAGACAACTAGGACAACATAAGCGAAAATGACGTCCTATTTACTTGAATTCGTTTGATGGCGTTCTTGAGCCCATAATTGTCTAAAATTAAATAATGTTCACCTTCTTTGAAGTATAAACCCAAAAATACCCGTTTTCTTTGGACAGTGATGAAAATGGACGGACCGTGTAATCTAAAAATAACAAATTAAACTTAATTTTCCCCATATAATGAAAAATATTAAATGATATCATATTCTTGTACTTCAAAACAACCGTGCTTTTAGAGGGGACCTTGTCTAACTGACGAAGCGATTTGTCAAGATAATTCAAGGGGTCAGGGAGACGGAATTGATGTAAGAGTAAAAAATCCAAGGTCCAACGGTGAAAAGAGATGAAAGGTTTATTAATTATCCACACGTGCATACGCTTCACTTGGGATCTCTCTTTTGACGGAAGACCGTTGGCGTGGGACGAAAAAATAAGGCAGAGATAAAACATCCGAGGGGATTAAAGATTAACAAGCATCCGACTGCACAAGCACGAGCAGCCAAACGAGGGCAGCCGAGGGATTGCAGTAAAGGAAGTGATGCGGACTGCATTCCGAACTTAATCTGCGGTCGCTAAAAACCGCGTCAGGTGAGAAATCAAGTCTCCGAGAGCCGCGTTTGCTGAGTTTCCTTCTGTCTGCCATAATTTTTTTTGCAAGGTTTGCAAATAAATTTTGCACCTCGCACATCATTTAGAGTATATTTTTTCCAGGTGGCGTTGTTGCCATTCGGAGTGGATTGCAGGATGAGGAAATTTGGGAGGAGTGCTGAGGTTAGGTAAGGGAGGGAGTAGCCACGAATCAGCTCAGCGCGGTTCGGCCGGTTAAGCGAGGTACAAATTACGAAACGCTTAATTACCTCTCGTGGAAGCCACTGGAATGCTTATTTCCCGCAAATTCATCACCACTGCAGTGAAATTGGCGAAAATAAATGCAAAACACTAGTCTAAACTATCCTTTTTGAATTACGGTTGCCAACTAGATGACTTGACTACAATGAAGCAAAAGAAAATATTTGAAAAATAGATTTCACGAAGAATTATGGAGCTCAGAATGTAAAAAGTGTTAGTATTATGACAATCATTCACGTTCAGCTTTACATTTATCATAGTCTGTAAAAAAACAGAATACAAATTTCTACCATATTACTACCACAGAAATTAGTCCTTACTACTCCATAATTAGTCATACAAATTAGTTCAACCATTTTTTAATACGTGAAAATTTTAGTTCATGATAAGCTCCCATCACAAAAACAAATGATAACAAGAATAAAATGTACTGTGTGCAAAGGGAAATGAATACCAGAAATCCCTACAATCATTAATTCATTACCTTGTTATTAGATAAAAGGTTTTTTTCTTTAGAAGATATCTAAACAGGAGTGTGAAAGCTACAAATATTTTTACACTCATAATAGTCACTCTGAGGGAATAAAGGCACGTTATGTACCACTGCTTAACAAATAATCATGTCTCTACAAAGTATCGTATGTGTCACCGTTTGTCACAAAAAATAGTCTCCTTCGAATTTCAATAAAAATATTAATAAATGGTTTTTAAACTTCATTTGTATTGATACGAAATAATGTGAAGTGCGTGCATAGCCGGAAACATCTTAAATGAAAACGCCCCGATATTCAAAATTTGAATTACTATGCAAGTAGGTACTCTAATTGAAATAATTCAAGTGTCAAAGTTCATCGCATCACCAGATTTGACCTAGCAACAGCTGTCAGCGTCGACCGATCAATACTGGGTAACATGAGTAGGGGAAGGTAGGGTAAGATGACGAACTTAAGCTTCAGATTTTTTCCCTTAATTTATTAAGAGGTTTAAAATCCTAAAATTCGAAAGGACAATTCTTTCAACCTTTATGTTTAATAAAAAAAATTGGTACCACGTATTCCTCTCTGGAATTATGAAAAATATTTCACCAAAGTAAAAGTGTAATTTTCGTCATCTTACCCCACGCGTGGGGTAAGATGACGAATGGGGGTGGGTAAGATGACGAACAGATAAAAGTAGTACGTTAAGATGGAAAAGTTTTATTTTAAGGATTCAGAAAAACATTTAGCTTGCTAACCCTTAATATGAATTTTAAAAAGTCAAAGTTTAAGCACAAAAATATCAAGAACCGGTCGATTCTAATGAAACAAAACATTGAAAATTTGGCAATACAAAAATTTAGAAGAACATAGTAACCAGGAAATACAATTTACACACAAAAATCACATTTCCAGGGCGTGTCTTTCGCTTCGCTATTACTCCAGCCAGAACATGCAGCATGTGCCCAAGATTTGCACCTGAAGCACTGGTACCACAATTCTTCCTTTCCATACTCTCTACAAATAATGCACTTTTCATCAAATATTGATTCGTTCTCTATGTCGTCCTCCATGTAAGGAACCTCTTCCGGTGACTCGTCTGATGACTCGTCATCCAGTTGATGCTTTTTAATTTTCTTTACTTTTTTTGTCCTCTTTACGGTTTTATTTTTCTTTACTTCCTCAGATTTAGAACCCTTGGCTTTCTTTGACGCCAATGCTTCAGCTTTTCTTTTCAATCTTTCCTGCCTTTTTATTTCCAGCAATTCTTTTTCTTTCTGCTTTTCTTCAAGAGCTTGTTTCACAGGACTTCCAGAAATGTGGTAAGAAGGCAGTTTATTCCTGGGTCGCCTGATTGTTTTCTTGATGGCCATTGGAAGTGGAGGTAGGGCTGAGCAAGTGGGGAGCTGTGGAGGCAATGTCGAAGAGGTAGATGGCTGTTGAGGAACAGTTGAGGAATTAGGATGCTGTGGAGGTAGGGTTGCCGACATGGCGGGGTCTGTAGTACGGGCTGAAGAAATGGGCTGGATACCTATGGTAGGAGCATCTTTTTGGTTATTTTCAACGATATCAGTGGTGTGTGAAGCTTGAAAATCTTCATCAGTAAAAATGTTGCTGTCTAGGGGCTCAATGCCAGTAGCTCTGAACCCCTTCACAGCAGTCTGGATAGTACTCACTCTAAGGTAAGCTTTACCGAATATTCTGCCTACCTCTCGTATTGTTATGACGGCTCCTGGGTTAGAAACCAAATAATCTTCGCAGCCTTGACTATAGGCAGTCTTCAGCGGGCCATAGAAAGCCACATCAAGCGGCTGCAACCTGTGACTTGTATGAGCTGGAAATCCGAGAAGGCATATTCCATTATTCCTACAAAAGTTAATGGATTCCAGGGTGACATGTGAGGCGTGATTGTCCATGATAATTAGGACTGGATTTTGTTTACTTGGGTGAGCATGACTAGTAAAGTGTTCTAAGAACTCTAGAAAGTTTTGAGCAGTCATCCATCCTGATTCATGAGCCACTCCTTTGGTACCTGGGGGTGTTCCATTTAAAAAATCAGAATTCATCCTTACCCTGGGAAAGACTAGAAAAGGTGGAATGTAAGTACCAGTGGCACTCATACCGCATAAGGCCGTGACTGTTACTCCTCTTTCAGCAGAGGAAACTTTAATCACACGGGGGGATCCAATGGGTGAGATCACTTTAGGAGTTTTCGTTGGCACTGTGGAAAATCCCGTCTCATCGATGTTGTAGATATTCTGGGCTTTGAACAGATAGTTCAATCTGAGTTCTTTAAGTGTTTCAAAAAACTTTCCTACATTTACTCGATTGAAAGCCATGAGTCGAGCTACCGATGTTGCCTCTGGCTTTCGCAGCGATAGCTTGCAAATTTTTAGATAATTCGCAATGAATTCTTTTCCAGCGGCTTTCTTTTCTGTATTGAACCGATGGCTCAATCCTAAATTTTCTGCATACGAAAAACACAATTTCCCAAACTGGTTTTTCGTTATCCCAAAAGCTCTTTTGTCCAAATCAATTATATATCGTCTAAGCTCTTCTATTTGTTGATCTGTGAATGTTTGCTTAAATCTGCCTAAGTTATGAGGATATTCCTAAAACAAATAAAAGAGTTATCCATAAATTTTTAAAATAATAATTCTCAGGCAATTATATTTTTTTACTAACAAACTTACAACTTTCCCACTGGGGCCACATCTCTGCTTAACATATCTTCGTAGAGTTGCTTCCGGCACGTTATATTTCTTTGCTGCAGCATTTACACTAGTGGTTTTTTCTTTTACTTCTGCAACAGCTGCATCCATTGCCTCCTTATCCCACTTTCCTCTGTCACTTTTCCTCGTGTAATTTCGTGGCATGATGTTTGTCAAGCCTAAAACATTCGTAGATATATACTATGTATGCATTAATATAATGTAATAAAAATAATTCTATATGATAACAACTGAAACATTCGCCAGACGTGCTGACCGCATATTTGGATCCGCCTTTAGATTGATGGTTTAGCAGTAGTTATTTTGATTTCCAAAGGAATTTAAAAGTAACTAAAACTAAACCACCAATCAAACTTAAAACAAACTATTGAAATAGACAAACCTACCAGCTAAAATTCAGTCCGAAACCAATTTTTTAAATACGTCAAAAGCTATTCATAAAAGGTACTCAAAAAGATGTCGGGTAAGATGACGAACCAGCAAACTTCTCGTCATCTTACCCCACGTCGCCATTTTGGTTTATAAGTTATCTATCATTACCCTAGCTCATCTTAAAAATCTACTGAAGACATGGTTCTTTGCATGACAGGTTATATTCTGAGAAAAATATAGGTAAGGGTAAAAACAACTAACCGTATTCGAGTAATTCCTTGCGCCAAAAACTTCAAAACTTACAATCACGAGGTATGAAAACACATCTCACTCGCTACTGCTCGCAAAAACATTTGGCCCGCCTTTCTTTGCGGTGAATTTCGTAACTAATTGCCTGAGTCTCAGGAAGAGCTAGGACTCATGCTGCTATCTATGAATGCACAAGAGAAAAATCGAGTTCGTCATCTTACCCGCTTCGTCATCTTACCCGACTTTCCCCTACTTACTACAGAATAGGAGGAAATTCAATTCAGATCAATCCGTCTAGAAAATTTAAAGTCAGGGCAAAAATAGAGATTTTGTACAGTTCGTATGAATATAACATTGAATCAATCAGTGAATGTATCACTTAAGATAATAAGAAATAAACTAGTATTTAAAAAGGGTAACATAGACTAGATGAAATAAAACTAAATAATGTAGTTCTATGCCAAGCATCAACTTATTTTTAATGCAATCCGATGATTTTCCAACGACTGAGGATAAAAAAAATTAGGATTCCGTTTAAACTCACATGGGAATACTGTTCGGGATAAACATAAACATACTGACACGCCACGGACAATCGTGGTTGCGCAATAATTTATCATAATTGAAATGAAAACCTGAGCGCAAACGGATATACCTATCTCTGAGGTAATTGCGGCCTAATTTTCCCTGCAGTGATGATTTTAATATTAAACCGAAAAATGTCTAAAATATGTTCGAAATACAAATTGAATTAATCAAATTTTCATTACGAAACCCACAGATGAATACATTAAGGATTAAACGAATCGCATTTATTCTGCACTGTAAACCGTAAATGCATTAACTATTAACTAAAAAAATGATTGCACGGATGTGGAGAATATTAACCTTAAAAATAAGATAAAGCACATTTTTGTGGGATCTTCAAATGGAAATATACGCATTAAAATTTCGTAACTAAGAATGTACATTTTGTGTATTAAATATATGTGTTTATGTTAGAATAGCAGGTAATTATGGAATCATAACAAATAGAATTTTTAAGAATCTGTTTTAGCTCATACCTGTGCCATATTACTGCTTCCTTCAGGCCAAATAAACTCGAGTACTAAATTTGAGATGTAACACTTGGAAAATTCATCGATCTCTCACTCAGCGTAAGATGCATAAAAAGAAATGATATAGAATAATCATTTTGAAGTAATTTCAAACTTCGCACACCAGGATAGCAAGTAAGCTTTCGATTTGTGTCTATTTCTTTCGTTATCAGACATTGCGTATCATAATAACCAAAAAGTTGGAAAGAAATGGCAAAAAGAAAGGCAAGAAGCACTCAATGAGACCTTCTTTTTTCCTATCGCTTCCAGTCATAGGTGCATGGTAAATTCCCCAATGTTCCATGCATAGTCATAGCCATTGTCTTTCTAATGTTATAACCTTTTTTCAGGCAGGGATCATCGCATTGACATCTTTACTAGCTCTTTCACAGGGAATATTCGGTTTTGGCGGTCAGACTTGTATGAATAAAATAATGATGACTTTTGTAAACGTAATTAATTTTTGTCTACGCCAGTAATGCTTTTGATAACAGGAGTTTTAGCAAACCGGTGAAATATTCTCCTATCATTTCAATAGTGACGTAGATTCTTGTTTCTTATGGAATTGCAAATTTTTACGGCGCCGTTAGCTGAGATGGATTCATGTTAGGCCTGCCATGATTCACAGTTTAAACGTTACACATCTTGAAAAGTCATAAGACCCAAAATTACACATAAAAAATGGGTAACGAATTTGTTGCAAAGGTAGGTCGATTTTATAATGATATTCGGCAATGAAAGCATGAGCGACCATGTAGTATCTGGCAGATTACGATAAAATGAAAGATAATGGCAACGCATTTCAGCACAGATTTCCTTCGTATTCTGGATGTCAAATGAAAAACACCTTTTTTCAGAAAAACGGCAGATTTTGATATTTACTTAACATTTGACTAAAAGCTGGCTTTCCAAACCAATCACTCGAAAATGTTCATTCACGAAGCACCATAGAAATAATCTCCCATCATTTTCAAAGGCGGTTAGTGAGCGATTTCTCCGAGGCCTGACAGCCCCTGTTAACGGAGTGGAAATTGAGCCGTAAAATGTATCACAGCCAATTGAGTATGATCGAAGAGAGTGATGAAGATTGCGTGCTGCCATTACACGAAAGCAGGATTGACAAAGAGTGATTAACCTTTCAGAAAAAAACTAAAGCAATAAAAGTGACCTTCGACGACGCTTTAATTTAAATGACCAGTGACTGCTGTCAGATAGTGTCGCATATTGAGGGAGATCGAGTTACACATGAAATTTTCGAAATGTTACGATGCAGATTTGCAATTTTAGCACTCCTAGTCTCCATATTGTGCTATCAGGCAAAATTGCAGGGAACGTTTAGAAAAAAAACACCTTTGATCTAAAAAACGATAATGGGTAGAAGAAAAATTTCGTAAAATTATGAATAAAAAGAGGTCATATCCAGTGGTTAGAAGATGGTTAGCAAAAGAAATAATAGTCAAATAACATTTTTATCAATTTTGTTGCCTCAAAACTTCTAATAAATGCATTCCTAACCAAGAAAAAAATTGTAATAAAATGTAAATAATGACTTTAAACAGTAAAAATACACAGAGCAATATTTCCCTTCTAAAAAAAGTTAAGGAAAGTGCGTTTCGACTTTGCTAATTTTTTCCATGACTTCACTGGTCACGTGCGAAAGACGGCGGAGGCAGGCATGAGATATCAATAATCCAAGTTCCCGCAATAATAAATACGGAATATATGACCTGTAAAACCAATGATTTTATGAAAATTAATAAGATACCGTATTAAAAATATATATATGTCATTAATTTCCGCTAGGTATTTATCGAAATGTACTCCCAAGCATTATTTGCCTAATTTTTTTCAATATCTGAAGACGTAAAGAGAGTTTTTTTTTAACTCATAAGATAAAGAATCATATAACATATTGTTATACAGCTACTTTCATATATAACATTCTGATGCTAATTTTTATTTGAAAAGGAATAGAAAGCTAGCCTCTAGAATTGAAAAATAATATTATAGCCTTCATAATAGATTTCATATCACACGGACACTGAGACAAAGTGGAATATTTTTACTGATTATATCCCCAACGCGTCCTTTGTTCCTCATGAACGAGCAGATAATATCAAGTACATTCATAGATGATTAAATTTTGAGAACACTTGCAGTACTTTCAGGAAAATGTCTACATGCAGTTTTTGCTTGTCTTTATATAGTACTCAGGTATGTCTGAGCTGATATCTTGCACCACTGAAGCACAATATTCGCTATGTATCGTGGAACTCCCATGACATGTTACAATAGAAAAATATGCAGAAATGATGCATTGCAGCATGATGTGTCGTAGAAAGGTTTGCCATAAATGCGGTTGCACATAAAATGCGGGAAAAAGTTCACCGGGATTAATTTACAGTGCACGGAAATGAATTCTTCAGTAAAAATTTAACATAGGTTATTAAAAAGCGCGTGAGTTATATACGGAGATATTCAAAAGTAAAGATGCAATGCACGCAAGGTAAAATTACAAGCGAAGAAATAAAATACATTTCACGGATTTTTTCAATGCAATTATTTATCATCATCATTAATACTTGGACCCCGGAAGTTAAAGTAATTTATCTCTTAAACTATTTTTCACAGCAGATGCTCACTTGGCTGGTGACAATATCAGTTGACATTTGAGGATAGTATACAATTAAAAAACAAATAATTGATGGGTAGAAGACTCCTAACCTAAGCTTTAAACTTTGACAATGACATACCGAGAAAGACCCAGACACCTACCCTTTTGACATTGTAGTGGGTAGTTATAATAGAGTAAAAAAATCAACCCCACCTCATAATTGAATTAATGGATTCTTATGATTAAATACTGATATCTAGACAACCAATAAGGTTACTGAAATTCATTTCATTAGAGAAATCTAGACCATACGTTAGGTTAATAAATGGCAAATAGGAAAATTACAAAGCTCGTTGAAATCTTAATTCCATACACAAAGTTGACATAAATAACTCCATATTAGTGGCTGTAACAACAATAAGAGAATTACTTCTAAAAGTGGGAATGGATCTTTAGTGATCTTGGTCAATCGTACATTAGTATTATTATTAATAATTCCTCTCTCCTTTGAGGGTTATTGTATGGTGAGAACCAGGCATCAGAAAACCCCGCGTGAGGTTTGGTCGAGCGAGGATGAATTCTGGATGAGGGACGAGCGTGTCGTCCGAGCCCTATCCCAGACCCCGCAAACCGATCCATCCCTCCAACAAATTATTCTCCTTCACTGCACCGCCACTTCAGGCCCCCTCCACCCGCAGTGACGATATCCCCGAACTGCACCGCCCAAGTTTCAATCGAAGCCAAAGAGGCCGACCTTCCGGGAGACGGGTAAAGCTTGATGCGGCAACTTCACGAAGGATTAATGGCCCGCGGAAGTAGCCTGGCCCGTTTTGCTTGCGATCAACACCGGTTGTGTTTCTTGGGGAGTGGGCAAAGATTTTGGGAATGCTGCGAGCGGCTCATAGGCGGGAAATTTCGGGGGAGAAAGATTGTCGGCCACGGATCACTAGCGAACAAATTTCACACCAACACAGCTTCTGTGTGAAGCTTACGCTAAAATCACAGCTGACCAAAAGCGTCATGAAGGAGTTCAACCGGATAATATGCGTTAAAACTACGGCTTTCATCCCTTACTCGTTACATGACTATAAAACTTTGATACCAAGCTATCAGTTATTTGCAGACCTATTGATAGTAAATCAGGTAGTTCCTAACCGTTGGTGAAGAGCGTATATAACGTCGATTAGCCACTAGGAACAAAATGATATGGAAACAAATTTCCAATTTATTCAACGCGAAAATAACAGTAACCATATTTATTACCCTCATCTTCGTATATATTTTTCTCACACAATTGTAGGGCTATATCTCAGCTGTCATTTTATTAGAAAAAGGAAATCAAAGCCCTGTATTTGCCTCAAATAAGAATGCTTTACTAGTGAATTACGTGTTTGACTGCATGCAGACAATGATAAAGGAAATTGATGATGAAATACAGATATGATTCACTATCATGTTTATAAAGCCGTACATAGAGATGTAAGTCCACAACAATTGGGAACCGATACAATGTCTGAATAAAGGAGAAGACGTCTTTAGCCTTGAAGTAAATGCGTGAAAAATATCCATCGGAATTATTTATTTATTTATTTCAAAATCATAATAGAGTAATCATATCAAATGGACTCATAGACGGGTGAAATTTTTATTTATACAATATTTACTCATTAATGGTTTAAACGATTAGAGGGAATTGAGACAAAATTGATTTGCCAATACATTCATATGGAGAAAACAAAGACATTCTCAATAAGACATGGTCTAAGTCCACCCTTTTATTTGAACTAAGAAAATGACCTCATACTCCGGTCGCTTCCCGTGATTAGGAAGGGTAATAGTTTTAGGCAAAGTTGAAGTTATGTGTTAGCCTCCGTAGTCAGCTTTTTTTGCTCCAGCTACAGAAAGACCCTGAGTGTTTCTTGAGTCCCGTCTCGGCACACACGAGAGGAGAGGATAAGGTACCGTCGATGACGTGCCAGAAGGATTTGAGGATATGGAAGTTTCGTGTAAGAAAGGACGCACCCCACGTTTATACGGGGTAATCCGAACGGCAAACAAGGGTGCTCGGCCACCCTCAGCGTACGCCTCTTCCCTCGCCATTCAACGGCTAATGTCCCTTCCTCTTCGCCTGGAGGGACGTGAGAACGCCTCTTTCAAGAAAGTTACCCACTAAATGCTCAAAATGCCCGAGTTTTGGTTTTTAATACTTGACAAAAAGATCCCCACTTACATTTGTAAAAGTACAAACTCATTAAATGACGAAGAAAGTGTAAAATAAATTAAGTATAAGAGAGAATAAAATAAAGTTATCTACATTTTTTAAACGTCTCCATCAAATGGAAGAGGAAATAATATTAACCATTCTTCTCAGAATAGTGAACAACATTAAGAATGATTTAAAAAAATACTGGGCCATAATCCAAGACCCCTAGAGGGGAAAGGGCTATAACTTAGTCTTAGAGTCTTCTCTACTAGCCGGTATGAAATGAAGAGAACTTAAAAAAAAACACATTCTTTGTACTCCCTACATTCTTCAAAATGAACAAAAAGTTCCTGAGCACTGTGGTAGGGGTTGAGGCCGAGGATACATCCGTACAAGTGGAAGTTCATGTCGAGATGCCAAGGGAGACGGATCCCAACGGATATCCACTTGCAAAGGAGATCCTCCTCTCTTTAGATGAAAACACGGGATCTCACCCACATCGTCACGTCGGGGAAGTTTTCATCATCAAGACGATCCGACTGGAGACGTTAATTTACGCGGTGATGGAATTGATTGATAGCCCATTTAAGCAGCGCAAGGAAGCCGAGCATGAAGGTAATGCGTCTTGAGAAAGGTGAGGGGAAGATGGAGGAGGGGGATGTTTCGGGTTTGAGAAGAGAAAATCTTACGAAGAACATCTTAAGGGGGTAAATTACCTACTTGTTACTAAGCGTAACGCATGCCAAAGAAAGAGCAGCGATACGTTCTTTATTTGGGACGATAGCAACACTGAAATTATACCATGAGCGTACAAAACAGAGTATACTAATGCCTTTTCCGATATCGCCGTGTGAAAATCAGCAGAAAATGTTCAAATATCCACAAGAATTTTAAGCAATGTGGGGCTTCGCGTGTATGTTATAAATGTAATAGAAAACCCTCATTAACTCCACTTATAAAGTTGTCATGGAAAATTACCAATAATGGGTAGTTGTTTATGTTTGGGGACGAAAGAGATGGAACACGGAAGTTTATATAATTATTTGTACTTAAAAAGATAATAAGGAAGAATAAAGGAAGTAAACAAAACTGTAAGTATAGATAAGATAATTAATTCTATCGCTACAATACGATAGGCTCTTTGTCCAAAAACGAATAATGACATACAACCGACGCAATAGTTTGAATCGCAACCCAAAATTATATATTAAGATTAAAATGAGGTACTTAATTAATATGAAAGAATTTTGAAGGACTCACGGTGAATTTACATCATTTTAGGTAGACCGAGGAAAAAGTTTAGGACAATACAATATTTTCTACATATATCAAATTTTTACAAATAAAATTAGCATTATCTCAGGTAAAAATGTATTAGATTGAGTTGTAGATGTTGAAAAAGTTCTTTTCTATATGCATTAAAAGCTTTGTGCGTGATTCTTGGTGTTAAGAGACAAAATGCGGCCATTCACGAGGAATGATGTGTTCTCTCAAACCTAATGTTCCTCTTCTCCAATGCTATCATGAACAATCTCCTGAGATAACAGCACAAATTCATCCTTGCCTACTAACATACTGACAAAATAACCTACAACATGGCCAAGGTTAAGCAGAAAGAAAATTAGGAAATTGTGATAGTTTGCAGCGACGCTTGCCAACGAGGTAGTGATCACCCTAGAAGAAAACTTCATGCAGATTCCCTCGACTCATAGGCGAGTGTGTTCACTTGGTAAGGCAGGGAGGATGAGACAGAGTCAATCCTTAACGACGTCTCGGTAGTATAGCGCCAAGGGCAGGCCTCATCAAGCGCGAATTAATGATGTGAGGATTGGTGGGCAGGGCCTAATATCGCCTCCCCCAACCTACGCTCATTTTATTCCCTATAAACTCTCAAAATGGCGCAGCATCCGAGGAGAGCAATCAGCCACGGCGTGCGTCGGAAAACTAATTACGCCTCGTCCATCGACGATAGACTCAGTGTCGCTGGATATTACGGGCAAGCGCCGGAGCTGACGAAGCTTCAATTAGCGCGGGGCATGGATCAATTACATTCGGTATGAATTTCGGAAGTATGGCGGATGTCTCCGAATGATTTCACTCGATAACTCAATATCTGACTGAAAATTTCAAGTTTTCCTCATACGGAAAAGCTGATTGGTAAATAATTGAATACCATTTCGAAATTTGGCTACACTTTTATTAAAAAG
Source organism: Ischnura elegans (assembly GCF_921293095.1). NCBI lineage: Eukaryota > Metazoa > Arthropoda > Insecta > Odonata > Coenagrionidae > Ischnura > Ischnura elegans. The sequence continues at coordinate 59,018,383 of NC_060247.1, forward strand.
TGGCTTTTCATGTCGACCTCTGCATGCTTTCGCATGCTCCAATGTAAACTTATTTTCATTGTAAAATTAACTGAAATTGTAATTGGGATTGGGGAAATTAGGGCCAAGAACGTCTTGAGTGGATTAACGCGTAGTGGATTAATACATTTATGGGCATTACTAAAAGGTGATATTTATTCATTTCAAGCTATTGTTTGAAAGTAAAAATATAGATAATGAGAGCTTGCAGCAGAGTTTAGCGAGGGATATAATAAAAAAACAAAACTGAACCCATTAAGTCATGATACGTATGCATCTGCAACATATTAATGAGAGAGAAATATTCACAGAACCCTATTATGAACATGAATGAAATTTAAAAAAAGAAATAAAGTATGGGTAAACTTAATCAGATCGTTTGCACAAATCTCGAGTAATGGCTGTGAGGATCTTTAAAAAGTGATTCTGCAATTGTATACCACTGAATAGACTCATGAATGAATACAACTTTGGGCTCGGATCACTCTACTTTCAGCAAAATAATATCATAGAGCTTCAACTAGACACAGTCACAGAGTGTGATGGAATTGATGATTTTTGGGCATTACAATAAGTAATCCGGTAAGGTTCCTTGAATTTTCATCCTATGCCAAAGGAATTTCTTGAAGTCATGAATGAAAACGAGGTGGGAGCTCTATTGAAAAATTTGCAATACTTAATAAACGATTTGAGTGATCTAGGGAAATTAGATAGGTATTTCGGTATCTAATGCGATTACGCAGATTTCCGCGGTGTCGAGGTTCCAATGTCTCCATTCTTCCGGTGCCACCGTGTCGGTTGTTTGTTAAGACAACTGTTTCAATGGCACTGCTGCCAGCGTCTTCAGGTCGAAACTGTTGCCTTAACCAACACCCGACACGGTAGCACTGGATGAATGAAGACATTGGAATTTTGATACCTAGTTTGGAACCGAAATATATGCGCATTGCTGTGATCCAAACCAGTTTCCCTCGAACAGAAACCTTACTTAATCTGGACTTAATTTTCTATGCCATTTTTAGGCAAGAAAAGATATTACATATCCAAAGAGGGACTGATTTGTAATACATATCCTGATTTCAATCGTTTGTCCTTCCTGTATCCCTTAACATGAATGAAATAAAAAAAAAAGAAATAAAATATGGATAAACTTAATCAGATCGTTTCCACAAATCTCGAGTAATGACTGTGAGGATCTTTAAAAAGTGATTCTACAGTTTTATACCCCTGAATAGATCGATGAATGAATAAAACTTTGGGCTTATACTGGGGACTTGGGCTAAAATCTTATAAAAAATAAACTTAACCCTTAGGGGTTAGGTGGAAGAGGGGACTTTCCAGTCTCAACCTCGCCCGAATAAAGGCATTTTATTATTATTATTATTATCCACTAGGCGTCCTAAATCCATATTCTCATCCCTTCCACCGGCCAATGAGACATGGGAACTGTTCACGATCCCTATCGGGTCACATTAGCGGAGGCTAAGGGGGGAAGCATAATGTTTGGAGACGGAGGTGACGCCTACGGTTTCCGCGAGAACTGAGGCGGAATTAGGACGAATGTGGAACGGTCCTTGGGAAGAGAGAGATCAGGGGCATAAATGAAGACGCCACACAAAAGTTAAAACCACACATAATTCAGGGGATTCCCTCCAAGCGGACCCTTTCTTCCGCGACCCCTGATTCAAACCCTCTGAGAAGCGAATAAACATGTCGCTCCCGTCCTTGAACACGCGGCATAGTGATGTAACACACTGTTTTAGCGCCTTTCAAATCTGCATAAATCTAGAATATTATCTCTCCACCCTCACGTAAGTAATGCGGTTGCTCTAAAAAATCCGATATTTTTATTAATTTAAATATTTGGGTAAATGGACGGGAAACATTAGTGGGAGCCACAAGAAAAGCATTTTTCCTCACTCAGCCTCTCTAAATTTATAAATATAAAAACAGGAAAAGTTCAACTGATTCAGGCTTCAATTGGTGGAAGTTAGACATATTTAAGTAAATAAAAGATCGTAGCACTTTTCCACAAAAGTTTTTAATGCGTACAACGCGTTCAAGACCAAGTTCTTGTACCAGATGATGACTCAGTGAGCCGAAACGCGTTGTACGCATTAAAAACTCTTGTGGAAAAGTGCTACAATCTTTTATTTACTTAAATAAAAACAGGAAAGCCTACCCCTACTTTTAATGAGTTGATTTAGGTTTCAGGTCACTTCTTAATTCTTTGTTATATTCTCTCACAGAAATAACTTTGGCCACACTCATTTTGCAGCGACCTGCAGGGTAGCATGCTGATGGACTCTTACAGGTAGAATCGTTCACGAAGGAAAGAAATAGCATACAAGCGGGTAAATAACTACGAGCCATGGGTGGCGGGGGAGTTGATGAGAAACGGTGACCCACTCGACAAAAACTATTGACGCCTTCAACCTATCAGCAAAAGGGCTTGTCGGCGGGAGTTGTTCAAGAAGTTGGCGATGAATCGAAAAAACTTAAAATATTATCACTCTACTTTTCAAACTCAATCACAATCAACAGCAAAAACATTGGAAAACGAGCCCATTTTAACATTAGGCCAGTATCTTTAAGAAAAAAATATCGACCTTATCACCTCTTGAGGGTTCCAACTGATATTTCGGCTGACGAGAGACTACATAACTAACCTCTGGTGAAGAGCTGAATCAAAATGACTTTCAAATATGAAAACGGGTTACTCTACTTACGGCATACCGTATTCTGTATATTCGAAAAAATATTCTTGGGGTCGAATAAATACTATTTTGGTCCTAGTCTATTGATTAGCATAAAATACGCTTCGATACGATGAATTTGCTAGCCTCTACTACATTAGAGCGGAGCAATATATGATTTCTAAAATACTTTTTTCCCATATTACACTGAAATCTATTCTAATCTTATTAGTCTTAATCTAATCTTAATATAATGAAATTCTATTCTAATATCTAATCTGAAGACAATTCACATGGCATTCATAGAGTCGCTCAGAAAAACGTGAATTAAATGGAAAAATTGAGAGGAATGAGAGAGACCAAGGGTGAATAGCTATTAAAAAAAACTTAATGCGGGCGGATTCCTTTATAGAACTAAGCTATTTGCGAGAACTAACAAATTATTAAAAGCTGGTACAGAAATCGTTTTGAGCCACATGCACATCACACAAGATCTTCAGAGGGTGAAGTTATAAGAGGGTGAACAGATAAAGGATGGTAAAATGAATCAGAGGGCATGAGATAATGATCCGTGAGAACACCTGCGCCCTTTATGGTGAGAATCTTATTACTTGTCATCTTTTAAAAGGATGCAATCGCTGGTAAGCATTTCTAGAGGGTAGGATAATTGGATTCGCTTTGCCTCAGAGCGAGGAATGGAATTGAAAAGAAATATTAAAAAAAGAGTATGTGCTAGAAGAGAATTGTGAACATATGCCCTGTAAGGCACTGATACAATTTCACGTGCGTATTCAGATACTCATTCATGTTAAATATTACTATTTTCGTTTGCTCTACAAGAGCTTGCACTTTCAAACACAGCAAGACAAGTAGAATGCTCTCTGTTGTATCTAAATTATTACGATCTACACATACATATAACCGGAAAATATGAATGCGAAAAAAAATTGATTCGCAAAAATTTTCAAGTAAGAAAAGCTTCATATATTTGCTGAATCATTTTACTGACATTGAGAGGTTTTTATTGTGAAACATTACATGCCAGCTAATAACATGCCTCCTAAGCAAAATTTTGAATGACATCAAGTTAAAATGATTTCATTCCCATTTCTTCGTTTATAACACACTTTTGAATGTAAAACTGCAAATAACAGAAAATTATCGTTGCTTTCCCACTTGTGAGTTAGCATCTAAATTAGGGAGAGCTAATAACACCACTTTCCACCAAACTTACTGCTCACTATATTACGTGAGTGGCTCATGATATCAAAAAACTATTTTGAGAAGACATCCAATAGTCACCAAACACAGCACAGTATTGTGGAACCATGGGGTAATTCTGCACGCTTCGTAGTATTACTACAAATGAACTAATATCAGCTGAATCCATTATATAGATGCAATACCCAAAAAAGGTTCCACTTCACTTTGAGTGTTGCAAACAATTTTGATTCCGTGCTCATAATTAAGTTAAAATGAAAGAGAAAGTGTCCTAAAAAGGCCGTGTACGGCCGTTTATCAAATTTAATAAACTGCAATCCACCGTAAGTCATGACCTCAGACCTCAGGAGAATTTTCATTTTAGACTCCGAAATCAACCTCAAGAATGTCAGATAAACAAAAAGTCATCCGAGGGAACAGTAGTATTAAAATATGCACATAAATAAAAAATCCGTGGAATATTCCACGCAATGATATCTTTTCACAACTTCCTGCTGGCAAAATAAGACAAGGAAGAGGACGATAATTCACGACATTACTCGGCATGATCTAACAAGGGGAATGGGAAGGAGAAGACTTTTGAGCCTTATTTATTTTAATTATCCATCGCAAATGTCGCAGCAGCCTTCAAGGAGGACACGTAATTGTCCGCGAGACATCCTCGCATAGTGAGACACGCGGCCAGGGAAAAGACGGGGGAGGGAAATAAGAAGGTTAAGAAAGAGGACGAGGGGTGCGCGGGGAAGCTGTGCAAATGAAGGGGAGCTAATGAACGCGTGAAGGTGGGAGCCAAGGACCCCTTCAAACAAACCATCGCCCCACTTGGGAAAAGAGACGACCGAGCCCAAAGAATAAAATACTCCTACAGAAAAGAGAAGAAAGGCGAAATGAAAGAAACGTCGTTTTGTGAACAGGACAGGGGTAAGGATATCCATCTCATCCTCCTACCCCCAACTACCCGCTTTCATCTTAATGCCTCAGAAGCATCTTCTTTTCATTCTTTGAGGCTGCGTCGAGACAGACTTCATTTTGCCCTCTCTCTCTCCTTGAAATATTTATTCAGCACCAGCGAAAACAGACCGACCGATGACGATTTAGAAAAAATTAAGAAATGCAAAGGGACATTTAGGTCTCGCAGGGGTGGGGAGGATAGAAAATGATATGAAGAGTCTTAATTCGGGAATGGGAAGACCCAAGAGGTCCGACTCAAATAATGAACTAAAGAAAGGAAAGGAGAGACAGTAGTGGAGGGAAATACGTAAGATGTGAAAGCCATAGAAAGAAAAGGAAAAATATTAGAGGCAGCCGGTTAAACATTATAGACAGACAGAGGGAAAGAGCACGAGAAGCAATTAAAAACATGAAAATTCATTGAAATAAAAAGATGAAATGGTGATAAGTAAAAGTAAATATACCATAGTTACCCTAATTGTAAGTAAAAAATTTACTAAATGGCTTAGCAAATGTTGCCGTGTTCAGGGGTTTGATAGTTCACGCAATCTCTCCCGGGAATCTTGTTAGCCTTCATCCATATCTCCCTATTACCCTGCAATCAACCTTGGTAGGGGGTGAACCATCACCAATATAAAGCATTTCATCAGCCTTTCACCATCCAAAACAAGCTTTTCATCAAGCGAAACGTTAATTTCAAATGAGCAAATTATTCATCGATCATGTATGACCTACCGTGGGTCATTCATACCTGCAGGCGAGACTTCTCCGAGTGAGAGTCCTCACTTGGCAGGAGAATTTCCCGGATCACAATCGCAGCAGGGGTTTATGGGTGATGAGATGCGGTCAGTGACGCTCAAGCAAGGAGGCACGTGTACATAAAATATTGCAAATGTGAATAAAGATATTCATCACCAAGTTCTCCTGGAAATTTCCAGAAATGGGAAGATTTATTTAAACATTTGCCAACTTCGCCTCGCGGCTGTCATTGCAGTTAGTGTTTAGCCGCTACAGTGCCGGTGTCCGTCGGAGTCCTCGTCACTCGACCGGTATCGCCCAACGCCATTGGACTCCTTCGTATCATCATCCTCGATGACTGTGTAAGTTAAGTGACCTGTTAACTGACTTTGAAAACTGTGAAATATCACTGTTCACGTCTGCAGCCTACCTTTGAGGCCATCCGGAATTCATGGCTTTACCACAAATGCTGCTATTGCATGACTGCCATTAAGACTCTGATTGTGAGTGTATTCCTCAAGTGAACTAGCTCGATCCTCAATCTGAGTCATACGAACCCCACTTGGAACTATTGTGGTACACGACAATGTTACATAATGTTTCGCTTGGTTGAAATTTAAACTTGGTTTTAATTTATAAATATCATGACTAATGGGAGCTTGCATAGTTTATCATTATTATTATAATTCTTAGGTGCTTTCAAATTACCCCTATATTATATCTAAGAATTCTTTGCCAATTTTAACATGTTTCACTATGAAATCATTTAGGTAACTCGAACGTGAGAAAAGATAATCCAGGAATCTACAATGACTAATTAATACTACATATTTTTATAAATTGATGTCTACCTGCACAAAAAAACGTTAAAAAGACGAGCCTGCAACAAAATAGTGAAAAAATAAACCAATGCTTATGTTTCTTTCAACTCTTAAAAGGCCGTATATCGTTCATTTACCTATATATGGGCTCCAAGAAAAGAAAATTTAGGTATTTCAATTTAGGTGGTTCATAATAAAGTGTAACAGAAGGTAAGGCAAATTGGTTGCATATAATTCAGGGTGCGCATTTGAATTAAGGGTGCATATTTGGTTGCCTTTCCCGGCACAAAAGTCTCTAAGAATACCAATGAACGAACAAGGTAATAAATCAAGGATAAAATCCTGACTCAGTCGAAAGAGACTAAGATGGGAAGTAGAAAATATTTTCCAGCGATAGCCACACTGAATCCGGCTTGGTGGAATAAAACTGGAGCTAGATGTTTTGGATCTCAATGGAAAGGTGCAGGATAGAGTGTCACCATCCGAAGAGATGGCCGGGTGGCAAGTCATCTTCAGTGTATTCCCACCGAGCTTTTATCGCAAGTGATGAGCATGAGACAGTAAAAGCACAGGACGAAGGGGGACGTTGGGATGTCGCCTCGAGGTCGAGACAAAAAGGAACGGAAGAAGAAGAGGAAGAGAAGAGATCGATATCTCGGGAAGGAGGAAGCCTAGAGGAGCGCCGAGAAAGATGTCACGGTCGAGGCCCTTGGAAAAAGGGGGAAAAAAATACCATCGGTGCCAAGGAGATGTTTTGGATGGATTCGCCTACGATCCAATAGACTCTGCAGGATGTAGGGATGAAATAAGAATGGCTTTGGATATATCCATCATTTACGTCCCTGAAACCCGAGTAGCTGCAGCCAAAAGAGTAATCCCGACAAGCTGAGACGTTATCAGAGATCTGATCCCGAAAAAAATAGTGATTCCTCTTTTTACATGGAGCGAATAAAAGTTCAACGGATGTCTCTTAGATCAAAAAATGACTTGAAACACTTTTTTATTTTGTATGAAAATTAAAAATTTCCTCCTCTTTATCAAAATATTTTTGAATAGAAAAAAAGTTAAAAACCGGGGTAACATGATATTAATGCGTTCCCTTCGTAAACATTAACAAACCAATAAGCTCCATAAATCGTACACATTAATAATCAAGATTCAATGAAATTAACTTGATATATGCCATGAAACATATTCAAGAAGTTTCTTCCGTGCATATGGCTTCTTAATTTCTCCATTTAAATACGGCATTTTCAAGTCGTTGGTATCTAAATAAAAAGCTTCAACGCATTGCCGCTTTATCTCGTTTGAAATTTACCCGTAACTGGTATAGAAAATTAATTAATTATAATAAAAAAATTAATATTAATTATAATAAAAAAATTATAATTAATTATCAAGATTAAATTCGCCTACATCTTAGGTCCCATCTAATGACTAAATTAAATTATCTATCTTTACTCATAGCAACGACATTGACTTAAAAATTTAAATAAGCTATCTTTACTTATGACAATGCCGTAGACTGTAAAATTTTGGATTGAAAATTTCATGAAAGGAATCAAACTTTCACCATATAAAGAGTCGCTCCTTGTTGCCATTCGATCAAATCATCTGTTTGAGGTAGCTAAGTATGAGAGACAAAGATAAAATGAAGTGAACGAGAATAAATTTGATGCAAGCTAAACAAGATCGAAACGCAATAGGAGAAGTATTTCTGAGAATGAGGACTCAGGAAAAAGCAGCAGGAAAGTTGGGACAGAGACAGGAGGGTTTAGGGAAGAATGTGGACGGTGAATAAACTGTGGAACTGCGATGGAGAATTGCCGGAGGCGAGAAGGTTCAGAACACAAAGGAAGACAAGAGAAGTGTGTCGAGAAAGGGGACTTTACTTTCTTTTCATTAAAACAACCTCCCACCAAACATTCAGCTTAGAGGTAAACCCTTCCTTAATGCCACAGTTCCAACTCTAATCATGGAAGACTACTTATCAAGGTTTTTTTTGTTTTCAAGTTAAAAGTCTGATTCTAAGTGCGCCTCAAAACTTGGGATCATTGCTGGTGATGTACGTTCGTGTTTTACAATTAATCTTGAGCTTTCATATTTATTTTCCCCGCTTGTGTCAAATTAAAAAAATACTGCTACCCCTTAATCACAACAAATAAAGTTATTTCTAAAATTAAAACCCAGAAGAATGCAATAAATTTACAAAATAGTCATTATTAGCAATAAGTTACACTTTAGTTACGTGAATTTACAACTTCAAGTTTTTCAACCGATAAATGCGGATTTTCTAATTCCTATCCTATGGTTTAACACATTACTCAATATTTAAGGGTAAAAATGAAAATTACACCATTCCGCTGCATTGATGATCTCCAAGGAAAACACGGTCAAATAGTGCAGCCAAATGTTAGGTAAAATAAAAAATTTGGTATGTAAACTTCCTTCTTTTAAGTTTTTCAAATTTTCTTCCCTATTTTTGGTGCACATCTTCAAAGGGCAATAATTTTAATAAATGACTGCCAAACTGCCTGAATAACTTCCAGAATGACAATAAGGAGGCAACGCTGTAAATAAGGAGTCTATCTGAAGGCGATGCCAACCGATCGAAAGCGTATGCATCTAGCCTCAAGGAAGAATCGTCGACGAAAAAAATAGCCTCAGTTCTTAACAAAGGAGCAATACAACTATCTTCTGAAGGGGGAGTTCTAAGAAAACGTAGGGAATGTATCAGCAAACTGAAATTAGAATAAATATATTTTACTTTCTTAGCAGAATCCACACAGTTCCATTGATGGCTCTTACTCAGATATATGGTGAGGTTTAGGCTTAGATGTGCGTGCACCAATTACAAAATTTTTATCAAAACATTAAGAGTAAAAAAAACCTGGAGCCAGAGTTTGCAACTCTTGCAATAGTAAGAAATTCTTGATCCAGGATTGACGGCAGTCTTCAGTCTTCCCAGAATAAAACAGCTGTACAAAATTTTAGAGTTTGCCTTTGCAACTCACATTCATGATCTTATTTTTATGTATGAGCACTCGGAAACGAGATTACTTGGAGATTTTCGTGAGTAGTTGAGAGTTTTTATATTAAAGCGGAACGCAAAAAGACAAACGCGAATGCAAAAACAACAAATCCAGGGAGATTAAGTTGGTTTAATGAGGATGCAAGTCAAAATGTTATACCAAAGCTGGATAAAAATCGCCTCGTATTACTTCAATTTCAGGGGAAAACGCGTGCTTTCTTGCAACATTTTATTTCTCGAGCTATCCACGGGACCAGATAACTACCTACAACTAAACTGCTGCCGAGGGAACTCGCAAATATGGCGACAGGCCGCTCATCTAAAAAATAAAGCACTTAACGTGCTAGGTTTTTACTAGTATGCACACTATTTCCCGCATGCAGTAGATTTTTCCAGCCGGTGGTTGAACTTCCAGCGGGTCATATTTGTCTTAGAAACTTATGTAGATCACACCACTATGTGACTAAAAGGCTAAAATCACATTGATCCCTTTTCTTGCTGAGCTCAGTCAAGAAGCATAAAGAGAAGTAAATTTTATCCGATATAACTAATGATATTTATTAAGAAACTTAGTTTGCAGCATACTTTCTAAAAATAAGTAGATATATCCCATATACATGTGCGGGACAACGAACCTGTAACTCGGTTACGACAGAACAGAAAACAACTGGTGTAGGAAGGAAAAAAAATATCACGAGGGCCCATTCTGACTTGATTGAAGTGAGCCCTAAAAAAAAAGAGGTGTACGAAGTAAAAACTTTCATGGTACACTTCCGCAATTTTAGGAAAAATGCATATACTTCCTCGCGCGAATCTCATCCCAACACTCCAGGAATACTACAAAAAGTAAGGGACATTCAGTACCTAAACGGCTGAAGTGACGGAGACGACGCGCGCATGAAAAACACAACAGCGGACCGCGCTATATTCTTCCAGGATTCCCTCTACTTCTGGAAACTAGCTCCCTTCCTTCAGAAGGTCTGAGAAGTGCCACCAGGAGCTACCTTTTGCACTTGCAACGCACTCCGTCCGCCTCTCTTGATTAAACGCACCTACCTCCTCCTCAGCCCATTCAACGCCTCACCTGAGCAACTCATCACCCGGCAGACCTGTGACACTTCACCTGCGATCCCACTCCTCCGAAGACGACCGACCGAGGAGCATTCCTCATATCGCTCGCACTCCCCCACTCCCTTGCCCTGCAGTATTACGTCCGCCCTTCCAACCGTGCGGAGTTCGCGACACCTGTCCATCACCTCCGTTCTCTCCGGTCTATAGTGTGAACTCGTCGACTGTCGCACAATACAGCGAAGTCAGCGGAGACGAGCCGAGCTTGTTATGAGGCCGAGGAAGTGTGACCTGGGTCGAATCGCCCGCGAGTCAGCGGATAGGCTGAAACCCAGCACGAGTCATTTACAGGGCAGATAATGTGAGATGTCCATTCGAATATTTTATGAGAGTAGGGTTGATTGAAATAAACGAGTAAATAAAGTGGCCGGTGTTATTTGAGCTTACTCTGGACTGCACTAAGTTTCAAGCTTTCTTACTGCATTTTCATTATTGTCAATGTTCAATGCCTGACCAAACGGGGTGAGCGGAGTTTACAATGAGAACCAAGCGCAGTAATTTTGTGAGAGGATATATCTCCAAAAACTGTAAGTAATCTTATTAACAAAAACGCAGACATTTTTCCAATATTGTCTCCAGATAAGCGCATAGGTGATCGATAGATAGGTAGATTAAATTAGCCAACTCTAATAAAATACACAGTACTTTTAACGTTTATGAGAAAATGCCAATTAATTTTAGCCTAATATATTGAAAGGGATTTTATTGGCATTAAATTATTATAAATTAATAATGAAATATAATAAAGTAAAAGTCCTTATAGAAATGAAAAATATTTTAATAAAATTTAATGAAAAAATCAAAAGGACAGTAACAAAATTAAACGCTTAAGTTTCAATTTTTTTTATAACGTTCTATTATTTTTCTACTATTGCTACAATTTTCGAGTGATTTTCGGTACTGTGAATTCCATTAAATTTGAAAAATTGTTAAGATTATACAATAAAACAAACTAAAATTTCAAGCTTGATTCTAATTAACAGTGGTTGGATACATGTCTTGATCGAAGACCCCAGGCTATTGCGACGATGGATCAATAGCCGACTTCTTTTAAATTTCATTAGCGTACCTCGCTAATTGGTCAATAATCCACAAATCTGTACTCCCAAAACAGATACATATTTTGCAATCCTTAGGTGAGATCTAAATCCACCTTAAATTAGCAAATGGTAGATGATAATAAGTCTTCTTGACAAGAGATTCTGAATCAATGCGATCAGGGAATTATGGAATGTAACACATTTTACATAATAACGAAAAATATAAAGTAAATGGGTCGAGGACACAATGGTGGAAACATGACAAAACAGCCGGCCTCATCTTGGGACACGTTGCTGAGTAGCATACTATAGATAAAACTAAAACGAAAATTTAATCCTGACACGAGGTTTGATGAAGAAGTTTATTGGTTATGAATGGTTAAAAAAGACGTTTAACGAAGAAAATTCAAATCGTAGCTACAATAACAAAACTCACTCAACTAGAACAGTATTCGAGAATTTCGTGAGAAATTTTATGATGCTTAAGCAACTGAATCTCAGAAAATTGAATTGCCAAAGAATTATTCATGCTCACTAGAGGAATTATTCGCTCGCTAGAGGATATTCATTACGCTAGCCGAACACGAAAATAAGCCGAAATATATTACCCTACCCGTAGATTGTGATTTTATCCATCCCACCATAACATCGGAAGCATTACTTAGCGGTAAATATTCTTAAAATACCTTTGCTTGCGGAAATTAAATTTATGCTAAAAATAAATCATCTTCGTATATTTATGCAAATAAATTAGACATTAATTGTTTTGAACAAATCACTTGTGATAAAACGCAGTCAAAGGAGATAAAAATGTTTACTCGCTTGAATTTTTTTATGGTTTTATTAAAATATTATCCACGTAATATTGTTAGGCTACAGTAATTTTATGCATATTTATCGAATATTGATAGAAGGCCATAACAAAAGTAACAAGAATAAAACGAGCAATAAAACTAGTCAAATTATCTTTATAAATCTATAAAAAATTAGACAAATTATTACGACTATGTTACTTGTGTTAAACTACAGTCAAAGGAGAGAGAGGTAATTTTACTTCCTTGATTTTTTTCATATCTATCTAGCATTTGATTTACATGATATTGGGAGCGTAAATTAGTTTACCGCATCTTTATCGAGTGTTGATAGAACACTACAACTAAAGTAACTTGAAAGTCAAGGAAACATTCAGCAAGGTATTCAAAACCCCGATTAAGTTCTACAAATATTTCGACCATCAGTTAAAAGGAAGCCACGTAACGCTCTGATTTTTACGTTATTATTTCGAGGTCCTTTCATCTGGGGCACCGTTCGAGATTGCGATATTTTTCACCCTTATCCTTTGATATAACCTCATCTATTCTCCTCCTCTACCGTTCATTCCACCTCACTCAACGGCCATTTTATCGCCCCCTTACGCACCCCCCACCATCTCCCCTCAATTCCATCTCCGCATCAGCGGAAAGGGAAGGAGGGATGAGTTGGGAGCGAAGTTGTTTGGGTGTGGGTGCGGTTAACACTCCCCCACACCACTCCGTTGACTTTCGCATTTTATCTCACTCGAGGTTACCGATGATTCTCATCTCCCCGCTTTATCCCAACACCTCCTGCATATTCTTTTTTTTCCCCTCTACGCCTCCCCAGCCTATTCCGACTTCGCCGCCTTCCACCTTCCCGTATCTCAACCACTTCATCTCATCTCATTATCCTTACCTCCTGGGAGGAGCTTTATCAGAAATGCGTATCGAACTCCCAATTCCACGGCCCGTTAACACCGTCTCCATCTCCATAAACAACATTTAAATATTTTTCTGGTTTCCCAGCTCAACTGAAATAAAATTACACTGCCGAAATGAAAGTAAAAAATCGCAATAAATTCTCAGAATCGTGTGCTACATGACTAGCTTCATGGAAGAGTCTACACCGCTAAGCCTGATGGTGTTGTCCACAAAACTGGTGGGGCGCAATCAGCGAAAAAAATCTTACAAAAATGTTTTATTTTCATTGTCATCAAATATTTATAAATCACTCTAAATCATCATCTTATGGTTCATAGAGACATAAAAAGCATAAGGCACTGCAAGCGATAATATTCTCGATGCGCATTTTCCACACTATAATGTTTTAACGTTAGAGCAAATTGCTTCATCAAAGCGGCATCCTCGTGGCAGAAATAAATAAGTTCTGGATAGACACAATAGATTACTACTGTATTAATTGGCTTCGGTAAACTTGCTCATGATCTAATTACAAATAAATATACCAGTAAATAACTTTTTCCTCGGAATAGAATCAAAATGATCAATAACGATACAGCAATTTTATTCACGGAATAACAGAAATCATTCCATATAACCAAAATGCATTAGAAGTGAACCACATAAATATGAGTTCAAAGAGATTTTTAATTTATGCTCCTTACTCATGCGACGAAATCCAACGACAGCAGTGACGATTTAATTCAATGGATTACAAACAGCCAATTTCTCATCATCTCAACAAACATCTATGACTGAGTATGAAGAGAATGTGCGCTTTTAATGGATTAAAATTTACCCTGACGAACAAACAATCGTATTAAGGATACAGGAGGAGAATGTTGTTCCAATTGATTACACAAAAGCTTTAATTTTTAGAAAAAAGAACACTAAAAAGTCTTTTCACTAATTACTTCGACGACTGATTTGCTGATTAAAATTCATGAAAATACAGACCAGAACTCCCAAAACATGAATAGCAGGGTGCAGCTTCGTGTCCAACAACACTGATAAAATAACATGCCCGCGAAAGAGATTCAAGAATTTGAAATGAAACAAGGCAGCTTAATGTATGCTCGTATCCCAATTTCGGGGCCGTGCATGATTTGATATAATTACTTCCTTCAAAGAGTTACAATGAAGTCAACGGAAATGTTTCACCAGGAAAGGTTTTTAAGAGCAAAAAAGGGAAAACATGCTGCTACCGTCACAATTTTAAAAGCCACTCTATAAAAAGCGTGATTACTCCTAAAGCTAAAAGCAAAAAAACAAACATATTAAGAATTACGTTTGAAATGCAGAGTCAGGACTGCTATACATTCATTTTTAAGCGATTTTTAGGATTTTAGTTTTAAAGAACACTTAATAAAAGCGCTTTATTGCACGGATGTGACAATTTCATTAGCTGTAATAACTTAAAGTTTAGCCGCAAGTAAAGCCGCAAATCTCTCCGATCCCTTATCCTTTTCATAGCTACGTATTTCTTCTCTTTTACATCATTTATAACCTGTCGTTTGTAACTGATTCGGGGCCGTCCCTTGCCCTTCTTCCCTTGAAAACAACTTAAAATAATGTATCAAAATATGCTCTCATGCATTTACCCTTGATCATTTTTCGATACCTTTCAGTTTAGATCGAAATCATGAAAATTGATCAAAATTTAAAAGCATTATTGAAACTACACGGAATAGTATTTCAAATGTGTGCATTAATACTCTTAGTCTGGGTTTCATTAGGAATTTCTAATTTTTATGCACATAATATGTGTCTGTTTGTATGTCCACTATGCGTTTACATACAGCTGCACGTGTTGCGACCAAAGTAAGTATATAGATGCATCTCATGCTTTCAACATCCCCGCATGCCCGTCTTGCTAGTTTAGTTTACTTCCGATACGACCTTGGCGTGGGTTTCTCAATCACGTCATACTTTAGGGATTGGACATGCTGCCGACTGAGCTCACTTCTTGAAATGCTCAAATAGAAAATATAAAAATCCTGCTACATGACCATGAATTTCAAGTTCAAAGTTTCCCGATTCCCTTAGTACTTTCATTCCCAAGCTACGTCGCGTCGGTTGGTCTGCTAGTTCCTATTAATTGAGAGTATATCAACAGTATTATTTACGATTTCCTCATTGAAATTGAAAACCATACTCCATAAAATGATTTATCATTTTCCATGCCTTAACTTTAACAAACGATGGTACCAAAGAGAATTCAAGAGCAGTCACTGGGGGAAAATGGACGCATTTACGCCTAAACGTGGCTGCGGAACAATGTTGCATGGTGAGCTGGATCATCACCACTTATGAAGCCTCATTCAGCACAACCTCTCCAACCACAGAGACGACATCTACCGCGAGAGGCGCCTGCAATACCCTTTGGCTCATCAGCACCAACGAAAAAGGCGGACTGTCCCCATGGGTCATCTCACTCTTTCCTATGAACGCTCACATAAACGCGTGCCAACTCAGGAAATGCCCTTCTTAACGATTAACCCTGCCATTACGGCGGCTGTTCATAATCCAAGCACGCATTCCGAAGTGAGAATGGTATAAGAATTTCAATTTGCACGCTTGCCTTCATGCTGCTCAATGTTAAAGTGGTGTCTCTGTTGTTACTACGTGTGCATATACAAGTACGGGAAATTAAACTCAACATATCACCGAGACTATACACCCATTGACTCTAGTGAGAGCTTAAAACTTAAGCAAGGTCTCATGAGACAGACCATTGCAGGGAATCCTCATTTGTTAGCCACTTACTAAAAAGTTCCAAGGGTCCACTCATGAAGATCATGAAGAGTATAATGAGAACCGGAATTTTGTAAAGGAGAAAAGCCGAAATATGTCCCTGACTCCTTGGAACAATGAAAAGAATAATAAAAAATATAATTATGCGCATCTTGACTTCCATAACATGACTTTTTAACGCGATTACATTAAACGTTGATTAAAAGCCAATCCACAGTCACAATATTCTACTTCGGATAAAATGAATAAATCATTAATGTTTATTTAGCCAGGAAATAAAGTTCAAATACGATTCAAACGATGCACACATTACATGAAATTTTTAATTTACATTGAAATAAGCCACATCATTATTAAGTGAAATAAATAAAGAGCGTATGATAATCCAATGAAATATTGTGACCACGAATAAACGTATATATTAATATCACGAATTAAGTGACAGCTATCAATAAAATATATATATTTTTGGAAAAGTCATCTTTAAAAAAGCACTGATTTAGATTGGATGAAATAGGAACGAATAAAACAAACATGAAAGTCATGCGATAAATACCTAAAGGTACCACGAAAAAGTGAATAAATCGCGTTTGATTAAACTTTTACCCATTTAAGTAGAATTTTGTGCCCTAGACACGAAAGTGCAGACCAATGTCATAACCTAAAAAGAACGTATGAATGGGGCGTTTCTTTACATACCACGGGCGTTACCTCGGAAAATACTCCGAGAAATCCCTCCGAGAGCAAGGTCGAGAGAAATGCCTAGCACCGAGACAGGACGTGAGGCAGGGAGCGTGTGAGGTTATGGCAGTAAAGTGGAGGGCTAATGGAGCGAGGGGGATTGAGGAGATGGCCACAGAAAAGCCTCAAGCCCCGAGAAAGTCCGAGCTAAAAGCAGCGATTTCTTCCGCAAAGAGAAGGCACATTTTTCGTCGAGGGGGTTGACGCAAGGAGTGTGGCGAAGCGTGGTTACGCATGAAAATGAGTGTCTAGGGAATGGTAACTAAGGCGAGGTTTACGTGGCGAAAACTGCAACTATCTTACATAATCTAAAAGAACCGTATTCAGAGAATGAAATCCTTCAATAAGAGCTTTTTTTTTGCATTCCTGCATATTCATATGTCTATCAGTATATAAACCTTCTGAAATGCATGGAAAAAATTTCTGGTCTCATCCTGACAATATGCGATATGCGGGATATTTTCAGAAACCTAAATTCAATGCATGTGTGCCAAGTCGTTATTTATCTCAGAAAATTCAGTGATATTCGTAGTATGCCAGCTATTAGAATTTTCTTAGTGGTATATTTCTATAGAATTGTAATTAAAATACTCAATTAGGTACCTATGAAAACAAATATTCCATGATGAATCAAAATAAAAATTCGATAAATTTCTTTGCAGAAGTACAAATTAATGCGCGCCCACCAACTCAGAGGCATGTTTACGCACATAAATTTGACAGTTCACATTCACTATTGTTTAAAAGTAATCGTATTCAATAGTTGGCCTCGTTGCCGGAGGGGTAATGTCCTTGACAGGTAATCCAGGGGTTCGAATCCCGCCTGGGTAGATTTTCTCCCATTCAGTTCTTCGATGCATTTGCGTCACCATCAACTGAATTGTATGAAAGGACTGTGCAGTTCTTCATTCAGTTGATGAATAAAGACTAATATTTTTATTATATTTCTTATTATCGTCTTTTTCATTTAATGTGCTTCAGTTTTCTCTGATTTTTTGATAGGAGTACGTGTTTTCATTAAGGTATGTAACTCTTTACTGTTCTATTGCGTTGACGAATTTCGTGATATGGCAAATTGATATTATAACGGCCTTCTGCAGTTTGATTAATGTAGTTGGATGAATATTGAGCATTTAAAAACTATTTGGCACTTATGTTGGGATGATACCGGTAGCAGAGACAATTAGAGCTATAAAAATCTGTTACACATTTCATATTTTTTATTTCTATTGCCAATTCTTGGTACTTGTTTATTTTTTCAGCTATTATCTTTTCTGTGCCATGCGAGAGTGATACAGCAATATCAGCTACGTAACAAGTTCTACTCTTCTTGTAAATCGACATTATATCGGCTCTATTACTTACAATAGTTCAATCTGTTTGAATCTGCAAACCGTATTTAAGTTCAAATTATTTATATTATTTTATAGTACAAACTAACCACGCTCTACATGTCCACTGAAATCAAAGGAGAATCCCGTCGAAAACGAGAGAAAGGAACGATTTCGAAGGCTCAGCAATCCTGGATACGTTACCACGGTGGCCGTAGAAGGAGAAGAGGCAGAAATAGGCGAGAGGGAGAAATGTTTGCATGATACGAATGTATGGGAATTGGGTCGAATGGAAACAGTCTCAGAGGAGTTATGAGTGCTGAGTGGAGAGTGATTCACTGCCAAGCACAAAAGAGGTATGACAGAGGGTAAGCATGGCAACAGGAAGAAAAAAAATAGAATCTATCTGAGGGCGTGAGGAAAATGGAAAGAAAAGCGAGGATATGGCGGCAAAGACAAGTGCATCGAATTATCTCAAATAATCATGCTCAGAGAATGAACCCTATCGATATGAGTAGTTTTTCATCTAACATACGCATAATTTTACTACCGGAATAAATACACAACACTTACTTAACGAAGTGATCTTAAGAATGTCTAAAAGATATGATTATATGAGTAACAGTGGGTACCACTATACAGTTAGTAAATACTACAACTACGTATTGTGAATCGATTGATGCATATATCACTGCAGCACGGTATCAGCATCAGATAAAAATGTTCTAATGGTAATTTCTGATGGTAGCATAACCGAAACAGCCATCAAAATATGCACTAGTATAAATTTTACCATACTTAGCAAATTTTAAGTGAAAAAGTTGTGAATATAAACAAATTTCACTGTATTTCACCGTTTATAATACTCACTTTTGGGTGGAGACGTTATTTTTTCATATTGCATCCTCATTTAACTAAAGCAAATCCTACAGAATTAAGCAAGTAAAAATCCCATCTGACACAGAAAATCAATATCAGAGGGGAAGAAAATCTAACGCTTTTATTAGTATTTATGCTAGTTTTTTTTCATTTACCCTCCTGTTTACGGTTATGAGATGGGGGAAAAGAATACGCTCCCAGGATATTCGAGAATGGACGAAAGGAGCACCTCAGTCCCCTATTGCTTTAGCAGTTGCGTCCGACTCTTAAAATAAGTGAGCGTTGTGATCGAGGAAACGGGTAAATGTCCGAGGGATGGGGTGGAGAAGAAATAAAGGAGTTTCTAAGCTTTGTTTAAAAGGGTCGTCATGACGACCGAAAGACTTCCCACTCTGGCCGTCCTGATTTATGCGATGTAATTCATCGGTTTGGGTCGAAGGAAAGGGAAATCGAAAGGGAGGAGCAGTCAAGTGCGTAAAAAAGGACGAGTTTGAAATGAAAAGGGAAAGAAAACGGGGACAGACAGATTGGAGGAGGGACGAATACGAGAAATGAAAAAGGGATGTTGGAGTAGTGTGAGGGTAAGATATATAATGCCCAGAAGGAGTAAGAGAAGTAAGGTGAAGCTTACGGAATGGGTGATTGTACAGAATGTATGGAGGAGAGGGATCAAAGCGATTTTATAAATTACGTTAATATTACTTCGTGCATTACTTATCCCCGATTATTTAAATGTTTGTATCCAAAGGAAATAGCCTTCAATGCGTAATAACATTTTATCGGGAAAGAAAACAGGACCTTATAGACTCACAATAAAATTATCATTCATATAAAACCTTTATAGTGCAGCAAATGAATTTTTGAAGACTTGGAAACATTAATATTACTTAAGACTAATTCATTTTAACAACTGTTAAATTAATACCTGGATTAATTACATGTGTTGCGCATATAGCGTGCCCTCGAATAAGTGGCATTATTGGTAGTCTGCGAACCTATGAAATTCTAGAGTGAGAAAATCCTTGAGTAAAGCTATTGAGAAATGCATTTTAATAACACAACATGAGTTATTGCTGTAAATGCATAAAATACTCGTAAGAAACAAGTATTGGATTATTCACTACGAATTAAGATTTTTCTATAGGTAGCATTCAAATTTACCAAGAAAAAATCTAGGATCTAATTTCCATATAATTATTGAATAGTACTGATTCCTCTTGAGTAAGGCTGGGTTGTGACAGATAAACATCGATATATTCCATTGCACACATGCCAAACCGATCCCTTTATAAATAACGTAATATCTTCAGCAAAAGAACAACTGTTCAGCCGGAGCCATCTTCAGAGATTTGATATGCATTCACAAATACAACGCATTTCACTTCCCTTCTCCCCAACAAGGCGCCTATTACCGATTTTGCTATTACTCAGTGGCAGCCTCGGACAAGTGCGTGGGTGGACGAGGGAATTGGGGCAAAAGAGAGGGGAGGGATGGGAAGTAATCGGGGTTGGGAAAGATGGAAAGAATGGCCCAGAGGAAGGAGAAATAATGGGAATGGATGGAGATTCAATAGGCGGTCAAGAGCTGAGGAGGGGTCGAAGCAAGCGGAGACTGCGGCAGGAAGAATATAAGACGGGGGGGAAAGACTCTTGGCGCCAGAAAGCGAAAGAAAACCCTGGGAACGGAGGTTTAACAGAAGGGGGGCTCTTTAACTTTCCCAAGGGACATTCGTCGTCTGCACTTTCCTCCTTCTCATACCCTGGCCAGCTGCCGGGGGTAGGGATGGACCTTCTTCTTCTCCGTGCTTGGGGGATTTACTCTCGGATTCAACTGCTACGTATGAGTCGTGTTTGATCAGAACTTCGAGGAACAACATGAAACTTGCACTCATCATTGAGTACTTTGCGTCAAAAATACCAACCTTTTTTATTGGGTAAAAATTGTGGAGAATTATAAGCATTTTGAACACTCGATAAGGCAATAAGAATAAGCCCAAATTTAGAAATCAGGGCTACATCTACATGCTACCCCGCAAGCCGCCTAAAAAGCGTTTGGCAGGTGGTGTTAGGACGCCAGCCTTTTGCATATAAAAATGAAATGCGAAATTACGATTAGGAGGCATTAGAGTCCTTTATGCTTCGGGGGAAAAACGAATTTCCATATCCGTTCGGCTAAACACCTCTCATAATTTATCGCTTCTGATTATAGTGGGGCTCTAAGATTATGTTCTCCGTTTCGCTCTATGTTCTCAAGATATATATTCTCAATTGCTCAAGTAATCTAAGCCTAATGCGCAGCCTCCGAGTCTCCAGTGCCTCTCAGCCCAATTTGCTTAACATCTGGGTAACGCTGTCTGTACGCCCGTAGCAGTTTTCGACGAACCGCGCAGCCTTCCTTTGTATTTTATTCAGTTCACGGATGAAGTCCATCTGCACCGAATCCCATATGCTCGGTGCATATTCAAGGTGAGGTCGGGCGAGTGCGAAATAGCACATTTATTTTACTTTCTCATCCGAAAATCTGCCCACAATACGCTGGACGAATCCTAATTTCTTCAGGGTTATGCTGCAAATATTCCTTATATATATTCCCCACAAGAGGTTTGAGGTTATCGTAACTTCCAGGTACTTCACTTCGTCTGTTGCCTTTATGTTAATACCATCCACAGCATAAATATGGTTATAGTTGGACGAACTCTGCAAAAAAGTGAACCGCCGCGCTTTGGCTAAGATTAAATTCGAGTACCCACTCTTGACTCCACACATGAACGTTGTTTAAATCCGATGATAAAATTTCATATTCATTATGAATAGTAATTACAAGATAGATGACTGAGTCTGCATAAAATAAACGTATTTTACTGCTTATTCGGGAGCAGAGGTAATTAATTTACATAATGAATAAAAGGGGGTCGATTACGCTTCCTTGAGGAAAACTTGATGTCACTTAAATACATCAGAGCTGATTCTGTCAAGAACTACAACTACGGAAGAGTTATTTGGTTAAAGAATGTTTTGTTTTAAATAATTAAGCATTGCATTTCCGTTAATTTTCTGAATATACTTAAAGGTGAAGCAGCATCATTGACGAGTATTTTAAGAAAACTCTTTCGAAGGAATTCCTATAAATTGATCAGTTTATATTTTATAGCCAAAGAACTAAAGTTATTTACAGATTATTTTATCATTGATTCCAAAGTTTAAAGATAATTCTTATACATTTCGCAAATATAGGGAAAATTATGCACTGAAAAGAGATATTCACTTACGACTACATATTACTACTACACCTAAGACTACCCCTCTAGTCGCCTCAATACGCGTGTGGTGGCATGTTTGGACAACAGACGTTAACCAATAAACCATTACTACACAAATGAAATATTAATCTCGACACAAATGAAATGTTAATCATAATGTATGACTTCCACATGTATGCAAGAATGCATCTCCAGTATTGGCACAGCACAAACACAAACACAATAATAAGGAGCGGCAATAATCACAAAAACCTTAGATACGCAGAAGTAGAGATCGTCCGATTAGGCTAACATTCGCCTGCTTTGAGCTTTCTGCTTCAGGTCGTAGTGATGTATTCTGGTAAGATACATCTTGGAAATTACCCAAGAGAGAGAATAAAATGTGAATTACAGTGATAGATTATTTTATAAACAAGATTAAATGCAACTCAGAAGATCGAATTATTAATTAACGTCAAGGGTAATATAGCAATATAATTATCAATAAATTCTTATCTGATTTACAAATGTTGATTTCATAAAGTTCCAATTCACCTACATCACCCTTGTGACTTTTCTTTGCCTAGATTGCTATGGGATGTGGGAAATTAGACACGCATTAGAACAGCTGAATGTAAAGTAAAATACATTCTTACCTCCTAAATTTGCTCATACATGAAAACAAATGCAATATTTGAAGCAATATTGTTAAACCAAACTCTTTACTGTAACTACAGCACAATTAGAGCTTTCATGCTTGAACCAACGTATTGAAGATATTGAGATTAGTATTTTCTAATAACATTGACTGTGTGAAAAAACACAACATTATATTAATTTTACTCGGAATGATCAACTTCCGAATAAATTACCAGCATTGAAATGACTATTTGGAAATTTCATGTAGGCGGTAAAACTTGATTTGAATACTACTGGTTTCATTCTCTTAATAATTGGGGGCATTCATCCTTTTACACAGAAACAATTCAGTTTTGGTAGAGGCAAAATATTTCGTAAACACTACAGAAATAATAATTTCTGACCTAGTACTAAGTACCTAATGGGAAACTATTAATTGTAAATTATGGAGCCTTTCAACAGGATAAAAACACAACAGAAATCCATCATGGCATGATGACTCGAGAAGAACAAAGGGTTCGTACAAGCGGAACTTACTTCCGATGAAACAACGAAGCCCCTTTAATCTTTTTCCCTTGGATGAGGTTTTAAGCCAAAAAATTTTTTAAATGGAGTCTATATATGCATCCAGAAAGGAACAGTCTTTCCCTTTTCATATCTTCCGTTGGAGAGAATCTTTTCCAAGTATCCGCTCACATTCCAGGTTTTTCTTTTGGTGGGATAAATATCGGTCAAACACGTTACGTATCGGAAAAGTTTGAATTTATGCGAATTCAAACAAAGGGTCACACGGATGGACGATCGTGGATGGGCTGAAAATATAGGGCGAGCTGTTTAATATTTTATCCCCTGCACCAGCAGCCAAAGATGGATACATCCTTCGGAGAATAAAAAAGAAAATGACGAAAACAAAAGACAAGAGGATGCTATAAGCTGTAATAGGAAAGATGTGACGTGAGGAAAGCCGCAAGGATAATCAGGCCGTCGCTTGAGACCGGAGACTAAGCCGTAGTTCGGTGAAGCCTAAAGAAAAGGGAATCAGAAAAGGAATCTTAAAAAAGGCACTCCACTCGCTATGATGACAAGCAAGGAAATATCAATAAAGGGAACCTAAAGTAATTGATGATGACATGAAGGAAAAACATCACGTCTCATGTTTACGCCTTGAGAAGTATTAAAGATGAGTGATTTATGTTTAGCATCTTGTAACTATGATTATATAAGTCTTTGACTATATACTTGAATTAAGTCATCCCATAATATACAGTCAAGCTCGTAAATATTCCCATAACGTCAAGAAGAGATATTTACATTAAATTAATGGAAAATATATTAAATAATTCACTGACATATAAAGGGCTAACTCAAGAAAATGGACCACATTTTTTAGAAAAAAACAACTGCTCGAAGCATGTTATATCATTATAATCGAAGGTATTTCCTGCAAAATAAAGACGAAATCAAAATGTTAGGTGGGTCAGAATAATTAAAAAAATAAAAGTAGTTGCGATTCTCTTCATTAAATAAATAATCAGATGAGAGGGAGGAAAAATTAATTACGAAAACGAACTGACAGGGATTGATTGAATAACCAAACCTCCATGTTTTTAAACTTTTAACTCAGCCAGGTAGAACTCTTTTCTATTCGTTGTACAAATAGAACATCTATTTCACCAAAGACGGCATCAAGTTTCAAGAATCTCGCTCTCATTACCGCAGAAAAGTCTTTCATAGAGGTTTCCTTTCATTTTCAGATTAAAGCACCATACATTGGCTTGACTTATGAATATGGACATGAAATCACAATTCAAACACACATCAATGGCCGAAAAGCGAGAATTTTCTTGGTCATACCACAGACATTTGATGAATCCAAATACTATTACGTCAAACAGACTTAATTTCACACGAATTTTAACACGAAGAAACGAATAGCAAACGACTGTAAAAATAATTCAGTACACACTAAATAAATTTCCCGGCGTTCAACGTCTAAAATAAACGAAATGAATTGCAAACTACAGTAAACGTTATTCAGTACACAAAGCATACTTTCCTTGCAGTCATTGATGGATAAATAAAGGTAAAACTAACAACATTATTCAATTGAAGTTGAGAATACCACCACAGACGCCGACGCGAACTACATAGGCAGTAAGCGACACATTTTCTCTCCGATAGCCAAGATATTACACTCCGAATATTCAGAGCATCGACAGAAATATGGAAGGCACAAAGCAAAGGGACGAGGATCATTGCCAAAAACAGAGAACTCTGTATCAGAGAGCGACCTTCCGATCGCGGTACGTGGAATTTGAAAGAACACTCGACAGTGGCGAGGCTTTTGAGCTGATTTACCGCCCTGTACAGAACATGACGGCAGCACGGCAAGCGATGAATCAGCAAGGCAACCACGCACTGCGCTCGGTCGAGTCTGAAAAGGATGTTTTTGACCGCCCGGAAAATCGCCCGGAACTAACTCGATTCCGACCTGGGGCAGGCAGGCGTTAGGTGCTCGGACGAACTCGGCTGAATCGCGCTGAACGCATCGTGAAGGAGAGAAACTAGTGCACGGACTAGGGACCGCAGAGAGAGCTCTGTGCTCAGCAGTTGAATACACTACCACAGCACATTCGATAATGTTCCTCACACCAGAACAAACGTTCGCCGAAAAATTTCTGTTACATATTACACCAACTAATGTACCCTATCTGATTTCAAAGAGGTAGTGAACACTAAAATATGGATTTACAATAATTGAAGCAGTAAATTACCGCTTACAGATGTTTATGCCAAAAGCACTTTGTAAAATTTCTATACTTGTAATGAATGCATGTTACGCCTGGCTACTATGGTTATATTCTATCGTTGAAATTAAAAAAAGGAAAATTTGGATCGAAAAATACATTAATCAAAATATTGAATTTTTATGTATTGAAAAATTTAGTGAAATGAATAATAAATTATAATTTTTCACGCGTTGATACAAAATTTTCACCATTATATTGCGGCAGGTAATTTGAATATGCATTATGAAAAATATCTCCAAGTAATTCAATTTTTTCCTTACATGAGACAAAACAGTCACTTAATCCAATTGTGCTGAAAATTCTCTTAGTGCTCCTTACGTACAAAAAATCTATCCTTCAAATTTCATTGATATATCTTCACTAGTTTGGAGTGTGCGATAATGAAAGCATTAATCAGTCAGTCAAGTCACCTTGCTTTTACGCCACAAATACTTACGAAAAAAGTTTCGATTGGTGCAGAATTCAATTCATCTTGGAATCATAAACAATAATTTAGAAAATTTATGTAATTCTCCAATTTATAAGGCCATTCTTACTGCCTTAAATAACCTGGAACTTGAAGAAGACTACGGAACAATGGAAGACTACATATATGAGGAAGGCTATATATAAGAAAGGTAATATGAATTGTATGTACGATTTTCTAGGTTTTCTTGTGACTAATATTTTTTGTAGCTTTGGATAGTTTTTTCTGCCCGGATCACTGATGTAGTACTTCAAAATTTACTCAGCCATTTAATCCAGATTAAAATAACGAAACTCTAAGTTTATTTCGTTCGCATAAATGTATATTAAAGTAAAATAAACCGATAATCAAAAAAACATGCATAAAAAAGTTTTCATATCCCCATATCTATATATTTGCATTATTTGTTTGTACATGGCATTATATTTGGCAATGTGCTCTAGTTATGATGAGTATATATACATTTGGAATACATATTTCATAAAATAGGGTAACGTAGACCAAGAACGGGCTATACCATTTTTTAATACGGACTTCCTCCAAAAAATGGAATAAGCCATCTTAATGTTCACATGTGAAAGATTAGCGACGTCAAGAGCCAACACTTTTTGCGAAAAATTCAGCGTCTGTTTCAGTGCATACATACGAATGGACTCGGAGAAAATATCTCCATTCACCCTCGCTTTTATTGTAGATACATGTTTGCAGAAATTGAGGGAAAAATTCCCATGTGGCGACCAAGGCATAAATAATAATGGCAGATTAATACGGGCACGAGGAAGAACTATGGCTTTGAATAGGGAGAGATGTAGGACTGCAGAATACCAATCCCAATATTGCAACGCTTTGAATGAACAAGGGCGACAACTCGTGTTTTGAGGAGAGAGAACTACGACTGGATGATCACTCAATTTCTGTCCCTTTCGGGAGCTGTACCACTCTCCTCCCTACGCACAGTACGATTTTCACTCGACGCTTTGGGGAGACCGCGAGCATGGACGTACAAAGTAGGCAACTCCGCTCTTTACCGCCCGTCTCTTCTCACCTCAACGGCGCCAACGAATGACGCCTCGAACAAGGTAAACCAGCAATCAGTCCGCTTGTGCACTCATCCCCTTGCAGCGAGCGATGCAAATGCTCTTAAGGGCCGAGATTTGGCTTCTGCGGCATCACCACAACCACCGCTCACACACGACGGATTTGAAATGCAAAAGTTTACGCCTCGTCTGTGGTGGATCCAGTATAGGGACAGATGGCAAGCTATTTGGGGGGTAACCTTCCAGGAGTAGTGGGGGTCCTAACAAAATTACCATTCTATATATTGTAAATTGGATACCCAAAGGGGGGTATGCCCCTCTATGGATCTTTCACTGGATTGTAACATACCAAAAACGTGTATGATAGGCCCTATAAGTATAGAGCTAATTCGTATTTCAATTCAAAACTCCGAGTAGGTAAATATATCGGAAAATATACCTAAATAATTTGTACAAAGTGGCAACCTCCAAAAATTTCGATTTTATCTAGTGATTCTTTTGATCAAATAGCCCCCTTAGCACCTACCGCCACCATAGATCCGCCACTGCGCCTCGTTTGTGTGTATCGCCGGAGTCAAAAATCATACGCAAACCGTGGAAGTCGTAAATTTTCCTCCTTCGTGCGAGAAGAATAATAACAACCCTGATTGATGATAATGGTGTAGAGAACGAGAACGAAGGGAAAGGGAAGAGAACATTTTTTTTATTTTTCCAAACCCTCGGCCGGGCGCTAAATAGTTTATTTTCCCACAGAAACGCCTCATCAAAATCCCTTCCCCATCGCATCCAACCGACTCCCCCTTCCCCTCCATCTGCATAATTCTCCGATGTATATTAAAACGATGCAAGAATCGCGGAACGCTCGCCACTCGAACGATAAAAATATGAAAATGCGGGCCTGTATTTGCACATGAATTAATCTCTTGTCCTCATTTGCTCCAGTTTGCTAGGGACAAAAATAAACGGAGAGATATTTGGACTAAGGAATATAAAGTACTTGGTACGCCACTTTACTCATCTACTTTAAGATTTAGGGGGTTACCTATTGTTTCCGTCATCCTTCACTGCTACATGAAAACGCTTTTTTCACCAGCAGAGAGCCATTTAAAAGTCTCAAAATCCATCTCTTGAGACAGAAAACAGCTAAAAAGCAACCATCCTGAGTTAAGTGTCATAAAATTCACCATGAAATAAGAAAATGTTTTGCATCCACGTAAAATCAGCGGGAAGCTCACACACGTGTAAAAGTGAACTTACACTAGTAGATAAAGTCTGAGGGCTAAATTAATGCAACAAAATAGGAATAAATGATAAAAAAAAAACTATTAACAGAAAGGTTATTGATTAAAACTGCCACTCTGAGTGTAGCAAGACCCTTACTGAACAAGATTAGATTTGACTTGTGTGCCAGAACTTAATCTTGAAATCTATTGCAATCTTTATTCAATCATCTATTATCATCATATCATCGGTTGTAATTTCTATTCCATCACAGACGATCACATTTCCATGCATCTCCACTGGATATTAAAAGAACCTTCTGATCCTCAAATTCGTATTACTGACGATACGCTTTCCATATGACGAAGGCCGAGTATTCAACACTCCCATTACCTCACGATATCTCCCAATTATTATCGAATTGGGCCAACGCCTCCCGCTCCACGATCAACTGAAATGGGAACGAATAAGGAACTACGGCATGGGCCTCCCCTCCCTCCACGCTATTTATTCCAGTCGGATGCAATGGCCTCCTCCCTCCACTCCTTTTTTATTTCTATGAGATCGATCTGGACCGTAAAGGGGCATCTCGGCTGGGACGAAGATTGTCCGGAATCTAATAAACGCTGGCTGGAGGGTGTGAGGGGGGCTTACATGGTATGGGCGCAGGCCAATGTGGAGGGGTGCGCTGGCCTAGAATAGAATTGATTGCGCTGATAAAGCGGCATGGGAGGGTGTGCAGGCGATGGCCGAGGGGAGGACCGGGTGGTCGTGCTCATCCCTAAACGGGAGGCTGCGGGCTAGGTGAAGAAACGGTCCGGGTTTGATCCAGGGTTTAAGGAAGAGGAGAAAAGAGATCCAACTGAATAAGAATGCAATCCGGCGACCTGATAGCGTATCGTTGGGAGAACTTGGTCACCAGTCATAAAGAAAGAGGTTTAGAGAAAAAACTGGATAATTCTTTCACCTAGGTTTTCATTCCTGGGCGTTTATTTCAGAACTCCCATCGATGAGGGTTAGTGTAGGTAATGTAAGCTACAGATAAGAGGATAGACTAACAATAGTTGCGAAATAACTTTATTTGCAATTTTGGGTTAGCATACGCTAAGGAGGACGAGTTTTAACGTCCATGGATTTTATCGTCAAGGGTTAGCCATAGATAGGAGTTACGATCACTACCAACCGAACGCTTGGAACGTAGACTAACTATGGCAGTAATAGTAAATAAATAACTAACTATTCGCTAACTATCGTTTGCGAACACATATAAGACCAGAAATCAACGCTTTGCATAAAGCAAAATGGAATAAAATTGATAACTCAAGATTTTAGCGTCACATTTTCTGCATTAAGATTGTTTGTACTATGGGAACTGCAATATACGAGAGCACTGAAGGACCTTTAGGATTAGATTATCGCCTGAATGAACATTGTGGATAATTTCTGACGAGTGTTTTCCCATTATATTTCAAGCACGTATTACACTTTGGATATTTTAATTTTTTTACATTGATTACCACCGTAATACAAAAGATAACTAAATATTTTTCGCAATAAAAATAAAAGAAGGGGCATGAAAATCACAGGAAAGGAGTTGGAGAAGTCAACTTGAAATTAAGTCAACTTATCTCCTTCAGGGAAAAAATGTGATTGAATTGAAAGAAAATAACTCTCTCTAATCAAAAATGTAACTACTGTCTTTTATATCCCATTCACACTCAGGCTGCACGGTAAAAATCAAATTTTCCGCGATAAACTAGCTTGAGAGACGTTTTCAACGACCTCACCTTGAGACGGTTTTGTCTTGGAGCAGACGGGGACAAAGAGAGACAGGGTTAACGAGGGGTATGCGTTAACCCCTTCGTTGGGAGTAACCCTGAGGGCACGAAAAGAAAGGGAAGGGCCGCTGGGGGCTGAAACAGCCAGGAGAGAAAAAAAAGAAACCTAAAGAAGGAAGGGGGGAGAGTGGGAGAAATGTTTAGAAACAAGGCAACAATGGGGAATTCGAGAAGGCAGCAGAATTAAGGGTCAGCGGTAATTAATTAATGAAGACTTCTCGATGCGGAATATAAATTCCGAGTGGGGAAGGCGAAGCATGGGGATTAGGCATTGGGAGGCTAAGGGTTACTGAGCAGAAAAAGCGGAGAGTTTGGTCACGGATGGGTGTGGCCAGGAGGCGGGGGGGGGGGGGGGGAGAAGAAAATGGGTGGAAGGCCATGCGACTAGATTCTCCTTGCGGAAGGAGTTGGGAACAAAAAAGTTTCGGCGAAAGCAGGAAACCGAGAAGAAAGGCACGGGAGAGGGTATAAAGAAAGAGAGAGGGAGAGGACATCGCTTAATTTATTTGTCCTCGAAGTTTCAAACGCGAAGCGTGGAAAGACATAATTACTGCAATATTAAAACCTTTGGCAGAGTAGCCGACTTATTTCTCATCCAGATTATTTTTAACATTTGCAACGTATAGAAAATGTCACTAATTCATTTACCGAGTTATACTGATATCACTACGTTTTTTATTAGACTGTACATTTATATACTCTATGCTCTTACGATTTCAAATCAATAGAGCATACTTATCGATGAAAGGTTTCACTCAAATGCTATTGTAACAGCATGGTATAGATTTACACCATGGATTAAAAGTGTGTTCACCCAGATAATATTTATTATTTTTTGGTCTTATAAATATATCAAAATAAAGAGAAAATTACTCTTACAATATTTATTAGGTTTATGATGACAAATTAAATTTCTGATTAGTGGTAAAATATATAGAATATTCTTCAAAATATCTTTTCATCTTAGATCTTCTATCCTATTCTCTTAGCCTACATATTATATCCCCCTTATTTTCAATGAATTATTTTTATATTTTCAGTCGAATACGTACAAGTTAAAGGTAATTGTCATGAAAAATTGAGCCATTACAACAGATTAGAAGCATTAAGATAAACATGAAGGACTGATTAAGATTACTGGCATTATCTTTACTTCCTTTCCGAAATTTCATGCGAGAAAGGTCTCAGATGGCCCATTTTTCACGAATGGGATAAAATATCACACTCTGGGCGGGATATTTATGCAGGAGCGGGACTGGGCATGCGAGGCGACGGATATGCATATGCAAGGGTGGCACCATGGGAGGTGGAGCCACACGGCCGGGGGGAGAAGCAGGCGACGAAACAGGTAGCGCTCCATTAATTAATTTCCGTGGACGTAAAAAAAAAGTAAAGGATCATGCGAAACGAAAGTGTTGAATTGGAAAAAGAAATCACGATGCGAAGGAAAGGACCTCAACTACGAAAGTGATGCAATCACGACTAAAATCATGGCAAACGATGAATAAAAAGGCGCGCAATACTAAATGTTGATGTTTATTGAACCCATCAATTTTAACAACGCATCCTTCCATGCTGTAAAATTCAGAAATATTAATATTAAAATGTGATTTACTACAGAGAAAAAAATTTAAAAAAATATCTTTTCAGTCATACTAAGGACTATGATACACTAACGTTCCCATCAGGTAAACCTGATAGATGATAGTCAATTGCTTAAAACTTCTTACCCGATCACCAAAATTATACGTTATGAGAGTTAAGACCTTTAAAACAATTTTTATTTCAAATTTGAAGTACCACGACATGAATATTCGCAAAAGAATTTGTAAAAAATTTAAAGGGAGAAAATGCCTGCAAAACGGTAATAAATACGAGCAAATGCAGTAACAATGAAGCTCAACTACGTCAGCGTGTCAGTAGGGTAAGATATGCTCCAGTTCTCGCTCACTCAGCGATGCGCATGACCCCGATATAGTCAAATTTATATCTTTCCGTCAAAATCTAATTTAGCATCATCTCTATGTAGACCTATAAAAGAAATCAATTTTTAATTTTTTTTTAAATTTACCAGGCAAAATTGTGAACCTACCGCTCGCTAATGTAAAATCAGCAGGAAAAATTACTGTTGGCTAAGACGTTTAATGATCAAAATTGCTCAAAACTAATGCGATCAAGAAGTTTTCTCGGAAAAGATTACTATTTTTTTAAATTGATGCTTTGAAAGAATAATGCAATAGATAATTTATGCGGTATGAAATTCACAAAAAATGAACAAGAAATTTTCTATGAATAAAAATAGGCCTAAGAAAAACTCATCTTCTTTTACTGAAGACAAGTGTCAGACTATTACCTTCGAGGATAGTCATACGATTCAGTGCGGTATTTTTCATCACGACACCGACGTTGTCGCGTCCGTTCGGCCTAGTCTATGTATTCGTAATGCACTTTGAGACGGGATCGTGAAAACCTATGAAAAAGTCTTTACAGCGCGAAAATGAGAAGTTTAAGGGGCTTACATTATATACGGTTTTACTTGCGGAATATGTAACCATTTCCTTATTGATTTCCAGTAATAAATATGGAAAAAAGAAAGCATATTCATTCTTTTTATTTATACATTGCATTTTATAAAATGAGTCGTTTTCTCGCGAGCTGCTGCATATCTGATCTATATCTTCGTCAATCTAATTTCTAATTCTTGGATATTTTAAGTTTTAATACAACCAACTCTTTGCTCTCGGTCACAAAAATATCATTTTTACTCCGCCTCTACGCACTCGTAAATTAATCTGCTACCTTTTAATTACCCACGTTCTACGGGACAAATACAGACATATTTTGTCAGAAATAAAGTATAGGCGGTACTATTTTTACTACCGTAAAACTACACTCCAATGATCATATCTAAATATATAAACTCAATGCCACATTGCCCTCATTGTCTCACATTTCTTCAAATATATCCTACCTTTTGCACATTTAAAGTTGGATACAACCTTGCAACTCCATCAGAATGCTAATATACCATTTAAAATTATAATCAACTACGAGTCTGAAATTTTCCATTCGATCAGACGTTCATTTTACTCCAGATAAAGTTAAATAAAAACATTTTCCCACGAGTATACTCGGT
This sequence comes from Ischnura elegans, assembly GCF_921293095.1. Taxonomy (NCBI): domain Eukaryota; kingdom Metazoa; phylum Arthropoda; class Insecta; order Odonata; family Coenagrionidae; genus Ischnura; species Ischnura elegans. Next base: position 59,051,872 of record NC_060247.1, read on the forward strand.
GTATAAAATTACAATTAAACAATAAGTGAAGAAAAGATCACCCAAAAGTTCGTAAAATTACAGGTTCACGACCTGGCAGAGCCTCTTTTGAAAGCGACAATGACACGAGTGGAAAAATCGAGGCCGAAAACTATTCGGACAAGGGAATAATGGTTTAATAACTCGAGCCCGGAGAAAGCAGAACGGAACGTTCAAGAAATCTCAATTAAGTTACCCCAAGGTACCAGACCCATAGACCTGGCAACGAAAACTTGCGAACTTTATGCGCGAAAAGTAGATAGAGCGGGAAGGAGAGGATATAGAATAAAAAAGAAAGAAGAAAAACTAAAAGAGAAATAAAACTTCCTGACGACGGGAGATGGCGTCATCGGGGGTATTTTGGCTCCGCGCGTACTGCGGGAGTTGCTGCGCCAAACGTGAGGCGGAGAGTGGGCAAAGGAATCGGAGTGGGAGGGGTTGCAATGAAACGGGCATTGGTCGAAGTAGGGGAAGTGGAAGGGGAGCTGAGAGAAGACAGATCGCGAGGGTGAGGGGACAAGGACGAAAGATAAGCGAATTTAGGGTGGGGGAGGAAAAAAATCTGGGCAACTCACACAAAAAGGGAAGGGAAACACATCCTTGCGGACAGTTTAACGAACGCAAGGGTCTGAAAGAGAATGCGTGGGGAACGCAGCGTGGAGCACCTCTGCAGTTTCGAATTGAGATTTGGAACAGAACGGAAGTTTCACGATTGGATAACATTGTGTATAAACTATGGGTAACGAGACCGACGTTAGTCTTCGTAACGAGATGTAAATTCTTGCGGTATTCAGCGGTAGAGATCTCTATTCAAGAGTGTGTAAAAAAAGATGAAGTTACACGGATAAATAATTTGCTAGTTAACTAAAAATGTTGAACACTAGGCAAGAATAAATGACAAGATGGATATATTTCCCGTGAGGTGGCAGAGAAAATTTGAGATCTTTTTACGACTCCAGAATTTATTCCAAAAACTTGCGAAGAATTCATCTATGCCGGAAAATGTCAATTAACTGTGACCCTATTCCCCTCAGTAGACCCTCGTGACGATGGGTATATTATCGCTGGATATTCTCACAGTAAATATTTAGCAAAAAGGGAGTTCGACGAATTTCAGCAATTTTTGAAGAATCCATTTAATTTTGCGAAACGAAAAAAATTAAACCATTATCTTTCGTGAGGATGCGGAAATTGTCCGGGAATTCACTACGGTGACTCCAATGCGGTCAATGGACTAAGAGGTCTGGAATGAGACTAAGGAGAACTAAAATTCAAGGCCCTGAAAGTACTCAATGCCTACTACCATTGGACTCAATATCTTCCGCACTAAAAAAGTCACACTAAAAATTACCCTCCTACCTATACTAGAACACAGGGTTGGTGCCCAATTTTTTCTAAGAACACGAGAGTTGACCGTAGCGATATTACTAAATGGGTTAAAACATTGTTTAATATTACAGATTATTAATTTGAAGTTCATTAAAGGTTAAATATACCTAAATATTACCGCAATAATGCTATTACGGATTTTTTACAGTGCAAAGATCATCGTAAAACAACTTATCTACAGTTGAACTAAGTTTTACAGCCCTTTTTCGCAGAAAGCGTAGCTTACGTAGCGAGGAGAGTCTACCCTCCCTCTTCACCTAGACTAACGCTGCCGGCAAAATGCGCCAGTACGAGAGGTAGGGACTCGAGTTAACAAGGAGCGGACTCAACTCCGAGAGGGGATCATGCAAAGGAATGCGACTAACACTGAAAGCGCAGACACACAGAAAACACACAACACAATGCAGCCTTAGAGTGAGAAAAAACTCGGAGAAGGAAGAGGAATGAAATCTAAATTTAGTAAAAGAAAATTTTATACCGGCAAGAAAACTATTCTGAACATTTCCTACCTAGTTTACCCATCGAGGCTCTCAATACAACGAAGTCTGGACGGTGAAAAACATATTAAAGGAGGAAAAGGCATGAAACAAATTATTTTACCTCCCCAACCAAGACCCACCAAGTATTTTACCTTCCCATTAAAGTTCACTACACAATGCAGCTAAGAGGATAAGAAACAAATTTATGGTGACTTTTAATATTCAAACCAAGATTGGAAGCCGGAACTAACTTTTTTAAAGGTAGAAAGCCACCCAAGATGGATAGACCTAATCACCATCCCAGAACGTCCGCCTTAGATCCCTAATAACGCTTTCTGGATGAGAAGGAATAAACCAAAGTTAGAGAAACTGCAGGGGAATAAAACCAAAGCAATTTTTTGACCAATCCTAACTGTAAATCTTAAAAAAAAGCATACAGGATGAGAAAACCTTCCTACCTATCAAATTTTTACCGAATCCCTACACGATTCCATCTGAGTAAGATAAGTGATAGAGGAAAATAACCAAACCACAATGTGGAGCAAAAAAACAACTTTTATATCACGATAAAAACACCCAGGTTTTAAAACTCTTCTCTCCTACCTAGAATGTCCATCTTGGCTCTCTACGCCTTCGTCCACCTCCTCTTCCCAGCCGACTACGAGCCTTGGCCCCTCCTCCTCCGCCTCCCTCTCCTCCTCCACCGCCCTCTCCTCCGCCTCCACCTCCTCGCCTTCTTGGGACTCCGTGTCCTCGGGCGATCCCTCCGAACGCCGACTCCACCAAAAACCCCCGGCTCCGGTGGGTGCCGTCAGGCAGGGGGATAAAAGCCTTCCCGACGACGTCTTCGCTCCCGCAGAGCCAGCGAGAACAGACTGCCGCCGCCGCCGCCGACTCGGAGCCTCGCCAGCGCACCGTGGCCCCTCCCCGGCACACAAAAACCTTCCCCTACCCGCCCCACTCCTCCTCATCTCATCCATTCTCTTCCCCTCACATTGCCTCCTCCACTCTATTCCTCTCCTGCAGTCTTCCCGCCCCTCCTATAGCCACATACAAAAGTCTCCCTCCCTCTACCCCACATAGGCCTTCTCTCTCCTAGCTACCCTTTCTCCTGCCTCCACATGCATGTCTTCTCCACACCCATTCCCTCTTCCTCAACACCCCTACCCCTTCCCTTATCCTCCCCTCCAACACCACACCATTTATCTTCCCTGCTTTCCTACTCTCTCTTCTTGCCTGCCTAGTCGGTCTCTTTCCATCCCTCTCTGCCTACTCTTCGTGTCTCATTAGTCTTCAGATGCATGCTTTAACAGTTCTGACCTTTTATTCATTTCCATTCTAACGATTTTTATCTTTTCCTCTTATTTACACATCTGTATATACATTTAAATAACTTAAATTGAAATTATATTGTAGTCATCCGCGACGTCTAGTGTCAGCGTCCATGATAATTTGCAGTGATACATTTGAGAGGAAGGCTAAAATATCAGGATTAATTTAAGTTCAGCGCCTATCTTTCGGGTATGCATCGCATCAGTTGACTTTTCGTGAGAGCAGTTTCGTCCCCTCTCCTGGAGACGTTCTAAGGTCAAATCGTCCACGAAAAGTCAACGGACGCGACGTATGCCCGGAAGATGGAAACTGAGCTCACATCAATTTTGATATGTTTGCCTGCCTCTCAAATGTATCACTGCAAATTCCTCAAGCCATAGACTTAATCATTCCACCTAATGGTAAAAATCTCCTTTTAATGGTGGTGACTCGTTTCTCCAATACACTCTTTCCTCGGCCATTTCGCTTCTCATTTCTATCCTCCCCATCCCCCGCACCCATTTTCCTTCCACCACACACATGTCTTTCCTACCCTTACCCCTTCCCCGACCCCCCTCCACCCTACTTTTCCCTCCCCTACCACGTCTCACTGTTTATCTTCTCTGCTTTCCGTCTCTCTTCCTCTCCACACGATCTCTTCCTGCCTACCTAGTCGGGTTTTCCTTTCATGAAATAGTTCAACAGCCATTCTGATATAGGCTAATCTTTCTTTAAATTTTCACCTCATATTCCACAAAGATATTCCTCAATTAAGTCGTCGACCGCAAAAATTCTTCATTATATCCTACTGTAAATGGCAAATCTCATATTTCCTTTACACTTTGACCTAAAAGACGCTCTCTTCTAGATTTTCCACGCCTGATACGCTTCTCCCAGCTGCTGCTGCCGTCGCAAGTATAGCACTTCACAGTTTATCATAGCCTTCTCTTTTCCTAACGATCTCTACCACTTATCCTCCAACCGTATCATTTCTTTTCCTTAGGGTTGCCTGTGTAATAGTTCTTTCCAGTGAACTCCAAAGTCTTTCATTTTCGTTCATAAATCTTTTTGGTCTACCGATTGCCCCTTCTGCTACGCTCTCAACGATTTTTACCATCTCTCTCTTCTGTCTACTTAATCCTACCGGGTTCGGAATTTCATCTCTCTTCTCGTCCATTTCCCATCCTTTCATTCATATAATCCACCCTTATTTATTTAATCATGAGTGAACAATCATCAAGGTTGCCATCATGAGAAAAAGTGCTAGGTGTACGTTTTGATAAGTATCTGTGGCATGCATTCATATGGTTAACCCATATTAGCTGAATTCCTTATCGTCTCGTAATCTCTTCGAGTCCCAGTTTCCTTATATAAGGTGATTACAAAATATTTCATCTGAATTATTCACTGAAATATACTTAATTCTATTCCACGATGCATTGTCCCCAATTCAGCCGTCCTATCAGCCCGTATAAATCTTTTGTACTTTTCTTTCAGCCCTATCTTTCCTAGTCGCCCTTCCGTATGCCTGAACATACGATACCTCTAAGCCTTCTTTCCCTTCTCCCGCTCCTTTTCTTCTGCCTTTCCCACTACATGCTCCTCCTGAGTCCTACGCACCCCTTCTCTCTTCTGAAGAACTTTTCCTTCCCATCCAACACCATTTTCTCCTCTGCTTTCCCTCCCTCTTCCTCTGTTCTTGCTCTCCCTTCCATTCTCCTTCTCTTCTTCCTCTTTCTCCGTGGCCTCGTCAAACCAGCCGGTCTTTCCATAGCCCTCCTCTCCACTCCTCTAATGTCATTAGCCTCCCTCTTGATTCCTCCAACTCTGACTGTTTGTCTCCTTCACTTTTAACGTTGTGTCTATCCCATCGGATCGATACTAGCAACTACTTCTCTGCCTTATTCCTCCATTCATATAAATCGCCCACAGTTATATTTTATTTCCACCCATTAATTTCCAGTCATTCGATCACGTCATGCATCTTCAAATATTCTTCTAATAAAAAGATTCGGTTTCCGGCGTAATTCGGTGGAAATCTTTGATGCTTAACATAATTAAAGCACTTGTGTATTTTCACAATTCTTTTTTTCTACCGATCCGGGTTTCGGTGCGTAATGCCATTAACAAAACATTGAAAATTGGATTGTATGCCTCAATGATTAGAAATTTATAAATTAAGAAGTGCTTTCATAATGTTAAATATTCTTCCAATCTTCCTTTCTCCCTAATCATTGGATTTACATCCACCTATCTCAACCTGGTCTTAAATATCTACTACATCGTTTCTCTAGATGCTTCTGATCTTCAATTTTTTCTATTCTGAGCATAATTTTATTGCGTCGGATCCACGTTAAAAATAAATACTGGCAAAGTTTAATTAAACATTATAAGAGAACCTGATGATTTGAACACGAATTTAAAGTTATCCGTCATTTCCTTTACCGTTCTATCCAAATTAGCAGTGCTTAACTTCGGCCGAAATGCACCAAAACGGCGTTCCAGCACCTCTCTGGGAAAATTGGGTTGAGCCAAAAGAGTAAAGATTCTTTAAAATTTGGTCAAACTTGACTCCTCATTGTTACATTTATTATAAGTTTTAAAAATCAAAAGTTTTAGGGGGTGTCGGCTTATATTGGAAAATCATGTGCGGATTAAATGCATGATTATGAGTATCGTAGTCACGCAGCCACAGGCGGGGTTTTCGGGTTACAATTCCCACTTGAGCCTTTATTACTTCATTTTACGCTTGCAATATATACTTTATTTTGGTTAAAACTCGTACAAAGTTACTGTATTTGAGTCCTAAAAATCGCGTTTTCAACATCAAAAATTATAAAATTTTCTCCAGACCCCCTTTGCCATACACCGCAGGCCCCAAAATCTCCGGTAAATCCCCCCCTCCATTTCTCTATCCAGGTTAAGCTACTTGTGTTCCGGTACCTAAAATTTTAGAAATTAAGCACTGCCTGTTAACAAAAATAATCGCTATTTTCTATTTTTTGGCTGTTCCATATCCTAGCTCTGAACAGTTCTCCACTTCATTCCCTATCTCCATAGTCCATTCTACCTCATTCCCAGCCTCCAACGTCTCCCTAAACTTCTTAACCTCCCTTCACGCTGCCCAATCCCTTTTCCCCACGTCTTCTTCCAGCAATCCTTTCATCTTTCCTCCCCTAAGATTCCCTTCGCCCCACCAACCAACCCCACTTTTTTCTACTCTTAGATCCTCCCACGAACCACTCCCTCCGCTCCGAGATTCTTCAGACCTCACACGCATCCTCACGACGCAGCTTCGCCGCCCCGACGAAGACGAGGTTCCTACCGCCTCTCCTCCTCCGAGACAGACCACGGGTGCCGAGGAAGAATGATCACGCAGCCTTAATTGTGCGCCACCGTAACCTATTTGCGACGAAGCGCACGGGAAGATGTGTATGATATAGGTAGAATATCGGCATGGGGGGAGCCCACGACTCTTTTGCAGGAAATATTGGTTATACTCGTAATATTTACTTCAGTGTTATAACGTTTAAAATGGTATCCAAATGTATCATTTCCAGATATCAAAAATAGTTTTGGCTGATTTAATATTTTCCTGAGTGTTAAAAAAAATTAGTTCTGGACGGGTTTTCGCCGCAGAACTGATAAAGAATGAAGAAATATTGAAAACATATACATGTGCATATGGGAATATAAACATGAAAATTTTAATTTCAAATATTTGAAAAATGAGGGATTATTTTTTGATATAAAGAACTAAAAAAAGGACCTACTATCACACGTCAATAGATAACTTCGTTAGAATAAAACAAATCTAAACATAATCTACAAATTTTAGCCAACATTTCAGTCACCAAGCATTGGCTCTAAAATACGGTGAGCACGAAATGTATCAACGCATGGTCGACGCCATATAGATTTATAATTACAAAAATTGTGCATATATGAGCACCAAAACGAATTTTATGAAATGTATATAAGAATGATGAGTAACACAAGATCATTGAGGGATAAGATATACAAGGCCAAATAGAATTGCAGTAGCAATGATGTACATGTAGGATTCCACATGTAAGATGACTTTTATGAAATACACCAATACAATGATGAGTAGCACACATATTTCGGACGACATAGGGGAATGAGCGTTTAATTGAAATCTGAGCAGTAATTCAGAGTAATAATGGAACCAAGTGCTATTACGCAATACAAATTCAGCTAGTACTCTTCGGTACAGGGAATAATTACCTACCTACCATAAACCACTTCGCTTTGAAGCCTACAGGTGCGTAAAATGTATCAAATAGAGCATATTGAAATTTTTTATACTAGCATTTTCAAATTATTCTGTGGATAAAGTTCTTAAACCGTTTTTCAGAGCCTGCGGTTCAGTATAATATATTAAATGGAGCATATTAAAATATTAAATGCTAAATTTTTTATTTTTTTCTGGAAATAGTTCTGAAACCGTTTATCAAAAGTAACTTATGCAGCAGTTTTGAATAGAAATCTCTCGGTTTATAGAAGATGCAGCATGCTACAGAGATTCACTCCAACCGAGAACCTACCGTGAAGTTGAGGATTGAAGAATTTGTTGGGAGAAACGAAAACAACACTATGAGGGAGGAAAAGATGGCACGAACAGTCAGGGAAAAGCGTATGGAAATATCACTGGAGTTGACGGGGATGTTTTTGTGTGGAGATGGAGATTGGGTACGCAAGCCGATCCCAAAGACGAAATGGAAATCCAAGTGGATAGAACATTTATTCCGGCCGCATCGATTTGGGACGCTCAACAGCTCCACTGAAAAAAACAGTGAAATTTATACAACAGGGCCAGTTTCTTCACCTTCACTTTCACCAAATAGTGGGAAGGAAACATGGTTACTGAGAGCTAGCAGGGATAGCATTCCATTCCATTCCAAAGACGTGAGATCTGATCATACCCGAACCTTATTGCCCAAGTAATTCTCATTTTCATTATACTTTCTCATTTTTACACTCTTTGTACAAGTAAACATAAACAGCTGTTCATCACAAAACTTTAGGTCCACCAAATTAAGAGTTTTGCAGCATATTATAAACTGTTTTGCGATGCAATGACTTCTGCTACATAAGAATAGAATCAGCAATCTGAAGGCCAGAATGGGTTAAAAAATATGTGATTTCTACGACAGGTACTTTTATATTCCTAGTTGTTTAGTTGCTAATTAAATACACGATATTAATAAAATTTTCTTAATTACAAACAGAAAAATCACGTCAACTGCGCGCTATATATCCCATGCCTTTAATACCGCGAAACACGGGCTATGGGGATGTCGCACGTAAAGTTAGTGTTCCTCGTCTAATTTAGAAGGTATTTTTATCTGTTACATGATATTTGACGGAGAAATATTACACTTATACGTAAAATAAAAATTACGAGTCATATCAATAAAAACATTAACGCGTATGCTTGGAATCGAATAAATGAAAATTTCTTAGTGTAAACAGACTACTTACATTTGAGAATAAAAATAACAAGGACTATTTTTTCGAGGCTTAGAATAGGCCATCAAGTACTTCGTTATCGGAGTTTTGATGAGGTGTTCTACTATATGCTGATATTGCACGCTGTCAACGCTTCACCTTATAAAACGCTGCACCTTATAATCTCGCTTCAAAGCTCAAAGTAAAAAAAACAAACTTTAAATCCAGTCTATAATGAAAAACTAAGAATTAAACTTTATTTGACCATTGAACTTAGTGAAAATAAAGGAGATTCATCAAGTCACCACGCCACAGTGGCCAATTGGTCCAAAATTGTCGACATTTTATTAATGGTGGATTTATTTATATTTGAAAAGTAAGAAGAATTAAGAAAAACGAATATCGTAATAGGGTAAATACACACAGCAGTTCTAGCATTATGTACCCTAGACATAAATGTAATCTGACCAGTTTTTTAAGTAATTTCAAAATGTATGTATGAGTGTGAAAAATTACCCCTTAAAAACCCCACCGGGACCACAGCTATAATTTGAGATTTTAAGTACGAAATGACATAAATCATACGTATATAGCTACCATTAACACTACCACATTCATCCTGATATAAATATGACGGTTGGCCATAAAATTGTCCATTCAGGTACACTCACGCTCATACATAATGAAGAAGATGGGTAAAATATTCCGTTGATAAAACTTGAAACCGAGAATGTTAATAAGGTCAATAGAATCATCTCAAATTTCAAGAAGAGGTTACGTCAAAATTGAGAAAACAGCTAGTCAACGCTCTCAGCGGCGGCTTAATGAAAACGTCTTGAAAATATTACAATTAGGGTAAATTTCCCGGTCCCATCCGATTACGACGGCAACGCATGGAGAGGACGGTGATGGGTGCGTAAATTCATTTAAGAACCCTTAAGAAGCAGGAAGAAAAAAAACTGCGAGGCCACCAGTTTTATATTATTTTTTTACATCGATTCCATAATCCATAAGCGCGCTTCGTTATCCATCGCGTCACTCGGGCACACATTTTTTCCCGTCAAAAAATTCCATTGGCGTCGGCGAAGAGAGGCTAGGGGAACTATGAGAACCACAAAGAGGAAGAAAAAGAGCCACTGAGGGGCGAGGAGGCAGGCGGTGAGCGCGGAGTCTCGGCATGGGGCGTGGAGAAGCGATAAAAATTGGACCGGGCGCGGGAAAATGTACTCATCAAAGCTCGGCACCGATGATCGACTGCGTTATAAATGCACCGGCGAAAAGAATTTTTTTGATCCGACGGCATTTGAAGTTTTCCAGAAGTTAAGCCTCGCTCATGCCTCCATTAAAACTTAACCGGGCAGTATGGGGGGGATTAAAAAAAATGACTTGCATACCTTGTTCTTTTGACCTATATCACCGGAGTTTTCAAAGTATCTGTCGCTGCACAGGTCTTCAATAGAATTACTTGGTGGTAGACACAGCGCACTTTGGCCTGCCGAAAACATTGTTTTGACTGGCTTAAATATCTTCACGGTATTGAAGGGCTAAATTTTCAATGCAAAAATATGAGCAGAATATCGTAAAAATTACGAGAAAAGTTTCAAGTACCCAGATCATATACCAGAATAAAATAAAAGAAGGTCATGATCAATGATAAAAATATTTGAAAAAAGAAGAGATTGCTGAGATAAAAAATATAATCTTGTGTAGGTAAGTAATTCTTGAAGGAAATTTTGAGAGCGATAAAAAATAAAAATATTATTTAACATTTTTAATAAAATGATATTTATTATAAATATAACATTTTTAATAATATAATACAATTTTACATGCAGAGACAAATCACGATTAAAATATCTACTTTATGGATACTTGGAAAAGTTTATTATCCACGGAGATAGTAAAATTTAATTTTATATGATACGTAGGAAAAGTATTTCTTCGTGAAATTACGCTAAAAATTAACGCCATGAAACCTATTGATTGTTACTTTTAATATTGCTAATTATTGACAGGTATTTGTCATAGTAACAGTTTTCCTCATCAGAATGACTCGTTGGTGTTGAAACCGGTCGAATTTCAAAAATTAAGCTGTTTGAAGATAAGAAGCTTTAAAATACTTATACTTATTTACCCATGGTCTAGCCTGTAATATAATGATTAAACGATGAACCCTAAAACAAACTATAATAACATGAGGCGATAATTGAAAGGAGAGGCTTGTGACGGCAAGTTCTAGCACAAACACTTTTCGCGTGCTTTTTCTTAAAAAAAGGGTTACCACCACAGACGAAATACAGATAAGAAAATAAAATTAGGGTTAACAGAATGCGGATTACACGAAAAAACTAATGCATTTTATAGCCATCTAAGCCGATATCGAGCCATTCTCACTTAACATAACTGATGTTGCATCAAATACAGCACTCTTTTACTAATAATTCATAACAGTATGGTATCGCATCTTAAAATTAGCGTTTTCGTGATACATACGGTATATAAAACATAATTTCACTTTTTTGCAATATAGTATGAACATTTAACAACATCCCTGTGCTTTGTAGAGAACTACCATAAGAACCTAAGTAAAGTTTATGATTTTCACATGCATTTTCTTCATCCATCATAGAACTGAAATATGCAGTTGAAAGTTACAGAAAAGTACAGTTAGAAGATCATATTTTTGAACTGTAATGACAGTGAAATGTACACTGTGTCGCCCGCCAACCTTCTTAAAAATACCTAATGATCTAAAGACACCGAAACGTCGGAAAAAGAATGACGCTACCGAGTAGCTATGACTTTCAAAATAATTCCAACAAAACAAAATAGGATGAGGGAGCAAGGCGATTCGCTACCCGATAAATCTACTCTGGCATAAAATTGGAGGCGAAAAGGGAGCAGAGAGAAGTCGAAGATTCGAAGAAGAGCAATCGGCTGTAAGGCATCGGTAGTAAAGGAGTGAAATGGAAAGAATTCATTCCAATAAATGATAAAACGAAATGTAATTAGTCTGCGAACATTTCCACTGATGACCATAAAATATAAAATTATATGCACCACAGAGTGAGTCTAATAATAATTACTTAAGTTTTTCATCCTAATTACATGTTAGTTTGCGTCTTCATATCCGGAAAAAATACCTTACTAAGCTATACGAGATGACTAAAGCGCTGAAAAAGTTTCTTCATTGATAAGGAATTCATTTCCAATTTGACGTGCGAAATTGGATCACGACGAAGGATTTCAAAACGGCAGGTAATTTAGAAGTGCAGAAGTAACAAATGCTAATTACCATTGTCTGGCAGTATGACAAATGATCTAAAGATGATTGAGGTCTTCCTTTCACATCTTTGATGCGATTCTAGTAAATAAAAATAAGTTCTATTTACTTCAAAAAGCGGAAGTATAATGCCCTAGTTTCAATGTGCTTCTTGCGGTTCCTTAATAATTGGATTAGTAAGATTCTGGAAACATGATTGAGAGATTATCTGCCAAAGGCAAACTCAGCTGCTTCTTGTAGAGTTAAAATAAGATTCCTTGAGATAAAAAAACGAAAGCATTTAAACAATCTCTGCCAGATTCGAAAATTAACTATCTACCACCACATCATTTACAGTCCTTGACCATGAGAGAATATGTTCTAGCAAAATAAACTCTCGGATATACCACTAGTTTTTCAATTTGCTTATCATATTGTTTCTTAGATTTTTCAAGTAAAATGCTTGGAATGTAGCAAAGTAATTTATTGGGAGAGGAAAATACGATACAAGCTGAAACATATAACACTTCAAAGCAATAAAACTACATTTACAAAAATAGGTTGTAGAATACTTTAGAAATAGAAATTTATTTCTAAAAAAATTCAGCAATTTTGTAACTTTATAAAAAAGTAAATCCTAATTTTAAGATTAGGAAAAATGTGGGAGTTTGGAAATCATAATCGTTGGGCGTTAAATGGAGTTAAATAGTAATTCTGCAACATTTATGTCCATACAACTAAGATATAGTGTAAACCTTTAGTAAAATAGAGTCATACACGACCATCAACGTAGTGACTATCATTTTATATTTCTATATAAATAAAACGAAAGATGACAGAATAGTAAAAAATTAAAATTAAACTCAACATTATATTTTTAGTGATTTTAGCAGTAAACGAATTAAACCATTAGTACCAGCCTCTCTGTTATACATTCATACAAAAAATATAGAAAATAAGTCAAAAAATTTGAGAAACCCTGAAACACGATTGTATATATTTTTCCATTATTCCTCTAACAATTTTTGATATTTAGAATTTTAAATTGAACAAATTAAGGCATTTAATTCATGAAACTACGTACAAGGAATAAATCAAAGAAATGACATAGTCTACTACTGTCCCACCTCATGTGCATAAATCAATTAATGAACTCGAGGATAATTATAATTCAAGTTTATAATAATACCTATTGGATGAGTGATGGGGATATACAATAATCGATAAAAAATACCGAGATAAATCTTCGGATAACGTTGTGACGAACAATGGGAAAAACGAATCTCGAAAACAACGAAGAGAAATATAAACCCCGACGAATATTTTTTATTCACTAAACACTCTCCCAAATGAATCACTCCCAGCTCTGCGAATCATCGAAAAAAAATTAATCGGAAGCGTGAAAAATGACAAAATGGGGAAAGGCGAGTGAAGTTCAGCAAAAGCTCGGCCCTAACAATGAACCAACTCGGCCCAACTGGGATGGCTGGCTGGCCTCTGACCAGATTATTGGGGAAGAGCTACCGAAAGAAAAGAGCTAGAACGTTTTACTTGTGCCATTATGATTGAAAAGTTTGTTCTTTGCCTACGGAGGGGTATCGAAAGAATGGAGACAGCAAGGCTGGGTTGCGTTTATTCCCACAAACGTTGCTTTATATAAAATGGAATTAAGCGTTATGGGCAAACAAAATGCAACTCCCCTGGTAGTGACAGTGTTACCATCAAAAACTTTAATATCTCGAGGAAAACTTTCAAACATTTTTCATATATTATAATGTTAGCTGCCCAATATATGACCTGTATAAAAATAACGCAAGGATGTTTTGAAAATATTATAAAGCTTAGATACATTCAATTCCATTCAACATTCATGCAATTCATAAAAAATAATGATAGGTTGGATAATGTTTATAATTTGATAACAATTGTACGGCAAAAATTGTAAACCTTAAATTTCGGCATCTTTCGAGAAAGCATAAACGAGCCAAATAAAATCCTTTGCACTGCACTGAGATGACATAGTCGAGGGGCATACATATGTGATGCAATAGTTTTAGAAAAATTTAAAGATCTATTACCATCAAGTCAACATGTAAGCCTAGACAAATGTTGTATTATTAATTAAATGATAAATAGATGCGGAAGAACTACGGAATGTTGTGTTTATGGTCTACATAGTTCAATGTTTGAAAGCACTGTTGCTTCGTGGCATCTTATCCATCGAATAAATGAGTAAATGTATTAAAATACGTAAAAATATGCACCTTTCAATAAAAAATGGGCGAAATTAAAGACTAATGTACGTATATAAGGAAAAGGAGGCAACTATGTAAGTATTTTTTCATTCACATTACACCGCGCAAATCACCTCAATAGATGTGTGGCGGCAGGTATTGGCTCCGGATGTAGATCTGTGCGAGAATGCCAAGCATATTAAGTTGCGTTTGAGAAAATTTTATTCCTTCCTATGATTTTGTATTTGTATACCTATAACATCGGCCCACAATTTACAAAGTACTTTATTATTTTGGTGAAAATCCGTTCCTCTTCTATCCTATCGAAAACTTATTTCCTATTAACTCATTTTTGATTGATATGAAAAGATAAACTGATCATAGGAAAATGTCCAAGGTTATGCTGAGGAAGAACATATTGATGCATCAAATTACATCACGCAAAATCGGTCCTCCTTTTAGAGGATGTGAGGCGTGAGATATATCCGAGCAATTTCACACGACCAGTGACAATGCACACATACAAATGAAAGCCCGCAGAGGGAGTTCGAGGAGACAGCCGAGCGAAGAGCTTTGCGAATTAAAATGAAAAGAGAGGGCAGTGGAACGATTTGGATGGGGGGGGTCGTAGTGAGATGCGAAGGCACGCGTGAGGTAGGGGCGGCCCTGGGGGTCGGGGGCAGTATAACGGGGGCAGTGGCCGGCGGACTGGGGATTTTGGTATCCTCCGCTATGGTATGGGGAGACGATATAGCGCGGGAATACTCGCGGCGTGACATCAAAATGGAAGTCGGCCAACAATTGATTTATCTGCCATCGGCATCCACCGCCTCCTCGCGATTTTCACGGAGAGATCCAACGTCCAAAACACTCGCTCTACCATTCCAAATAAAGAATAAAAGCCTGCGTTTCCGCCCGAAATTTTCCGCCCCTCGCCACCACGGTCAAAGAGGAAAGGAAAATAATATGAACCGAGTGTTGAATACAATGCCATAACTGCTTTCTCAATGCGTGATGATTATTTTTAATTTTCAACGTTCGGAGCTCTTCGTCATTAGTAGTGAAGGCAGAATTTTACGAATCAATGAGGTAATTTTTATTCGAAAACTATATGGAAATAAAAGCGGAATGAAGGACCCTAAGGATAATATGTATTCTATACTTCGATTAATAGCAAGGGTATACAGAAACATCTAATTCAGCTAATAAACTAATTCAGGATACTAAAACTACCTAGTAAGTGCAATAATACTTGAAAATGATTTTAGCCAACTTTCATATTTGATAATGCCCTTAAGCAAATGCATGGATTTTAAAGTAGAAATATAAAATGTCTCTATTACCGCTATTTCCCTTAGGAAACCAATTATAGCTACAGATAACATAAATAATTGTACTTCATATTAATCAAAATAGTATTTCTACTTTGAGAAATACATAAAATGTTAAATTTTATGAATCACGACTTCATTGAGCGCGAAGCAGGATATACAGAAATTAATCACGAATAGTTGATGAATGATCGATAGATCCTAGATTATTCTTAATTTCTGAAGGAGTACACTCAGAACATGATGTTACGAAATGTGAATTAATTTACCAAAACATTAACTACATACATAAAAGAAACATTGGTAAAAACAGTAAATTAAGAATCGTCTATCGATAAAAATAAATATATTACTGCACTATGCTCATAAAATTAATAAATATACAATTATGAAGGAGCGCCATATTTTGAACTGTCAATATTCGCCAAAGATATGAGACAAAAGAGTTCACAATAACACGAGAAAAATAATTACTTCTATGTGCGATCACACTAAAAGCTGACTTCTCAATTAAACGCAATGGTATTACTACAGATGAAATTGCAGAGATGAAATGATTCTTTACCAAGAGAAGTAACGTCTGATTGTTACAATTATCTTTACGCAGGGTACTATTATTCTTCTATAATAAAAGACTAGTACTTTATACCTACGTAACCACAATAAAATGGACATAGCTGTTAAAAAGGAATATGCCGTTGTTTATCTTTTCCTTCGATCTGCGCGAACTAGAAGCACCATTTGCCACAGACATATATACTTTATGAGAGCATTACATTCTTAGTACCAAATCAAACCGAAGTTGGTACGTAAGCGCTATTAAGATAATTGGGCGGACTTCTTTTAAGAAGAGTTTTTTTAAGTATTCCGACAGTGGCATTGTTCTCCCGACATCAGCGACTCAGTACCCATAAAAATTAATCCAAATGGCAGCTGAAATGACGGCCACTAAAAACCTAACTCTGAAATTAGGTACTTCTACAGCTATTCTCTACTGCATAACTCCTTGGTCAGTGGAGGACAAAAGGAACACAGATAAATATGGGGTGATTTTCGAGGACAGATCGGAGTTTTCCAAAATAATAAAGGATACGAGCAGCCCGGTTTTGATTCTAATTTATGGAATGCAGCTACGCAGAACGTTGTGAACGACCTATTGAGTGCCTCTTTGTGTCAGTGCAATAAAGAGCTGCAGCTATCTCATTTCTAAGCCATTTAATCCATTCGACACTTTAACGGTGAAACGACAAGGAAGCACTTTTAAAAATAAAATCCGGTGAAAGAGGGCAAAATTTACTCCCAAAAACTTCACTTCTAAATGAGAATGGGACTTAGTTGAAGCATTCTATTGTAAAAAACTCCATTCCACAATTTTTTTCAGAAAACGAACTATCCGTAAGTTGAAAAATAAATCTTTTACCCCCAAAATAACGAAAATCAAATATATTTTTCATTTAACAATGACTGGCACTCACTTAATGAAGGGGCACATCGAATATCCGTTCAAAAATTAAGAAGGAAAGGAATGCGAAAAGAAAGAGCATAAGGATATTATTATCGACGAAAAATTTGATAACAAATGAAAAAAATCGTGCAAATTCTCTCTGAAGTATACAAAGCATCAAAAAAACTTCCTTTTTCCAAACTCTGAAAAATCGATTTTAATGAGGCAATGCTAATTAGAATGCGGTACATGAAAACTATACATTGAAAGACAAGAGCATTGAAATATGAGCACGGGAACCAATTCATCAAAACAAAATCAATACCACACATAGCATAAAGCAATATTTTATTTAATTCATTCCTGACACAATTAACAGATGAAATATGTTAAATTTACAAATAATGTGAACAAAAAGTTCGATATAGTACCTGAATAAATCAATTCCAATCGTGTAATTTAAAACTTACATTCTAGAAAGCCATATATCCTCTTTCCATGACACTCAATTATCGTTGGAAGCCAAGTGATACAATTCCCGATGCTTGTCATAGCATAAATCTGCCTCTTTATTTGTTATGACTTTTATTGCAACTGATATAAAACGGAACACACAAAAATTACGTCGAATTGCGAAAAATTCCTTGAAATTTACAGAGAATTGAAAATTAAATATTACTGGCAGACATGACATCGAGAGTGATGAAAGTTTAATTTTATCGTGAACCTGGTTTTGGCGTAAAAATTAGGCTTCACTAAATTTCCGCAGCTTGAAATATAACGAAGCAACAAACAGCAAAAAATGTCAACGCAAACAGCATTTTTAAAGTAATGAATATATCACAAAAGGAAATTATTTGGAAATAATAGCTTAGTTTGCGATTTATGAGTGATGCAATAAACTTGCGGTTAAGGCAGTTTGCAACGGATGAAATGGTTATAAGATATCTAGCATATCTATCATTGGGGATTGCGAAGTAAGTCTCAGCGCGAGGATCAAATATGGACTCAAAATTATAAGATAAATAAAAAATGTCATTTTTATTCCTACCATTACGGCCTTTTCAACAAAAATTAATGAGAATCATAAAAAAATTCCCAAGAAGTCATACAACTAACTTTTACATGAAAAAGAGTGACAATAGCATAAAAAATACAACCTTCATATTTACCATACGAAATCACCCAGGGTCATTTATAAAATGCCTAAGAGGGATATTTCCGTAAAATACGGCTGCTATAAGCGATAAGTAAGTCTCAAGACCTACTGAAAATTTTTTTGATTTCAATTATCACTCCGGCAATACATACTGAAAATTTACACGAGCTACAGCATTCAGATAATCGAATTTATCAATATCAATACAAAAAAGTAATATCGCATAAATATTGCTTAAAGCATTGCGAAATAGAGAAATAAGACCTTAGCGGGCTCCTTAATTGCTTGCGAAATAAAAGAGTTAAAATTACTAATCGGAAGATATGAGATATAACTAGAATAGATTAGAATTAAATTCGTTTTATTTAACGAAATGGCAAAAAAAGTTATCAGGAAGCGATTATCTGATATTATGAAACACCTTTGACGAACGTTAATGAGGAATTTAACATCAACTTTGAAAAATCAGTATCCAAGAGAAGCTGAATCCAATGCCAATGAAAATATTGTTTATCTTTCCCTCTTTGTAATGATAACATTTAAAGCATGAAACTTAGAGCCTTTGGCAGAATATTATAATGCTGACTAAAAGAAGGGCGACAGCATGAAAATCGTGCCTGTCCATGCATTCGGCTCACTCCAAATATTTTGCGTAATTCTCAATACTCTATGAAATATTACCCAATGATTCAAGCAAAAGAAGTTACCCTCCCCATTTACCTTAATAAACAAGTTTTCACTCATGTACTTAACAAATTTGGCCAACTTTGCTGAGCAATTTTACCTTAAGTACTTATATTTTTTTATAAAAATACTTTCTCACGCTTCAAAGTCATATTTGATAAAAAAAAGTAATATTACTCGGTGTGGAAAAAATAAGCTTCCTTCATTTATACATTTGTAAGCATAAAATGGAGATTATTTTTGTTGTAACGGGCACTTTCCATGGCTGTATGAAAATGATAAATTTTGGCATAATTTGATGATTTATAATAAGTAGTGAACGACATATTACGCTTCCCGTTCCAATTACGTTTTAATAAGTATTCAAAACGATAATACAATTGAAAATCACTCTAAAAATGATTTTTCAACACTAAAGTCTCATTATTGCCGAAATTTCCGAAATTTCCACGAAAACTGTTTTCGTCGTGCCCTATGTGGCTATTTTTGTGTTTTCTAAATGGATGTGTAATTTTATGGACAATTTGTAAGTATTACATATAGGTCTATAATATAAAGAGAAACATTCTAAATGTCAACCCCGCACTTCCTGAATTCATTTCAATGGAATGGCTTTATACCAAAATTTATAATAATATAAATGTTTCTCCATTGAAACAACGCTTAATACATTTCTTTAACAATGTTTTTCAACTTTCATCGCCTTTGAAATACGAAAGAGCATCCGCGTAGGATGTAAGCGGCAAATTTGGACGGTTTTGCAACTGAAAATGGCGGGAATACATGTGCGACATGACACACAGCAGTAGAACTACTATGAACGCGACGGACGAGCGGACGAACAGGGCAGCGAGAAGTTGCAGATGCGCTCACCGTGTTACGCAACGGTTTTCCCACGCGAGGACACGCCCGCCGGCATGGGCGTTCGACGCCTCGTTTTCTCTGGATATGTATCAGAGAGAAGAGGGAAAAAGAGACAGCCATCGGAAATGCCGCGAGTGCGGACACGACTCCCGTTCATTGGGACGGGTTGGGAGAGTAAGCATTCACCGGGAGAATAGGGCGACGCCAACCGGGAAATGGGAGCGGGCTCGCCCGGCCACCGCCACCTCCGGTGGCCTAGTGGATACCATTGAGGGCTCGGAAAAAATAGAAGCACCGAGAACAAAGAAGATTGGTAGATGCTTCGTGCCCGGGTGGAATCTCTATAGAATTCAGAGACGACCTATTTCAACTGGTATCATTTTCCTACTCTGTGATACACTTTTCAAATAGAGCAATTTCTTTGGTGGATATTTAATTATAGAAGCCTACTGAATACTCTTTGTTTTTATTTTGACAATATGGAAATTAAAAAAAAAACTTTTAAATAAAGCAAAGCATTCGGCATTACTGACACTTATTTCACATTAAGCATGCTATGCTTAGCGTGAAATATTTCTATGCTTTTCATACCTCTCCATTGATGAAAATAACATTCGGTACTTTGACAAGAAAGGGCGGAAATAAATTGGTCATAAAATGAAGGAAAAACTATCAATAAAATTATAAAGTCAAATGCAAGGTTTAGAATCCTGGCCTTTGAGTACACTACCTAAGAGAAATAAATTTATCGGTAATACATTCGACTAATTAGAAATCATAAGGCGTAGATTTGGCTTGGAGTTCAGATACAAATCTTTAATTTAGAATAATGTCAAAAATAGGTGAACGTCTACAGTGAACAACAAAATAAATGTAAAACATCTCTTAAAAACCTAGCGTTTACCATAATTCCGAGCCAATAGTCATATAAACTAATCCTTGAGTCAAAATTGTTGAAAATTGGGTCCATAGGGAAGATCACGGACATTAATAGACTCGTCTGCAATTTTAAAATTATTTTAATCCTCTCAAATACAGATAATTCCGATAAAAAATCGAAAATAACCTTGCAATAATCCTACTAATACCATCGTAATGTTTAAAATAGGGACACTGTGTCATCGTCGATGCTCAGAGAGAAAAACCTCAAAGGGGGAAAAATCTAGCAAGGAAAAATTTACGAGAGACGTGGAATGGCTGGGAGGCTGAGGACAGGAGAAGCTGACAAGGGCCTTCCAGAAACGAAACATCTCCCACTGCTTCCCTCACAGATGAACTGATGGACAAAAACGCTTACGAGGCGAGAGCACACTACTGACATAGAGCATTATTTTATGTCGCGGATGTTTCCAAAAAAATAAGAAACAGAAAAGGTCCAAGAGAGTGAAAAATAATGCGAAAAAAACCTCACAGAATAAGGTGCAGAAAAAAGAGCTGAAGAAACGCAAACGAGGGACGAGGGACAGTCAGAAAAGGCTAGGATCCATTTATTTCATCTCTACCGCTGCTGAACCTTCTTATCGAGAATTCAACCCCCGTCTTCCATTACTGCCAACGCCTCCCGAACGGTGACGTGGGCAATGAGCAATGAAGCCGGGTGACCGTTATCCCCTGGAGGTTCGAAGGTTCCCTAAGTGGCTCTAAAGCCATGATTGTACGAGTCATGCGTAGTATTGTGCGCAATTCTGTTGAGAATTTGAATCGGCTTTCAGAGTTTTCCTAGTATGGACCTTTTTCCACTCTCAGAGAAAATACTAAATATACAAATTTTAAAAGTTCAAGTGAGAAAGACACCTGAAATGGAAAAACGCAGGGTTATGAATACCATGACGGTACTTGACTTATCCGAGTAACGTGGTACCTTTCATATGAAAGGGTAATTTTAGGGTAACTTCAGCTCAAATAGTAGCAATTACTACGGTTTCTACCTGGAAAAAAAGAAAAAAACTTAAAATAAAAATAATTGAATACGTACTTAAATGAATTTTACCCGATATAGAAAGAAGAACTCAACTGATTGCCACTGAAATTCGATACTAGTAACACCGTGGACAGGATGAGATTAATATGGAACATGCTTTTCTCACTGGCGAACCGAAAATAGCTCACGAAAGCATAAATCATACTTCCCAAAATCAATTCAGCCTTAGCTTGGATAAAAATCTGGCATGAGGGATGAGAAAAGTAAATATGGTTAGAAGACTACACATTTAAATTTTCAATTGTAAGTTGTGTCTGTGTAAATATTTCCGCAGATAGAAATTTATGATTACATGTAGGGACACGAAACGGCATTCCTTTAACTATAATGTCGATAGTAAGTATACTACAAGTCATATTCAGAGATAAATTATCCAAAATTCTAGGCCAAAATGGTATTCAGAATTGGAGAACAGTTGGTGACTTTCACGCTGAGAATCTCTTTTTTGAAAACAAAAACAGCAATGCTGAGGTCACAACTAAATCAAAAATTTTTTGACACCCCACTCATGTGGTGACTTTTTGACCGTCCCATATATCGCATATTTATTTATACATACGCCTTTATGGCTGACTGCAAGAAAATTTTATATGATATTATATTTGTGACCACACGCACAACTATACCCTCCCTCCCGCAATGCTGTCACACAGCGCATGTCATTCCTCTCCATCCCTGTACAGGAATAAAAAAGAAATGAAATAAACCACCGACCCCTGACACACCACTTTACCGCTCGCCCTCTGACCTACCCGAGGGAGAGGGAGGGGAACACACACATCGAGCTAATAACTCACGTAGGAAGAAAATATATATGACGAGAGAAGCCTACAATGCCGTCCAAATGCGGAAGTTCAAGCGATGGCTGACAGGTCGCATACGGAAGGCTCGTTGGCAGGCGAGATTGGACCGTTGGACGGTCAGGGGTTGAGGCATCGGGGAAGAGGGACGATACAGCTGAGGAAATGTAAAACTGTGCTAAAAGAACGAAAAAGAGGAAATACACAAGGCATGGGATATACTTATCGACAAAAGGGGAGGTTATGGACATTTTTTATCACACAAAAAAGTGTCTGGAAGTTTACGACAAAATATGGAGGATAGATTTGTTGAACATTTCTAAAACACACATTTTCTATGTTTACTTTGAAAGAATCATTTCATAAATTCGTTTATATAGCTAGAAATATTTTAATTTTTAAATAGGCCTATGCGATGATTCTGCATCAACTTCAAACGCTAACATCCTTAAATGTTTTACGAAAAAACAAAAACTTGCGAATTACTATACACTTTATAATGTTTTACTGTCTCATATTCACATAAATATGAGCATATTTCATGAATGATGAAAATACTAGGCTTATCGTGCTAACTGCGTAGATAAAAGCAATCGTCATCAAAATTTGATGTAAATTCCACACCAGTAGCCATTAACTAAATGCTCCGACCGATAGGTTGATGAGGGTAGATCAGGGATGAAGAGATGAACTGTCACACGTTCTGGGCAAAGTGACAACTTTCTTTCCAGGGCCATCTCGAACCGCGAACATTATTTTGAGGATTCTCCTTAGTTAAACCCAGGATTTGGACCCGGAATAGTAACAAACTGTATTTCTTTAAAATATTAAGTATTTTTACAGCATAAAAAACCTAGCGAATTAAATGTTTAAACTTTTAGCAGAATCAACTTCACATAAAATAAGACCACACTTCATGACTTACTCGTCCCATCGGGACGGCTGTGTAGAGAAATTG
This sequence comes from Ischnura elegans, assembly GCF_921293095.1. NCBI lineage: Eukaryota > Metazoa > Arthropoda > Insecta > Odonata > Coenagrionidae > Ischnura > Ischnura elegans. The sequence continues at coordinate 59,075,258 of NC_060247.1, forward strand.
ACATGTAATGCAGTTCAAAATAAAATACGCAGTCGTTGTCACTCAGTCGACATTCAACATGTAGGCTGATTAGGGTAAATAAGAGTAAAGCCCGCCCTATACTTAGCTTCAGGCGTGTGACTATCACACGTTCTGGGGAGAGGGGAAACTTTCTTTACAAGACCATCTCGAACCACAAGTTTAATTTTGAAGGTTTCCTAAGGATTCATCTGCGATTCATACCCGGAATATGTACATTCAGTAGCCAAAGGCTTTGCCAAGCAAATGACCTGCCTCCTTCCCTGATAACTATATCAGGAAAGTTTTCGACAATCTATACAAATACAGCAAACTGATACTCGGAAACATACATCACGAGAGAGTGAGAGAGAGCAACGCGCTCGACCGGAATGAATTGAAATTCGTTCCTCTTGTCCTCTCCGCAGCAACACGGTTGCATGGGAGATGTGTGCTGTGAAATTTACCGACGGAAAAAGGGGACGTGAAATTTCACCGCCGGATGAATTATTTATAAGCCTCGGAAAAAGAATAAAACATGTTCAACCCTGAATCGAGAACGAATACCCCGTTATTTTGTTTCCTAAATAGGAATATTTTTACGCGACCCACCCAAGTCGTAGTAGAATTTGCTGACCAAATATTTACTGCAGAGACGGTGCCAAACATGGAGATAAGCAGTACAAACAACTGCGTTTAGGTTAAATGCATTCGCTCTCAAAGTATCCCTGAGAGAGTATTACGCTGTAGCGATATCACACGAAATATTGCATCCAAGACCAATATGAGTTATAAATATTTGCGTATGCTTCATCGTAGAGTATTTTGCAATGAGGTAGTCAGCCGGTGTAATTAAGTTGAAACGGTGAATAAAGAAATAATTTATTTTCCTTCGCATATATCGTCGTAATTGGAGAGCTATAAATGAAAATACCAATTCATGAATAAATTAATGCTGATAATCGCGATTTGAAATATTTTGAGTGCCTGAACGTTGCATAAGTGCTAGTTCAATATCGTTAATATACGTTTAGAAAAAGGTATCACGAAAAAAATAATTCACGGAGGCAAACTGTAATAACATCGATTTACACTGTAATGAGCCGAAAAAAATCGCTTTAATTCACATTACCATGAGCTTCGATCATATTGTGCCCTAGCGCATGAAACTCAACGCAAATAGTACATACGCATCAATAAACAAGGCAAAAAATATATGGAAAGATAGCTAGTACATCGAGCATAATATGACCATCAAGAGTTAAAAGTTATGTAAACAATCAGGTCATACGGAGGTAAAAATAACCTCTCTCGAGGAAAGTTCTGTGTTTAGACCTCCCCTTTTTTAACCCTTTAAAAACTTTTTGCAGACAAAAGCAGTACTGAAAAAAAGGTGTCACAGTGACACTCAATCTGTCACAAGTAAATAAATGCGTGCTTGCTTGCCTCACGCATGTAAATTGAAATACATATATATTTTGATTCCCACAGGGAAAAGGGGCAGGCCGAGTTTTTCCCTTCTCCCCACACCGAGTGATAACTGATTTTCGCCCCCTAAAAGAACGTTCACTCGTACCATCCCCTTGGGGAAGAAGGCAGGTTGGTAGGCACAACGACACGATTACAGTTTCGATATGATGCTGAAAACGGGAAAGAGCGAGAAAAAGCGGAAAATACAGGCAGGAAGGACGGAAGGAAGGATTGAGTGAAAGGGAGATATCCAGTGCGGAAAGCACGTATCTCCGTCCTCGCATAAGGACATCCATCCGCGGTCTTGGAAGAGAGGAGGGCGGGATGAACGGGGGGTCGTGAATTTATGGCGTATCAAGAGAAGCGGCGTGATCACCTACATGCTCTCCCTCGGAAGAGTGGCGACTTCAAGCGCACCGACTCAATTCCGCTATTCATTCTCTTGGGTCGACACATTCTGGGATTAACCCCGGACAGCTCTTTGAGGATTCTTTTAAAATCCCTAGCACCCCTCTCCATTAACTCAGATGTGAGTGTTCAATATATCTCTCCGTTTCCCAACGTCGTATTATCTCATGAATGAGTCCATAAATACATATTTTATAATAGGTAGGTCAAAAAAGTACTCAAAACCTGAGGTACTAAAAGGCACTGAATATGCTAAGACTAAAATATAAAAAATATATGGTTCAACAGGAGTTTTTACTATTAATTGACACAAAATTAAACAAAATCTGAGACCTAGTGCCGATTATATTTTCACCAAAAATGAAGCTTTATTATATGTACTTCATTGCCAATTTCAAACAACATGGTGCGTGGCTGTTACTATCTATCGTCATGAAGCACTAGTGATAAGCATTGCGCGCAGAGGCCTGTTGTTAGTCGTACACATGAATGTAAAAAGTATGAGGAGAAGATGGAAGTTATTTTGGAGATGGCTGCGAGGAGCAATACTTAGGCTCAAAAAATTACGAATCAGAATCTCATAAAATTATAGAATTTAAGCATTTAATGGTAATAAGCGAAGTAATATATAAAATAACTAATGATGAAACATAGCTGCTTAAATGATAGTCACGTTTTATATGAGATATGGAATATACCTGTATATGAAGTAAAACCTTTACCTTGACCGTAACTTGGGGAAAATAAGTGCAAAAGAACTGGACGTGAGAAAACGGGCCACCGAAAAAGAGACAGTGGAGAAAAAATAGACTAGGAGGGAGGGACGAAGAGGAGAAAGCTTTGGTATTATTGGCGACCAAGGGATGTATCGATTCTCACGACCTACTGGTAGAAGAGAAGAAAGACACAGCAAGGAAAGAGACGCGTAGTGTGTGAGAAGGTAGGAAAAAAAGAGAAAGGTTGGCCTAACTTTCGCACGAACAAATCACCATGACTGCGTGGATGGTGCAGAAAAAAATAAAATCCAGGAGCGTTAACGGCCACGAAGATTGGAGCCCTCTAACAGTGTGAAGGAGGGCAGGGAGGCCGTTATCTCGGTAGATACGTGTCATATTGAATTGCTAGGCTGAGGAGAATGATGGTGACTGCTCCCATTATTTGTGGGATCTTGTTTTGGCGGGGGCATAAGAGAAATTTTTAACACCTTGAAGACATGACCCTCTGCGCCAGAGGGTAAAACGTAAATGGGTTCGTTATGCGCACGGAGAAGGCCGTTAAAGGGTCAGCGTGACCCTCGATTTTTACCATACTGGAGAACGTTTCCCCAAGCTAAGGTATCCGTTTCAAATTTGCAAGTCTTCAAAAAAATATTCTCATAGGTTATACGTGACTTTTTCCTATCCCAAAATTTCCAGCCACTCAAAAGATTGCGGCTTTGAAATAAAGTTTTCGAAGAAAAAACTGTGACTACATTTTCGTTGAAAATATTAAAGTAGTCGTAAAATTTACCTCAACTCACATAATACACAAATAAAGTATCAATACATAAACGCAAATCAATCACAATTTCAATCAAATTTAATTTAACAATTAAAAATCAGTTCAAACAAGTTCCATACTCCATAAATACGACATCTCAGACACTTTTCAAAAAGTATTGTAATGGAGGAGAATTATTTTACCTGGATAATAAAACACCCTCTGCGTTACTACAAAACTACAAAAGAACTGATGACCATCGTCAATCGTATTTGCGAAGTTGTGAGACCAAATATTTATATAATATGTAATTTATTTAAACACTACAGCAAGAATACAAAGTAAAAAATAATTATATATGTGCGGATAACAAGTTTAGAAAAATTGCACTGTTGAAATACTTTTTTACAATCTCATTTGTTAGGAATAAACTAAACTCTGTTTTTCAACTTAAATTTGTGTCCTACTTTTTAGGTACAAGCAATTATCAGAGCTACAGAAATACATTAGCAAAAGTGCATTAAAGTCCGTCAAATATCTGTGGGAGATATCCACTTCAACTTTGTCTAAATTATCCAATAAGTACATCCACTGAGGTAAATCACACCCTCATACGATGAGGAAACTAGATTTTGATTGCTACTTGATGAGATGGAAAAGATCGTGGACGCATGTAGATGACTAGGATTTAAAGGATATTATTTTCGTACTAAATTGGGATGGACTGCTTGGCGGGCTTACCGTTCGTCCACTGCATGTTTGCGTTCAATTCTTATCAGCGCAACTACATTAGCCCCTCACCGCTAGCCGAGGGTGAACACCAAATTCTACCGCGAGAGATAACATTTCGCAAGGTGCATGGTATGAAGCTTTCTTGTTTACTCTACGCACACGAAAAGGGGAATGGGGATACGCACGTTAAGGTAGACGGCGATTGGCTCGAGCTCTGGAACAATGACAGGAATACTCAAAGACGTAATTACTATTCTGATAGGACTCTACTAGTTGGCAGGATACCCCAGATGCGGTTTGAACTAGATTCAGTGAGCTCGCGCCGTTAACACGTGCTCCCTTCGCTTATCCGCGGGCTGCATGTTTGCCACTCCAAACTTCCATCTCGGTCAAGTGGTAGCTGGTGGCGATTATCCGGCATAAATAGCTAAGCCGCACTCACTGTATGCAGTGCGCAAGCAAAGGGCACCGTAAAATCTGAGTGGGCGATTAAAATATATTCGGGTCAAATTCAAGGGGGTAAATTTATGTAAGCTATAAAAGACAAAAAAATTCTCTGAGAGTAACTACGATGAATGTTGGGTAGCACTAACTCGATATGTAGGTATTTAGAGGCAATATCACACTTTATCACTTGTGAATAAAACCATATAATAATTATTTACAATATTATATCGAGTAGCAGTAGCTAAGCTATTGACAACAAAAAGTATAATTAGAATAAGCACGATTTCTTATCCACCACTTTCAAATATGCGTCCGTGAGAAATTAAAAATATATTGTTCCAATAGCGATCGTTATGAATATTTCAATCAGCAGATAAAGATCATAATTAAGTTTTAATTTTCTCAGGAGCTTCACTTATGTTATGATTTAGACGAGGACTCAGGTTATAACAAAGACGTATCAGTCTATATAATATCAGTGGTAAGATGTCTCTGAGAAATCCTAAATGAGACTCGCATAACCATCATATACCACCAATATCATATCAGTCAAATTAACTAGGGATTTTAAAGGAATATGTGTTACAGAAAGTTTTGAAAGTAATGAAGAAACCAATGGAATAGAAAATCAAATAAACCGGAGGTCGGAGCCCGGTGTAATCATACTCCATAGTTATGGAATGGCGAAAAAATCCAAGATTATTAAACTGGATATTTCGATAGTCTAGCTCTAAATATCCTATACAGTAGGGCAATTTAATATGCACACACGTATACCGTGTTGCATAAACGATACGTACCACCTATCTCAACCAATACACCCGTATATATACACAACACCATACGCAGAAACGCAATGCACGTTGCATACATCCTTTAAGAAAGGGATGAAAAAATTCACAAGTAAGCGCACATATAAAGTCGTTCCCGGTCGTTCTCATTTAGATTGTTATACACATAAGTCATTTACCTTGACCATCTCTCAATTTTCATTTAAGGATAACCAAGATAACGCTGTAATATAAAAAAATGGGGGGGAAAGGATTGCTCGAGTTAAAAGTTTTCAAAATGCCCTTAACTTGGTAGTGATATGCGTAGATACCAAAAACATGGTTAAGATTCCCGGGTTACCGTTACAGACTTCCTAATAAATGTAATATGAGAACTACAAAGCAGGCGTTTTAATGCGCAAATAAAATTTTTTAGCTTTTAACATTTTCTGCATTTATTTGTGAAATTGTGAAAAATATCCTGGGAACCTAAGATTCACAACACACTCGAAATCAAAACATGAAAACGTCACGCAACAGTGAATATTATTTCATTTTATCAGGTCTTACATAAAATCATGTTGAGGAATACGAGAATTCAAATTCGGATTAAATTAGCAATTGATGTGTACCCAATAAATATTTAAAAATTAGTCTTCTTTCTAAGAAAACCAGTATACTACAGCAACCACAAATACGTCCGGTCAAAATGCATACGTTAATCTATGTAACTCCATATTTGTAAAGGGCCATTTGATGAAATGGAAAATTTAACAGCCTAACCTTAGGTAGGTTTAGCAAAGTTCTGAATTGGAATGATAGAATAGAGGTGGCTCACTCGGAAATTAAGTGGAAATGATTTGAGTGCGTGCTTCGTTTTGCTTTCTAATTCAATCGCATCCATTCTCCGAAGCTGGGGCGCTGCGGCTGCGGAAGACTGTCAGGATAAAAATCGACGACAGACCCCGATGGAGGAAAAGAGAGGGATAAAAAGAACGGAGAAAGTCACCTAGTTCAGAGAGAGCCTGAGATTGGCATAGAGAGGTACTGGCGAAAGAGGAGCAGCTGAAGTGAAATAGGGACCGCAAATAGGAAAACGGGAGAAAGAGGGAACTCACTTGGGGACGCATTCCGTCTCATTCTCACTAATTTGCAATCCAATCCCGAATGGTATGCCCGCGTCTGCACTCGATCGTATGACTCACCCACTCTTCTTTTATTATTTATCTTCTTAAAATTGAACCGTTGTATGCGACCATTTCTGCTCTTTAGGGAGTAATTTCTCCATTCTGAACAAAATCCAATGGAATCATAGCATACAAAATGAGTAACATTCGATGAAAGGTGGCAAACGGCTTTAATTTAAAGGAGTAAATACAGGGAAATACAAATATGAGCAAAATTCAATCGCGCAAAACAATCAAAACAAGAACTGGATTTTACCAAGAACGAAATTTAAAAAAGAAGGTACATCGATACTGTGATCACAAAACAGCAGCAAAGATCCAGATTTATTAAAACATTCACTTTTTCTATTTTAGGAAATTGTTAGGGGAGAAACAGTACTTCTAATATTTTAACATGTCCTGAGCAAAGCATACATACTTCATCCTATTCTCAACATTTTAAGGGGCTAATTATACAATATTTCAAAGTTGCTACGCAATTTCCGCTTAGAGTCAAAGAAGACTATCACACATTTTTAGAATTTAAAAGGTCAATGCTAAGAAAGAGTATATTATAATATTATAACATTATCTGCATTAATTAAAATATGATTAGTGTAACTGCGTCTTATTAAACGCTCCATAAGCCTGAATTACCATTCACCTTGAAGCACAATCTGATTTAAAGATGTATTTGGGTAGAGAAGATTAAAGAATTGGAATTATAATTAGCGAATCTGAGATAGCGACAGTAATTACAAATATTTATACATATCTGCAAATTTAATCTTATATTAATCGAAACCCCTATGCCGTCTATTGGACTCAGTTCATGTAGGAAGAGGGAGGCAAGTTGCTAACGATAAAAAGTAGCAACGCATGGGGTGAGTGAGACCCTGGATGGGGGTTTAGGCAGCCGCTGACGAGATCGCACCTGAAAATGGACGAACGACGGAGAGGAACGGAAGTGAAGGATCAGGAAATAGAATTAGATCGTGATCGATGGCGCCATGTTCGAAGCAGAGGGCTGAATTAATGAAACTAAGGACGGGGCCGTGGAATAAAAAGTCAGGTGGCCTCGAGTAAGTAAAAGCAGAGGGAAGAACAAACGAGTGATACCGACGAAGGTTGAAGGAAAGAGGACATCGAAGGGACCTAGAATAAAAAAGAAGAGACTATCTGCAAGAGAATAGGGTGAATTAAACACGTTTGTAGTCATTCCGGTATTCTGGCCTTAACCAGGCTCCCTGGACGCTGTTTAGGAAGGCTCCGCTACGCTCCTGCGAAAGAAAAGTTCGGGTAATCAACGCGCGCAGCACGGCCTAAAAAGTTTCTCTTCACGCCTTGATATATGGTGCAACATTAAAAATAGCTCTTGAAGCGAATCGGAGAGAGAAAAAGCGGAGAAAACAGCGAAAAGACGATCCCCCTTGGGCCAGACTTTATTTGAATAATTTAAAAATTAAACTGCACTCCAAGTCTATTCAGGGAGCGCATATTTCACGATTACCAAGGATCATGATTTAGGCGTATAAGGGAGTCCCCTACTGGTAAAAGTAGTAAAACAACCGTGTGTTTTTCGTACAGCGACGTAAATATTTCACGACTCAACAACTTAAGTGCTTTATATATGAAGTACACCTATCTGAGTCTCGAGTGTACGAAGAATGACGCAAGTTTATGGAGTAATGCATACGTTTTTATAGCAAATTATAACACCAATCTCATCTAGAACCTGCTCCAAATATAAAAAAATAGTATCAAGGAGAAGAGTACTCCACGTAAGTTATTTGAGTATAATAGTACTGAAAACACATCCATGGCAAAACAAGATGAAAGGTTTAACTAATTTCCAGCTTGCATCAAGCCTTAATTTACGCAAAGATTTATATTGTGTGCCAAGCTTTTCAATTCATTAAAAACATGGTTTGATTATCAAATTCATAGACAGAATAAAACAAAAAAGAATCTACAAAAAACTACAGTTAATATGAATAATTAATTATTTCAATGCTGGTGAAAATTGATTAGGGTTTTACACTCATTATATGAAGTAAAAAAGCAGAATTTAAGAAGGAAAAAAAACCAAAATAATCGCAATGGAGGTGGAAGCCAGTAATAAAAGCATGTGATGAAGGAGGTATGAAAGCAAAGAGCCAAATTCTAGACAGGATACTAGTCTCATCATTGGGTTCTGATCATCCGGCCTCAGTTAATCTCTATTCTCCTTCGGATACTTTCTCATCGGTGTGATGAACAAAGTTAACAGTTATTTTCGTCGGAAGGCAACGGATGAGAAAAGACTGCATAGGCATGCTTATGGACCGATTTCGATCGATCAGCAGTGAAATTGCCTGATGAGATACGAGACTATGTGTCATCATTTTAATGGATGAAGTTGACTGTCACATAGAAACAACATAGTCAAGTTTTGAGCAAATTTATTTTCGTGCACTAAAAAGAATTTGAGAGACAATATTGAAAAAAGCTGAGTATTTCGATAACATGCGTACTATCAACACATAGTAATAATGGTAATAAAAAACATGCAGCTTTTCTAAAGATGGAAAGTTGAACTCAACAGAAAGTACTCTTTGTGAGACATTTCGTGATTACTCCAGGCGATTGATGAAAAATATAATTCATGAAATAAGAGCTACTACTGCTATGATTGAAATTCAACTTTCACAGATATTATTTTGTCAAATTTGACTTTAATTCCAGACACACACGCCTTTTGGTTAAAACTTTCTACTAAACAAAATCTAAAGCCCAAAAAAGGTTTTTGAGTGCAAAAAGTACACCTAATAGTACAAATTGTTCAAAATTAAAGTTTTCTTCTATCATAATTTATGTCAGGTTAATTTGAGATTACCGCATAATAATTATGTTTTAGATGAATACGTAAACATAGGCTGTTGTTCAAAATTAAATGCACAGAGCTTCTTGCTTTTGGTAGGTTACGTATAGAAAAATAAAATTTATACTTATAAAACGTATCTGCCTTCATGCACGCGAACTCACTTGACTTGGTAAAGACTAATGCAGGCAGAACGTTTGATAAATATATAAACGAGGCAATTTTTCCTTATGTTTCACCATCATTCTTAATCCCACAGAGGAAAAAAATAATATACAGCGAGTACTTTTAAACAAGAGTTAACAACGGATAATGTGCGTTGCTCTAGCAAAGAGTGAAAAAAAATAATGCTTTTCTGCGAGAGTGAATTCGAAATAAGGATACCTTTGGGCTCGGGGGCAGAGGTAAGCAGGGGAGTTTACGCCAACAAACTGCACGTATTTTATCAAAGAAAAACTAATGACGTGCACTGGTGAAATTTATTACTCTTTGCGCTGGCACTCTCGGGATTATGCTCTCCTCCTCCCAGGTCTCAACGAGTTGAAGCGTTCTTCTCTCAAATTATCCCGTCTACGTGACTCTTCCACGCTAGTTTTGCGCACGGGGAGGAACTTCCCCACGTCTCTTAAACTACTAAGCTCCTATTCCTCCGAAGAATCTCACGCCCGTCTCCTTAGGGCCAATGAGCGTAAGCCTCAGCTCTAAGGTCCTACGAGGTGCCTAGATGCATTGCTTCCGGAACTTCTAACTCGGGCTCCGCTGACGGTTAGTATGGCAAAAGCTGGGACGACGGGCGAAGTAAGGTGGAGGGATGGGAATTACTGAATTTACAGTCGGAGCAGCAAGATATGAAAAAGAAAATTCCTTGGCAAGAATAGGAAGTTCCTTCATAGATGTTGAACCTCCAATGCTGACCCAGAGCCTCGGGTCATGTACAAAGCTAATCCTAAAATATAAGATGACGTTGTCTCGTAGTAAAGATGCTGTCACGAACTAAAGTGGGAACTACTGGTGGTACAGTCGGTGCAGGAAGAGATGAAAGAGAAGTGTCTGTGGCATGAACTGAAAGTTTCTTGATAGATGTGGGACCTCGAATGCATACCCAGAATCTTGGATTATATCCAAAAGAGATCCTAACAAATAAGATGGAGTTGTCTCGAAATCCAGAGTTTTGAAACCAGTTTTTGAGTTTTGTATACAGGGTGGAGAAAAATGTTGTCACGAAATTTTAACTCTGGCTAGAGATGTTGCCAGTAGAAACCAAAATTCATTACGATTATTAGGTCAAAAACGCACAATTTTTAAACTTAAAAAATATTTAGTCAATCGCACCGATTGGCCGCGAGCTTGCCCTGCTGCCGGATGCCTTGGATACATCCCGATATCCGGCAGGCAAAGTAATCGAAGGCATAAGTTGTCCAGAGTACCTATCCGGCAACAGGGAAACTCGCAGCCAATGAAACCCCTTGGCTTTAAGTTTCTATAGTTTAAAAATGGTGAGCTTTCGACCGAAAAATTAATGGTAATTGGTTCTAACTGGCATCAGCTATCCCGGGCTAACATTTCGTGACAAAATTTATTCCCCATCCAGTATATAGTAAAGAATTTTCAAGCAATTGAACAATCTTTTCCTGTCATATTTCTTAACGCAAAAGAGAATAATAATTATGCCGTATTTATCATAAAGCAAATTTTAGAAACTATAAAGTGCCCTCATGAAACGGTAACGCAAACCTGGGGCAGGTGCGCGGGAATTGGTTCTTGAACCAAGGCGCATAAGTCCGGAGCTTTCTTTCCCGGACCTCAGGAAGACGAATGGAAGGACAAAGGATGGAGACATCGCCCTGATAAGGAGCCCGACGACGCCTTCGAGGGTATGGATAAGAGCGGAAAGGTAAGGATGTAGAATGCCATCGCCGTCATTTGGACGACGCGGGCTCCGTCTGGCAAAACCAAATTTAGTATTTGTTCCTAAAGATCGAACGTTCCTCAGGAAATGGGAAACAATACCTTGAGAAGAATAAGCCCAAGACTTTTCCTGATATCTCTTAAAATTCTTAGCTTTTCCACATACTTATATTTCCGCGACCCTGAGTTGGAGGACGAGAACGTTAACCATGTTGCCAGTAAGGTCGGTAATTTGGAGTGAAAAAGTCACTCATTAAATTTCATCCTTCTCCATTTATAAACCTTACAAGTTAAGAGTTCAAGAACTTCATAACATTAACAGAAAATAATATTAGGTTTGGGTTCATGTTCAGATGAAATCGCACTCGAAACAGGGAGCAAATTCCACTCCCTGTATTTAGATCCATTATTTAACTCTTTTACAGCCCTTACGGCAACAAAATGTGCCAATCTTCTCAACAAAAGTGAGATTTAATGCCTTAATTACTCCTAGATACTGAGGTACTTCTCTGTAAACGCTTATGACGGCTAGTCCCGGTATACTTAAATAAGCTCCATCTAAAATAACCACCACTAGAATCACTGACCTTTTATCATAAATTGTTGGTTAGTCAAAGGAAAGTATTATTTTTATTATTATTGTATTTTGATTACCGCTAATATTGGTAAATAGCACACCAATGACTTATTACAGGGTATATCGTATTGAATTACATTATATAAATTGAACTTGCATTGGCTTTACTACGCTTTTAGCAGTAATAATGCGAAACATTTCAATTTGTGTTGTAGCTCGATCTCACCAGCATGAATCTCAAGCTTATCTACGAAAATTACTTGTTTTTTTTTCTACATAAAGGGTACATACAGGTTTAGATTTACTTCTTTTCATTTTCATTTTACACTCATATTACGGGGCTTTGATATTGGCTCGTGCAAATTGGTATAAGGACCTCTTGTTGCCACATTTACCACTACTCCATTGATTTGTAGGAGAAGATGGCCCCAGTTAAATGAATGAAAGGGATGGACGCGGCAGCATTGGTTGGCAAATCGCTCGCTGCACATCGATCTAACTTCTCCGTATTAGACAACGCAGTACACATCTCTCTTTCTCCATTCCTTTGGGCAATACTGCATTCCAGGTCGTTTAAATCATTTTCTGCTTCCGTACCAATCACAGTATTGCCATTACCTTTCCCGCAGGCGTGCAATCTCACGTCCATAGCTAGCTGAAATTTGCACAAACATTCCTGAAGCCTGTAGGGGGAAGAGAAACGTATAAAGGGACAGATTAATCATAAGAGAAATGGCGTACCAGGCTCTAGGTTGCCGTGGTGGGAGGAAAAAATGTACAAAGAACACTTCATTTAACTCGACATACTGACCGCCATGTCCATCAGTTAGATCTTTTTTTTTATCATTTTTGCAAAGCGTTCTCCGAGTTTATTTTTTATCACCCTTTAGCAATGACTACTGAGGCATTTTCCGATATAAACCATGAGCTAGTTGGAATTACCGAACAGATAACCGCGTTCAGACATGGAAAACAAGGATAAAATACGATAACGAATAGGATGAATCCAAACCACGCTAATTACCTGCGCTTGAGGGATTGGGGGGGTAGGGAATTTCACGTTGCTATGCAATACATATTATCTTGAACTGGTCAGAAGGGGGGAATTATTAATTGGCCGCCGAGATAAAAAGGTCAAATCTACGATAGCTTCGATTAGGGAGGGAACTTTAGCTTCTGCATGAAAACTAAAAATGTAGCCTACTAAAAACTCTTATCAACCATCGCATGGGTACTCGAAAGTATTAGTTCCGGTAAATAACATTCATTCCCATTAGCATTCAGTGAATGGCTTGGAAATGTATTTCAAATCCATGAAATGGTGGTTCTGAATACTAACTACCCATAATTCCACCACAGCTTGTACCTCTGTGAGCGTACAATTAGGCCGCTTCTCTCCATATATTTATCACCACATGCCGACAGCAAATCCTGCATTCAGAAGAGTTACCATAGTTTGTCAATTTAAAGAGTAGTAAAACCACAACGAGCAGATTTAATGCATATCAACCGCAGATAATTTCTTTTATTATTCAATTAACCTCACAATGGAAATGTTAACACAGTTCCGTCTGTATATCCGCTGGGAAACCTAAGCGCATTTGCCCACATAAATGTTTCAATGGATTTCTCGTGCAATGCATCATGGATCTATGGAATTATTGAGGCAGTTGAAGTATATGATAGATAGCGGAATGGAAAATAACTGGTGTGACAGAGAACGCATTAGTTGGATACACTTGCTTAGGAAACATCATGTTTCTAAAATTCATATTATTATAAACAGAGTGAACAGGTTGGTTTAAACTTAATACTTTCCTGCCTATGTGTGTCATCGAGATTTACTGCATGCATAGGTTACCGATTTCGTCAGATTGCTGCAAAATCGATCAGATTGCAGATGCAGATCGCTTCCACATTAGGTACTTATTACCCTCTAATAATAACGTAAGTTACAATATCAGAAAGAAATAAGCGTTCTACCTTTATCCATACGCACAAAAACCTTATCAAAATCATACCATTCTACCATCATCGGCTACGCTTTTAGACTTAAACATAGCCTTCATAAAATCTAATAAATAAAAAAGAGGAAAAAGTTGATTCAAATTATCCATAGAACTCAAGATAGTAGTAATGACATAATCATCTTCTTGTTTGAGCATAGCATCATCATTTGAATTTCATCGATCAGTTATTGGGCAAGGTCGATTTTGTGGAAAGTATCTCTCAGAATCGGGCTACGTAATGGAAAACCACTTTCCGGAAAAAAATAACTGGCATACCTGGGGGGAGGTGAAGGTGATGCAGCGTTCTCAAGTTCTCTGTGGAAGGAAGAGGCGATGGGGATGTGGCGCTGAGGAGCCGCGCCTCCCTAGCCCCCATTTAGCCCATAGCAATTTCCACACATATGATCCCCTCTATTGCTCCGCCCGCCACCACCGTGCCCATACATGCTACACACTAACCCAATTTGACCGCATCCACCGGATACGATCCCATTCCACAGCCTAGAAGCCAGGGGGGCGTTTCCCTCCCAGCGCGATCATATATATTTTCATATCCTTGCGGGAATGATGGCAGTTACGCCGCATTGCATCCGACGACCGTGCCGCATGCCCTCAGGGTTATTTATTTTCTTATATCGATATGGGAATGATCTCGTTCAATAGTATTTATACCTCCACAAGAAAAACACGAGTTTTTACATCGCAGCCGGAAACCGATAAAAATGGGAACAGCGAATAATTTTTGAGTACCAGTGGTTTAGTTATGAAAGAAAATGTATCGATTTTATAGGTCATGCTTGACTTAGTCATTTCGGTGTTACCAAGACTTGACATTATGGTCCATGAATATGTCTTTGGAGCATAAGATATACTTAAATAAAAGATCACAATATTACGCTTGTGCTGAACATACAGCAAATCTAAAACATTAATGATAAAATAAGTGAAGGAACTTTCAATCTTGAGTCACAGATAAAAGAAAAACAACTCAGGATCCAATAATTAGGCCTAAGAAACATAAGCAACAAAAACATTTACGAAGGAACATGTGATGGCCATTCAACGTGAAGCATTTATGTCTTTCTATTGAGAAACGCCTTTAAATCAGTTATTTTTCAACTCAAACTAATAGCTATAAAAACCTCATAAGAAAATAGAATCACAATTCTCATGAATCTTGTTACAGTACTTCTTAATCCTTATAGTGAAGCAGGATGTTGAATCTGTTATGTAGGGATTTCCCTTTTCATGTGAAATCCAGGCAAAATGCCAACGCTGCGAAGGCTTTGCCAAAATGAAACGTACGGACCAGAAGAACGTAAACAAGTTCCCTTTCGCCTTGGAGGCGCCAGTCTAAAGATAGATTACTATACAGGAAAGTGAAGGAAGAAGGATAATTATCGGGTTATAGGCAGAGTACTTTGTTTAGATTATAGCGTGTAACTGGACACAATTGATAGACTAATTACGAATTTTTATAAAACGATGTTGAAGTATGCAATAAAAAAGTTTTATTTCTACTAAAATGATCCACGATTGCATTATTTATTGCAACCAGTGAGCGAAAATGTGCAAAAAAAATTATACTTTTTCCGTCACATAATTTTGGAACCACGCCAAATAATGATAACCGAACGCTTACTTCACTAAAAATTTCAGATTTCTTCGGCGTCGTGTGTTTGCAGACAGCAAAGTTCATTGAAAGGATAAAACGAATTTTGTCTCCGAATGGCGTAGAAAGTTATTAATTTACGCTAAATGAGAAAAAATTGTAGGCACACAGCTTATTTTAATACGAGCGCTTGTAATAAAAAATAGTTTGTATTTGTTATTTACGATAGCATTATTGTTTACCCATTATTTTTTTCTAGTTTCAAAATTATACTCACGTAAAAATTGATATCCAATCAATTTAGCAATTCCTTTCCCATTACAAATCAAACACCCACTAACATGTAGATTAAATAGGCGCAGATAAAATAATAGAATAATGAACTTCTAAAATACAGCTGGAAATCTTTAATATATAAAACAATTATGAAAAACACATACCGACCCAATTAATTTTCACTCACGAGAGACGATCGATGCATTAGTGCAACACGTACCTGGAAAAAAATGAAAGAGATCAATTAGAAAAGCAAATTGGCGGAAAATGGTATGGCAAAGTAAACGGTATAAAAAACTATTAAAAGATAATTCTAAGAGTAGATGTACATCACATTAAAATAATTGGCATAACAGTTTACAGGGAGAGATTATAATATTTTATGACATAATTATGAAAGTTCAGTTAATTGTTTTTAATAACATAAAATATATTATTTTTAGACATAATTAAATTCAAATAGCACATACTGAAAATGAAATTTAAAAAAATTTTACTTGAATAATTTTGAACGAAACTGGTCGTCCAAAATTACACACGGAACTTTTAAAAAGTTTTCTATTTACAAAGTATTCCCTCAAGAGACCCCTCAAACAATATGTTTGACATCCAGCACACCTGACAAGAATATGCCCTAGCTGTCACTTTATCAAGGTATTATATTTGAAAATAATCAAAATAATATCCCAGTGTCAATATCCAATGACAGTGAAAAAGATAGCCAAAGACAAAGCAAAGAGGATAAATAGGGTCTGACACATTTATAAAATTTAATGAAAGTAAATTATAGGAGATGGATAGATATTGCTTGGATCCAGGATTCTGCTAAAAATACTTGGTTCACATAGGACTGCGTCAAATATTAGCAAGACATCAACGAAGAAAAATTTGCTTCTAAAAAATGGAACAAATGCGAGAGAGAGACAGGGAGAGAGAGAGGGGGAGGAGTGACAGTGAAATGGGGGGAAAGGAAATGAGATCAAAGAAGAAGTAGGTAGCGAGAGGACAAAGACGAAAGAGCGATAATAGGGACGTGAGAAATGCAGTTAAGTCTCAATCCACCCTCACAGCAACGCAAAAAGGCGATCTCTCTTCCTCCATGACTTTTTATCGAGCATATTTTCCTCATACACACCACCTCTAAGCAATTTGGCCCACGGTCCAACCCCACCCACAACCACAAAGTGATTTCTTTCACAAAAGGATCGCAGTCTCATTTAAGAGACATTCTCTTATTCAATCTCTCACTCCCCGTACTCCCCGAGTTGCGGCCGCCGAGATTTTTTAAAAATATTCCAGGGGAGAAATCACGCCACGAAATGAAAGTGAGGAGAAAAGGCTACACGTCGGATTTGAAGCGTAGCGGGTCTCATTAGGACTTCAATTTTCTCAGCGCGTCCCTCGACCACTTCTTCAGCCCTTTCTTTCCAGACCTGCTATAAAGAATTATGGGTCATTGATGGGTAGCTTTACTTTCTTAAAAAACGCGTGGATTGCCTTTTGTTTTGATTACAGAAGTCCATTAAAATTCCATTCTATGACTCACTCTCAAGGTTTTTGGTAAAAAGTCACTCGTAGACTAATTTAAGTTAACATGGAGCATACGATCATGACCTGAACGTTGGGCCCTAAGATTAAAGGGATAATTTGTATACGAATGAACTATATGGTAAATTACGACAAAAATCGGCTTATAAAATATACAATAGAAGAGTCCAGTGGAGGGACAAGGTAGAAGTTAAATTGATGAGCATCTCAAAATGTAACCTACTAGTGATATTGAGACTAAAAACCTCTGTGCCATCAATAAAAAAATTTCAATTTAATGAGCCTTGTGAAAATTTAGGTAAATGCGTACTCTAATTCTTGGAAATTCGAGCAAAAAATTCAATGTAAATGTTGCATTGGAGTTATATTTTTATATTATGTCTCTCAGAGTACCATTAAGAGCCGACACTGATTAAAATGCATAAATAATGAAAGCATACAATCGAGTAAAAGCTGTTGTTCCTACAAGTTCAATTTATCCCCAAAATGTAAATCCTTGACGACCAAATCAAAGAAATATTCTTCATAATATTACTAATTTCAAACAAAAGAGGGGAGAATTTATCTTTTAAACAATTGAGGCCGTTAATCTATGAGTACTCAATATGAAATATTGTCTCGTAGCAGAGATAATACCTGGCACAAAATATAAAATTATTACTTCGCATCTGTGTACAAGTACAAAAATAAACAATTTAAAAGATAAATAAAATCATTCTTTGCAATGAAAACATTTACGCCACAATTGTAAATCGTGTGGTCCACCTTTTCCGAACACCCTTCAATAATTGGATGACAAAACATTCTGTCTCCTTGTTCTGATTATCACGGTTAAGTTTGGAGGCACGTAAAAATCTCATCCTTAAAAAAAATCTTCTGATGTGGAACCAGTAGAGTGGCATTATTGCCCAGAAGAAAAAAGAACAATAAGGCCTCCTTCCATATATTGAGTTTAGACCCTTGATTCCGCGACACCGAAGCCTTGGTTAAAGATGAAATTTCCTCACGAGAAAAACGAAAAATAAATTAATAAAATACAAGCCCAAAGAATTCATTTTCGAGAGTAATGTTCTAAATAACCTGATTCCGAGTCAAAACAGGCCCCATGCATGGAAGAGTGAATTGAGGAAGGGATTAAGATTGCGGAATGATAAGAGGTTGATTTCTTCCTCGATAAAACAGCGCTGCTTATGCCCTTCAAATTCTCATACCCTTTAAGCGACTGCTCCACAAGACACGTGGCACACGAAAAAACTGTTAAATCTTAAAAGTAAGGTCCCTAACCACAAATTGTAAAATTGAATAAAATATTGGTAATATTTGAGAGAAAAGTTTACCTTAAGCCAACACTGAAAACCAAGAAACATAAATTCAAGCTGGAAAGTTTTGATTTAACCGTCTTTCCTATACTCCACTTAACAGAGTCATGTCATAGTAAAAGGTGTTGACAGCGGAAGGCCTTAGAGCGCTTTCTGGCTTAAAATGTTCATAGAGGTTTATTTTAATTTACATTAGTTTTAGTTCAAGAAACTTGGTGGGCATATTTAAAGACGGTTACAGCCTCTGGCACCATACATAAGAAGTTTTAATGCAAGCTTCTCTCATGTGAATTGATGAAAAAAGAAGAGCTACTTGATTTTAAATTAGAATTTTCAACAGAGTTTCCTATTTTCTCTTCGAAAATAGTGCACGTATAGACAATAAGACTCCACTGCTAACCAGAAAAAAAGTATTTAGCAAGGAAGATATAATCTTTTGCTGGATGCAACTTTGAACAACAACTTCCAGATTATAATTGCTCTGTCTTCTTTTAGTTAATGCTCTAATATCATCATCAAAATTATGACTGTTTTATATAATATGATAATCGTTGGATGAAAAATATACCAAATAGAAATTTCCTTGGAACCCTTTGAACCTCTGTTCCCTGATTTCTATCACTACTGTCTGCTCGCCAACCGGCACGTTTTCCTATTCTTTTCCCAGGTTTCTAGTTCTCCTTTCCGCGCCAACCTAGCGCATTTTATCACGTGAGCACCACGTGCCTTGTTCCCTTGCCTATTCATCAAAGATTCCACTAGAGCGTGCTTGCTTAATGCACCTTGTGTGCGTGAGTGTGACCCGGGGAGTTCTCTTGCGTTTGGCAGAACGTGATCCAAATAGCTGAGGAGGACGGTTTGTGTTTCAGCGACATATACGAGAGCTATACGAGGGTCGGGCGCTACTGCGCCACTGATCTGGGCAGCGGTACGATATAGTGGTGAAAAAGAATACGTCAATGCGACGCAGACGCCTCATAGTGGTCCCAAATAGAAAAAAAACAGACCATAAGTAATTTTTTCGACTTTTTAAAGGAGGTATTGAATGGTGTATTCGGGTTCTACAGTATATAGGTTGACCTGTGGAACCCGTAAAATACGGAAATGTCGAGGACAAAACGTCGCGACGAGAGAAAATAGTCGATTTAAAGGAAATCCAAGTAACAATGTGACTGTTTCAATTTCATGAGATTCATCTATGAGTTTTTAAATGGTACGTTTGCAAATATTTGTACAGTATCTCGGCAAATTTGGTCCGAGTCAATTTTAATTACTACATTATATAATTACTTATAATTTTAAACCATTTTTTGGTTATATTTGTAAAATGTGTCGATATGGTTTAGTGCTCCTCAAAGATTCCTCTGCAAAATCCTTTTGAGGAGTGCATATATACAGCAAGATGGAGAGAGGAAAAACTTAGCCGATATTTGCCTATCTGACGTCTAGAAGGTTTGAGGTAGAGAGGTGCACCGTGACACTGAGGGCGGTTTGCCGTCGGAAGACCGAATGGTACTACAGCTCGAATATTCCTATATCCCTTGTTGAACCCACGTAAGTCAAATAATGCGTGATCTAAAACGACTTATGTCACTATGTGAGCAATTTACGGTATTCACTGGATGTTTTCCTCGGCAAAACTGTCCTCCTGTTTCTACAGAGAGAAGATTCTTTGCATGCGAGTCAGGGTTTTAATTACGTTATTTGAAAAAAAGGTATTTTTTCTTGGGGTACTTAATATTCCCTAATACTATTGCCGCCGAGGACTGTTCTGAGAATCCTTAGACGTAAGTAGGATGAGATGAAGTGTAACGAATTTGTCTAAGACTACCAAGGGTACGAGTTTCTTGCACGTGTATTATTTTTCTTGGAAATTAATTGAACGACGAGTGTGAACTTTATTTTACGATTTGCTCACGACGAAGATTTGGGAACGATAGAAAACCTCTCTATTCTCCATTAATATTTACCAAATGTAAGTCTCATCTTGCAAGTACTACACGATGTCTTACGTTTTACCTAAGAAAATAGCAAAAGAAAATTTACTTAAATAAAGCATTACCGATGCGTGAGATCGTATTTCTTTTGGAAGGAACAATGCCTGGCGGGAGGGTGAGCTTTGCGAGAGGCGTTCATTATTATCTAGAGAGAAAAATGGCAGAGTGGAAAAGCGGGACCGAAAAAAGATGGGAATATAAAATAGAGAGGACGTTGATGAGAGAAACCTCTCAAATAATTGAAGATGAATGAAGGAACGAAAAAGCGTTATTTTTTCCAGTGACATTAGTATTCTATTGAAAACCCACCTTTCGCTACGAAGACTTTTGTTTCTTCTTATTAATATTCATACGTATTCTCAGTTTATCAGAATAAAAATGACTCTTTCCGCGGTCCCTAAGTGGATTTGATAATTCATAATGGGAAACACGTCTTTCAGCAAGTTCTTGCAAAATGTTATAAAATTTGCATAAGTATAGAAACTTGGATGCATGATACATAAAAATTTCATATCCTTTTCATCTATGGAAAAACATAAAATGAGTACGAGGAAGTCTATTCAAGAAGGGGATCCATGATTATACCTTGGAATCGTAAAACCTTAATTTAAAAAAATTAAGGTTAAAAATTTGCTATCACATGAATGGATCATTAGCCAACGGAAAACACTTTGCGGAAATTCGGTAGTTGAACATTAATAAGACTAAAAAATTGACAGAAAAGAAACACAATTTCTACTTAAAATAAAATTTTCCCACAATTTCCATTTACTACACAAAAATAAATGTCCAAGAATTAAAACACTGATTGGAGTTAAGTTCTCGCTTATTTGACTAGTACAAAGATGCTTTTTTTTATATAACCGGTTTGAAAGGCGTTTATATTAAACAATGGTATAGAAAAACAAACAAAATCGTAATACAAAACTCTTAGTTATTTTTAATGGAAAAAAACATCTTCCACAACTCGTAATATTTATTTTCTAATGTTTTTAATTATGACCCCAACGCCTCGCAGTAGATTGCTAACCGATCATCGAATTCGTAAATACTGGCTACGCATATAAAAGTTCAGGCTAAAACTTTTCGACATCTAATGACGGGGTTGCTTTTCAGCTCACCATAATGGCATGATTGGTTTGAATTGAAATAATATAATATCAACAATATAATAATTAAATACTTTCGTTGGAAATTACTCGGAAATCGAAAGTTTTCTAACCAAAAGATGAATAAAGCTAATCATTGATTGGTACTACAATGCACGAGTTTTATCATGCAATATAATAATTAGAATGCGTACTAAATGAACGCTATTATTACTTCGCTCAACAATAAAAGAAACGTAGTGAAGTCCTAGATATTCTTCTCGGGAAAAAAGCCATTTGAGAGCCTTAGTTCTTCCTAAACGTGTTCCATTTCTGAAGCGGTCTTAAAAACTCAAAACGGACGATCGAATTCGTAAAATGAGCCCGAGAAGAAAGAGGGTGAGGAGATGGAGAAAGATAGGTTTAATTAAAAGATAAGGGATAAAGTGAAGTGGTGAAACCCCGAGGAAAATGCGAATGGAATAAAGTCGCGAGTAGTGGGCGGAAGGTAAAACTGAGGAGATATCGCCCGAGGGTGAGAGCGATCAATAGAGGAACAAGGTAGAGTAAGTTAGAGACAATGATATCGAGATTCAGTGGTTGATTTAAGGCTGCGTGCGCAATGACGCGTTAAAATTAGCAGGCAGAAAAATCGTCGCCCTAAAAATTCAAAAATGAGCAGACAACTCGGCCTTTGTGTGAATTGTTACCTTTTTTTAAACACCGCAAGCAATTATTATCATATTGTATATATTATAAGCGTAGACTTTCTTTATAATAATAATATTGAATTTATTCATGTAAATAAAATTTTAAATGTAGCATAAATGTTATCGTTACAATATGCCACTATGTAATATAAATGGAACCTTCACACTGGCCTCATGTCTTAGAACAATTGGTATACGTTAAATAACTAAATTATTAATTAATGTTATTTATGTTATGACATTGGACCTCTGCACAATCACCTTTAAAACCTCAATATAATGTAAACTCCTCTATCAAGAAGTATTCATACTTGCCAAGGAAAAATGCTCAATAATTATAAAGATCAAATAATGATACACATCGAATATAAAAGATTAGAACAAATGTCATATCCAATAAAACTTATTTGCAAAGATATTGCAGCGTATAAATATTGCATATATATTATTTAATTATTTATTATTATTATATAATTACAAATAAACAATAAAATTATTGGAGCTCTTTCTGAAAAGAGCTAATAATACCCAAGTTTTCAAGTAATGATATTTTGTACTGAAAGAACAAAGAAATATTTTCAACGTCGTAAACGTAAATTAACTTAAAATTCGATTTTTGGAACATAATTAAAAAACCAAGTGTACTTGAAGATGACATCGACAAAAAAATTTAACGCCGCTTTAAAACGAGATTATAGGTTATGGAGATTGTCAACTAAGTTTACAAATTCTGCTATAAAAGACAGAATCGCGTGGGATCAAATGCTACAGTGTGGCATGACTTCCAGTTAAATCCCCTCAGACAGAAACACCTCCCTTATGGCTTAAAAAAGAGTAAAAAATATTGTGGACCTCGGAGCAACGTAAATAAATAATTTGTAAGACTTTAGACGATAGCACCGTAGAATAAAGGCTAACTGCACCCCACGGACACCTGAGATACGAGTAATTAAAAAAAACTATGGATTACGCTGGAAACATCAAAGGGGGGCGCACAAAATACAGATGAAATTCATTCCACAAAAATAAAGCGTGTTTTTAAAGTATATCACCCACTATACACCTAGATCAAAATATCTAGTTACGGACGCAAAGAGATTACAGTGGAATGTCAACATGTGAATGAAATTCAACGGAAAATTCTGAAATGAATTTAAAAAATTCTTCATAGCGAAGGATAACATGGAGACTAGTTCGTTGAGAGGGGTTAAGATATTAAAGGGAGTGTGAATGCATCAAAAAGGTCTAAGGGGATGAGCAAACATTCAAAGAAGAGGTATTTTAGGATCTGCGCTGAGGATTTCCCATTACTTTTTATGTCAGAACAACTTTGGGCTAAGACAGAAGTTGAAGTTTAAATATTTTGCGGCATTATGACGGATCTAGCAAACATGTATTTTTTATGAAAGGACACATGCAAAGGTGGACAATACATCGCTGGATGCACACATCACATAAACGTCACACGAAAAGAATATAACATCAGAGAATTTTAAATTTACGCCTGTTCATTATACTTTTCCATTTTTTCCTTAAAACTGGAAATTTTAATTTACAAAATGTAGTAAATGTATAGACTTTCAGAGTTTAAGAACATAAAATTCTTTTGGGAATTTCAATTGTAAAAAAATATAACAGCTTAATCATAGCGTGAGAAAAAAATATCAACACCATTCTGCATATGCGGCAGAGCAGAGTTATACTTGAAAACAAGTATTTTATCATATTATATTATAGTTATTATTATATATATTATATATATTATAGTATTTATTATTATAGTAAACAAGTATCACGAAGGGATAAAACGCACATCGGAGTTTTATCAGTTTAGTGTGGAAAAACAGAGAAAAAAATAATGACACAGTATTTCATCATGTTTCAGTATTTCATCTTGTTGAAATATTCATTAATAGATTAATAGAAATTAAACAGAAAGCTTAGATTGCGCAATGAATTCATGAACTAGACAGTAGTTCAATTGATGCGTTAAGCTTATAAATACATACAGCCAGGATCGTATCTTACGGACTAAAAGACTCAATTATGGTTTTTTTAATAGCTGTGGAATATTAAAATAATAAAATGGCAAATATTTGTGCGCACTGATAACCAGAATAACGTTCAAATATTTTCCATCATAAAAACACAAAATATGAAACACAAGCTAAAGATAATCTTCTTAAAAACAATGCAAAACCACGAATAACAAAAGATAAAATATATATCTTACGTGGGTGAGGCCTTGATACAAAATAATACATTGAATCCAATATTGTCAGGCGTAACTTCTTGAAATATCGTTATTAAATAATTTAGTAAGCAATCATGTTTAAAGTAACAAATGTTTTTATTAGGCACCCTTTGTATCGTCACCACTGCATCATCATCTGGTACAAAAAAGAAAAAATAAAATACAGGCGTAGAAAAAGTAAAGTTGAATTCAATATTTTAAGGTGTAGATTTGTGGAAGATCATTATGAAATAATTTTTATACAACTTTGTTTAAATTCACAAATTATGTTATTCGATACTACTTGCAATGACTGCATTGCGTCATCATCGGAGACAAAAACGAAAACAAAATTACAAAAAAAAAGGTGAATAAAAAACTGAATTCAATATTTTGAGGTGTAACTTTCTGGAAAATCATTATGAAATGTTGATGAAGAAACTATGTTAAAATCCAATGATTTTATTATTCATTACAGCTAGTTTCTCAAATATACCTTTACATGTCGGTAATTGTTGAATGAGCTTTTATTCGATATTTTAGTGGCTATCTTAAAATTCTGATTACAATTTCATTTTTATTTTTTCGTCTAATAAATCTCAAAAACTTTAATGTCGATTTTATTAAACTTCAGTTAGAGATTATTTTCATGCCATATATATTGAAGGACGCAGTAAATTGTTAGTTATAATTTTTCAAATAATACAGTGTAAAGCTACGATGTGATATTCTCAGGTCACCTAGAAGTGCTTTCATTTAAATAAGAGTCCTTTTTCGTTTCAATCCGACGACAATCCTTCAAGAGTAATGAATATAGACATGCTCTAATTTTGTTTGCTCAGCCATTGATGTCATTTTGTTTTTCCTATTTTCCTTAGCCTTCATATAGCAATACGTCTTCACACACTACTCTTATAAAAGGTGAGCTGCGTGGAATGAGGACTCTCAGTCTATGCGTTTTTGTAGTCGAGATAACTCCCGGGAAAGGGGGTTAAATATTAAAATGAAAGAAGACCATAAAACTCGCACTTTATCCCGTTAATGTTTTTCCCCCTCGCTTGCAACCCTTTCTCATATTCGCCGCCGTATCGCTGCGAAAAATATGCCGGTCAGCAAAACCCGAGTCTTATCTGGGTAACGCAAGTTTTGATCTAAGGGGTTGACCTGACAGGCACGCGAAGTGACGAATTACGGGTCTAACCTTGCATATGCCGCCTCTTTAACCTTTTCGAGCTCTTTAGCCGGCACTCTTCTTTGTTCTCTTGAACCGTTTGCACCAATACCTTCTTTCGTTATTTTACAGTTGCTGAATAGTGTCTACCTACCAGACGCCATCTAATACATAGTTGAAGAGAACATTCGCGGCTAGGAGCTTGCTAAAAACGTAGCTGCTTACCTTTTTACACTTTATGAAGTGTTCCTTTATTGAACAGTCACTTGAAATAAGAAGTAGACTCAGCGGTTTAGATGCTCGTGTCAGAGAATATTTTACACCGATTGAGCTGAGATATGGTGAAGGTTAAAGTTGTAAAAATAAAATACAATTTCACTTTTACACATTTATTCAAATGCGTATGAGGCGTTTCGGATCGCAGAGCTCCAGAGCCGAAACCAAAAAAAGTTGAGAAGGTCCATTCATATGAAAATAATGGTAAAAAAGTGCTATTTTTTTGCTGTAACACCTGAGAATATTAATGCTTCAACTTATTTTTATTACCTTTTTAAATTGAATACTTTCAGCTAGTGAGACTTCATGAATTATTTAAGAATAAAATTTGAACAAATATTTGCTAAAATAATCTTAAGTAGATAGGCGATCCGTTTCCTCAAATAGTGGTCGTACTCTGGTCGTCTACTTAAATAGTTTACCCCTTTGTTTAATAACGATGAAAGACATTATGTTAAAATTCACAAAATATTTTATTCGGCACTAGTAGCACGGAGGATGCTTACAATGAAAATAATGACAGGCTTATGAAAAATACCATTAACACTCTTGTCATGAAAAATAGATAATTCGTCACTATAAATAATACATATAAATCATAGCATTGCAATAAACATAATAATTAAGACCTGAATGATGTAAATTTGAAACCACACATGTAGTTGTTCTCATCCGGGAAATATTTTTTTTTCTGACGATTCAAAGTAAGGTTTCTGAAGGTTGAAAGGATAGCTAAGAACGATAGTAATCGAAAAAGGATTGCTTTTCATACTTTCCAGAAGTCTTATGGAATTTATAAAGAAATATTGCAATAATGCACTTACATACTGATGTTTTCTCATTTAATAGGGCCATTCTGATAAATCCTGGCAAGATAAAGTAGAAATATGGACTCACCTGAAATAAAAGAGAAATTTATATTACAATCACCGATGACAATTAGTAATTTCATAGCTAATGTTACTGAATGTAATTGTCTAAATCGATATTTATTTATGTTCTATATGTAAGAAATCAATGGAATTCGTCAGCTACCAAGTCAAATTTTACATTAGGAACTAGAATAACTGCACAGGTGAGTCAGAAAATGCCTTGAATTTCATAATTTGCGCAATAGCACAGACTGTAATCAACCTCACTTACTCTCAATCCATTAATAACAACAACCAAATTCGAAAGAAAGAATGAGCGGAGTTTATTAAGATGTCTGAATGCAGGAACATTTTATGCATTTCTCACTGCCCTGGATGGAAATTCGAATCGAATTTTAAGAAGCAAAAGTTTTATTTTAAAATATTTTATCATCCATTTTTGCTTAAGGGTTTGAATGGTAACGTGTAAATAGTAACGTTAAAATTGCAAAAAAATTGTTATCTCATTAAGTTCTGTACAAAAGTTAGAGTACCAGCTATACCAACTAGGTATTGACAAATCACAGTTAGAGGAGAAACAAGGAAAAGATATATTTTCCTATTTGAACGGTGCTTTATTTTAAAAAGGATTGAAAAGGCCCTTATATCAAATTAAAAAAAAAAACAAAGAAATTGGAACTGGCAAACCAGGCCCAGCTGACGGAAATGTTTCTTAGCGTAACTTGACTTCTTATCAACCACACTATTGAATGAAATGTTCTATAAATTAGAGCGCAAAACCAATATTTACCATGAAATTCATATTGATTCATGATTTAGTTCTAAACGAGGTCTTAATCATGAATTAAACGGCAGCATACAGATCAAATTTACTAATGAAATTCATGATGTCCTCCCTTAAGACCGTGTTTACATAAATTAAAATAAGACTATTGTACACGATACTTGTTAGGTTATGAACGGTGAACAATTTCAAATCCTGAATGTCTCCATCTCTACCTTACCAAAGCACTAAAGCAAATCAGTATCGCAACAACACAATTAAGGCAATAAATTGAAAATTACGATCCCTATGATAGGAACAATAGGACTAGTAATCAGTGATTTTAGTTCATTTTACCTTGCGGGCACATCATGTAAGAAAACCTATGCAATAAAATTTTCCGATTAATTCTGCACGAGTTATGCAAATTAGTTGGAAACCAATTGCCATTGGAAAGAAAATTTCAGGAATCTCATCATTTAGTTCGCACTCTGGAACTAATTCGAAGCTTTTAGGGCATAAAGAGAAGAGATTCCTTTTGGAGGCAATTGACTCCCAATGTCAGTAAAGTTAAATTGGGGATATCTAAGATGAATAAAAAGCGATTTCTAGAGGTTCAGAGAGAGGCTGGAGTAGAGGACAATTTTGTGCTCATTCGGTTGTTAGGGAAAAGAAAGAATGAGGAAATCAGCCATTGGATGAAGGTGAAATTAAAAAAAATGATGTAACTCATCAATTCTAAGAATTATATGTCACTCGCACAGAAAAAATTGAATTTCCCAAATAGAAATAAGCTAAAAATGAAGGTATAAAGAAGGCATAAATAGTAACCTAACTAACTAGCGCAGGTGCATTCCCCAAAAGATTCAACTCAGTTTTGTTTCACAGTGACTACATGCGTTTTCAATTCATGTCCGTTAACATGGTTCCCTTTTTCCTCAACTCTTGAAGAATACTAAGCATTAAATATTTTATAGCACCCCATATTGCAAATCATCGTAATTATCGGCATTTTTGTATGAAAAACAAAATATTATACCAGTAAATAATACATATATTTAATCAAACTTATGAAGATAGTAATTATCACTCCAATGCCATTGGTATTGGTATTTGGTATTTGGCCGACCAAGCGAAAATACTGCAATGAATACTGCAGTAAAGATAGGAAAGTACAGAAGAACACTAATTATATAAATCCATTGTTACTTCTTAATAATGCTTGTTTGTTATGATTACCATTTTGGACCACTATTTAACTGAATATGCTATTTTAATGAAAGCGGACGCCAAAAAGACATTTTCCAAATCCAGGCCAAAATTGTAACTTTTGAAGCTTAATACATTGCATTAAAATTTTGTAAATATTTCCCTTTTAATCACCGAGAATTATGAAAACTTGACATATTTTCGGTTTCCGAACTTTTTGGTTTTCTGGTGTATAATTTCGACATTGTAGTGGCATACCCATGAGAATTGATAAGGTGTTGCATTTCCCACACGGATAGGGAATAAATGACGTTATAGAGAATGGTCACAGCTGCATGTCTCATTAAATAGCCCTTTCAAATCAAACAGGCAAAGAGAAGTCGGTCATAAAATTTTGTTCCTTAAAAGTATCACTTAATTAAAAGTCACGGGGCGTAATTTCCACTCCATCTGGTATTTCCGCCAGATCGCTCTTCCCTGGATAAGGAATGAATGAATGATATTTTATTTCCCCGATCATTATTCTCTCCGTTCCTGCATAAAAAACGCTGCGGAACAGCGGAGACACGTTAAAGTTCATTAGCCAGAAATTCATGGAGCGAAAAATAAGACCCTTTTGCTTCCCGATGCGATTTCCTCCACTTGGTCCGGTTCTTTTGCCTGTCCTTGGCGCCGCTACTGAATTGCTCCCTCCCGCGTCCTACTTTACATTCTCGTTTTACGCCTCAATGCTTATCTTTTTACGACGATCCAAATTTATTTTCCCAGTGTATCGGTTTCCATTCAAGCTTCTTTCCCGAGCGCCTACGCAGATATGTGCCACTTTTATCCGTGGCAAATTGCTAAACTCGGCATGTGTTTGACAACCCGTATTTGAACTACAGAAGTGACTGCATTTTCAATTCATTCGTAGGGACAGAACATGCATCGAAATTTTTCAATTTCAGAGGACATAAATACCATAACCTCTTCTTTCTGCCCGAGTCTTTCTTACTTCTTGGAATAAATCTGTCATGATATACACCAAAAATATATCTGTCATGATGGATTTTACGTTAAAAACATATTGCTTCATAGTACGCCGTTTATAAGCCAATTTTTCATCAAGCAGATGACTTACCGCGTTGTCCTCCTAGGTTCTTACTGAATATAAGAGCCAATTTGTGCACGAATATTCGTCTATTTCTCTATTTAAGCGGTGAATTACTCAAAAAGGGTGTTTTACCATCTACGTGGGTGAAAAATTATGGAGATAAGTCCAATAGACGGGAGATAAGTTGTCCTAAAATATGAAAAAAATCATAAAAAATAGGGCTGATGGCCACTCACTAATGGTGAACAAGAAATCTAATGTGCAAAAACTAAGGCTCTTTTGCAATCCATTGTGAAGATTTTCTCCACTTTGACTTTTTCTACGCCTGCAATTGGCACCGACCCAAAATCCCTACTTTTCTCTTCCTACTTTGCTCCCACTTAACTACAGTTTAGATTGCATCGCTGCCATTTTTCCTAACAACAGATGAGTAGGTACAGTTAAATAAATAAGGGAAACGATTCCAGTATTTTTCTGTATCACACAGACACCTACATCTGTAGAATCAAACATTTCAACACATTTATGCGGCATAATAACACCTTCCTTAATATAAGCAGGGAAAGAAATATTTTCAAATTCACTTTTATTTGTAACAAAGCACAGTAAAATCTTGACACAAAAAAACTCGCATAAGAAACGGGTTTAACCTGGGCTCCTGGAATTTTCAGCGACTTAAAGTTTCCCAGTGATTTTGAGGCACCATTCACCCTGGGTCAGAGTACCTAACGCTCGTTCACAAAGAACCCGGGCTCTCTGGGGCAATGACTCGGGCAACCGATACTGGGATAAAGGATTTCTTTCGTATTGTATCGGCGGATTTTATCGATGCGAGCACTTGCGTTGCACGGCAGCATGAGACACACTCGGCCCACTGCAGCACACAATGGAAGGCAGCAGGGGATATATATAAGGGGAGGATATGAGCAGGGCATCTACCAGGATCCAGGTCACTTTTGACGCCGCCCTGAAGCAGAGGGCGTGATAAGAGAGAGGGTGAAAGCTCCGATGGGAATGTAAACACGGCCGTGTGCATTGATAATCAATAGGCCTCTTTCTCCCTCATCAGTTTAACACCTCTGCCGCCGTCCTCGCCTTCTGCGCCCTCTATTGTCTGCCCCACTTCGGGCCGCGTCACACTCTGCCAGGCCCAAAAGCCTTTGCGGCAAAAGTAGAGGCTTTCCATCTTCCACGGTTCCAACCTTTGACCTCACTACTCCTTCGCAAAGAACCAAACGTAGAATATGAAAAATGACCACAGGCCATTAGAATATTTAAATAATCGAGACACCACCCTTCAAAAATTCAAAGATACATTAAACTTACGAATGGGTAGTAGCATTTTCTTGCTTGCTGATAAAACTGTTTTGAAAATTTTAACCTAAATGATGTGAAGAAACCCAACTCTGGCAGCGCTTCACTACTGAAACGTAAACGATAACTCCACGCTATTTATACGTAAATATATTTCTATACCATTTATATATTAACTCAATGTAGATGAATTTGTTCCGATTTGCATGAATATTTTACAAGGGAATGAAACTGCAATGAAATTCTTGCTGCATGAAAAGTGAATAACTAACCAATTGTTTTCCTGTTTCATGCTAACAAAATCCGATTCCCTCGGTGATTTTGCAGTCACTCTTCACTCATAGAGATAAATTAAACCCAACCCTTTAATGGCAATGCTTACGACAAACTCCACAATTATTAATTCTATTCTTTGAAGTTCTTTAATTCTACTCAGCAGTATTAACTTTAGATTTACAATGATTTCGGTGGGGGAGTGGTTTTAAAGACATTAGTGTGAAACGTGTCGTAAATTCTTACACGATAATAGCCAAACACAGACACATATACCCAAATGAAATTAAAATAGCTTTAAAAGATTTCTCCTGACAATACTTCTGATATTTATTTGGTTACTTGAAATTTGGCATCATTTAGTCAAACTATTTGTATTTAATTGGTCGAAATAATACCCACAGGAAACAGGAAAAATATTCTTAAGCATCTCGACACCTGCATTCTCAATGCAATTTCTAATAAGTTTAAATGATTATGAAAAGAAAGAATGATGAATCTTGCAAAAATATTTATAATCATGATATTTTCATGGATTAAAAATCAATTGCTCAAAATAGTGCTTCCTGTCACAACGATTTTATTGAAGACACTTTCACTTAAAGAGCCATATTCCCCTTACCTCATCCCCAACTAGCAGTAATCAGCTAAAAACCAACCCTCTACGGACTCAATTTTTCTGTCTCCTCCGTGCCTTCAAAGTTCCCAAAGGTATCAAATCCCGCTGCTACGATCCTTCCATCCGGTTCAACCCAGTTCCTTCCCGTCTAGAGAGGTATTCCTTCCTTTCATCCCCCTTAGACTGCGGATCCACCCCAACGATCCCCCTACGCCGTTTCCGTGAATTCCTAAACCTACCCCATTCCCTGCACACAGTTCCTTCCCTTCCTTTTCCACTACCCGCTTCGTCAAATCCCCATCACTTCATCGAGCAGTCATTTACCCAAGGAGAATTCCGCATCCACCGTCTTCCTTGATACGCTCAGCCCCTTCGTCTGCCATTTGTGTGACTCGTGCATGCTTCACGGATCTGGCTTGCAATACCATTTTGTCCCCTTTACAGAGATATATTTATTTACAACAATTAATTTTATCAATGAGTAGCAGTATCTTACAAAATTTGGCCCTTCAGTCACTTTCTACATTGTGCCACAGCGAGCCAAAAATAGTCACCGAGCTCTTGTTGTTTCCAGCGCAAAATATAATCAAAAAAGTGATCGTTTTTTGAGAATGTCTACTTTAAATTCACTATTAAAAATTCGAAAAAATTCACCATTATATCATTAAGCATAAGCTTTCATCTTCCCATGTGTTTACAACATACCTCCGTTTTTTTATCAACGTTAGCCACTACTTGCGATATGTGATATTTTATTAATAGCTGTAGACAATATCTGCTGCCGAAACACAGTAGTTTTTACTTCTAACGCAAGTACTATTAATATCCAGCTATATATTAACTAAATAAACGGTAACGTGAGTTATCAGGTGTCAAAAATTATTCCGAGAATTAATAACTTAACATTTCTGAAAATTTACAATTTGTACCATATATAAAATGCAGATATACAGTAAAATTGTCCCACAAAGGTGATTGTAAACCATCTACACTAAAATAACACCTTAATCAAGCGCACAATGGAAGCTATGGCAATATCGTAAAAAATGGTCATTTGCGGTCAAGGGGAACCAATTCACTTCTGAAGTCGACATACGCCATTATGGGAGACTCATTCCTAGCAATTGAGTAGTGAATTAGCTTTCTTTCTCCATAAAACTCCTAACACATACTGATCAAATTTTTATATCCATCAAATTTTCACCTTTAAAAACTGACTGTCTACAAACATTAAAAGAGCTATTCAAATATTCATCAGCATCATCCATTCAATCAATAGGATTCAGGCCGCGTAGTCATCACATTTACTATCTCAAAATTCCCCTTGATACAGACCCATGAAAGAAACTTCCATGTGCATGGCAGGAAAAAGAATAAAAATGAATAATCATGCTACCTCATCCATACTTAAGGCGTTAGCGATCCCTTGAACGCGAAAAATTGATAAGTGACTGAATCAAACGACCCCAATACTCGTCGTAGACGGCAAACGTTAATATAGTTCTGTGTACTCAAACGTGAATATCATAGCGGTCATTTTCAATCTAAAATACACGTGTACGATCTATTGGCGCTGGTAAAGTGTAGAAGGAAAAAATAATAAGATCCAAAATTCCGTAAAAGGCCGTATAGACTTAGGCATTCTCCGTCATTACGGCGATGACTGAAGTTTTTTCTTCCATTTTTAACGCAAAATGAAGACCAAGCTTATTTTTTTTATCCCACTAATTTCATTGAAAAGATCAAAAAAAGAATTCATCAATCTAACAATTATAAATAGACCATACCGCTCAATTAAGGATGTCAATACTCATTTGATCTACCTTCAAGGATATTAATAGGCTATTCAGAATGGCTATGTAAGTACAAATAGATGATTTTTTTAAAACATTTTTTCCACTAAATATCATTTTTCTCTCAACATTATTTTAAATTCAGTTGAACTATAGCTTTTTGCGAAATATTATAATAAAGCTACTGGCCAATTTATTCAAAATCATGCACACATATTTAAAATACTCGGGCAAAATTCTTTATTTTTATTTTTTAGAGATGATACGTTGTAGGAGCTATCCATTCTTCCTTCCTTTGAGCTCATGGCAATACATTACATTATTTTGGAAGGAGACTGTATTCCAGGTTTTTTCCTCAAGAAACGAGCCACCCACTCTTAGAAGTTTCCACATATATCATAACTTATAGACAATGAAAGAAACATATTCATTGCCGTGCGCATTACTAAGTACTCCTGGAATCCTTATGTAGCAAATAAATTATTAATTAGAGCATTTACGGCATTATTAAGGCAATATTAGCCCGTAGGAGATCGAATTCATCAGGTAGGTTAACAGTTTCTAGCCCAATGAAGCAATACATGGAACATTGTTTCATAGTCCAATAAAATGTTCAGCTTCAAAAAAATAATCACAGTGCAGGTTTACTTTTTGTCACCAAAATTAAGCAAAGTATCAGACTCTTACGATCCTACAACGTAGGATTCCAAAAAACACTCATTCAGCTATCAAATTAAAAATAAAGAATCCTTTATAACGTTTGACTCGAAGCCAATCGACCTGAAGTAATGGTAAGGCAGAAAATATATTCTGTAGTAATTCTAATTCTCGGCGAATGGGAAATTATCTTTCCAGTTCACAGGATACAAATGATTTATCCTTCTATCGCCTGGCATTTGTCCCTGTCCATCTCCCCGCTTTCCCCTCCATTTCCTCCCATCATTTAGCTCATCCTACTTCGCTAGCCTCAATTCTTTCTCCAATTTCCTTTCATCCTTTTTCCTCCAAAAGTCCCTAAATTCTAACTGCCTCTCATGGCTCCCACCCATTTTAATGTCAATCCCTCTGGCCCAACTCCGTAAATTCCCTTCGCCATCTTACACAAATCTATCACCCCTTTTCTAAAGAGGAATTTTCACATCCTTTCAGCTAAAGTGAAACTTTCTATCCCGAGGTTAAATTAAGATTACGATTTAAATACGGAGGCAGATTTGATTCTTAGGAATCCGGAAATTTTATTGGGTGCTGTGTTCAACCCTGTCAGGCAGGTATTTTTTCTCCCCCAAGGTAGAAATATTTTTTTTGCCATTTTTATTAATATGTGATACTATAAAAACTATGAAAAAACGTGAGGCTATCTTTCATGTGGTTAATTTTGTGGTATATGTTCATTATGGCGGGCAGATTTACTAATTAGGGAGTATTAATCCCTTAAAGGGCATGTCCATTTTAATGGACTTTATGACTGAAAGGCATTACACGCATTTCCCTTGCACCCTGGGTATTCCCCTCAGGCATTAGGAAAAAGCCGATTCCAGGTTATATTCAGCCGTCAAACTTCCTCAAATCAAATGAATTATTTTCTGAATCTTTTCATTTCAAATGATTTTACTCCTTAACACAACGCCATTCCATCTTAATATGTCAATCTTCATCAACAAGCGTGCTCTGTCGCTATCATATCCGAAGATGCCATGCGCATTGAACGCATAAATAATGCAAATGACTTTAGTTTGGTCTGCTCGTCATCAACAACAATTGCATAAATATTTATAAACAGCTTAAAATTCCATTCACACCTCCCACGTTGTAGGTAATTCCAGCAAAAACATATTGATGTGGCGAATGGCAGAACAGGATGAAGATGTAGACATAAACTAACATGTAAGGTCTAAAACTATTTGCATGACAGGCATTATTAAGACTCGGATTGTTAGGTAGCAGGTGATATCCAACAGAATCACGATCAATTTAACATAAAAATATCGTAAATTTCCACTGAATTTTGTTCGACAGATCTATTTTACGGCAAATCTATTAGAGTCAAAATGTCTTTCCACAATTTAGATTGATTATGTAAAAATCCTCTGGTTATTTAAGTACTATCATGAAAATCACTATCCATAGTCAAAAAATACCAATATCTCACTCAGTTGCCACATCCCACTGTCCCACCCCAAGCTGCTCTAACCGCCTCATTAGTTCAAAGGGAGCGATTCCACTCTCCTCCCACGTCTACTCGCCTTAACATCCGTTCTCTTACCGCCTTCGCCTCTCCTAAAACCCACCCTTCGAGAGGAGGAGATCCCATTGGTCTCGCAATCGCGCGGGGTTGCTACGCGGAGAGGAAGGGGAAGAGGGTGGGGCCTTCGTTTCATCATTCCGCCAGCACCAAAGGCACCAAAGGCAATTCCTGCTCCTCTTCCTCGTCACCTCAGAGAAAGAGAGAGGGAGAGAACCCGAAGACATCCTCCCCCTCTCGACTCAAACCTCCCTCTTCACCTCAGTCTTTTCCGCGCCATTTGACACGCCTTCTTCTTCTGCGGCCTTTTTTTTCTTCTTCCAAAAGATTCGCCTTCTCCAAGAACCCCCACCTCGACTCCTGTAATAGAACAGTGGCCCCTTTTTTCACCGGGCGGCTTCCAGAGACTTGATTTTGCAGCAAAGGTTGTACTACTTTTGATCGTCCCATCATGCCGACTTTCCATATTTAACGAGGAAAAAGGAAATAGGTCTATGTTCATAAAGTCATGTCCCCTAAAGAACGTCTGTCATTTTCGGCGGGTACGGCTGAAAAATATCGGAGTTCGTACATTAATTTTCAACATAACAGAACATTAGCTCTCGATTCAGTGACATATAGAAAATAAAATGACTCATATCTATATATAGATCTGGTTATGGAGAAAGAGGTATGAGAATGGAGAATTGAGCAAACAAGAGAGGAGCGTTCGTAAAAATAAAAGGACCACGTAAATAGCCGGTGAAAATAAATTTCATCAGCTATAATAACCAAAGGTTTCCCCGAAACTTTGAACTTTAAACTTAAAAAGTTGATATTGAGGTTGAAAATATCACCATCAAGAATTGTTGGGCTCCACAAAATTGTATGCTTATTTTAAATGAATTGCGAAGACAGCATAATGGATGAACCCAAAAAAATAACCTTACTACGAAATGAGATTCTAGTTTCCATTGGTTTAAGTATCTCGGCAGAGTTTAGAGTAGAAACATTTAAGAAGAACTCTTCTGATTTTATGACATCATAATAAAATTAAATTTACATATCAGAAGCACACGTGTTTAAGTACAATTAACAATAGAAAAGGCTTTTAGTATTTTAAACTATCCTGGTAAATTGTAAACTAGTTTAATTTGTGGTATATTCCCTCGTCATTACCACTTCAAGTTCAAGTGCCCTTGTAATTAGGCCAAAATGGAAACATTTACAAACAAACGACTACCCATGATGAATTTAAAGAGCAAGTTTTTAATGAAAAACGAATACTCTCACCTAATTTTGCAAATACACACCTTTTTAATAAAAATTCAGTCATTTCAGGCTGTTTCTGAAGACTAGAGTATTCATAGGACTCTTTCATAGCAAGATAGACTTATTTACGAACACGATAAGCTTTCAATGTTTCATTAATCTCATAAGTCAGCATAAAAATTTCATGCTGCTGAAATAGTACGGAATCAAGGGCACATTTTATCCGTAGGAATAATATAATCTGATTTACTAACGCTCCTTATTCCTTTACACATAAAAAATGATATGCCCATAAACTCTTTCAGTATCTCTGATTTTGGAGGAATATTAACACTTCAGTCGTCCAAAAAATGGGACATTTTATTCCCGATGTTCATACCTTTGAAGGTATTAAAAACGTTAGGATAGCATTTCCAAGAACAGCGAGAACTGTCTTCCTCCTTTCCAAGAGCACCCATTCTATCACGACGATAAAACCCGAATTATAGACTGGCTGTTGCGGGATGCCACGCAAGTCTCTGGCGTAGATGACTATTAAGACTTTTGAACTTTGTGGAATGACATGCTGATGACTAGTACGAGGATGAGTGCAGTGTAGTGAATGCGAACGCCTTGTCTCGTGCACGCAAACTAGTTAATGCTCATATCTGGTAAAGGCACGCTTACGACCGCGAGGAGTCATACATCTTTCTCGCAGCAACCAGCATGGCGGAGACAAGGATTATTGAATTCCGGGAGAATGTTGAGCAGTAGATTACGGACGTGCGCGTCGCATGCAAATGATGTCCCGAATAAGAACCGGGTCGCATTCGAGTATAGCATCAATGACTACTGCAGTGAACAGCCTATGAGATACAGTCGTCGTACCGTTCTGCAAGAGATGTGGCATTCGGTATAAATCTACGGCTCCGATGAATCGTAAATAATAAAAAAAAATATCGGAGGTACATAGTTAGAATGAAAAACGCTCTTAATATTATCATATTAGATAATTTTACTCGCTGGCTTAGTTAGTAATGTGTTTTGTAGTTATTTTTCCATTAGCGTGTGTAGAAAATAAAATTGCGGCTTAAATCCTTATTCTGCATTCACGACAAATTCAACAACTGTGAAACAAAAATTTGGACGTAAAATTTGGGAAATAATTAGTCCAACTGATAAGTATGGATTTCCATGCCATCCAGACACCAAGCGAGTGCAAGGACTGTCTGTGTAGGCCCACGCCAGGAATGGAAAAGTGGAGAGGCTTCTGAATTGAGAATAATTTTGAATTAAGCATAGTGAATGAAAATCACTACAGTAATTACCTGTATTGTAAGTCAACTCTGCCGCGTCAAAGACAGAGAAATTCACATCAATTGCTCTGAAAAAAAAATTCCCGCTAATCAGTCCA
The DNA here is from genome assembly GCF_921293095.1 of Ischnura elegans. Classification (NCBI taxonomy): domain Eukaryota; kingdom Metazoa; phylum Arthropoda; class Insecta; order Odonata; family Coenagrionidae; genus Ischnura; species Ischnura elegans. Next base: position 59,114,133 of record NC_060247.1, read on the forward strand.
AGGAACTTTAACTTTCCGGGCTAGTACGCAGACGTATAAGCCATCAAAATTCCTTCATTCCCAAAGCAATTAATCAAAGGTCATGGTCGGCTAAATGTCCATGATTTGATTCCCAGTCCAGTGATTTTTCTCCATGAAATTTATGCTTGTAACCTCTTTTAGAGCTTTTATCGAGAATAAAACTTGGACGTCAGGGGTTACTAGGAGGCCCATATAACGACTTAGAATGTAATTACCTATGAAGAGTGGGAGTATGAAAAATCTAGCATCCTATTTTGCCTATCTGGATTATGGATAGCCCCTCACACTGCCTTATCATAAATTAACTCCAAACTCATTTTCACCTTAAAAAATTTCAAGCTAAAAAATTATGCATTTTACATTATTGACGACACAAAAGCCTCTTTAATTCAGCAAATAAAAAGAAAAGGAGTGCAGTCTATCAAAAAATCACGGACACGCTTTGAACTTATGTAGGGACCCTGCGGATAGAATATCACAACTACCCTGTGCACCACGGTAACCCAGTTCCCTGGGGGGAATGAATCGACCATAAACAGCCGGTTGAGATGGTATATGGCCTGGAGGGGAAGGAGAGAGGGGGGGGGAGAAGAAGAGGGGAATGGGGAAGCAAGAGTGCGGAAATGAAAATAACTCCGGGTGGCCATAAATCCTCTCCTCTGGAAGGCCCTTCCCAAAAGCGCCACTTTTTTCATGTTGTTTGTTAAATGTATCTTCCACTCCCACGTTTCGCCACCCAGTTCCGAGCGCTCAGCCCGTCCCCCTGCACCCAACGCATACAAACACACCGTCCAGTGAGTTCCAACCCTTTATCCTCCCAACTCCATCCATTAAGGCCACAATACGCCGAGTGCGATGCTAATCCGTAAGAACCGTTCTCGCAGCGGGTACTTCCCTAGCGCGCACTGGCCCACGCATCACAGAGCATCGAAGCATTTAACAAGATGGCCGCGTGTTTTTATTCTTTTTCAGACAGTAAGTAGGCTTTAAATATTCTTTCGTATCCATTAATAAACTTTACAGTACAAGGATCTAAATTCAAACTATGTAAACGTGTCAGAGATGTGGAAAAACTCACATCCAATTATATATATATATACTATCGCCTAGTATCAGAGTGAGACATGGAAATTAGGAATAAAAGAATCAAAGTGGATAGAATTTTAAATAGACCCTCGCTTTTCAATGGATTCGTATAGCTATCAGAGCTGATTTTTCGTGTGCTTTATGGATAAATCAAATTCCGCCGATTTCGATTTTACTCACTTTTGTGTGATCAACTATGTGATTTTATATCTTACTTGTTAACACAATTTTGACATAGCACCATTTACATGTACTGATTATCGTCTAACTATTTCCTCGTCCAGGAGCAATGAAGATGCAACGAAGGATGGAATTTGCTTTATGGCCAATTCTCCGAAAAGAATTAATATCGTAAAGGTCTATCATTTTTATGCATCTGTTGAGGAAAGTATTTTCTCACCTTCATGCTTCCCTAGAAATAATTTTAAATAAATTAAAGTTGGTGTGACTGAATCCCACGGAGGTGGGTAGAGAGGCGTTCTATTCTAAAGGGCCTTTCCTCGATGGCTCTTCTATTGTCGCGCTCCGAAGGGCCGGAGCACAAACAACAGGAAGGCCCCAGACCATGCTCCCCGACCCAACCCTCAGGTTCGTGGACTCCCCAAATTCCCTCTAACCATTCCCTGTAATTTTAAAAGCACACTGAGAATGGAAACAATTTTATATGCACTTATGCTATATACTCCGTGAGAAGTGACTTTCCTAGTTGGGTGAATAACTGTCACATAGCATCGCTTCGCTTGACTCTGACATATTGGTTTTCCCGCAATAAGCAGACAGTTCGATATCCTTAGCATACATTTCAGGTGATATTTTCGAGTATGGTACATTCGCTGAAGATTTGAACTGATGCTCACCTGGTGATGTAACTATCATACTAATTTATATTGATATTATTGCCAATTGGGACGAATTTGAAACAAAGGATTAATAATTAGCACATCCCACAATCAAGTTTAACACATTTCAAACGATGTGTAAGCGTGAGAGATAAGAAAATCATGTTAAGTGTCGCCCAGCAACTGAATACGTCATTGATAGTAGGAACAAAATCAAAGAGCACTGACTTTTAAAATGTGGTGTATTGTAAGCAGCTAAAGATAAGCTGTTAAAAAAGATTTAATAATTAAGTTTGTCGGTTAATGTAGTTGGAGAGAATAGAAAATTGACCAACAAGATAAAAAAGAGTACGTCCTTTTTGTAGGAACACACCGTTCCAAGATACATAGGCAAAGAGGATCGCAAAGGGACAAATTTGCTGAGAAGTTTTGATCAAAGGAACTTCAAAGAAGATTGGAAGCAATAGATGATGTAAAATAAGAGAAGTGTAACGATTGGAAAGCCTTGTTGTTGACCAGCCACACGGCTGCTAGCAAGAAAACAAAATTTATTGCGTGCACGGATTTCCAATGAATGAAGTATTCGAGTTTCATTGGTTTCAATTGATGTGTGTCGTGATGAATATTTAATGCTATAGTGTCGTTAATTATTGTTGAATGATGAATGAATCTCGTGAACAGTCTCTCGCTCGGCATGTAAATCCCTTTTATTTGGCTGAAAACTAGAAAAACATATTTTGCGTGCACGGATATCGAATGAATGAAGAATAATATGGAGTATAGTTTCTCGCTCGTTACATAAATCGCTTTAAGTTGACTGCTTATTATTAAAAAAATATTATTCATGCTAGTATATCGAATGAATGAAGAATAATATGGTGAATAGTTTCTCGCCCGGTATCTAATCGCCTAGATTTGGCCTGCGACGCTTCCATCCTCCTCACCGCTACAAATTCTGCCTTTAAAAGCCTCCACCTTGCTTGCTCACATACCCTGATGTACCTTCCTCCCAGCTCGCAAAATTTCCTTAGCAATGGGACCATACCCTCATCCCCAGGAGGTTTCCCCCCCCCCCCTCATTCCTGATCCTCCTTGCAGCCCTCCATCTCGTTTCACCTCCTCCATCAACTCTCATTTCCTCCGCCACTTATTTCATTCCTTCCCCGTACCCCTTGCTGTGCTCCGCCTTTCCCTGATTATTTAGGCTCCCATCAACTCACTCCTCCCTTTGCTTCTGATGTGTTTCTCCTCTACGTAAAAACGAATGAATGACTTTAGAGGATAGGTTTGTTGAGGAATGGCTTGATAAAGAACAAAGTACTCTGGGCTAAAATTTAAAGGTAAAATTCTGGTGCGGTTAAAGTAATCTTTCTCTGCATAAAGAAGCAAGGATTTCAATAGGACGATATTTTTATAGAAATCAAAGTTAATATTTCGGTAAAAAATAATGATATTTTTCTCCCACACATACCATTAAAATACTTAGATAACCAAAATGGACGCCATAAATAATTAAAATAGCAAGGAAAAATAACGTTGTTCTTCGGAACTTCATATTAAAATACCAATCCATAAATAGAAACCATAGATATCTAGAATATGTAAACCATGTACATCTAAAATAATGTACAATTCTTGACCCGCTAATTCCTGCAGTTTGTAAGTGAAATCATGAATTAGGATACGAAAAATCGAAGTTTTTTCAAAGGTTTTCGCTTAAATGCATTAATGCATGATATTTTTCCACTATGGTGATGCTAAACCAAAATATATAAATGGACGATGACTATGTTTTCAAAATTTGAAAGCGATATTTTTAGTGCATATTTAAAATCAATGCCGGCTCGAATGAGAGATCTCGTTATCTGAGAATATAGCAAATATTCAACAATAGGTTACATTTCATCTTCATTTTAATGAAGTTAACTATTTAGAATACGTTGAGAGCTTGATCTAGGAGTTTGAAGTTGAGCTAGACCAACTCCAGGCCACATGAATGATATTGAAACCTATAAAATAGCAACGAAAACTTCGTAAGCGTTAAGAACACCGGAATAGATGCATATTCATAGATTTTCAGGGGAAACAGAAATAGAATATATTATCTAAGGTAAACAAAATGATAGGCTTACGATACTCATAAAGATATTTGTACAATTTAACATTAATTTCAAATTAAATTTGCCTTAAAAGAGGGCATAGCCCTATATCGTTCGTTCTAAATAACCTGGTTCTGCAGGATATGAGATATTCCATAAACAGTAAAGAAGAGAGCCGTGTACCGCAATTCAGCTCCCCGATGGCAATATATAGCCACACTCTCTCCCGATCTCTTCCCTAAATCAGTTTACTTCAGCTCCTACTTTTCCAATTTTAGCTGATCTAAAACATTTTGATCCCTGGTGTTATGTACATCCATTGAGATAATCCTATTCCCCGCTCACGATTTCTTATTCTCACTTCGGGGGGGTTTCTGAGGTCGCATTCATTTCCCCGTTTCTTCGTACAAGATGTCATTTCCTCTCCGCCCTTTCATTTCCTTCGCTTGAGCCAATACACCCTCCGAAAGCTTTTACAAACTTTATCAACTCCTCAGACTCAATTTCATTCTCTCCTGCAATAGATCACCACTTTAATCTCCTGCGCAAATATTACGTGCATGTTCCGCGCGCCCAGTGGCAAATAAAGTCGACCTCTTCACGTAATATATGCATCCATCTCCCTCGGTACTAAACCTTGAAAAAGGTCCAGAATCATAATATGCTTTCAAAAATATGTTTTCTGATTTTTTTCATAGGTGTTTATAGGGTGAAAATACTGTTTTTGCAGTCGTGATACGTTAAAAAGTAAAAGCAGGACATAAAACACTCTTAAAAATGGGTATATTTTCAATTAACACAGTATGCAGCATTCACAGATTAATTCATCATCACATAATTAAAATAACGTGATCATAATTAATTACAAACTGTGGCTAATAATTCAAAATATGACGAGGAAAAATTTATTCATTTGTTAATATTCGTTTTAAAGGGAAGATTGTACCATTTAAATAAATATTATTGGAAATGCAAAATGATTAATCAGCAAATATGCTAGATATTCTTTCCAACTAAAATTTAATACATTTCATGGCAAACTAGAGGCGAAAATGATTAAAATCAATTAGTATCCTGGCCCAAATAGCATCAACCACTTGTCTTTTAGCGCATAGAATTTAAAAAAAAGGAATGTCAATTATTAAACGATGGACTTCCAATTAATGACTGCATGCTTTCCTCGCGTATTGTATCGCGGAAGATTACTAGGGATTTCCACCGGGTTAGGTTCTGCATCACGGCGTACACGGCCGGGGCATTATGCCCTGATTACGATGGACGACTCGTTCATCGAACATCGGTCGTAATAGAGAACATGACCCGATGGAAATCCCGAGCAACATTCCTTTGGACTTTCTATTAGTTCACAGCTTCCACACACACAAAAGAGGAAAATTGTAGCATCATACAATTCGTGATTACATACATATATTTGTTTTTATTTATGCAGAAAAAGTGGAGTATTTTTCAACTTTTATTACTGGTGCCTGTAAATTTTCCCATGTATTTTCTTTTGGGTATTTAGAGTGAAGATAAAATTTCACTTGTTAGCTTATGAATCATTATAAAGTGATTATGAAGAGGAGGTTTTCAAAAGTTTTTTTCCTCACTATAACACGAGAAAATAGCAGTTTCTATGGTGAAAACGCAGCCGAGGATTATGTTTCATGACAACCCATGAGTATCCGTGTCATAGTTTCACTGCCCCGGTGTGTTCGCAATGGATATATCCGATTACGGGATTTAATGCCACGCGAGAAGGAATAAAGGCACATTTTGCATAATCACATCGTCAGCGGCCATAAATATGCACACTTCCGTCAAAGAAAATAGAGGATATATCTACCCTGAACTCTCAACTTCTATTTTTATTTTCTATTGAACACCATTTTACTGGCCGAAGGATTATAAATATCGTTTCATGTCATTAATTATCCAATAGTAGCAGCTCCAATAATAGAGTCTCTTATCGCACACATTTAATTTTTTCGATTATGAGGCACATAGAGCTAACAAAAATATAATGGCTTGAGGCTATGATCAAAGGAGCATCGCTCTTTTACGCTACGGATGAGTACCATATGGATTATATCAGCTATTGCAACACTAGAGCGCCATAAATCATCAAGCAACGTTTAATTCCATAAATGAATGTAGCATCTACTCCATTAAGCATCGAATGAATACTATTTCCAATAATCCAAGTTCATGGATTATTGGAAATCTAGATACTAGATCTATTACCGATTAACATCGATGCAAAAGTTATTGGTGGAACTATGAGGAATATTTTACCCATCATTGCAAAAAAAACGAAACAATGTCAAATAGTCAATCAAATGGTTATAACTAAAAATGGTTTTCATATTATGTACACATTTTATCTTTAATTTTGCAACTACGTTTTTACGCTTTCTTTGGGGTTTTTACGTTAGTATTTCTATAATAAAATATATGGCCGTGAATTAGGAGATCCGGAAAACACTAGTGTCCGAAAATCATATTAAAATATCTCATACCGTATTTAGTACAAGAATCGGTAGAGGGAAGATGGTATCCATCACGGCTTCTTAAAAATTCCAAGATCAAATGATTGCGATCACATTTCACGTTTTCCATTTCTCATCGCTAACTTTAATGACGCCAATGGTTACAGAACTGCAGAGTCATAATGAAAAAATAACTATTAAAAAATACTAGTATGGAAATAAGACACACTTTTATGAAAGTATTAAATCACGACACGATTCTGAATTAAGTAAACTGAGACACTTGATAACCTTATAAGAAATTGTCCCCGTTAAATATTAAACTTCGTAGAAAGATATACTTTTCACGTTCAGTGCTTTGATGCACCTTCAAATAAGGTACAAAATACAAAAGAAATGTAAAAATTAGATAATAGAATACATGTAATAAATTAATTGGTATTCAGGAAAAAGGAGATAATTTAAATGACAAAACATAAAACACATTTAGCATTCTATCATTTTGGAGCAATAGGCAAGATAACATTAACTATCAGCCATATCTAAAGCTTTAAAACCGGTGAAGATAACTGAACTGTATTCCAAGCAGGGAGAAAACAATGAACAGAAACTCAGGAACTAAAGGTTTTTTTATTACTTCGCTTCTCTGAGCGGGGAAGAAAAGACATTGCCCTTCCTTTTTCCGCAGCAGTAGTCTTAAAACGTTCCATCAACCGGACGCAGATTGAGAGCGCAAAAAACTCCCATATTCCATCTCCTCCACGTGACTGAAAGGATACATTTATTATTTCGATAATGAGATCTTATCGGAAACGTCACTACTCCCACTTTATGCCCTTGGGGAAGAAATTTGAATCAATTCCGAGCGGAGCTCCACGAGGCGTTTGGACCACCATCACCTTGGAGGAAATGTCTTCCATATTCATTCTCCGGGACGCCGATTTTTAAGAGTCCGACGGCGTGCAGGGCTGGGAGAACAACCGACGTCGATGCTGACTCCGGAGACGTTAAGCCTTGTCCGGTGAATTTGCGACGAGGTTCTCGGATATTGGATTTTTCAATGATTCCTTCCTCACACACCCGGGGAGGAAATGGGAAAAAATGTTCGGGGATGAACATGGGAGGGTTAGAGGGGGTGTGCGGAGAGGGATGGGGAGAGGGGGGCATCTCTACGAGGAGTAGAAGGCGGACATGGCGGCTGCACACCCGTATATTAAGTATCCTCGTGGTACGGGAGAGGTGGAACGAGAGACAATATGTCAGAAGAATGGAAATGGTAAAACCTTCGAATGGAATTACAGATGTAGGTGCTACCCCTCCTTTGATAAAAGGGGATGATAATCCTGAAATGACGTGCGATTTATATTTTTGTACAAGCAGAATATGGGATGGGTACAGCACAGGATTCTTTATCTGGATTGACACATAATTTAAAATTCAACGGTATTATTTGTGTATTTATTTTCACCAGGAACTACTCATTTCAAAATTCAAATTGCCATTTTCAAATTCTCAGCGTATGAAGTGTTGCTTGGAGATTGAAGAGATGGATATGGATACAAAAAATGGGTGTCAAGGTTGACACATAATTTCCACTACCTGGTCGTATTCATTGTATTTTTAGGACGAATTACAGATTAGAAAATTCACATCAGCATCTAAAAATTCTCATCGCATGAAGTGTATGCCTTAGGCAAAAATGAATTCATCTCAAATAAAAGCATTAATGATCAGTGAAAATACTATGGAGGAATTTAAACATTTGAGACACTGCAATGGCTGAAAAAGGTATAATTTATATCCCATGAATAAGTTTTAAAGGAATATTACGAAACTATGGAAACTGACGGAGCAGGAGAAATACATCCTCTTAGTTCTAAAGGCACTCCAAATATTCTTTCCCATGAATATCTGTGAACCAAACTTATGTGACTGAGAATAAACTGTAACATTTCTAACTTACAATAAAGTTTCAATATCAAGCTGTTCTGGGCATTGTATTCGTCAACATAGTTAAATTCTGACCAGTTAAAATTGCATTTCTTATACATATTATCTTAAGGACGTCCGTAATCTTCTAAAACATTGCAGTAGTGGAAAATCACTAAAAGCTTCAATAAACATTTTATGGAGGAGCAATTTTTCAGGAAATACTCCCATTTATTTTACGGTATCAACTGTAAGATACCGAAAATATTAATTAAAAATTCAAGGATAACATGAAAAACAAATAAATAAAACCTGATAAATTGCGACATAATCATTAAAAGTCAATAAAAATCATCGGCCTTAATACCTCAGAGGCTATAGTCTTCCTTATGGGTAATAATAACTTCAGAGCTTAAAGAACATATTGAAGCTAATTCGATGCAGTTTTCTTTCCACCGAAAAAATAAATAAATTATTCCATTACACTTCAAACCTCAAGTAAAAAAAATGAAATTAAAGACACCCAATCCCTGCGGTTAGTTTATTGCAGCTTTATTTTTGCGCTGTCCCAGGCATCGGCAGGTACGTCATGAATATTTTCACAAATTCCCAAGCCCCGGAAAAACGATATTCGCTGTATATTCCGGAGATTTCGTGACTCAAAACGACTCTTGGCAGAACTACGCCGTTGAAATCAAAATAAAAAGATACAGGGACAAGCTTTGAGCGTTCTTGTCAATGATGTCTGAGCCAGAGTTCATGATGTACACCGACAATTTGTTCCCGACGATGGACATCAACAGGAACAATTTCGAATACCTAACAAGGTTTTGATCGCTGCAGCAGTAGCGTGCGCCAAACAACGGGATGGAGAAGGAACGGAAAGACCGCAGACACGGGAAGGAAGACAAGCCGTCAGTGAACCCTGATCCACGCCTGAACTGCCTCCGATCACGCAATAAGACTGGAGTGGTGATTTCATAGGGGAAAGTGATAAGATAGTAAGCAGAAAATGTAGAAGATAGTGAGCTAGTAAGCAGAGAGAGGAATGTAACCGACCGTACGATGGAAATAAGTGTACTGGATAGCTTGAGCAAACGTTTGCGGGAGCCACTACTTTTACAAGCCCTAATTCCATACTAATGTATTAATTTATTCATCATCATATTGAAATGAAAGGTCATCGCAATTTTCCACAATAATTTAATGCGTACGACGCGTTTCGGCTCACAGAGCCATCATCTTGTACAAAGCATTGTTGCACATAAAAACATCACGTTTTTACCTGTGAGAATGGAATGGAGGAGGATTTGAAAAGTTTGAGGAAGGGGTGGGAAACAGGCGTACAGTGGATACACTGTGAGAAAACATACAACTGAAGAGATACTTAAAAATACCCTGAGGTTGAAGAAGGACTACAGTAATAACTGCAAAAGAACGACACTTAGGAAAGAACCAAAGAAACAGGAAGGCCAAGGGGATAAATTAAAATATTGTGAAGAAGAGCAACTATCTTTCATTTCAATTTGTCGAAAATCCACTGTATCACGCCTGAATCAGTTGATATTGATCAATTCATCATAATCATCAACCAACAGTCCTAAGATTAGTGTGACGCAGTCCTCTCCCTTATTTCCAATGACCTTTTCATATCGGCGTATATCTTCTTCCTTCTTCTATCTTCATCCTTTATAGAATGTCCTACGTAAATCATTCGGCGACGTCCCTTGCACATTTTCCCTCCCATTCCCCCTTCTGCGATTGTTTTCATCAACCCATCATCCTTCATACTGTTACTAGCTAAGTTTTCCTGCCTTCTGCTTAAGGTTTTTAGAAGACTCTTTTCTATCACTATTCTTAGCACTTCTTCTTCGCATACTGCGTCGATCCATTTTATCTTCAGTTGGTAATGAATTGCATAAATAAAGATTAAGACAAATCTATGGAATGCTAAATCTTCCCATATTGTTTATGATTGGTCCTTATCACACTTAAATGAGAGCCAAGGATGTTAGGACGGAGGGAAGTAAGAAGATACGAACTAAAAATAATCCGTTTAGTGATTGATTTGGTTTAGTTTTAGTCCAAAAAAGATAAAAAAGAAGTTCTACAGCAGAGTTACGGATAAAATAAAACGATTTCATGGGGATCTGATTCTAAGGCAAGATTCTGACACTGATTTTATTAACCAGAATTTATAAAGGTGGAAAATTTTTCTAGTAAATCTCAAAATATGTTACAAAATAGTCGGAAATAAATTAACGGTACATAAAGTGGCTTACGTTTTTAATTAAATCATGAATGTTGAATATCTTGAGCAAAACTAGCAAAGCTTATCATTATTTCAGTATCATGGGAAAAGTTAATGAATATCTGAAGAAAGAATTTATGAATCTTAAATGCACATTGAGTACTTCGTGATTACTGGAGCAACTGAAAATTTTAATTATGTTACTGAATTATTTTATCTCTTATTCTTTGATAATACTCTTTACCACAAACTTAAGCTTTTTACTCTCTCATAATAGCGAAAAAATCATAACAGCTTACACACCTAAGAAAAAATAATATTTGGGTCATGTGAAAAGAAAATAATAACTTCTGGAATTAAATACCATGTAACATATATCCTAGTAGTAAATGTAGTGTCAGTGGATATACGTATATTGTATACTTTATGTTAAACATTATACTTTGTGATTTATTTACCGCTGATTAGTTATTAAAGTTAATGCATAGAAGACAAGGAATCATATTAACCAGCATATACGATTGGAATGTATGAGTAGTAGCAACGGAGAAAAGAAGGAAACACTTGATAAGCTAGAAATTACGCAAATCACCTCGCATGCCGAAGCAATCGCACGAAAGGGAACGGAGCTCGATTGGCGGAAAAAAGTGAGAAAGATGAGCCACACGGAATTCTCCCGCACTGGAAATCCGAGAGGAATCCCAGAAGCGGCGAAATATCCGAAGAAAGTGGATGGGAGACGAAAACCAAGGATTGTGGAACGGGGGGGGGGGGGGGGGAGGGGTAGGGGTATGATAATGAAAAGTGGTGATTCTATCGTGGTGCCTGGAATTGGATGGGGTGAGGTGAACAGTCGTAAGGGGGCCTACTCCCTTCAGTACCGCCGCAATTTCCACTTCCGGGGGAAACCCCTTTTCGTAGGGATGGGGCTTCGACGGAATCGCGATGGGAGATATGGATCGAGGAGCAGAAAAGAGAAACGGTGGAAGGAAAGGGAAGCCTAAAATAAAAGCCCGGAGGAAGTGCGAGGCTTTTGGGCCAAGAAGTTAAAGGTTCGGCCGCGTAATATTAAGCAGAAAAGGGCAAGCAAGCAGCCTTCTTATTCAATCCATTGCGGTTTCTTTCAAACGATGGGAAAGAGCTAAAGGAGAACAACTTTCCTCTGAGGTGGTTTGGGAATTACATGGAAGCTATTCCGAAAACTTTTTCGGGAATCCTCCTCTCGCTCGAAATGCTTTTTTTTCATAATAACTTGGAGAAGTCTCCCGCGAACTAATGTCAAATATTTTAGCATCCGGTGGCTTTCATTTTTTGAATTTGAATGCCAAGAAGGTAAAATGATGTCAAAATACTTAAACTTTTTCCGTGGCTCATAGAAATATACCAGAGAGAAAATAATTACGTACATAGAATACGCTAACATGAAAAGAGAGACTTCTAATTTCTCCTAAGAATTTTATAAATATGAATTCATATATTGAGTTTAATTTTTAAAACTCTAATATTTTAATACCCGAACATTATTTTAACAGTATTTGTCACTGTACGAGACTTTTTTTCAAAATTAATACAGAGTTTTTACCGTAGCACTTACTCATCTCTTTCAGGTACACAGACATTATAAGGTGATTCACAGTCTTCGTACCGGGTTTTAGCCGTTAAAAAAAAAACAGAATTACATTTCGTCATTAAAGAACTTTTAACAAAGAGGAAGACTATTCTCGAGAACTTTAATATTGCATTTATTATTCCCTCTATTGCTTCATTAGTCGAATTCTTCCAATAACTTTCACTTTCCCTTTGCTCCGAAAAAATCTTTTATTGTCATTTTCTTCCCTAAAAATGAGGAATTTCAAAAGATTACCATCAAAAGTCAAAAGCACCTAATTTGACATAAATGTCAGAATATAAAATGTAAGCATGATGGATAGTTTCAATTAATTACCTAACAAAAATTACCAATCGGTGTCGATATAAAACATTAATCATGAAAAAAAAAATATTAAACATATATGATTTTTTTCCTCGGGCTAAAAAAAAAGTTAAAGAAAAAACACATCTCTTTTAAAAATATGGTCGCTTTTACAATGATTTAAACTTTTCTTAGCCAGTTCCCTGGCCATTTAAGCTAGCTAACCGTGATTATATGGTGTATTGTAGCATGATAGCCTGAAAGGAAGTCTGTGAGTTAGGAAAGACACAAATGGCTATAGCTCATTCACTGATTAACCACTTTGCCAGTAACCTCACTTCTTCATGAGCTAGATATGACTTCATGGAAAAAGGAACCCGGGGAGTCAAGCAGGAAGTTGAAGGTACTATAGAGGTTAACGAGAATGGGGAAGGTAATTAGTGTTTTTATTTATAAGTTTATACGGCTAGCAATCGCGTACCTCGAAAATTACAGAGAGATGTGATCGACATGATTATAAAAATCACAGCGGAATACTTTTATCTTGTTGGATAAACTACTCTTGAGTCAAATTATCATTCTTTCCTTAATTACCAGAAGAGATGAGAGAAAAATATCTTTATTGTACTTTAAATAAATACCAATCCCGATTCATGAAATCAGCAGAGCACTTTTGTTTAAATATTCATTTGCATTTGAGAAAGAAAGACACACAATCTAATTTGAATTCCAAACAATAAATAAATAAACGGTGCAAAAAATTTGTTTCCTAAATATGGCTGGAAAAATAGTAACTGATTTCTAGACTGGATAATAAAACCATCGCCACTGACTATGGTTTTGTCAGAAGTATGCAGCCATAGCTTGAAATAACCTAGGCAATAAAGAATTTACTAGTTTATTATTTTAATTAGATAGCTGAATATGTAAAAATAGCTTTACCGATGTACGAGAGATTGTTGTTTGCCTTACCGATTTGAGAATTTTTCTACAGATATGAATTTACACCCTCTAACTTTTCCTTTAAAATAATTGAGGCATACACGCCATTTACAGCCACGGGAGTGAAATTTTCATCCAATATATCTGAAAAAGTAGCTAATTCGTTATGCACCACAGATATTACAGATGATGAGTTGACCCGTTCAAATTATTTCCGATGCCTGCTGGGTATTAACGAGAGCCAGGCTTTTGAAAAAAAAACTAGGCATAGTAATGTATCTCTGAATCCATTTATCCACAAATATTTGCCCACCACGTTTTCGGTGACTGATGTTAAAATTCAGGAGTCCCTCCAATAAGAAAAATGAAACTCTTAGAACTCTACTGATTTGATCTTACGTGTTTTCTCATCAATAGTAACATCTAAGTAGTCATGATGATCGTATTCTGAATATTGTGGACGCACATTGTCAATATTAAATCTCACAAAACTTTCAGTTCTGTTTGATATCTATCTGAATGCCTAACTCTCCGCGTCAGGAATAGAAGATGAAATATCTCCGTGAACTATCAAGAATATCAGTCTACTGATCCGGTCACTGGTTGAAAAATTATCTTGCCTCCGGTGATGGGCTGCACGGGGCGACTCAAACTTTCCCTTTTCCTCAAGGAAAAGGAGAAAGAGAAGAAGAGTGTATGGTAGAGACAGAGGTCCGAGGTCATAATCGCGGGATTATTGGGGATCCATCTCCGAACGACGGCGCCAGACGTCGGGCGAGCTGGGAAAGAACGGAGCTAGAAAAAACAATCCCTCCCTCAGCTGACCGATCGAAGCGGTCGATGAGGTCGTCTTATTAAAGGGCCCAAGATATTTTCTTATCTCGATTGTGAAGATTGACTCCGGGACTTAATGCTCCTCCCATTCACTCAAACTCTTAACCTGTCTCTCCTCCCCATTGGCGGATTTATTGCTTGACCCTCGTATCGGTTTTACTTGTCCGAGCCACTGAAACGGTGACGGTCTCCATCTACCATAGTTCAAGACTATAAGAAATAGAAGCCGGTATAGGGTGAATTATCATGCTTAATCTCTCAGAGTTCTGGAACTCTATGAATAAAAAATGACTAAAAATTATCCTCAAACAGTTCCATCTCAAAGCAAGTTCCATCACATTTTGTATTATATATAGTTGAAGATAAACAAGATGCAGTAAATGCAAAAGAAATATCCTTATTGCACTTGTAATTTGAACCGCTGAATATGAAGAAAAACCTGAAGATAATAAAATAGAATTTGGAACCTGTCGTGATAATAAACTGCTGAGGGAAAATTGCCAGTGATTTTTATTTAATTACTTGAAGCAGGTGCTTGACGCGGCCGTAAAAGTTGAAAATATGGAGTGCTTCGATAATAAAGATCAAATTTGATGGCAATAAATTTCTGTTAGTTTGGATGTACGTGACATACCAGACCCAAGCAAAATCATGCTATGAGAGATGATAAAGCAATGGACACGCTGTCACAAGTAAAAGTCCAAGAATCATTTCTAAATACTAAAAATGTCGAAAAATGAAAACAATTCGTCAGTATATATTTTAAATATACGTATTTCTTCTTCCTGGATAATCCTTGTATTTTAAAGAACTCAGAGAGAGCCAGGGACGGACTCTGAGAGCACTCAAAATCACGCACTCAATCTGGTGTTTCTGGGACTAAAACCATTTTAAGGCTGAAAACACACTACTCTTGAGCCTAGAAAGAATCAGGTTATACTTATTCTGTTGATTTTAAAAAACAAACATTAAATTGATACCTTTAAATTAAAAATGTTACCATTAAATTCAATGAAGTTGGCTCTTAAGAATTATTCTAATAAAAATGTGCTCACGACAAGAAAAATGTTTACTCCATATCATTTTGGAACAGAATTGTGACATTGGTCGCCCATAACCTACCAGATTTGGGATAAGTGAAACACAATACCCGTCCCTACTTTCACCCGCACCAACTTCTCGCCCACCTTATCTCACCCAGACCATGTGTTTAGGATGGTAGCAAAGGGGAAGGTTTCACTCCACCCCCTCGCATACAGGAGGAGGCCACACTGCCGTACATCAGGCCACTCCCCTCCTACGCCGAAGCACCTGAAGTGAGATGGCCCTTTTATCCGGACTCACTCACCGTCAAAACCAACCTCGCCCCCTCAGAGTCTCCTCCTTTATGACCGGCCTTCCTCCTCGTTACACTTCCACGCCGATCGCATTATTCCTCGTGAACGGCCGCGGACCCAACGCAACCACCCCTCCTATATACACAGGGCGGCCACTCTGAAAAATTTTCTCGGTTTTCCAGAATTCAGTTTAGTGTTTCCACAATGAAACGAGAAAAATCTGGCTTTCTTCTGCGGAGATCCATGGTGATACAAATTAAGAATGAACGCTACAAATTTCCACTTATTTAATTATGCACCGACAAAGGTTTCAACTGGTTTCATCCATTATCAAGCCGCGGTTCTGCGAGTTCATTCAATTCTTTTTCAGAAGGATAGGCAATGGGGAAAGGGACTGAGCTGAAGCAGGTCTGTGTGGTTCTCTCTTTCTCCTCTCCTCTCTCTTTCCTTTCTGTTCTGACGTCGTTCTAAAAGCGCCTGAAAGATTACCCACATTACTACGATAATGACTAAAATCAGTTGAAACGATTGTAGTAACGTTTCAAAAAAGTGAATATTTCCAAAGTTTGTCTTTAATTTGTGCCATTTTTCCCCTATTTATTTTGGCAATACTGAATTATTGTACTATTCTACCACATTTACGTCTATCTCGTAAAATACATCAACAGGCGTAAGGAAAAAGATGTTATGAAACCAGTCGTAATCTCTCGGTAGGACACCAAATAATGGATACGTCCGAGAGAGATTTGATTGCCTTGGTTCGATCTTGGATCCGTTGAAGTCCATCATTTTCGAGAGGAAAATGTATTCCTACACCGGGTTACTCGGTAAATAATCTCTCATGTTTGAGGCATTTGAAAATTGTCTTAGATTTGAGCCCTAATCTAACAATTGCACCGATCTACTACCTAAAATTGTTATCATGAATGTTTCGCTTCACCTTCTATCTTCTTTACGATAGAATAATATTCCATAGTTATAGAGCTTTAACCTATTACTCCGAATTTCTTGTTTTTTCAATTAATTTTAGTCATTCCTTTGTCTATTATGACATCATAAGAAGAGTGGGAGAAAAGAGAACTTAATGAACACCATTAGAAAACGACATGACGATTAGAACCAGCACATCATGTGGAACGATGATCTGATGAAGATAATTGTCGAAGGACAAGTGATAGGGAGAATAGCAAAGAATACCTGGAATGATTTTCGTTGATTATGACGGACTAAAATGAGATAGCAAAAGAATAAGAACTGACGGGGGAAGCGAGTTTTCGGCTGTGTGAAATCACTCGTGGAAATCCTAACCAACAAGCTTGAGATTCAATTTTAACAGTATCCCTCAATTTTATCGGTTTCTCGGAGTAGGTGGCAACCCTGCACATTTCTAAGCCAACCTCCTCGTTTTCTTACCAGTCATTTTTAACCTTCTCTCTCCCACGATTCCCCCTCCTCCGTCATCGCTATTTTCTCCATTATATCGGCCACGCACCCCCCCTGCCCAGCAAAGTCTCCTAATCGGTTCAGCCCATCCGCTGATCGCTTCTCGCTGAAAATCCCCTCGGAAAGTCCCACCCTGTCCACCCCAGCGTAAAAGAATCCTACAATTGGGATGTCGACCTTCAAGCCGATATAAAAAAAAAGCGGAAACGGGGAATATAAAGAAATGATCCAAAAGTAAAAAGTGGAAATGCAAAAAAAAACTTAAAATGTGAGGGGATGACCTGAGATCCTCCATGTA
This sequence comes from Ischnura elegans, assembly GCF_921293095.1. Classification (NCBI taxonomy): domain Eukaryota; kingdom Metazoa; phylum Arthropoda; class Insecta; order Odonata; family Coenagrionidae; genus Ischnura; species Ischnura elegans. The sequence goes on from NC_060247.1 coordinate 59,131,613, forward strand.
CCACTTACAGCACTCAAAAGTACTATTCTATACATATTCAAACTTACCGCCTTAAGCTACCTGAATTATCTCCACATAGTTATCTAGAGGCAGTTTTGAAACAATTCCTTGCTGCTGTCACCATATTAACAAGCAAAGGGAAAATGACGGTAATAGTATTATTCTTTTCCTAGGCATCCCTAAATTTTAATACCTACATAGCTCGCTACTTATATTTGGGTCATTCTGGTGTCCTTGACTGGCGCTTCGGGATTATTAAGGTAAAGGACTGGTATACTAATCCGGTTAATTATGAAAATTTATTAAGAGAAAATGAACATAAAAATATTGAATGCGAAATTCATAAGTTATTGCTACGCACAATTAGGAAAAAAATCCTCGAGAGATATTAAGGGATTACAGAAAATTCGAAGAAAATACACTCACTACGGCAAATACGACAGGAATTCCTCCCATGATGAAAATGAAATAAAAACTGGTTATCTCTAAAATTTTACTAACCCTACAAGGAAAAAAATCCATACTTTTAGATACTTATTTCATTGTGACGGGAACTTTTTCTCACTGACCTCAATTTTTCCGCTAGGCTTCAATTTCCAGTTAAGTTGCATTGATTCTATTGCATTGTTTAGAGGCCACTGTTATGACGACGAGGAGATTTCACGGGACACGTAATCATTTACCCAACACGACACAATTGCATCTCCAAACATGCTCAAATGACCACAGCGAATACGAGAGGAAGCCAAAATTAAATACCAAAGATATTAAAACTCATTCTAAAATTCATAAAATTCTACGCGGAACACTTCCCTGACGCAATTTGGAGGAAGTTGTACCCGACACTCGGTGACTCCCTACTGCTTCTAACATTACCGCCTACTTCCACGCCATAAACGCGGAGTCATACTCTTTCCTCACCATTTTCCCCACATTCCCTTTAATCACGAAGAATTTTTCCGGCCTTCAACCGCCTCTGTAGTACTATTCTCCTTTCCACTAGCTTCTTCCACCTCTTGGCCTCACGAGCAACTTAACCGATCTCGTCCAAAGCCCCCTATCTCCTTCGTGCAGGCACGCGAGCTCTAAAACAAATTGCGACGCTCTCTAGTCATGGCCCACGGCGCAAATTTCCTCCAACGCCGAGACTTATTAGGATTTTTTCTCCAGCGACGCACTCGTCGAACAAAATATATTTGACGCTCGGATGGCTTTATGAGTGGCTATCAGGAATATATCAACGCCTGGAAGAGTCGAGAGAGGGGAATATCGTCATCTTACGGATGCATAACGAAGCGTGAACATGAAGTAAAAACCTATATGGAAATTATTACAGTTATTTTGTGACCTTGAATGATACTCGAAGACATTATTATGAGTATGCAATTGTCTACGGCTAAGGTTTAGGCTGAAATTATAAGTCAGGACAGTAATACCTCGATGCATAGAATCCATACGAGGGAATTCTATTGGCGGAAAGGAAATTAGGTAGGTATGGTCAACACAAACCCTAGTGAAGCCTCCCATCTCTCCCTCAGCCCTCGTTGCGGTCCTCCTTTCCGAAGGGCCACTATTTAAATCCTTGCGAAAGAATTTTACTCCGCTCAGGAGGCTAATGGACACAATGTCATAAATTGCGTTTCAAAAACCACTAAGCCAATAATTAAGACTAATGAGAAATAAAACAGTAAATAAATCATTCACCGTACATAGATCCGATAACTATTATCTAAGCTGAATTAAAAATTTCAAGAAAATATAAATACGCGGAAAACATAGTAAGATAGGCTTACCAATCTTAATATTCATCGTTCAATCATTTATGAATCCATTTAATCGATGTTTAAATAAAATTTCATGTTCTTTATACAAACTAATCAAGGTAAAAATATTATTTCCGCATAAAAAAAACATTTCGCCTCCAAAGAGGCACATCTTAGGATCCCGATTTATGTACTTATATTTTTTCCTCAAACTCAGCATAATAATTAACTTCAACACATCTTAATCCGCTGAAGATAACTGAAAACTTGGTGTACTGCATCCGTACTTTACCTATGACTGTTTTACATGTCGCAAAATCAAACTTTGGCGTAACGGAATATTGGGCGCTTGATGATTAAGATTGGGCGATGATTAGGAGTAAAATAGATAAATAGGCTTCGTGGTTAACGCAACATAGTTGCTCTACCGTGTCCTTTTATTGTGGGGCATTCACGGAATACGAATTAGTTGCGGCAAGTTTATCTCGCAACGGCAGCAAAAGATATTGAAATGGAAAAGAGGATTACGCTGAAAAAAATAATCCGGTAAGTTATTTTCCCCGCTCCATTGTCTCCAAGCGCTACAGCGCACTGCATCCGATTCACGGGAAAATAAAGATAAAATAGATGACCCATCTGTTACGAGTGAAAAGGCGTTCATTAAAAATGAAAAGGGAGCGAAGTTGATTTGATTCATTATTTATGGCACGTAATTCAAATTGACGAGTTTCAACTCTTTTTAGTTTTAGACAAGCTGAAACTGTGAATGATACCAGTCAATTCAATGTGAAATCCGATCACCGGCCAACTCGGGCCAATAACGCAACGAATTATAAGCAAAAAAATGGACATTCAATGAAATTGCCGGCACTGAGCTCTGCCTCTGCATTGGTAACAAAATGGATAAAAAGCTTGACGTTCATGAAATTCAAGCAATATCAATATATGCTCCTATTCGGTGGCTGAGCATTTTTTCAGCTACTAAAATAGATAAATCGTAACTTTTTTCAATTTTTTTTTCGGTAATTTACAGATAATAGTAATGGTGAATGGATAAATACAACTTAAAAACGAAGTTATTTAGTATATGATTCATAGTCGTCGTCAATGTGTTCAAAAGTTATCTTTCAGTAGCAAATAAACTATTCACAATTCATGCAATATTTTTCCTCTTTATTTACTTTTTGATTATGAATCATTGGGGAGAATGATTACTAATCAATGTTAATTTTCTATATGTGTAGATAAGAATACTAAATCATGATTTTTTTTAATATTATGAATTGAGGTTCCATTTTGTCTATGAGAGTGTACCTCATTTCAACGCCAAAAATATTCTTATATCATTTGTGGATACCTGTTTTTCTTACGCGAGGAATTGAATTTGTAGGTATTACATCCCAAATGGACTCTAAATTAATTTAAAATCACGTTTTTCTCGTCTAAATTTACGAGAAGGAATAAACAACAGCGTTGGTTGAGGTTAATTTTATTCATAGCATGAAAACATAGTTGGCTTATTGATCAGATGAATTATTATCACAGTATGGCCACTTTAAAAGACCACTCACTTCGTCTTAACAAAAAATTTTGGTAATTTAAAAAAATTGCATTTTAACCGAAATTTGCACGTGCAATGTTCAGAGAGCACAGGGCATCATTAAACATTTTTATTCGAAGGAAAATACTTCGTCCTCATTTGCTGCATGCACAAAAGTTAACGATAAGAATGATATAAACTTTTTGCTCTTAATATCTAAAATATAAATATTATAAGCATAAAGTTCTTTGCTGCCGGTTACCATTGTCTCTAGGGAGCATATTCAGAAAACATTTTACGCACTGGGAATCATTTAGCTTGCACTCCATGTTAAAAGGGAGGGCTTGATGACAATCCAGGGCAAACGCCTTTTCCGCATCGTTCCTCCGCTACACAACTTTATTTCAAAAACAACAAGCGGCATGTATTACCCCTGATTTACTACCCACCAGTGACACACACAAAGGCAAAAACAAGCCTTCAAGCGCATCACGACGAACACTATATTCTCTTCCGTTTCAAAGAAAATCTCTTCCCTCTCTAGGAGATGAAAGTTAAAAAAAATTAATCTTAACAGTCCTCGACACGGAAACACAAAAGGCAAAGTGAGGCATCTTACAAAGCTTTCCATAAATACGGCTAAGTGAATAGGCGCAGGAAAAAGGAGGAGAGGCAAACATACTAGAGAGTGAATAAGAGAGAAAGAAAGATGGCGCCAAGGTAGAAGAAAAAATGAGGCTGTCTCACCCACTAAAAATACGATTCCCGGAGACAAGCAAAACAAAAAATAATTGGATGAAAAACTGAAGTACTTTATGTTTCAAAGAGTACCAATTTTATCATGGAATTAGACTGGAAATAAATAAGAGGTTGATGCATGAAATGTCTCGCAGGGGTACACGATCGTTTTAAGGAAATAAATATTAACTCAACTCATTCATCAAATCACTATTATTGTTATTGTCAAACTTGTTTATTGTGGTTTGAAAAAAAATGAAAATACTCGAAACAAAAAAAAATATATAAAATTGTTCAAAACCATACAAAATGATAAAATTGATAAAATATGTGCAAAAAATAAATAAAATGAACAAAATGCATACTAATGTACCAAAAACTCTAAATAATTGTGAAAAATCATGATAAAAATTGTATTCTGATAATGTCATGTTTTAGGCCAATCAGAGCCGTTCCCGGCTTCCGACGCCGGCTAGGTATAGTGTCGTTAATTTTATAGTGCTTTTGCACGCGCTCACTAGAATCCTGTCTTTCTAATTCTTCTTCACTAACACTGGAAAGGTTACGCTGGTCCCTTTACACTTGAATCGTCATTTTTGTCCCGCTTACGCACTTTGCGTATATTCATCGCCGCTGAAGAGGTGGTATACATATTACATACTCACCGGCAGCCGGACCATCCGCGGGTATACTATAACCCGTCGAATTTGAGGTGAGAGAGAGAGTAATATGAGCCCCAAAAATACTTGCCGCTAAAATGACGCCTCGGTAGCATATCTTAGTTATCATCGTTGCTAGTTCCGGTATACTTGAAGCTAATTAATAGTGCCCTAAACTCATAAAATGGGATAATATCTAAATTTTCACAGTTCATAGTTAACTTGGCAGTGCACCAAAGGAATCACACATATACTCTCTAGTTCTGCGTAATACGTCTCGGTTTCCTCTGATTCACGAACTCGCATTCAACCTCACACCGAACGCGGTGGGCACATCGAAAGGAGCTTTAACTTTAAAAGAAAGGATGGTATGCGAGAAATTCTGCTTTTGCTTCCAAAACCTTCCTCTCGCCAAGAATTCTATCCGTTTCTGTCGGAGACAGGCGCGCGTACGAGCGCAAATTCGTGGACTCCTCCTTTTCATTCCCAACCTCTCGTCTTTTGTTGTCCTCTCCACGTTTCCCAACCCTCAACGCTACCGCATAACCAATCCCTCTTTCTCCCTGGCGACACACACTTCCCTTTTAACCTCAGCCCGCACCAAGAGACGCCACTATTCTAGATGGCTTAACCCATTTCCTTCAGTGCCATTCACCCACCTCTGAAACACATCCTTCCGCCCATAGAAGGGGAAAAACCCCCTCCCAGGTTGCAAAGAGGTAGCACGGAGAAATGGTGAAACGCTAGGAGTTAGATAAGACATGGGAGGAAACAAAAACCGTATTGGGGAGTGTGTCGCGAGGTAAGTTTCATGGTGTCACCGAATATTGCGTGCAGGAATGAGTCAATAGAATACTTCCTGGATTATTTTTTATATAAATGAAATATTTACCATAGTGAAATACTTCAACGCATCGAAATAAGAACGTATTTGTGAGGCAGCCTGATCTAGATAGGCTACTGCAGGATGGCTGGCGCAGACAGCGAGATTATTGCAAGACGGTTAGTTGGCAACTGCTGGCAGAGCACACGTAGCTGACCATCGGTGCGATGAGACTTAATGAACAGGTTTGGCAGCACTTGCGTGATGGGCCGCAGCAGTCGACGCACGTAAACGAAGATCACGCGACACAATCCAACAAACCAAAATAAATAGATATGGTAGTGCTATGGCAATAGGCAGGTAGTTATACTTACATTATGCCAAAAAATTGAAATTTGGAGAGAAATGTCACCGTAATAGGAATCTTCCGAATATTACCACGTATTTTTTATTTGCAAACACGAAGAGGAAGCAACTGCTCCGTTATTACAGGCAGGACACGATCAGAAAAGTGAGTATAATCGCTGGCTTTCAGAGATTGATTTCGCGCGCTTGGGTTTTTCACGTCATTCATTTCGTTAAAAATAAAAGCTTGAAATCTTTAAACGCCACGTTGAATAGAGGGCATCGCAAAATTTAGGCAACTATTTTGGAAATTTTAAATCAATAATCCCAGGAAAATGGATAATTTGGATCCGATATATGTTCATCTGACCACGATGGCAAAGTAAAAAATTTAATTATATACCAAAAATAATGCCGGAGCTACTACACTAAGTGATAACATTTAGGTTCTTAGGGTGATTTTGTTTTCATATCTCCATGCTTGGTAAAAATAATTTTCTCGATTCATTTGGTGGAAGTAAGTGATATTTGTGATTAAAAAGTAACTAAAAAAAATCTGAATAAAATTATTGATAACAAAACGACTTAGGGATGTTAAAGTATTACGTAAAACACCTAGGAGAGAGAGATATTTTATCTATAATTAAGGCTTCAAAAATGATTGTAATTGCTTGTTACTGGGTATTTTGGGGTAAGGAACGAGAAGATTAAAAGTTCCCGTACGCGATACTTTATTTCTCCCCAAGATGTTTTTATTGGGGCCAATATGAGGATGCTAGAAAGAGGTAAGGGTATATAAAAACGACCTGCTTTGGCAAAAACTTGACAGAACAAAAAATTAGAAGGTTAAGACGCAAAGTGAAAGAATAAAAATCAAAGAGGAATAAGAATGTGAGCATTTTGGATTTTAATTTCCCCTTTTCCTCTCCTTGGATGGAATTCTTGAATAAGAATTTTGATTCCTATTACCTCTTTCTCTCTCCTAGGATGGCTTCGGACCCGTTTCATCGCTCACCAACCACACTCAATCTCCTAATCTCTCCACTAGGATCACTTGCATAACAAAACCGCCCGCGCCCAAGAGAACGTCTCCGCAGTAACGAGGGGCAATGAGGCGATGACAGTCAGCAAAATGTTTGCCAGAAGAGCGATGTGTGCCTACTTCCTGGTGAAGAATGGGAGCCACTCACGTAGCGGAAACCTTTAGGGGTTTGAAAACACGCGAAATATGGATTCTTAAGTGCACCCGAGTCCTGATATACGTACTACGTCCGTTGTAAGTTATTCGCGTACTTAAATTTGGCGGCTTTGCCCAGCTCTCTGCAGTTTCCTCAAAAGAAATATATTCTTCTTCCTCAAAATCCAAATCACCTTCCAAAAACTTATGCAAAATTACGAATACCTTAAGTTTGATGGATTTGTATTGCATAAATGCAAGCCAACTTTTCACGTACTAACGTAATGGTATTACTATAGGTCTCTTCAGCCCAGTAGCATTAATATAACAGCATTACGTTGGAAAAGGATGCTCAGCTATGATTAGCACGACACAGATAATTTAGGAAGGAGTAAAATACTACATTTTTCTGTTGATATGTTTTAGCAAGACTCCCTGGGAAGAAAATTAATATTACTTAGCTGAGTATTTGCAAAAACAGAACCAAATATTAACATGGTGACAATATCTACTTTTTTCCAATTCGAATATAAGGAATAGTTAATGAGCTGACATTGAATTGAAAGCTGCGAAATAAAAATAGTGCGGTGATAATAAAGCATTGTGGTGTGTATTTTGCATAAGGACACCGTTGCAAATATATTACAAAAAGGCCGTAATAAACTGTAACCGCGCATCAAAGTTTTAAGATTGAATCAAAAGCAGCGTCGCAATTTTTTTCGATGAAACTAAAATAATGTACCTGATGGGCATGATGAAGCACTCATTAGGGCAAATCAATGTTAGATTATGACAAAAAATCTCTGGACACGGAAGAGAAAATTTTTCAGAACTTACACAAAAAGAAAAATAATGGAATGAATTTCTACCCGGGTATACAAGGGAATTTAGGATGAGTCGTGGCAAATTGACAGATGAACTCAGAAGAAATATTAACAGGGTTGATTATCGGCTTTTCGCGCGGGACAATGATTGAAATGGCGATATCCAAGATCAAGCGATGGATCTGATTGACTGACTTCAACGATCGCGCTGATTTTCCTAGAGTTTATTTCAATCTTTTATATCCTTAAAATTGCATGCTCACGATGAAGAAGGAATATTAATATTTTCATTGAATCCTTCACAAATATTAATAATTTAGTTATATGAATATTTTTTGCCAACTGCATCCGTTTCCTATAATAACGCGGAAGTTGTGGTTTTAATGTTCTCATAGGCTCTTGGTTACAGCGCGGTCAATATGCGTCCACTAGTATATATTTCCCCTAAGAAGCAGAATCATGCTGAAAAGGGAAAAAAAGAGATAAAAAATGTGTGTGGAGAGGATAAAGTCCATCTGCAGGGAACAACTTCGCCCCTAATATCGTCCTCAAGAAGACGGGGAAATAATCAATCTCGCCTAGGGCACAGTCCCCATTCACTGCTGCGGAGAGTATCCATCTCCAGAGCAACGGATATCCCCTTCCCTCTTCTCCGCCCGCTCATCAACCTTCCGACACATACATACGCACACTCTTTCCTTACTTGCCCATGTCCTCCGATCCCTGTCGCAAATTCCTGCTTCTCCATCACTCTCGCCCTCAACTCACTCACCCCCACCCAGCACTACTGCACCCTACTTAAAAACTCTACATGCTTTACCTAGGAGAGTATTTTTTCCCAAGGTTTCCGACTCATTCCGATTGCTTCACCCCCTTGGTAAATGATGCACGCGATCAGTATAACATTTGACCAAACTCTTTTATTCATTCTCGGGTGTGTATGTTTTATATTGTTACAAATAATGCCCTTAAAGATCCTCTGCCTAGGGAAAAAGCCCCGTCATATGTCAAATGCTGTTATAGTGGTTATAACTTCCAAGATTTCCAGCCCATTTCAACTGCTTTGCACGCGTAGTAGCGGTAAAAAAGTATTTTACCAGAATTGATTTAGCATTTTTGGATGTGAGAAACTCCTTTTAAAATCCCATATTTCTGGCCACAACCTTGTCGCATTAAAAAGGTTGCTCGTTAATTGAATTTACAGGTATTCAGAACAAAACTTATAATTAATTTTAATATTCCCCATAGAAATTAACAAATGAAATATTCTCTGTGGATTTTTCGCACAATATGAAATTCCCTTAACAGGGCGTTTGTGATTGCAACGATTCTTTATAGCAGTGCCGAATAAACCCTCGAGCAACCTCAGTAATTTTACCTTTACGACTCAAATAAAGTGATTCGTGACGATGTCCGTCCCAACATTTCTATGTAAATCTCCCACTTTGACCACCACTTCTATTTCATCCTTCTTTCGTTGTGTAACTGGTCCGTCCACTGAGAGTCGGCATTCCCTTACACACCACAGGGAACCCCAGACCTAAATAAGCGCGTTCATCAATCAAGCCATATTTCCCCTCTCCTCGGAGAGCTCAACCCCGCCTTTACGAGGGGCCCAAGCATTCGTACTGACGCCTGACAATCCCAAATCCTTCCTCTCCTCCGAGACATCAGTCTCTTTTAGTGCTTTTCCGGGATCCCAGCACCCTCTAACGCTCTAGATTTTTTCGTTGTATTTCCATCGTATTTACGTATTCCTAATAGCCTCCTGACGTCGATCTACCTCATTCTTACTTTCAAATATACACTTCTTCCGCAATAAAGTTTAGTTGATTGTCTTGATCTTTGTGCTTCATTACTGAACGAAGCGATGTCATCGCGGGTTTAAAATTTCAAAACACCGTTCAAAATTCCACGCAAGGGTTGGTGGCCATGGAAAAATAATAGGCATCTTCCCTAAATGTGTGAAATCCACAGGCTAATTCAATAGACGAACTCGATTCTCGCCTACTCAAGCAAACTTTAAGGTTACTGAGTGCGTGAGAGATTACTTCCAAGATGAAGTGTGTTATTCCATGTTCATTGGGGAGAATTGAGGTGAATGCGCATATTGCTGAATGGGGTTTATCTTTGAAAGATGTATGAAATTTATTTGGTTTTAAATCTATTCAGTTAGATCCACGAAGTTGAATCGCTGACCATTGAAGACATATAGTAAATATACTTGGTTTATTTACTTAAATTCCAATTTGAAAACTGAGAGGTCAATTTACGATATGAGAAGGTCTTCATTTTTCCGCCGCAATGAAGTGCTTTACTATCGCTTAAATGGCGTTGTCCAATTCTTAGCATAGATGGAATAGTGGTGAAAAACTCACACCTTCCTCTCATTGAGATATAAGGAAAAATGGGATTTAACATCTACGCAAACCTGCCAACATAGGCTATCGTGACTATTGGAAAAACGTAGCTTCTTAAACAAAATGTATTTTAACAATATTCCAGTGATATTAAAATCGTACTTCAATGAATTAACTTTCACGATGTATTTATTATTCCTTTTGTTTCACTGAGCTTTCTCTATTTTTATAGCAAGATATGGAAATTTTTTATTTTGTCCTCAAAGTGAATCTAGGGGTTATAAAACAAACCAAATGAGTCCCCAAGTGTGATAATTATCTACCACAGCCTTATTCACACGTATAATGTGACATTTATTTTGTCAAAAACATCTGTGTTGAGGCAATAATTTTTCCATGCTTCGTTTTCTTCACGATTCTTCTACCTGCTTCCTTTTCACAAGCCTTTCTTGATCCTTCAATCCCGTTCTTCAGCAGCTCAGCCGTTCCTTTGACTCTGCTTTTTTCCACATCTTAGCAGTCGTAAACATTTTCCGGGAAGAAATCTATTATTTCGTAATCTGTCTGCTCTTGTCCATAACGCCAAACCCAGGCCGGATAGTTTATTTTCGCCCGTTTACCCACTTTCCCTAGTTTGCGCTCCATTTACTACGAATAAAGAGATTAGTCTTGCTTACACATACATTCCTTCGCACAAGGTCACACCCATAAACAGCAGTTGATCAAGGCTCTGGTTATAAAACAAGCCATACATTCTAGAACGACACTCCTCACTCATTCAAAAATACATATGCTGATGAAGATACGTATCAAGTTCAGGCGGTTCAGGCAATAATTAATGAAAATCTCAAGTAAGAGAAAATGCATTTCTGGCGAAACGTTCTCAAGAATGAAAAACTTAAAATAGAACGTGTAATTAAAATAATGGTAGATCAAGTCTTAGGGGTATAAATGATTGTGAATGGAAAATTTACCGATATATCCTGCGCCAAGTGTTTTAGATAGAATTAATGCAGTAATCAATATTCTTTCCTACTAACTCTAATCCAAGATAAAACTAATCCAGTTTTTCGACTCTTCCCTCATCAGAAGGAGACCATAAAAACATGAGTATCAACGTAACGGGTAAAATTCAGTCATATGGAGAGCGCACTCCCATATGATCCCATAAAAATATAATAAAAATAAAGGGACTGGACTACGTAGGTGAAGGACGATATTAAGCCCATTTTATGACAGGAGGGATCTCAGAAGGAATCGGTCGGATTGATTGAAACATCCCCATCTAACGGTCGCTCACTCCCTCTCTTATGGAGCCTTCACAAGCTGGAATAAAAATCACAATTCACCCCTTAACCCATGCCATATACCCTGACGGTATCACCTCCGCACAGTTTTCCCCCATAGCTTTCCAAACCTTAAGGGCGCCGTTACTCCTACATTCTCTTTCACGGTTCGACATATCGCAGCCTCCCCTTTCGATTCCTCGATCGATCATCATCATTCTGCGTCGAATCTTTTCATCTCGATACAACCAACCCCTCTCTTACCATTCAATCCTCCGCTGTCCATTTATTTTATTCTCATCTGACACTACGCTTTACGTTTTTTTCCACTCCTCTTCGCTACATAGACTTCTTGGAGCCCCCCAGGGAGTTACTGCGAGAAAACATTTCTTACGCTTTACCCTTTGCCGGCTCATCCAGATTAAATGAAGTGCATGTTTTCTTAGGTATACGTAAACGTCCGTGAAAGACATGTTTACCGATTGCTTCTCTTTCTTCAAAGGAATATGAATCCGTCCCAGTATGAGTCTGAGAAACGGGCTGTTTGATCACTGACGCGGAACTAAGTGATTGCACAGTCATAGTTCCAAGAAAAAAATACCAGATGACAATATCAGAGTAAAATTCTTCTTTTCATAGAAAAACTGGTAACCGATCGCATAAGAAACACCTTGTGACGCCTATTTTATACATTAATAACGCTCGAATACATATTTTCTGGATCTGAAAATTAATGGAAAAAAATTACGGTTGCTGTTGAATTATAGGGGGTTGAAAGGTCAAATACGAAGAAAATTGTTGAAACTTTGGCTTAGTGGCCATTCTCTTTAAAATGAGCCAAAAAATCGAAATGAAGATATAATGGGAATAATCAGTTTTATAGAGGTTCAAACTTCAACGTAATGATAGAATTTTTGTTCTTATCCCGAGATGAGTTCAAGGAAAAATTCATTTCAAACTCATACATTGCCTGAGATCAGCTTTACATTTTCCGCCCTGTTTTAGTCAACTCGTGTGTAAGTTGATGAATTCATTTTTTACTAGTTTATGGTTATACTTCAAGGTTGTCAGGTAGAATTCTCGAAATTTTTAAACAGAAATTTTTCTCTTGCCGCAGTCAACAAGTTACAACGATATAGTGCAAATATGACTAATGTCAAGCAGTCCAAAACCGTCCTATAAAACCTATTTAAGGGAAAAATGTTAATGCCCGAGACATTTGGGAATAACTAATGTATCGAATTGTGGAATGTTACTTGGAATTTCCACCGGGTCAGGTTCTCCAACTCTATATCTGCCGACGTCTTGATGAACGAGTTTTCCATCGTCATCAGGGCATGTCGAATCTTGAAAATCGCCTTTTTTCTCGTTCCTCACGAATGCTCCTCAGCACCGGTTTACTTGAGGCGCTCAGTGTGTAGCCGGTGCCACGGTTCATGGTGGTGTTGAGACGAATTTCAATGGCCTCCCTTGCCAGTCTTTCCCCAAATTTGTCTAACCGACAAAGGACCACGAGCAAAAAGGTGGGAATTACTCGACCAACCACATAACTCCTGCCCCGATTGATACCGCCGTCATCCGTATATAAGGAGGACGATTTCCAAGATTCGACCTACCCTGATGGACACACGATGGACAACTCGTTCATCGAAACGTCGGCCGAGATGGATTTGGAGAACCTGAACCGGTGGAAATCCCGCGTAACCTTCCACAATTCAATACACCGGGAAAGCATGCGATTATTCTAATGTATCGAAGCTTAATATCTTGCAGATACAGAGGGATTGTTACGAAAAGAATTTCCTTGCAGTAATGACTTTGGTTTAGTTAGCTTACATTTTAAATGAATATGGTAAATTTTGAAAAACGTGCATCATTTGATTTTTGAAGAGGAATGGCTAAAAAAAATAAAATAAATAGAAATATGTATACTATTATTTACTTTTGTACCTATGAAGATAGTGGCTTTCTCGATGGAGGTATTAAAGAAATAGGAAGACTTTCCTTCACCATGGTAACACAGATGGTACCCAAAAACTGATCTTCCTGCTTATTTAAACAGCCCAATCCATCCGAAAGTAGTCTCATTCACTAGGAGATTGTACCGTTCTTCTTAATTTATATCGCGCAATATCTTTACAAGGAATCTCATTTTGGTTCCTTCCCCTCGGCAAATCGCTATAGCGACCCCATTCTTTCCCTTTATGCTGCGACAGGTCTCCTCTGACCCCCTTCAGGACCCGACAAGGGGAGAGCACGATTCTACCCAAGAAGATATCGGCTCCATCTGTTTCCTCTCCTCGACTATCTCATCCACTTCCGTCCCGAACAGATCCACTGCGACCGAGCGACTTATTCCACCCCGACTCCACCTATTTCTTTCTTCCAGAATCCTGGTTACCTTTCTTCAATTCCTCCACCAATTCACTCGCTACCTTTCCTGCAGTAATATGGTCTCCGTTACTCGTACATTCAAGTTGTAAGGAGCTAAGATTTCTTGAAATACGGAAGGACGCGAAAATAAATTACAGAACTATTTCAAGACTCTTTATGTTCCTTAAAAGAGCAAAAGAATTCCAAATAGAGCCCCTTTATTATGCTCAATAACACCCTTATACGGGTTCCCTTATTGGGGGAATTCGTCCCCTATGCTAGTTTAGCTAACTTACACAACTTCTTTTTATGGAAAGGAGATAAAAATACGTTTTCCAGCTGCATCGGTCGCAGTATGTTTGTCAATTTTAGTTCTCATTCTATATATTTAGTTATCGAACGCAGTTAAGTACACTCAAATAAGTTGCCACATCGGTTTTCATGAAAATCTTTAGTTTATACTGAAACTTTCATGTCAGGAAATGCGAGTAATTTTCTGTAGTTTTTGATGCATTTAAAATGAAATAAGCAATCAGCTGATGCTTCACGAGAGAATCACGCGTTAAACCAGGCTGAAGACCAGCCCTGTACGGAGAACGTATAATGGTATTTCAAAAAGTAATTACATAACGCTAATCACCAAAGATAGTAAAAATTTGCTCTTAAATGAAACCGATTAGAAAATACACCCATTTTATTATCTTTTGGAGCATAAATAAACAAAAAAACATGCTATTCAATCATATCATTAGATCCTTCCCACTTTTTCTTCCTTTGCGTTTGCTTCCGTTGAGGCATCTATATATTTATAAGGTCCTACGATGTTTTTATGCAAGAAGTGGCAACTGTAAAATATTTCAGTCCCTGCCTTCTCCCTTTACCCTGCGTAAAATAAGTGTGCCCTTACCACAACCAAATTTGACTTTGTTTAAAAGATTTTTTTTGTACGTAGGACCAAAGGTTTTTAATTTGTTACACCAGTCATGCTTTATTTCAAAGTCTTTGAAAAAGTTTTTGCAAAATGCACATTCTTGGCTTCACACAAAAGAAAGTGTAGAACAAATGTTGTCATAAAATATTGATGTAAATGAATTATGAATACTACTTTAGTTGTTTTTTCATGTACGCACTTAACCTTTGTTAGTATAGATTATCAAGGTAACACAAAATGAGCTACTCTATATGTAAAGCATAATGTATTATTATTTTGGATGGTAGCCACAAACAGGCTATCCTTCGCGGCTACCTAAAATTACTCAATTTTGCTATTGTCATGTAATTTGTGTACGGAGTAATAAAATTATTTATTATTATTATTATATCCTGTCATGTTTACACGATAAATAGTGATTCATTTGGCTTCCTCTAGAGACTTGAAAATATTGGGAGAATACTTTTTCTTGAAAATATTTAAACCAAGTATAAAAAATTAATGAGAATAATTTTGGGTAAAAATAAGGCATTGGAGCAGAATAAATCAGAAGCATACGCGCAAAACTATGCCACTTCCATTAACTCATCATAAGGGCTCCCATTATTTCGCGAATGCGAATTTCAGCTACAGTTTATTTCGAAAATTTCTTATTATAATCCAAACACCATCCAAAGCCGTCGAAAAATAACGCCACGAATACTACAAATCGTGTTAAAATAAATAAAAAATATAAGGCAACGAAAATTTTTATTCACGAAAATCAAAGGGCTTGGATATCGCTAAAATATAGCCGCATATTAACTGTCCCCATGGAGGCCAGGGCACATAATTGGGAGATTATTAAAACGAAACTACGCAAAACTCACCATCCATCGGCTGAGGAGTCAACGCTAGACCCGCTTAATTCACGCCGCGTCACCCGGTGCGGTGACGGTACGCTTAATGAGGACGCAGCGCATTGATCAGCTGATTGAGTTAAAGCAGCCGTTTTAGCTTTCGGGGTCGAAATGACAGGAGCGATCCAGCGCGAAAACACACCCCAAAGGAGGAGCGAAACGCGCCGGTTTGCGCTAAATCTGCATCACAGCTACGACGCGGACGAGAAGAGCGGAGCGACATGCACATGGAACGAGGCCTGCAAGTTGCCGAGTCCCTGGGGCCTTTTTTACGCTCCTAGGGGAAATATATTACCGGAGATATTGGCGACGCTTTATCTTCCGTATACAAGCAGGGGAAATAATGTATCAAATACGTCATAATATTATTTAATAAAATTAATTATATATAAAATACAATGGTAAATGATAATGGCATTGAGTGAGTTGGAGGAAAATTTTGTAGTGATCTTCTGAATTGTTTTAAATCCATCTGTGAAGGCCCAGTCCGGATCGTTTTTGGTCGCTGATATTCGTTCGCTTGATTTCTACTTCACAATTTTTTTGGAAGGAATATCGGCCCATGCTAATCTTTCCACAGCATGTCAGCGTAGCCAGTGTTACCGGAGAGTTTATATCTCTTCTACCATGGCGTCGGTATGGATGTACATTGGATCTTTGGGAGAGAACCAATGAGAAGGGCTGCACATCAATTTTATTCACATCATTTAGTAATTGTATTTTTGTAGAAAAAGCTGAACCATATGAGATATTCCATGTCCTAATGTCCTAGAGCCGAGTTATTGCAATTTGAAAATATATAGCAAGCAATATGGACATCACATTGTTACACACACATTTTTTAAACGTTTTTTTTTGGGGGGGGGACTTTATTTGAGGAGGTAAACATAACACCGTTATCTCCTAAACTCTGGGCGCTGCATAATATGCATTAATCTATTGAATTTATTAAATATGCAGGAAAATAAAACTCATCACTGAGTTAGCGTATTTTTAACTTCTGAACTTTTATTTTTACAAAACATTATTTTTTTTTGTTTGAGAGAAGTTGGTAGATAAAATTCTTTTCATTATCAATTGGTAGGTTACAACACCAATGAACTGCTGGGACATAAAGACATTTCTAGGTTAGAGTAGTAAGATAAGCTACCGAGGGCTGTATAAAGAAAAGCTTAAACTTTTTTCCTAGGATACAAAATCCAAAAACTTCTCGTCAATTTTACCTCAAAGGTTCTGCCTCTGAACAAAATTATTCAAGACCTAACACGCTTTGCACGAAAAGAGTCCACAATATTGTCCAAAGCTAGCGCTTTACTGAAAAATTGCAATTGGAGTACGAACAGCTAGATAGTTTATTAGATAAATCAAGTGAATAGATTGACCTTATCGTTTTAAATCTCACTAGATAATTTCAAAAAAGAGAAAATAAGACGTCAAACTAATTATTCCTGAAAACTAGAGGCGTTCAAATCCGAGCCTTGTAAAAGCGATGCGGAGACCTGCCGATTCCGTCTGGAAAAGCGCAGGCGATGCATGAGGGCTGCAAACTGCCGCGTACCCTTATGGTCCCTTTTTACGCCCTTAGGAGCGGGGGAGGGTTAGGATGGACTTGACTCTCTTCATGAGCCATCGGCCTCGTTATCGCCTTGCACCCTCAACACACCTCCAGTGCTCAACTCCCTCGAGTGGGGTGGGAGGGGAGACTGAGTACTCCCCCTCCCCTTTCCTTTATCTCTCGTCTCCCACCGCGCATCGGGTCGGTAAATTTGTTCACGGGGTCATGGAATTGACCGACACTCCGTGACCGCTCGCTGCCGTCGCAGGGGCGAGAGGTGGGGAAAAGGGGTTGAGGGTAGGGGGCAGAAGATAAAAGAGGTACAGGGTAAAATGCAAGCGTTGATCAAAAAGGCGAAACTTTCATTTTAAAACGGTATATAAAGGTAGATCGGCAGCATTGATAACGTTTTACATAGTTATTTAAGAAAACCGCAACGCCGCAGTGAATGGGTGACGCAATAATCTAAAACATTAATAAAAAGAGAAAAAAATAAGGGAAGAAAGATGATTATTATTTTTTTATGCTACATTATAATTAAATTTTTTATATACGGAATTACCTTAAAAATTTAGGTGGGATAGAATAGTGTTTCCATCAGTATAGCTTCAATAGGAAAGAATAGTACGTGTGTGCATTTGAGAAGGTTAAACGTGTGGAGTAACTGTTTATATCTATCCTATACACTCTAGGGACACGTAGATGTTATTTGAAAAAGACATCATACTGGGTCTGCTAGGAAGAATGAAGAACAAAGATGAGTGACGACGCGACACCGTGCTGCGGGTATTGATGAATAACTATATCTATAAAAATGGTACAATGAAAGACAAAGCCGTATTTTATTTTTTCAGGAGAACATTGGAGAGGCAAGCATAAATCCAATGGAAGAAAGTTATAAGAATTAATAAATCGTTAACACTGAGTAAAAAAACCTAAAACAGATAAGAATTAGGTATTATTTCAAAACTATACTCATAAGCTAAAGTTAAAAAAAACAAAGTCACCAATGCGGTGGAAATTTGAAATTAATTTAATAAAAGTAGTTTGAATTAAATTAAACAATTATATATTGGTTATAACGTCACAAATATTGGTTAAAATCAAGCAATAGTTATCAAGCAATATTCGTAGGTGTGTGGCATTTTTTAGTGTCCCCCCCCCCCAAAAATTTCTGGTACCCCCCCCCCCCCCAGAAATTCCTCGAACTTCCTCCGAACTTATCCGCAGAACTTCTCCCGCCAAGAACTTTTCGCGCTAAGGTTTTTTCGCGCAAAGGATTTTTCGCGCAAAAGGCCTGTAGCAAAATCCTGTCTCTGCAAAATCCTGTCTCTGGAAAATCCTGTCTCTGAAAACCCTGCCTCTGGAAACTCAGCCTCTGGAATCAGCCTCTGAAACAGCCCCGAAACAACCCCGAACCAACCCCGAACCAACCTACCTGCAATGCAAGACTTATATAGGACTACTGCGGAGAAATACTTCTCCTTGGCAAGCAAGGGGAAATCGGTGCTAAGGCCTTAGTATTGCACTTGGAGTGAGAAGTTTTACCATTGTCCTATCACAAACTCTCTCTCCCTCCAACACCTCACCCCAGTATCTCCTTCCCCTCCATGTGTTCCAATGAACGATTCCTCTGATGTCTCAACCCAGAAGTTGAGGGGAAAATTCTGGGTGCTGGCTGTTGTCTCAAAACCAGGGAATGGTGTTTTGTGGAGCGGCCGTTTCTGCAGGGGCAGTGACGCATCAGTGGGCGGTTGTTGAATTCGCCTGGCTACCCCTCCACTCCCTGGAAGAAGCCCTCCCCTCAAATGCTGTCTCGCCTTGCATAGGCAAGCCCTCTTTCTGGTCGAGACCTGCTGGGAGTCACATGTCTTGTGAGCCATGAGATTTTTAGAGCAATTTTCTGCTGGTAATGTTTCCTTTGGGATCATGAATTTACTATCATTGTTTTCTGTAATACTTCTGATTTTTTGAATACTCTACTTTGAATAGATATCGTACGGTAATAACTCGTAAATTGTTTTTGGCTACCTTTTTCTTGTGAGCTGTTTTTCTGTTTGTGGAGTCTTACCCTGATCCAGCATGTGACCGACGGTTGGAGTATTTCCCTTGTCTGGACTTACGTGAAAAATCAACCAGATTTTACGACGTAACGTAACATTTTGGTAGCAGAGCGTGGTTCGATTTCCTGTCCTTTCGTCGAGGTCTCCCGAGTGCTGGACAATGGTGACATTTCTCCACTATTTCTCCACTTTTTGCAGTTTCTGGTTGTTTCTTCTCTTAAAAGTGAGTTATTTTATGTTCCATTAAGTGCTTTTTGGTTCGTGTGGGATTACGTGACTAGTGTTGCCGACTTTTCCTCGTGGTCATATGCCATTTGACATTAATGTTCGTAATGCTCGTAATGTTCTTGATAATTTGGATAGCAGCTCGTTATTCTCGCACTATTTTTGGTGATTGGACTCTTCCAGCAGAGATAGATAGTTTTAAATCTCGCTCTTTCTCTCTCTTTTTCTCGTTGTCGTCACTTCACTTCTCAAAATGCCTGGAGGTAATACTGACAACCCGTACGAAAAAACTTATTTAACCACGGGCGAGGATCGTAAGGCCAGGGGTACGGCTAATGTGTCCGTAGGAAGTGAAGTTTCTAATAATGAACGGGAATCTTCTTTAGAAGTGGTTCCACCTCGCCCAACGCACGAGGAAAGCAGTGATTTTCACGTCTCTCACGAAATGTCTGCTTCTCAGACATTGCCAGTTTCTGAAGGGTTAGTGATTGTCAAACAATTACTCAGTGATTTTCCGCCATTTGAAGTGTCAAACAGTGAGAATTGGTTTAATTTCATGTTAAAAGTTAATGAAATCGTTTCTTTGTCCTTGGTTCCTCTGTCAACGTTATTGTACCTTGTAGTATCTAAACTACCTGCCAGCTCTCGTCATTTTTGGTTGTCTATGTTAAACTTGAATCTCGCATGGTCTCAAATCACAGAAAAAGTTTGGGCTAGAATTGTTAGTGACAGAGAGTTTGATCGTTTGATCACTACGAAAGTTAAAAGATTTCAGTTCCCTCGCGAAACGCCCCACGATTTCGTGTGTTCTGTGCGTAATGCCACTCAGGTGCTGGGTTTGCAGTATTCCGAGTCTTCTATTGTGCGACTCATTATTCAAGGGTTAAATCCTTTAACAAAATCTGCAATTATGTTCTCAAATCAGCCTAACACATTTGTAGAATTGGACTCTGTTATCACGCAGGCTTCTAAACATTTAATGGACTGTGCTGAATATTCCAACACTTTCCATCGTATCTCTAGGAATCCGTCTTCTGTTGCCTCTTCCAGTGCGCCTAGGGAAGTTTCTTTTCCTATTAATTGTTCTTACTGTCATAAACCTGGCCACAAAGTGAACGAGTGTCGCAAAAGACGACGCTTTACTCAGCCTGCCGTGAGTTTGATGAGCGTCCGTGACAAGTGTTCGACTCGATTGCCAATATTATCTATTAATCTTCATTCTATGCCATGCCAGGCTTTAATTGACACTGGGTGTTCAGTTTCACTGTGTGATGAAGATTTCTTTGCTTCTCTGAAATGTTGCCGGAGAAAGGTTATTCGTAAGAATGTTGACGTCGATTTAATCACTGTGTCGGGGCAGCCTTTTCATATTAATTCCTCTGTCTCACTCAAGGTTCAAATAGGCAAGTTTTCTTGGAACCACGTGTTTTATCTAGCTAAAATCCCGTTTCCCGTGTTACTGGGTGTGGATTTCATTTGTAATTCAAAGATGATTATTCGTCCGGCGAACGTCAGTTTTGAAATTGCCCCGAATTCTCTTTTTTCTTTTACGGACAATTGCGAAGCGTTTAAATCGGCGCCAGTTAGTAACTCATCCGAATCACATGTTCTGTCGTCCACTGAATTCACGCTGTGTGATAAGTTGAAGGGTTTATTGTCAAAGTATCCTGATGTGATTTCTCAAGAATTGGGGGTCACATCTGTTATGACCTACGAAATTGAACTGCTAGATTCTACTCCGATTCGATCCCATCCTTATTCATTGTCACCTCCAAAGGCAAATTTAATGAAGAAGCACATCCAATCTTTACTTGATAAGAAAGTGATTGAGGTTTCCAATTCAAACTGGTGTTCGCCAGCTTTTCTAGTGCCTAAAAAGGATGGATCTGAAAGATTAGTGGTTGATTACCGTAAGTTGAACAAAGTTGTTAAATCGGACGGTTATCCTACACCTTCTGTTGAACATGCATTCCAATATCTTGCTGATGCAAAATATTTTACTGTTCTTGATCTCAATTCTGCCTTTCATCAAATACCATTATCTGAGAATTCTAAGAAATTAACTGCTTTTGTGACGCCGTTCGGAGTGTACCAGTATAATAGATTGCCATTTGGTTTTGTAAATTCTCCTCAAATATTCACTCGTCTCATTAATGAAGTATTGGGCGATTTGAAATATTCATGTGTTTACCCATATATTGATGACTTGTGTATCTATTCCAAGTCTGCTGAAGACCATGTATCTCATGTTAATGCTGTCCTCAACAAACTACGCAGTGCCGGTTTGACGGTGTGCGAGGACAAGGTTAAGCTTGGTGTGGAATCACTCACTTTTCTGGGCCATCTCATCACAAATGGAACCTTGCAAGTTGATCCTGAGAGAGTGAGACCAATTGAACAATTCCCAGTTCCCAGAAATGTGAAGGAAGTGGCCAGATTCATTGGACTTTGTGGGTTTTACTGCAAGTTTATTCCAAGGTATTCTGAAATCTCTATGCCACTGAATCGCTTGAAACGTAAAAATGTTCCTTTTCAATGGACAGCCGTTGAAAATGAGGCTTTCTGCCAGTTGAAGAAAGCTCTCACCAATCCACCAGTGTTATCTTTCCCTCGATTTGACGAGGAATTTCATTTATTTGTCGATGCCAGTAATTTGGCGGTTGGTGCCGTTTTGAATCACAAAGTAAATGGTGATTTTGTCCCTGTGGCTTTCGCTAGTAAGGCACTCTTGGAACATGAACGTAAATTTTCTTCTTATGAATTGGAGTGTCACGCAATTCATTTTGGAATTCAAAAATTCAGTGTTTACTTACAAGTAAAACCATTTCACTTGTACACTGATAATGGTGCCTTGACATGGCTTTTCTCTCATCCTAAGCAGTTGGGCAAACTAGGCAGGATGGTTCTTAAATTATCCTCTTATAAATTCACTGTGCATCATGTTCGAGGAGCATCTAATTCTGTCGCAGATTGTCTTTCTCGCATTGAGCCATCCTCATCTACAAATAGTCATTTAGATGTGGAATCTAACACTCATAAGGAGTCAGCTGTTCCTTATTCTTGTGTGTTACATAAATTGCCTTTGTCATTTGTCGACATTCGAAAACACCAAGAAACTGATCTCGTTCTAAAGGATATTTTCAATCAGATTAATAATAATTCCTTGAACGACAAAAACTATTTTCTGAAGGGACAGCTATTATGTTATGGGAATTCTAAAATTAAGCGAGGAAGAGCTGTTTTGCCTACGGTCTTGAGGCCTATGATTTTTCAATATTTTCACTGCTCTAGTATGTCTGCTCACTTGGGCATGGCTAAAACTTATGATAAGATTAGCAGACACTTTTGGTGGAAGGATATGAAAAGAGAGGTTTATGACATGGTCAGAAAATGCCATCTGTGTCAAACTTGTAAACCCAGAAATGCTCCACCTCCTGGCATGCTATCGTCGCACAATCCTTCTGATGTTTGGGAAAGACTTTATATTGACTTTGTGGGTCCTTTACCTCTGACTAAAGGTGGACACCAATATGTACTTTCTCTTATTGATGGATTTTCTAAGTTTTGTTTTCTTGAGCCAGTTCGCAAGGCTACGGCCGGTCCGGTTGTTTCAATACTCACTCAAAGAGTGTTTCCAAAATTCGGTTTTCCAAAATTTTTGGTTTCTGATAATGCACAAGTTTTCAAATCTCATGCCATTAAGGAGATGTGTTTGCAACTGGGGGTTAAGCAAATTTTTGTTTCTCCATACTATCCCTGTTCTAATCAGGTAGAGAGATTGCATAGAAATCTAAAATCTGCACTTGCTATTTTGTGCAATAATGCTCACCATATGTGGGACTCTATGCTTGCTGACTTAAATTTTGCCTTGAACACTGCCTCTCATGAGAGCAGTGGTTATTCTCCTGCCAAAATAATTTTCGGCAGAGAACTAAAGCATCCTTTAATTAATCAGTGGGACATTCCAAAATCTTTATTCGAGAATGATCTCAGCGATAGTGACAGACAAGTTTTCCTGAATCATGTTATTGCTAATTTAAAAAAGGCCAGAAATAGGTATAAAGAATCCTATAATAAATCTCACTCCCAAATCACTTTCTGTGTGGGAGATCTTGTTCTCTGCAAAAACCATCCTATCAGTTCTAAAGGTGAACAGAAAATGGCAAAACTGGAACCTCTGTGGAATGGACCTTTCGTCCTTAAAAAGTATCTCTCTCCTGTAACAGTTATTCTGGAAGTTTCTCCTGGGAAAGAGAAAATTTGTCATGTTTCTCATTTAAAGGCATATCATGATGGCATTGGTAATTCCAGTAATTAAAAGGAGAGAAATATCATTGATTTTTTTTTTATTCTTTTTTTTTTCAATGAATGCTAATGTTTGCTTTCTCAAATACTATTTGATGCTTGATTTCGGTGTTGAATTTCTCTTGATTCCTAATAATATTGTTTTGATTAATGAATAATAAGTCTATTTCTATGCTTGTAATTGAAATTGTTCTGAAATATTGTATTGTACTTGCTTATTCTCATCTGCTTAATTCACTCATGTAATTTAGTGTTGGTCTACTGTGATTGTGAGATGGGGTAAGGTGGAGGAATTATGGGTGCTTGGAGGGAGAGGACGGGAGATTAACTTGGGGGGAAATCCCCGAGATGGCTCGTTTCCAGATAAGCTGTGGAGGTGGCCCCAGTTATTAAGATTCAATTGTGTTTTGTGTCACCTTTCCTCCACCAAGACTTTATGGACATTCTCACAATTCTGGACAGTGATAAGTGTCGTGATTTTGCAGTGTTCGATATTCTATCGATGGCTGAGTGATTGAATTGATCAGCTGATCTTAAGACTGCCTACTGTGTTTTAGTGTGGTTTTGGCGTTGAGTTGCGACCTTCATCGCCCGACAAGTATGAACTTTCATCTTGTCGCAACCAGCATGTAGCTCTCATTTCTATTGTTAATTGAAGAGTGAAATTTAGAGTGATTTCTTTTGTTGATGCAATATGCAGTTCTCATTTTGTTAGCATCGCCTATGATTCTTTTTTGACTTGTTTAATTAATACTGAGAGATATATATATACACATCTTGATTAAATTTAGTCAGTACTTGTTCAATAGCTGACATGAATACCATATGCCTTATAAATTGTTAATAATTATTGGAAAATCGAGGAATTTAGTGCAATCTATTGTCATTTACGTAATCTTGTTGAATTTTGGAGGATTCTTTATTGATAATTAATTATGGACTGATAATATTTACAAACATGGAGGGTTTAAATGGGAGAAATACTAATGCCAATGTATATTAATTAAGTGAGACACATATTATGCTGAATATTTTTGCTGGTATTTTGATAACTAATAATTATTTAGTGAATAACCGTATTTTTGAATAAACTTGTACTTAATGATTATATAATATGGGGTATATATTTTGTTGGTCGACCCTAACTTTCTCTTGGGTTGCAATATGAATTTTGGGTAGAAGTTAAAACCCATTTTTGTCAATCGTTGATTTTTGATAAGGTGGTTGAACCCAACTAATGGGACAACCCAGGGTTCTGATGAACCCAACTGCTTCACCAACCCAATCTTGCCCATTTACTAAGTGGTTGGTTATTGTATTGCTTTACTTGGTTTTAAAAAAAAACCACAAAATATCTCTGATGAGAAAAGGAACATTTGAGTTTGGTAAAGATATCCTGGTGTTTTACCAATAAAAATCTTCCCAGTTCCTTCTGGTCGCTGATGATAATTATTTGTAATTTTGATTCACTGTTCACCGAAACAAGCATCACATTATGACATATTGATTATTAATTTCATTTTCTTGCTATGTAATACTAATTAATCTACTCTATATCAATTCAGCATATTTCTTGTCTCACTCTTGTAATTATGTCATGTTACTCACTTAAGAATTCTGTTGAATTCCAAACATCACTTCTGAGGTTATTATTTACAGAGTGATAAAAATGTATGTTCTTGTCAAAACTATTTTTGAGTGATATTTCTTGAATACTGTTACCTCAATCAATAAACTTTTCAATATTCAGTTCAATTCTAACCACTGAATAATGGTTTTTTGTAAATTCCATGGGGGGTTAAACAGTGGGGGTTCATCCAGTGAAAACCAGTGGACCTGTGATGCCTCGATAAGTTTTCTAGGCATTAATCAGTTCTTGGTGGACGTGTCTTGGTCCCCAAGTTCAAGCAATTTTTGTGGTCATTTTCCCACAGAGGATGTGGCATTTTTTAGTGTCCCCCCCCCCCAAAAATTTCTGGTACCCCCCCCCCCCCAGAAATTCCTCGAACTTCCTCCGAACTTATCCGCAGAACTTCTCCCGCCAAGAACTTTTCGCGCTAAGGTTTTTTCGCGCAAAGGATTTTTCGCGCAAAAGGCCTGTAGCAAAATCCTGTCTCTGCAAAATCCTGTCTCTGGAAAATCCTGTCTCTGAAAACCCTGCCTCTGGAAACTCAGCCTCTGGAATCAGCCTCTGAAACAGCCCCGAAACAACCCCGAACCAACCCCGAACCAACCTACCTGCAATGCAAGACTTATATAGGACTACTGCGGAGAAATACTTCTCCTTGGCAAGCAAGGGGAAATCGGTGCTAAGGCCTTAGTATTGCACTTGGAGTGAGAAGTTTTACCATTGTCCTATCACAAACTCTCTCTCCCTCCAACACCTCACCCCAGTATCTCCTTCCCCTCCATGTGTTCCAATGAACGATTCCTCTGATGTCTCAACCCAGAAGTTGAGGGGAAAATTCTGGGTGCTGGCTGTTGTCTCAAAACCAGGGAATGGTGTTTTGTGGAGCGGCCGTTTCTGCAGGGGCAGTGACGCATCAGTGGGCGGTTGTTGAATTCGCCTGGCTACCCCTCCACTCCCTGGAAGAAGCCCTCCCCTCAAATGCTGTCTCGCCTTGCATAGGCAAGCCCTCTTTCTGGTCGAGACCTGCTGGGAGTCACATGTCTTGTGAGCCATGAGATTTTTAGAGCAATTTTCTGCTGGTAATGTTTCCTTTGGGATCATGAATTTACTATCATTGTTTTCTGTAATACTTCTGATTTTTTGAATACTCTACTTTGAATAGATATCGTACGGTAATAACTCGTAAATTGTTTTTGGCTACCTTTTTCTTGTGAGCTGTTTTTCTGTTTGTGGAGTCTTACCCTGATCCAGCATGTGACCGACGGTTGGAGTATTTCCCTTGTCTGGACTTACGTGAAAAATCAACCAGATTTTACGACGTAACGTAACAGGTGCATCAATTTTCCTAGTGACCTCAGATCTTCACATAACCTCTATGCTCTTGGCTACAAACAGTCTCGCAGTCTAGCATTGAGGGCTCCTATGCACGTTCTCTGAATAACCTTAAACAACCCACACCTAATTCCTACAAAAATACCCAAAGTCAACCTTTGACGAATTTCAGAATCTCTCCTGCAGTGTCGAGTCCGCGAATCACGGGAACACGAGCCGAGAGGTGGCCTCATTGCTTGTCCGCTCGGCGGTGCAGGCCTGTAAGCCATGCGCGATCCGCAGCGGACGCGACTTTAATAGCAATACCGGGAGAAGATTCTGTGTAAGAGTGGCGATGCGTGAGGGTATCGCGGCCAACCATCCGGCCGATCGTGAGGGAGAGGTTCTCCGCATAAATCATGAATCCGCAGGTCCGTCGTCGCGAGAGAGTTTGTCGCCCATTTGGGCATCGAGGACAGAGCTAAAACAGGACCGCAGGGAGGAGGTACTGTCCAATCAATAGAAGCTTAATTTTTGTCGCCAATTTGGGAGCATTTTAATAGATTTTAAAAATGATTGCAGCGTTACAATATGGCAAGATTCTCAATTTATCCTCAATGTTTTTACTCTCCATATTTACTGTTATTATACATTTTTATTTTCATTTATTCGCATAATGTCGAATAAAGCGCACATTTGCCATTTACACCAGTGTGTTAAACAAATTAAACAATTACTCGTGCACGAACAACCATGCCCATGTTAGGGTCATACCCAGGCGGGTCTCTGCCTCACGGGCGGCGCCTTGTTTGGTAGGGGAGGGCTTTACACCGCCGCCACCGAGGCCGACAAATTACGAGGAACAGCATTGAAAAGTCAGGAAAACGATACATCGAACCATCGTGAATGGTTTTGTATTTCGGATAGCACCTATAATCAATTTCTGATTATTTTTCCGTGAAATACGGATCGCTCCGCTCATCAGCGACCTGAACGATGACTTTTGTGAAGATATTAAATGGAAAGTAAGTAAGTGAAAACAA
Organism: Ischnura elegans; assembly: GCF_921293095.1. Taxonomy (NCBI): domain Eukaryota; kingdom Metazoa; phylum Arthropoda; class Insecta; order Odonata; family Coenagrionidae; genus Ischnura; species Ischnura elegans. Next base: position 59,159,463 of record NC_060247.1, read on the forward strand.
ATGTAGATGACGACTGCATCGAAAATATTAGATTTTAATATTCGTGGCAGTGCTAGCCTTCATCCCAGAGTGACTACAAAACAAGAACCCTTTCCTACTTCTGTGTATGTGACCGGGGGCGTGGTAGCCTTTTTGGGTAAAGCACTTGTCTGCTAATCTGAGAAGGAGCCCCTGGTTCATATCTCGGGTTAAGCCTTTTGGCATCCCAAATAGAATCCCTTAAACGCGAGGAGGCCCAAGTAAAGGAGCTGGACCCCATAAACAAGGGATTTGTGATATAATCAATCCCGCAGCTGTCTGGGGTGAGCTCGACCCTCACATGCTATAGCTATTTTTTTATTTATTTCCATTACGCCATAAACAGCACATTTACGGCCTTTACAATGGGGAATCGACAATTAACAATGAAGCTTTATTTTGAATAATCGAGGGAGGGAGAGCAAACGTCCAAGATTTAGCTGGGAAAAGCCGAGATCACGTGATTCGGACAAAGGACGGGATTGGCGGAATATGACGATACCATTAGCTTTCTTGCTGTTCATTTGGATTGGAATTTTTTTAAGGAAAATTTTCCGGGACATTATGCCTATTGTCCCATAAAATTGAATTTTTATTCCTAATCAACGAAAGGACTCCACAGGAGCGGTCACTAAGGCGATAGATTAACATGAGGGGATTATACCACGCTATTGCTTTTATTAGCTCTGGATGATATTCGATGTTAACCTTAAAGAAATTCTGTCCCATACGAACGATGATTTAGTTGCGTTTTCCGAGTAAAATTTTCATTTTACACATAATTCATGTTGAAAAGGCAGTAATTAATGATAGCTATTGACTTAATTCCGTTAAATATGACGGATTCCGACTTAGACAGACGTAAATGTGGCACCGCAAGTCATTTGTCCTATCACTGTTTTGCTACGGCGCTGCTATCATTCATATAACTATTCTGAATTGCACTGGACTGAAGTCCCATTCCTTATCGAACAAATGATATAGGCCTTCACGTAAAAGTTGGTCTCGCTTATGATGGAAGTCTTTCTGAAAAATACCCCACTTTAGAATTCAAGGGCTGAGAACAGTCATTTTTCCACAAAGTTAGAATAACTATGGTTCTTTTTTTACCCTTTTAAGGGGAAAAACAAGATTGAGCATGATCCATAAATTCTGAGGCATGCATGATGGGCAAGGAATTTTAATGGATGTGCTAAAAGGTTAAAAAGAAGTAATTTGAGAAGAAAACGATTTTTCGTGCAAGTGGTAAGCATATCCATATATTTTCCAACTCATTCAAAAAATTACAAGTCACGATGTCAAGGCTAATTTATTTTAACCGGAAATGCTGAGAGAGACCGAAATAAAACTTATAAATGAACACTAAGTAAAGACAGAAAATGAGGCTGTTAACAAAACACAACAGTTAATGCTTAAAATTACCATTTTGAATCCCTTTTCATCACGTTATTGCAACAAGTAATAGTTCATGATACTTCACAGAAGTCAGTACGTATTCAATTGGAAAACAAAATAATTTGCATAATGTATAAGGTACAATTTATATTACATATTCAGTATTACAAAGACGGTTATATTTAATATAAGATTTCAAGAAAACCTATTTCTACTGAATTAAATATCCTTAAAGTCACCAGATATGTTTTTTTTCCAGTAAACGAAGACACCGACGAAAAGATAATGGTTAGAGATAAAAAATTAAGAAATATCCGATTAATATTTTAAATTTCTTCAGGATTGCGTTTACGTTTATGTAAATAACAATGAATGAACATGCCAGTTCTATCCAGACTGTCGAATTATATTCACCAGCTATATATGGGGATAGTAAGAAGATTAATAAATTAATGGTTTCAATTAGGGAACCAAAAGTTATCAAAGACATTTTATACCTTCATGAAATCTTGCCAAGGACAGGACAAGCATAATAGCAATTACGGAGGGATAAAGACTTTATTTGCGAAGGAAAAAAAGAAAAGGCGCAAAAAGACTGTCACAGAAAAAGGAAGTAGTTGGGAAGAAGAGGCTTCGTGATTTCCGTGGGAAGCTCTAGAAGAAACAGCCCCTCGTCCCAAGTCTCAAGCCGAGCACCCTCGCCGTCTCGTTATCCGAGTATCTAGACTCCCAGACACAATTCCTCTTCCACGTCACGATCTCCGCCAATCAAGCACGGCAGACGCCTCACGTCTAGGATACGCTCCGCTCCTCCGCCCCATAATAACCGCCCCCACAAAGAGCGGGCGGCCACGTAGCAAACCGGAGATACGTCTCCCAATTAATGCCGCGGTGTTCAACCGCACCAAAGTGCCCGCTCCCATTGCCTCGGCGAGTCAGGTGCAAACGATCGACCAACCGAGGGATTCCTTATCATCGGTCGCGACAGCGGGGACAGACACGTTTCCCCCCCAAAAAAAGTCCCTGCCATTCATACTAGACCTATCGAGTCTACTATAAAGGCCGTTTAACACCGGGCAAGTAATTGCGCAATCTGACTTGTGTACGAAAGCGTAGTCAAAATTTCGTCGTGTACAGAGGTGACTTGCTAGAATGAATGGAAGAATGCATGGGCGTGGGATGGAAAAATAACCCCTGTTCAGATTTTGCTGAAGCATTCGCGCGGTTTCACGCCATATTAAGAAATTAATGTATTTATAATTTGCGCAATCACGTGCCCTGTGTAAAACGACCTTTGGTCACTTTGGGCCTTCTTATTGAGTCTTTCCTCGATTTATCTCAATGTTAATTTTTGGGTCTTATATCTCCCTTTGGCTTTATTATCTTTATTCTTCGCAATTCTTTTACCGTGCATAGTGTTCCTTAGGGTGAGCTCACGTTGAATGCGTTAAAATTTGCTTTAGTTGTCACACATTTTTAGTCTCTGCACGGCTCTCTCATCCTTAACTCCGTACCTAGTTATAAAAGAGCAAGTTCCTGCTAAATAGGTTCTTTTACCGTATAAATTCTTCTGGGTACTACTAATATTCCGTGGAAACGTTTTGAGATTGCAAGTACTTTCAATTTTAATGAGTCAAAATTGTGATACTTAATGAAACCAATGGGTACTACAACCGAGACTTAAAACGATTTTGACTGTATTTATGGTCTGTTTAAACATAGCACACATTCTTTAGTACTGAAACTGTGACTTCCATTGTTCCTTTTGTTATCGATGGTGAATGAGTAGTAATGACATTCATTCATAAAATTTCAAATGCTGGTTGATTTTTAAAACATTGAATTCCAATCGAACGGACGATTTCTATTCATTTGGTTTGCGTTAAACCATAAGTTAAAAACCGTAATGAAATTTAATTTTAGCATCCAACAGACATGGAAATAAACATTATTTTGATGACATTCACTATTTATTCAGCCCATATTGCTCATTGTTTTAAAATTAATAACTGCAAGTATAAATATCGCCGTCAGTGAGAATATTTATCGGGGGAAAACAAAGGAAACTTTACATCATACGTGAATCAGCATAAACAAAGCCTCCCTCCTCCACCACGATGCATAAACATGTGAGGCTTGATTATGTTCCAGGTTTACCCAGAACAAACAAAGCGCTCTCTGCATAGTGCATGTAATCTACATCTCTTCAGAACAAAGTTACTGTCCTCTCGTGGCTAATTATTGGGAAAGGGGAACTTCGATTGGAAGACGATTCGCAGGCCTAATGCGCGTCTCGCCTCCAACGCGTACGTGGAAGATGTATGCAAACTGCTCTCTCTCCATGTCCTCAGCTGCTTCTAGAGAGAGCAACAGAAGTCCCTTTAGTATGCACCAGGCTCATACGTTGACATGGAGGCTGATGAAGTGGAAGACTCTAGAGTATTTTTTTTCAATGCGACTCTCTGCGCATAAAGCAAAGGGCTCCGTTGGGACATGAAGCCCCTGGTAAAAGATGGTCGTGGATAAAACCTGAGAAACAGAACACTATGACACACCACAGAGAAGAAAAGAGTTGCTACTCTTGATTTGGTTTTCAAGCTATTGAAATTTGAAATAAAAGTATGGTTAGGGAATAGGGAAAGGAAAAGGGAAAAACGACTTTAGCATCGGGAAATCCAACGCAGGCGGTAATGTAATGCGGACAAAAATGGAATGATTATGAATCTTTAGAGTACCATGTCAATTAAGTTATGTTTCTATGAGGGAGAGATATCGTTCCGAAGACTAACAAAACAATACACTGCAATGATACCAAAATTGAGAAAAAACTAATTTATAGGAATTAATAAAATAAGTGAGTATTTGGTTATATATCGACGGAATTGTTATATGATAATTAAAAAGGAAAGGAAAAATCCTTAAGGAAATGAAAGGATAACAAATCATTCACGCGCATACTATGATGAAAATAGATTAATGTATTTTTACTTAGCCATTACTTTTATTTGCTTAATTATACTTGCTGTGGGAAAAAGTAATTTTCTTTAAAGGATTTGATAACCAACTTTATCTTTACATCATTCATTTATTCACAATATCTATTTAATTATTTTAACTTAGATATTGATTTTTTCTTCGGCTTCATATCGATAATAATCCCATCCTTGCAATAATCGCTTGCCTTGCTTAATCGTCAATAAACTAGGAAATACCAGACGTTACGCGGTGGGAAAATGAACATATATAAAAATATGGTGTATTTTCAGCACGCCATGTTATTGAATTATCCTGCGTCGACTACTCCGCAGGTATTTTCATTTTTCTGAGATAATTATTTTTTTTTAAACTTACAGGTATATTTTCTAATCGGGCTTAAATTTTTATTCAAAGGAGGATTCGGATTCCTTTCCGTTATAATTATGTACACTTTGAATAATACTGCGCATTTTAAACGCGAGTTTGTTTGCCCGAAATACCCAGGCATGGGATTTCATGGAATATATCTCGTTCGCATTAACATAATTTGACATAAATCCATAATTAGGGTAGAGAGAGACTTGAATCAAAGAGAGACTTAAACCCTAAAACCAAAGATAAGCAGACAAAGACTCCAAACCACCGTTCAACCATCGAGCGAGGTCGACTTGAAGAAATGATATTTAGAACAATGCCCAAATACAATTCACAATCTCGCCGGCTAATGTGGCGATGGAGTAATTTCCTCACCTGCCAAACGAAGGTCGAAGGTCTTTGGTTCGATTCCTACCTGGAAAAGTTGACCCTATCCAGGGCATGGATATTTCTGTTAGTTTCATCGTTAAATGTTACGAAATGTTGAATATTTGTGCATATTTCAGCGGTGCGAAAAAAAAAGAAATCTTAGCCAACAATGTTTCAAATTTCCTTCAACCCTTTTATTTTAGCATAGTGATTTTTTTTACTTGACGTGCGTGCAATTGAGCGAGGTCCTTGGTTAAAAATGTTTCCATCAGTGGGATCCTTTGAGACCGGCTTCCTTTGGGGAGAGTGGAATATGCCAACGCCCAAAGTGGAGGGAAGGCCTTAAAAATTCCTGCTCAAACGCCACTTCTCCCTCCTTCTTGTTTTCCAACTCCTTTTTTTTTCAAGACCACCGAACTCGTCCCAAGAACACCACGCAAGCAGCAACGCTTCTCTCCTCCACCACTCGCGAAACTTGCCCTCGGGGAGGACGTCTCGGCATGCGAACACGCAATCAATCACCATTGGCTGCCGATTCCTTGCGCACGCACTGCGCCTCGCCCGCCGTACTTCACCCCGAGTCATCAGTCTCTCTGCCGCCGGAAAATGTTCCCAACCACCCCCGAGCAAGTGCGGCACTGTTTTCAAGGTGGCTTAAATCACGGCAATTGTTACTTACCCTGGGTCACGCCTATCCTTGCCAAGTAAGTGCTCGGAGATTTTGAAAATAACACGAGATGTTAAGCAAACATTCGAGTTGGGAGGATGATTTCGAATGATAGCAGCTTCGTATCAAAGGGAGAAGCTGAAGGGAGGCATTGAACTGTTAAAAATTGAAGTTAAAAATATCTATCCATGTTTAGCAAGGTAAGGTAGCTCACCAACCTGGCTCGGAAAAAAAACGTAAAACGAGCACTCGCCTTCCCGTCCCCTCAGCGGTCGTGACTAGTAATAAATTGAAAACATGAATATTTGATTTTACTCGCAATAATTGACTTAACATCTTTGAATGCATGAGGCAGATACTTTGTGGAGATCCATTTTGAGATATGAAGTGAAACTCTAGTTTGATACATTTATTATGGAAAGTTCAAAGTGATTCACTTCATATCTCTTAACATCTCTGGGTTTTTCTACCAGCATATGAATGTACCTACAAAGTTAAGATATTTCTGTAGAAAGGAATTTAAGATAGGCACTATTATTGAAGCTGAAATGTTTCACGAGAAAACAAAGCTATGTGTGTCTCCATGTTTTTTCTCAATGTATTTCTTATGCCTTGGGATAATAAGTTCGAAAATCATTACTTACTAATAACTATCATTATATGCATAATGATTTGATTATATTTTAATGACACTTTATATAAAACCATAAAAAAGCTCATAAATTCAGTTAGGATGCAGTAAGTTACTAAACGGAGAGTTTCACTGTGTAACGCAAGGCCTCCATGAAAGCGCAATAAACTCCAAATGGAATCATCGCGTAGTATACTTCTGCTTGCCTTTACTTTGCCAGGAATCACAAGGAGATTCGAGAAAAAAAAACGGTTTTTCATCCTGAAAGCAGTAAGTCATATTCCACGTTTATTTTTAACTTTACCCTCATTGCCTTCATGCTGAAAAATAGCACAAGTTATGAAGAACCTAACAATGAAAATCCATGGTTGGCCATGTATCTTTGGATAAAACAAGAAGTTCCCACACTAAATCCACGAAATAGGAATGATGACGCCAATTTACCAAATAGCGTCTTTCTGCAGACGTCAAATCTTTTTTATGGCGTCACTTCAGCACAAGAAGCATCATTTATCCTTCTTTTACCAGTTCAGTCTTTATCTTACTTCCTCACAATCTCTTCGTCCAACTTCCTCCTTCCACGTGCCAATGGGCATGGGTGTGATTTCTTTTCCTTAACCCCTAAAAAATGAGCAAAGTTTCCTCCGGGGCGTGCATCTCTTCCCTCATTCTTCCAAGCAACGTCTTTTCAACCCTACACCCTTGCTCGATGAAACGCTTTCTTACAACTGGTTTTATCACTCTCTCTTCAGCCGTGTGCGGCTCAAAACTAAAATCCTAACCTGAGAATATGTCCTATAACAAATCATAGGGAGACTTAGAGCGCATGACAAACTGGATTCAGAAAATGCTAAGAGGGTCTTACATCGGGAAAGTATCTCCATGGTGGTAACCATGTGTTAAACATGAGAGGAATATATCCAAAGATTTTTTTTTCATGTTTAAGCTCTCTTTTTAATAATTTTTAGCTTGTCCTATGAATTTGAGAGAGCCCTGAATCGCAATAATGACTACGTGAATATTTATGGCAAAAAATTATTTTACCATTATTTCCTGCCAGGAAAATGTGATTATAATGTTACAATGGGAGTTTTTCAAAGAAAACAATAGCAAAAGCTACAATTTATTTAATTAAAATGGAGTAAAATTTATGAGATAGTACTTACGAAAAGAAATACGGTGTATATCCGCAAAGGCACTGTTTTTGCTTACCTGCAAAAGAAACAGTAAAATTATCGTTAGTCACTGCATTTGAAAATATCAAAGTTATTCAGGATGATAAGTGCATATAAATATCACAGATTAGGCGACGGAATAAATAATCGTTTGATCATGCATGGTAAGAATACACATTACTGTAACGCGTATCGGCAAAATATTTATCTTTCTGACAAAATATAAATACACCTTTCTATAATAGAGCTCCCTATTGCCACTAAGAATAAAACATGACTCAATCCTCGTTTAAGGATGAAACCATGCCATTACTCAAAATTTGTGTAGCATAATTCAAACTTATCTTCTTCGAAATAAAGCATAGAACATTTAAACGCCAGAAAAATTGCTGTACACATCATAATTTTAGCTTGCAACGGAGAATCTTATTTCATTAAATTTTCTCTTCGAGGAGGCCTTTCGAAAAGCGATCCGCACCAATTAGCGTGACAGGTATTTGAAAGCTTTTGTTCGTGCCTTTCTCACGCCTATATCCTTATTAGTGAAGTGTATCCGTACTATCCTAAACAGCACTCCGAAAAAGCTTTTACGGGACCAAACCAACTTTTTCTCTCCGTAGAAAGTTTTTGAAAATTGGCTTTCTTTTTTTTACACTTAAATACCCACACTAAGTACACTCATAAATTTCATGCATTCGCGGGTAAAAATATAGTTTTTTCTCAGCGTCTTAAAAACTTGTAAATACCGAGAATAAAGTAGATATATCGCGCTTAAGCTCATGAAGTTCTTACGCCTCTATTTGAGGAAAACTCCATGCATATATGGAACAAGAAACTGAACTACTGCTCAGTCCCTTAAAGCATGTTTTGAACCACGCTGATGCAGAAGAAAATGCTTCATTTCCCAAGTTGGATATTGTATCGTCTATATTTTAGGTAATTTTCTGACATGATCTTTGAAGGCTGGATTGCATTGAAAAGTAGGAAAACAATAAAGTATTATTCATAGCCATATGTTTACCTATTTCCTTCTGGCAGATATTGCTACCATCTTAAATACTAGAGTAGATATCTTTTTTGAAATACCACCAACCATACCATGCATCACATTCTTTCATTGTTTAACCATGATTAACCCAAATCTTCAAGTCCGCATCCGGAAACGTTCTCCATGATAATCATCGCGTTGTACAAGTAAATGCTAACAGGAAAAAGCAAAGGAAAACGTATTTGTTTTTGCCGCATAAACTGTAAAAATATAAAGGTACTGAGAAAATAGTAAGATATCTAAATGATCATAAAATTGTTCGCAACTCTTATAAGTGCCTCGATGCATGCAAGCGGAAAGTTCAAAATTATGTTTTGTTTTACCGGTGGAAAATTTTATGCTCTTTCACAAGCAAATTATTTGCTTCGCAACCCTCACCGCCAGAACCCAATTCCGACGTAGCGCCCGGTATGAATTCAATTATTGCGACTCTCATCACCCTCACACGCACACTCGTTGCTCTCCTTTCTCTTCCGGCCTCTATTTATCCATCCTCCATGCTCCCCCTAATGCTCGGCTCATTCTCTCCATCCACTGGAAATCTCTTCCCTCCATTATTTTTTGCCTCCAACGCCCGGCATCCCACTGCAACCAACCACCCCACGAGCCCGCACCCTTCCCCGACTCTCGCTCTGCCACACCCTAGTGCCTCACCCTTCGCGATACTCTCTGCCTGGCCGCGGTTCAGGGCGGCGAAACCAGGTCAACTGCCTGGCACCGTGCCAAGCCAAGAGAGCGAAAAGTGGAGGGTGGGAGAGAGACCCTGTCCCCCTAAACCCCCCCTCCTCTAAGCTCCTCACACCCCAGCAAAAGGCACCGGCAGCGCCACTGCGGGGGTAATACCCATAACTGCACTTTTTGTTTGCAACTTCACCCTCACTTCTCCACTTTTTTTCTATTAGTTTATCCCAACGGAGTTTTCTCTCGATCCTCCGGAAAACCTTGAGCATCACATGGCTTTGGAAAACTACTTAATCCGCACCTATTACACAATTACTGGGGATATTTATTGCACTCATTAAGGGATAGTACAAGTACAAAATACTTGATCCTTCGTGGGAATTTTTTAATAAGTCAAAATCAATGTAATTTTCTAGAAATGGGGAGTAATTGTTTTACTGATGAGAGTGAATTCTTCCCTGGACAGGAGTTACAACAAATATGAGCATTTTTGTACAAAAAAGCTACAATCCTCATGCATGAATTCAGCACTAACAGGAGGAAGGGCAGAATGTGGAAGGTGGTATATTCCCACACAATCTTCCCACCCACCGACAACAGACAACAGCAGCGCCACTGTGCGGGTACGACCTATAATTGCACTTTGTGTTAGCAACTTCACCCTGGGTTCACTTTTTTTATCTATTTATCCGAACGGAGTTTTCTCCCGATCCTCGGAAAACCTTGAGCATCACATGGCTTTGGAAAATTACTTAATCCGTACCTATTACTACAAAATTACTGGGGATATTTATCTCAGTCATTAAGGGATAGTACAAGTACAAAATACTTAATCCTTTGTAGGCATTTCAGAATTAGTCAAAAGCAACAATTTTATATGAATGGGGACTAATTTTTCGTTGATGAGAATGTATTCTTCTTTGGGTTAGGGTTTGGGTTATACTGCCTAAAATAGCTCTCCCACCCAACTTTCCCACACCCTGACAACGGACAACAGCAGAGCTACTGCGGGGGTGCGAACCAAAATTGCACTTTGTGTTTGTAACATCATACTCGCTTCACCCGTTTTCTATTTATTTGTCGAAATGGAGTTTTCTGCAAACTCCGGGAAACCTAAAGAATAACATGGCTGTGGTAAACTCCTTAATCCGCAACGAGCACACGTTTGCTAAGGATATTTATTGCGGTCATTAAGAGCTAGAGCAAGTAAAAAATGTGTAATACTTTGTGGCCATTGTGAGATTTGTCAATGGAGGCAATCTTTTGGAAATGGGGATGAATTCTTTGCTCGGCTTGGATTACATGATATTAAAACTGTAGCACAACGTTCAAAATCTCCAATGCCACATCATTAATTCCACATCAGTAATCACCCGGGATGAGGGTGTGGTGTGCTGTTGAACCACCAAAGAGAAAGAGTAATGAAAGTATAGAGAAAAGTTCCATTTGACGCGTTAGCTTAAATAACGCCCTAAGTTACTCTGACTGCATTTAAAAAACTCTTTTTCCTAGCCTCATTCATGCATACTCTTATTCTTCAATTACATAAATTCACAGCTGCACTTAAGTTTCCGCGCCCCCAATAAAGCATTCTTCATTTTGGCTCTGTCACCATATTCAATGATGCATTACCAATCTTACCATACACTACTTTTAAAATAATTGTAAATGTATTAACGTACCTAACTCATTACTCCAACGAATTCAAACAATTTAGGGGTCCAGTTATCGCAGTCATAACATGAAAATTATCAACATGGATCACGAAACATAAGTAAAACGATTAAACGGGATTTTTGTGTCATGGCGCAAGATATAAGCAAATTTAATTCCAGTAAGAATGGATTTCTAATAAAAAATACGCACGCGCCATGGATACTAAGTGAACGGAACATTTTTGATCGAGTGATAGACAGTAAAGTATCGATTTGCTTTTTTAATATTAAGGAATGTAGTGAAATATCGAAGCTAGTTATGAAATTAAGTTAATGAATTCCGTTAAAATTTGCTTTCTTGAAACTGGGGAGTTCAAGTTTTTGCATACTTGAGAATTGTGTGCACTGCCGCCAACATACGTGCAGGGATAATATGAAGTGTTGTAATTTTTCCCTTACTCGAAAAATTTCATTTTTTGGACACCGTATTGTTCGCATGTATTTAATTTGTATCTTGTTTTTGCATTCCAGCAGTTAGGTGTTAGTTTAAAAAAAATGAACTCGGCACAGGCCAGTTTCAAATTTAGATACGTATGAGTGAGTAGTCAAACCATATGCGAGTCTATTCGAGCGTCTAATTCCTAATTTTAGTCGTAGTATACTTAATATATTCTTTGGATCATAAGAAATAAATTAATTTCATTTTAAATGGGGTTCTCTCACTCAGTAACAAGTTTAGCGAGTGGTTATTATGGCCCTGCGGTGTATAGGATTGCCTGTAATCATTCCAGCGAAGGAGAGTATCCACGCAGGCCTCGCAAAATGTCACCTTGCTTCTTTCTATTCCCTCCAGATAACGCGCCCGGTGCATTAAGCTAACACTACCGGATGCTTACATTGGCCGCTGCTGAGTACACACACTCTAGACCGAGTCACTTCTCGTTCAGCCTTTCTCCCTCTTGCCTTCCGCACGCCAAATGTTCCTCGCATGCAACTCACAAAAGCTTCCTCGCATGAAACCCTTCTCTATCCCAGCTTAGCTTCCAAGCCTCTTCATGTACATGATGATTCCAGCTTATGCCAATCCCGTTCACCACAAGGTAATTGTGGACACACGCCAAATTTGTTGTTAAGCGAGATACTTCTCTCACCATGCGTCAAGAAGTTCGCCAAACGGATATTCCGCTGCCAGCAGGATGGACCCTGCGATCCGATATAATCTCCTCATGCGATACTTCGCTGCCTATCACGTAATCGGCAATGTTTCCTTCGCTTAGCTTCCACAGTGCATGCGTAGTTTTGGTGGATATCCGATACCCAACACAATTTTCTCTAAAATTACTGCATAAAACATTATCATTCTCCCTTATTTTTTGTAGCAATCTCTCTCTTAATGGCCAACGTAAAAATAGAAATCAAATTCAAGAAATCATCTTCACAATGAAACACTACGAAGATTAATGTTCCACCACCTTTTTTAGTGGAATAGAGTACTTAGATATGCATTTTATGTGGTTAAGCTCAGTTATTAAAAATTATGCCCTTACATGACTGCCTTGTATGGCACACAATGACTACATTATTTGGTCGATGTTAGGTTGTCATTGATATTAAATGGAAAATTATATACTTGTACCTAATAATCTCACAAATTTCTACGCACTGATTTAAATCGATAATGTTTTGCCACAGGATGACCATCGTTGATCAACGACAATGGGTTATCACCGTTGAATACTGTTCAATATCCTTCAGGACATCGCAACCCATCGTTCATCTTTCCTGCTTATCATCCGCCTTTTAAGGACATCAATGATTTCACGCCATAGAATTTAAATAGTGAAAATATTTCATTCAATGAATTGAACACGAGGGTACGCGAGTGAACTGGTTCGCAGCGGGGAATAGATGCTTTGCTTAGAATCGTATTCGGTTAGCGGCGGCCTTAAGGAAATTAGGAGAGGACGGGACGATGGCATTAAGCCACAAGCGGAGGATCGCATGTGGATCGCGATCGCGTTTTAAAGGCCGGGCGACAATAAGGACAAAGCCGTGGGAACGCAGTTACCGCCACCCTCGACTGAGTCATACGGTTGACGGTGCGCGTGGTAGCGTATTATGCCAAGGGGTAAACCGGGACGATGATCGTTTAGAGCCGGGATCTTCCACCTCAAAGGGGGGAGAAAGTATAGTCACACTATCTTTTCTGCTTGAAGCGACTATTACCTGCTTGTTCCGCAAAACGCTTACGGCCTCAAGGCCTTTCCTTTCTCCCGACGATCCATCTCCACTCTTTCCCACCTATATAGAGCCTCGACTCTCGAAAATTTTGCTTCTTTACGGCCTGCATACAGTCCGGACTTTTACGAGTACTGTAACAGATTCTACACGACAAAACTGGGGGGTATCTGGCGCAAGCGGGGAAATTTATGGGGCAATGCATGACGCGCTTAAGCAGGCGTCTCTACATATGTGAGGCGGGCGGGCGGTCAGGAAGAGAAATAGAGAAGTGTTGAAGAGCGCCGTCTGGAGGTCTGGGTTACGGGCTTCAACGCTCTCATTGAATTAGCGTTTTATTCCCACGTTGAAATTTCGTTTTTTTTTATTTTCAGGGACATTAGACTCACCAGATGCCTCTCTCTCCGCGCTCGCGATGGGATTTTACTAGCGAGTCTAAGCTCATTTTGATTGGTGGCGTGCGATTCCGAGACATTACCCTTGCAAAACACACTCGGCGGAAATAACGTCGATACGCCTCATACCATTCGGGAGTGAAAGTAAACAAAACAACACGTCGCATGATTTTGAGCACACTCAAACCCTTACTATATCGCCTTAAAAATTATGGGCCGCGAAATGGAGTGTTGTTTTTACCGTGCATCCGCAATAAAGATGAGGGAAAAGGATTACGGTATTCATAAAGCTGGGTATTACATGCTGTTAAACATGAAGGTTGCTTCTGATTGTGGACACAGATAGGAATACTTAGAATCTTTATCTGCTTTTTCATGCCATATTTAATGATACAACGGGGTTTAATATAATATGCCTATGTACTGATATTATTTATTGTAAAGAGACTGGCCATGAGATTCAAGCAATAATATTTTCCTTTTCAGAAAGGTAATACAGATTAAGTTGCCAAAAATAATCATTTACATTATGTAAGAGGTTATTACCCCCATCTCCCGTTGACGAGTGGCATCTAAAATCAGTGTGCAAATATGATTTCACATTCAGAGATTTTGAAATATCTGCACTACTCGAGTTCTATAGCTGAAAGCGTTATGGTCAAAGTTTTATTAATTGGCTAACAGTAAGGTTATATCTTTCAAATAAGGGATAACTGAAACATTCTTTGTGATCTTTTTCATTCCGTCAGTTTCAGTTATTCCTTATTTGAAAGATATAACCTTACTGTTAGCCAATTAATTAAACTGTGAACACAACACTTTCAGCTATATACTCGGGTAGTAATGCATACAACGCATTTAGCCTATTTCTGAATTGACGAATTTAAGTTTCTTCTAACTTCAGTCTCAGATGTTAAACATAGCCTTAATTATCCAGGTATTTCAGTTTTCATGCTAAATTGTTATCAGTAAACAAATTGAAATAATTTTGAACACTCCTGACGCGAAACACCACTTATTAACCTACTATTAATGTTGTAAAATGAAAATATTCAAGCCTAACGAGGCAGTCGCAATGCTAGTTTTAAAGATATCTTTCGATTTAGAACATCCTTTTCGTGAAAAAAACCTATCGGCAGCTTAGAGAAAATTTTAAATGATAGCGGATTATTAAGCTAAGAATTTAAGGCGCTATCTGAGGTGACTGCTATAAATACTGAACTCGTCATTTTCCATTCTTTCTACCATAAATAAAACCAATTACTACACGCTCACGACATGACAAACTTCAGGTCATAGTATATTAAATTTTGAAAGATACAACGGCTCGGAGAACAATTTGTGAACGCTACATCTGTACAGCTGACCTACTATCACTTTCTCCAGGCTAGGGAAACTCCCAAGGGAAATAAATAATCCCGGAAACTCCGTCCTCCGAACTATAAAACTCCGAAGTTTTCGTCGCGTCAGCGGAGCGAGCCCAGTCTCGGACAGATGGGAGTCCGAGACCTAACACGGCGCTGTTGGGGACACCGCCCGATCCCCATATCCTTCTCCCTTGCCGACGTAATAAAACCCATCGGCTGCTGCTTTCTTCCAAGCCTCTTTCCGCCGCGCCCACGGGGTAACTTGGCCACTTTATAAGGTGACGTCGGCGTAACTACCTCCCGGAGCAGCAGTCAGTCCGTTAATAATCTTGGCCGGGGCAGCGACGTCCGCTTGCCTCTCCTGCCTTTTTGGTCCACACTATGGACCCTACATACACTCAAGATTTTCTAAACCTTTATACCCCCAAAGTCTCGCTCAATCCTCAACACAGATGTTACTTTCGGGCAAGACACAGACGTGACCCCGTAAAGGAAGGATCACTGCGAAGTTGGGTCCACTCAGCAGTCTCTATCATCTATTTTCAGTGCGGATTTTTAATAATAATGTTATGAGGATAAAAAAATGAGATGAATTGGGGCATTATTTCTCAATAGCCTAATAAACATATTTACGGTTACTTGCCGAAAAAGGATAACCTATTAATTTCATATCTCATAAAAATAGCGATATCAAAGTATATTTTTGATAGGAATGCCACTGCATCTCAACTAATTGATACTTTACTATATTTTCGAAAGGCTAATATTTTCGGGAAAATTTCAATGACGTTTCTGAGTTCTCCCTAATCAAAGGAAGCTAAAAGCTTAATAAGGGCATAATTAAGTTATCTCTCTAACATTGAGAGGAATATGATACCCTTCTTTCGCTGTCAGTCAGGCAACCGTAATGAAAAGAAGTAATAACATTATTTTAGAAAATTTCCCCCGCCTGATTTCACACAAAGTGGTAAAATTTGACTCATCTTCTTATACCAGGATCCCATAAATCCGCGCCAGAGGTTTTACCAATTATACTGTAAAGGCCCTGCTCGTATTTAGGTTCTAAATCTAACCAAAGCAAATTATTTTCCCACTCACATTTTCGCACTCTAACTAGTAATGAAGGAGCCATTTACAGATTTTCGTCCAATTTGCAGGATCATAATGGATTGAAATAAAAATATTTGAATAAATATTGGCAAGTATCATTTCACTTTACACTTCAATTATTTACTTAATAACTTTAATGACTACTTGTAAGCTTCTCTTTGCATAAAATCCCTTTCAAGTATAATAATAATGATAAAAAACGTCATCTGATGAATCTTCCGTCCATCTTCTATCAATCTATTGATGTCATTCTTACTTCCCTTTAGAGTTGTTGGACGCTTGCGTTTATGCAAAGCAGCTAGGTAACTAGATTAATTATAAATGCATATTTCGGTTTTAAATGTTAAGTTTTAGATGAACAAATTAAAAAGAATCGATTAAAAAATAAAAGCCGAATAAAGAGAGACCCTAAAATGGGTGCGGCATATATAGGTGCGGTGGGAATTGTGAAACATTCCCTGAGGGCCAGATACGATATGTTGGCTCCCTGCGCGGGATAGGGGGCCAGGGCACGTTTGCCACTAAATCCGGTCAGTGCGGCCCTGGTGAATGATATTCGTGAGCGCGGCCCATAGTGTTAGCAAGAGCCTTTAGGCCAGTCGGTTTGGTCGGACGACCGGAGTGTTGGCTCCCGGCCATTGGTCCACGTCCGTGCGACAAGCCCGTATATCGAAGCGAATGGAATGGGGAGACATGGCAACAGGGACTGAGGCAGTGGTGGGCTGGAGGAGGGTATGGGTGGACCCGCATCCAATATACGACAGTGAACAGGGAAGAAATGGCGATGGAAATTAGAGCAAAAGAATTTCATTCTCGCTTTGCCAAGTGAATAATGCCCATTTTGGAAAATTAGTGGAAAAATTTAAAAGCTCAACAACGAATTCAAATTAAAGAAATATAAAATAAATATTTCCTCCATGAAAATTTAACCATATTATGAGTACCGCATCGATTGCATTAAAATGTGTAAGCGAACGTTACAAAGTGCAATCTTCTTATTTTCCGAAATGAAATATGTAATAAAGGAATAAAATAGAAAAAAATGTTACAGATGATGAATAAAATTTTTATAATCCAAATTTACCATGACGAAATTCTCAATAGCTGCCATAAAAGAAGTCACAACGAACTCTTCCAGAAATGTTAAAATTTCAAAGACCCTGAGTCAAGACGATAGGTTCAATTCCCGCTCCAGGTATAGTTTTTTTTATATTTTTGGATTTTAAAGCACGTAAGCGAAAATAACTCGCAAGGGCACATGTTTAAGTACTTTCATATGAAACAGAAAGAAAGGTTAGGACTCAGAACTTCTACCCTAATTTTTTCGTGTTCTGAAACCAAAAAGACATCTGGCTAAGCGAAAATTGAAACTGTTTTACTGGTAATAAACGGGTGAAGTGATAAATTAAAACATCGAAGTGGGAAGCTATGAAACGGTTGCGGTTGTTAAGTGAGGACGGTGATTATAAAGTCCATACAGTTAGGTTGAACATAGCGCAGAATGTGTCTGCGAGCATGGCTCTCGAGGGAATTGAGCACAACCGAAAGCGAAACATGGAAGAATAGCCGTTTTGGGTATTTACTTAAGCGTAAAAGAAGAGGCAATAAGACTTTTCTATTCTCATCTTCATATTTAGTTTGCAGCCGTGAGCAATAATATCCGTAAATACTTTAATGCAATTGTTATTTACACTTCTGCGGGTAGTTTCTCATGAAGATACAGGTTTCCGGGCTTGCCTCCCCGTTGCGTTGGTTCATTTCTTCGGACTAAGTCTCGGTCCGATGAAATGGATCAAAGCACAGTGAATACCGGAAAACCTGTCTGTTCCCATCTTAATTTTGTTTCCTTTACGTGTTCAACTCAGCAAATATTAATATACTGACAAGTGATGACATGGAAAAATGGAAAAAATAAAAGCATTTTTTTATTAAACTCCTCATTTCAACTCTAAAGTTAACCCTAAGAATTTCAAGAAATATTAGGAATACCCTATGAATTTTGGATTCAGGGCTGCAGAAATAACAACAAGACCTCTGCCTTAATACGACAAAAACATTCGAGATCATAAAATGAAAGACAGAGGAAAAGGATCAGCCATAAAACGCAAAAAAAGGAAAAAAAATGTCTGATGCGTCAAGTCAATGGGCCAAAATTATAATTTAAAAGAGATGTGAATTTTATATAAAGGACTTTCCGGTGTAAGTCTACAACGCATAGGTGTCCATTAAACACGACTCGTGATGGCAGTGGCAAGAGCTGGGAGCAAAAGATAGTAGAGGCTTCACCGAAGTACGTTTAAAGGACTTAGAAATGGCGGAGGCTGAAGGACTCTTCCTTACCACGCTCGGGGACGTAAAGAAAGAGGACAGGGGATAATGGGGGAGGAGAGAGGGTCTTCCCGTAGGGAGAGACGGTGCATTCCAGGGGGTCGGGAGCGGGGACCCCGACGGGCAGGGAATCTGGAATGTTCCCGGCCTATGACTCAGGCCAGGACGTGAGGGGATGGGACGACCCTCTAAGCGCGGGGAAGAAGGGAGGAAATAATGGGAAAGGATTCCAGAAACCCTCAGCTTCGAAGGAAATAAAGTGCGGAGGAAAAAAGGTAATGAAAAAGAGGGATCGAATTCCTTTGGCGAGAATTCGGATGGAAATAAGGAAAAAATTGAGGAGGCATTGGAATAATTTACGGGCGGCATCAATAATGAGGAAAAATGATTAAAGAGCCTTAAATGAGAAGCAAATCATTCACGATAGCTGAAAATAAGGAAAAAAAAGAATATGCCGTACGAGAGAAGCTAGAGAACGCTTTCCCTAAGTCCATTATTAAAAGTTCCTATTCTGGCAATTCCAGGAAAGGCAATTACAGTGAATGTTAAAGTTTTATTTTACCCGATAAAACTGTATATAATATATTTTAGAGGCATAATGGTATCTATATATCATGAAGCCCCTTAACGACCACTCATTCATTCATTCATTCACGTATACAAATGTTTGGGGTGAACGAGACGAGATACGGCAAAAAGTCTAATGAAGACCCCCTCTAAAATTGTCTGAAACCCCAGGAAAAATTATGAAAACACTAAATTTACAATTATTTATCCGTCTATTCATATAAAATTGAGTGTATGAGGATTAGTTCAAAAAATGGCCACCAAATTCCAATGGCGGCGCGGCAGTCATACAAACGAACTATCATAGCAACATATTTGTTTATGCAAACAAGAGGAGCTAAATTGGGAAAGAAGATAAAGGAAATGAAACGAAAAACTGATAAATATAAGGTAGGAAATTAAGAAAGTAATAATTGAAGTGTCTATTTCTTTGCGTCTTCTTTCCGCAAGAACAAACATCTGTTTAAATCAAAGCGCATTCAAATCAAAAGCGGAGAAATGTAAGGTAAGTAATTAGCTGTTGTTTTTGGTATATTGCATCGAGAGTGTGGTGGTTATTAATTTCAAAGTTAACAAGTGCTCTAAATGCCATATTAGAAATATGATTCGTGCTGTTGACTATAGTTCGTATCTTGTTGGCGATACACGATTGTAGTAGAAAGACTTTTAAACAAGTCTTACATAATATAGGTTGGTAAAAATGATTTTATTATCGTGTTTTGTGATGGTGATAACTTTTTATTTTTGTTTACGTTCTTTTTTCCGTTAATTTCCTTTTTAATGTACAATGTTATCCGTGAGCTGCAGGAGTGAATAGGCAATGAATAATACAATATGGAAGATAAGTGCAAATAAAGGTATTTCTTATTCAATTATTTGTCTTGCGTTAATCACGTTTCCTTGAGTGACTAAGTTATTCAACTGTGAAAATTATCGAAATCTTGACATTCACAATGTCTTGTAAACCAAAGGCTGTGATCCGTTACTCACTCCGTTCTCACCAGAGTTATTGCGCATTGCGTTTTGGATATTAAAGCTGAGATATTTGTGTATCCCGATTCATTAAAACTTTAAATAGAGGCATTTCTGAAGTGAAATCATTCACGATCACGATAAATAATATTTCGATAAAATTCGTTATACTAGCCCCAATTCATGCTAAGGCGCATTTGTTTCTAGATATTGATATTCAGTCCCAACGTAATTCGCTTACGAAGGGGAACAGCTGTTACATCTTATTCGTATATCAAGAATTTGGTTGTTTTGTGGAAAATAATTAATAAACGTGTTTTTCATTGTAATTCGTAAAGTCGTTATGTTATGATATTACGTATGCATTGGGTGTTACAGTGGAACGTGGTCTCAACGTTTTTTGTATTTGAATTGAATAAGTTAGAGAAACTCGTAGAAATTTATTTTACTTTTTTAGCCCCTCAGAAAAACGTTTCTCTTTATAAATATTTACATTCACATTGTAGCCTACGTACCATGCGCTCGTTTTACGTGAAAGTGGAAATATTGCTTATACCTAAGTTAGCCAGCTTAAAAGTAAACGATCCTTAAGTAACAAGTAGCAAAAAAAAAGTGTAAGACCTCCCACAGTGAGCATAACAGGCCGAAGGCCTTTTTCGGGGGGGCCTAGGGGGGGCAGAGCCCCCCCAGCGAGCTAAGCGAGTATAATACATATAGAAGAATATCATATTTGTAATAACGACCTCCACTGCATAAACGCTCGCGATTGTTGCGCGTTTATGCAGTGCTATATCGACAATGCTTTTAAACGTTAGATGAAAAGTCTAACGAATAGGATAGAGAAATGAAGAGCTGCGTCAAACCAACCATAGGATTAATTTATAATCATGATGATGAGCTATCATAGATTTATTTACGCCAATTGTATTTATAAAGGCGATAAATTGGGATCCTTTTTTAAGTCTTTGAGTCCAAGTAGCCTCGGCAAACGAAGCAAAGGAATAACAGACGAAGTATTTACAAAATAAAGCCACTGGTGCGAAGCTACAAGATGAGCTGTTCAGCAATCAATGAACACTCTTAGTAGGACGAATATTGCCCGCCACAAGGCATATTTTTCACGCATGCAACCATGTGGAAAAATCATTGGAAAGCCTGTAACGGTAAACTGCATAAAAACTGAGCGCTTCTACTCATATTCTATATATGTACCATTGTGGTAGTTGGACATATCTATACCATTTTGTGAATTTGGAGCATAGAACGATGGCCCACCTTTTCAAATGATGATATTTTTAGTCATAATTATTTTTTATCCCCGAATGTAGCCTTGTGAAAGTAAGCGTTTTTAAATTTTTTAAATATACCTTTTAATGAAGATATTCCATCACATTCCTTACCATTCACTTTAACTTTAATTAAAAGAAGAATAAAATACGAGATCACACACTGGATGGAGTCTTTTTTGAAACAACAGCTGGTTTATTTACTTCCAACCATAAGGCTAAACAGCACACACGAATACAGCAGTAATTGCGGAATGCTTTGGGAGCACTGGCTACAATCCCGTAAATCACTTGTGCTCACTCGTTCACCAGCTTTACCTTGATTGGTGCAACCGGAAAGCAAATGCAAGACTGGTTAGATTTGTGAACACGGAATCCCTCTATTCGTCAACCAGGAACGTAAAGCAATCGCTTTCCAGCCACCAGAGAGCTAGCTACTTCAAAACCTTTTGAAGATCCACCTTTTTATCAGCTAACCGCTTTCCGTCTGCGGAGGAATTAATTCAACCGGACAGGTCAGTCCCGTGTTCCGCTTCGGCGACCCTTGAGAGCTGACCGAGAGCAGAATAAAAAAAAGAAACGAAGCCTCGAGAGAAGCTGAAGGTGTACGGTCTTGAGGTGCGGGGAGTTCGGTGGGGAAACCTCGGCCGACGCCGCAGAAGCGGCGGGGGAAACCAAGGGAATGATTCCTGGATCACGTCTTCCGTAGGAGTCAAAACGTGGAGCTTTCCGCCGGGAGAGAAAAAAACGATGAGTCGGTGGAAACAGTGCGACAAGGTTCGAGAAGAGGTGACTGCCTTCCCGACCTCCTCCCTCTCAAAAAGACCTCTCTCATTCCCAACCCTACGTTACGTTGTAAGACAGCACTCTATAAGATGTCACCTTCCGATCTACAACAGAATCCAAGATATCCAGATTAATAAAGACAGAGGCCGAAGCGGATAACCGTATACTCAAATTAATGATTTTGACTGGAAATTGGTAATTTCTTAAATAAAAACGCGCCGCAAATTGGCGTAGTAGCGGTGAAAACATTCTTTGAATTAATTTCTCAGGCAATGAAAACACGTAACACTTAGGATAGTCTAAATAAAAGCTATGCAACTTATTTATTTATTGAAATAGCTTCTAAACCACATTTTGAATATCCGGTTGGATTTGGAATGCAATAGTATACTTTATTCTGAAGTATGGTACATTGACTCCTGAATAGGTCTTTATAGGTAATTTACAGGCCTCTTAGGAACCTTGTAACTTTTCAACAGTAACCAGTAAGTTGTAACAAGTAGTTGGCTGATCTGAGGAACACGAGAAATAACAGATTTTTTAAAGGGAAATAACAGGCTCTTTTAATTAAACAGGTTTCATAATCTCAATAACAGGATACATGGAACTAGATAAATACCTGTAAATGTGCGACATAAATACTCTTCCTCCGGCGGATCTTGAACATCTAGTTGTACATTTACAACAAAAAGAATGAAAATAGATAATTTCTTATGCAAATGTCCAAAATCATGATGAATAATTGACGGACAGCTAAATTTTGCTCAAAGAGTGAGAGAAACAAAAGCTTGTATCAGTCGTTTTTACAACCTACCACTTCAATAAGAAGCACATATTCGCAGGATATTGAATTTATTCAAACGTGAATCACACTCTAAACTATGGGTTTGTATATTGAGTAAGCGGCTGCCAAATTTAACGACCGTATTTTAATATAATTTTAAGCTCCACTAATATTTAAAATTGGAAGCAATTGTTTTGTTTATTTCCAGGAGCTTTTCTATTATAAAAGTTTTCATTTCTTTTTGCACATCATTAGTATTAAATAAAAAAATAATGGTGGGTTAAATAAGTTAATAGCTCTACAGTTTCTCCTATTAAAGCATTTCACTTCTAGCCTAACTCCTTTATCTCATTCTTATCTGTGGATGAATCTCCTAGCCCTTTCCTTGCGCTGCACTACTTCCTCCGGTGAGCCAACGGGAGATGAAGCACAAGGACGGCTTGTTGAAAGGAGTGCCAAGCCGGCATCGCTCATTTCTTGCCCCATTATTTTTTTTCTCCTTTCTTCACATTCTGATCCCGCCGGAGAAGGCCAATAAAAGTTTGATCGATTGTCCGAGGGAGCATTTTTTTCCGCATTCGACAAGCTCTCCTTTCCCGGTGACTACACTCCCCATGCACATCCGTTACTCGATTCACCCTCTATATCCTCGAGACTCAATCTCCATAAAACTTGAAGAATTTTTCTTTTAACCATAGGTAGGTAGTTTTCGGGTACCATTTCATGCTTCTTTTTGTTTCTTAAAAAAGGGCAGCAACTTAAAGTGATTGATTTTCCCCCGTGGGTTACTTGCGGAAGCTTTTCCTTCATCGAATTGGAAGACACATCATTAGTTCGACTGTTTTGAGGAAGTAGAAGCCCCTGAGGTTTCTCACTCCTTCGTTATCGTCCTTAAAATTTATTTTTACTTCTCTGTTTACCGAATAATATTCATCAAATTTCTTAGGGATGAGGAAATACCTAAAAGCAAAGGTTTGCTCGTCAAGCATAAAGTGAAATTATGACATGCACAACTTTTTGGCGAAACTAATGTATTAAGTTCTGGTTAAACCAGGATATACATTATGTATTTTAATACTTGCTGATTAATTTAAATTTCATTACGGAATAATAATTTTCTACTCGGCATTACTACTTTACAATTCAAAAAGTATCTTATTCCACATAATTGGGGTTGAGAAAATGAATCATAATTTTTTAATAAAGCTCACTTTATCTGGTGTAACTTAGTTGAACTGCAAGTTGAATGAAGTAAAAATACGAAGTATACTCCACGTTGTAAAAGTTTTATGAACCCCGATATTTGCTAATTTAAACGTAACCTCTGTTTAAAGAGAAAATATTTTAACAACCAAGTTTTAGACTTTGAATTATGGTTATGACGTGATTTACGATAATCGGGAAGCATTATTCCACCATGTAAAATCCAAAATGAAAAATAAAAATAATATTGCCTGCGTCATTGTCACATAAAAATATGAGCTACGAATGTACCAATTCATTGAAGCTATATATCAGAAATATCAACACAAAAACGACAATTAGCTCATTTAAAGTCGTAGAAAATATAAAAATAATTTATATACAGAGCTTTGGTATTCACCGAAAAAATAATAAAACGTAATTACCTTAATGAGTCCTTCTTGCGACTAGAAAGTAATTGAAATCGTATCATAGACCATTCCTTCAGAAAATTATTCAAATCTCGAAATGAATTTTATCTTTTTGTAGATCTTTCACCTAATATCCCAGGGCAACGGTTTATTTCCTCAATAACGCAGCCATCTTCCAGAAGACTGGAGAGAAATTGATGCGAAATAGGATCCTAGGGATTGGAGCCGGAATAGACGAAGGCATCCATCGATAAGCCCTTTACTGCTCACTTGGGACAGGGATTAAAAATTCCCATAAAGGATTAAGCAAAATAAAACTCTCCTCTTATCGCAAGGGAGTGATGACATTTTTTGAAGTTTTAACGAGGAAGGGATAAAAAGATAAAATCGAGGATCACTTAAGGAAAATTGATTGAGAAAATTCCGAGATTAAGCCTAATTACGGCACTTAAATCATCTCTTCTGAAGATTGTGTCTTGCCTAAAGCAAGCAGCCCAATTATCTCCAAAACCGTAATGAGGAATTTAAACAAATCTTTTCAAAAATTCATCGCTATAGCAGAAAATGAAGCGAAGGTATTATATTCACATATTGAAATGCTGCCTATGATTTAAGTTAGTATTCTGCTAATAAAACCAATCTCTTTATTTAATATTCTTTACAGGACTGTGATGAATAAGTAATCCATTTGAACGTGGTCTGAGGCAAGAACTGTAATTTAACAGCTCCAAATGTGGGGAAAATATTTCGCAAGGCAACGTTGACTTAGAAAAAAATATTTCTACCCCTTAATTAAAAAATTTTCTTCGCGGTTTATCCTATTTGATATTAACGTATTAAGGAAAATTATTAGTAGCAATTACACCAATCATATTGCTGAAAGAAATTTTCTTGCATTAATTTAAGGCATTTAGTATGCTTCTTTTCAAATTGATGCTGGTTTCCGTGCTTCCTTTGGTTCCCTCTCCTTCCATGACGGTATCAATGACGAAATTGATCACCATTTATGTTCAGGATCATTGGCCAGAAGAAATGTTGTGCATAGGATGAATATATTTACACCTTTAAATGGTAAACACGGATGAGAGCCAGGAAACCACGTCAATCAATGTGTGAAATGTATTTTTCAAGATTCCTGTGACTCGACAAATTTAACAGCGGAAACATTAAGGGTTCATGGCGCCAAAGGTCCTTCTCATGTACTATGTAGAAGGCGCCAAGGCTCATTCAACAATATGGAAATACCACTTTGTAAAATTTTACACCCAAGAATTTGATATGCTCTACCGGTTTCGTAGAATATCACATGATCATTAAGATAAACCAAAATAACCTAAACCAGAAGAGGATTTAAGTAATTTTATATAGCACCGACAACTTGATAACAATAATAAGGCTTTCCCTTGTACTTGCTACTTACATGTCATTCTTTATGCCATGCCATTATAACTCTATGAAATTAATCAGCACTTTATATAGAGATCATTGACCAGAAGAAAAGTTGTAAATAAGGGGGTAGCCAAACGTGAGGTGTTTCAAGCTGATTGTCACCCAATCTCACGTAGGGGGTGGGGGAGGGTCCTGGCAAGTATCACGTCATTTTTTTCCGCAAGAAACAGTGAAAAATTGCGATATTATTAGTCATTGAAACTGGCCTTAACTAATGTTATGCAAAAATAACTAAACGTTTTTTTGATAAATCCAACGCAATGAAGCATAGATTAACCAAATTACTCTGAAAATTCGCATTTTGATAAAACTTACGTGAGATTGAAGGGAGGGAGTCGAGCTAAATCTCACGATATCTAACAAACGGGGGAGAGGGAGTTCGAAAACCGCTAAAATCACCTCAAATAATTAATGGACGCCCTCTAAGATCCAAAATAATTGCTTCTGAAATGGCAAACACGAATTGCGGCCAAGAAATCACGTCCACCAAATTTTTAAATATATTTTTCAAGCCCTCTGTTACTTGACAAATTCAAAAGCAGAACCTAAGAGCAAAACCAGAAAAATAAGAACAAAAGTTTATTATAATTCAACAAACCAGGTAGACTCGTGTCAAACCAGTCGTGTCAGTGAATATTTCGTTGCTTCCATTGTGGAGTCTGAGGTAGCTTGGTCTGAGAAGACCCCTCACACCACGGATGCAGGAAACTCGATGAGAGGAGTGAAGCAACGAAACAGGATAGATAGATGTGATGCTTGCAGTCATAATTTCTTTTACCTCCGTTCCGAGGAGTGCTCGAACGATGCAGCGAGATGAGGATAAGCCAGGAAGAAGTATGGCGGGGCCGAGCGGGAGAAGAGAGAGCGACAAAGGGGGATGTGGAGGACTGCGCGGGGAAGGCGACCCGGAGGGCAGGATGCCAGCAAATCGTCCGATGCTCTCCCATGAATGCCTATCTTGCCCCACCCATTTTCAACATCCTCAAATCATCCATCTGCTTAGTAGCCATAACTAAAGAGCCTAATGCATAAACTAGCGGGATATTTTTAATACTATACTTTCCCTCCCGATGCAATCTCACTCTGTGAAATGTCAATTTCTTTCCCCTTCTCATATGAGGTTGCCCTTGTTGCTCCAGACAACTATGTAGCCTACTTCGTTTTATTATACTTTTTGAAGTTATCGGTCTAAGTAAGTGTTCAAAGAGCTACGCATGTCTTACCATAATTCTTTTCGGCAGTTTTTTCCTGCGGAGGTATCTTTTAGTGGAAACTCACAAGCTTTTCTGCACCTAGCACCAAGTTATCTACACCAAGCTGCACCTAGTTCTTGTTACCCTTCTCCAGAGCCGCATTTATGCTACTTTAAGTTTGATGATTTTAGTCTTCTTGAGAGTCCATTCCTCGTTTCCATGCTATATTAAGGCTTCCTTTGCCGACGTTTTTGTAATTTAGACCTATGAGCAGCGGCTGTTACCTTCTCTCCACTTGTAAATAATGATTATGGAGAATTACAACCTAACTCGCACCAAAGATAATACTGAAATCATTTGTAACTCCATCATGAGTTGTCACCTCCTATGGATCTAATCGCAACTTGTACAATTTCCAGAGTAAGATTCAATTTCACATTGAAAAATAAAATATTTCTATGATAATCACTATTGTCCCTATTCTATTGTATCCTCACATAAGTACGCATTGCGGATATAGTCAATGCATTTATTCAATTAGGAAAATTTTCATCGAATTCAAAGAATTTTTGTCGCACAAAATCATAGCTTTGCATACATACGTTCCATATGTAGGGCTATGGTGCTTGAGGGTAGCTCCCTCTCGGCAATGCTCCACTCCACCCCCGAACCCTTTCCCCACCCCTCCCAACTCCCTCCCAGTGTAAACTCTACGCCTCCGACTGCCTCCAGGGGTCGAGGGTTGCTCGTCCTACATCCCAGGGCCCTGCCCCCACTCGTACGCGGCCCCTTTCCGACAAACACACCCGCCCCATTTGGCCCTCCTCGTAAACCCTCAAAA
Source organism: Ischnura elegans (assembly GCF_921293095.1). NCBI lineage: Eukaryota > Metazoa > Arthropoda > Insecta > Odonata > Coenagrionidae > Ischnura > Ischnura elegans. Next base: position 59,187,382 of record NC_060247.1, read on the forward strand.
ACTTCGACCGACCAGCCTTCTCTTTCTTTTCCGGAACACCGCGGGAGTTATTTCCTCTCCCAGCCGAAGATCTTTCCTTACTAGTTTTTTTCCTCTCTCTCTATCTCTACCAAACCCTTTGTTTTAAGGGTTCGGGGTCTTTATTCCCTTTTATCCCTTGTATCCCCCGTCTCGTATTCCTGTTCCCATCTCCTCCGTAGCAGCGCGCGCTCACGTTCGTATATCTACTTTGTGCCCTTTTGATGAGAGACTAGTACATCTATTTTTCTTCACGACAGCCCCTTCCGCTTCAACTGGAATGAAAGACTTCCCCGTTTCTTCCGCATTTCGATGCTCTTTTTCATCCAAACCAGAAAAGTTTTCTTCTTTGTTAATAGATTCCTCGGCAATTCCAATTCTGCCTCGAATTCATTCCTAAGCGGACGAATGGAGAATGAAAAACTGCTCTCTTCTACTTCTGGAAGAGCGGTTGATTGCCCAATATAAATTTCTTGTTGTCAATGGCAGAGCGGATGTACTGTGCTGTTTGTTCAAAAAGAAGCCCACATTCCTATTGGACGGAGAGTATTTTACCATCCGAATACGGTTTTACTTTCCCTAGGAGTCCTTTCGACTTAAATTTCTGTTTGTCTACAGCATTTTAAGACCAATGGAATTAAAACACGCTGAAGCTCATACATTCCACTATCGTAGACAAGTATGCAACAACTGTCTTATAGCTAGAGTGTTTATGAAACTTAAATTGATATTTCCTTTTGAAAGGTACACAAAATCATAAAATAACTTGCAGGAGGAAATAAGACAGTAAGGCTCAATTGATCTTTTATAAAACCTAATGGATCACTTTCCAAAATTTATAGAGCATGAAACGTCTTTAAAAACAAGCAATAAGTATTTCTGTCACAATTTTCAGAGTACATACAAATTTCGTATCAGCATAATTATCAGCTGAGAAAAATAAAATACTAAATACCAAAACAGGCTTGCAGTACATACTCATTGTTAGGTAAAAAAATTCAACAAATAAATCTTTTGAAGGACGCTCCCGATTCTTTAACCAGTAGCAAAAGACGTGGGAACGATATTCGAATCACGCCAGCTTTTCAGCGACCCTTTTTGTCTGGGTCAACCTAAGGATCCTTGACACGTGCACCGTTTTCTTAGTTGGACTCACGTTTCCACCTTCATTGCCTCCTCTGCAGTGTGCTAACTTCCCCCCAAAGAATGTTACAAGGGTCACTGATTGGCTGCTTTCAAGATAGGCTTTCACTCAGCTCCCCAATTGAGGAGAAAAAGAAGCTAGTGCAAGCAACGCACGCAGTTTCGAATGAAAACAATGAAGAAAAGTAAGAAATGGGAGTGACTACGTGCATGCTAGGGTTATTTGCACCTCAAACACACCTCCGAGAAAGAGAATCTTTTCCGCGTTGATTAAACTAGGTGCCAGGATAGAATTAGCAATCGGTATTTCGATCTAAAACTGCACTAAATAAAGTGTGTTGTAATTGCAGTCGCCTTGAACGTAACAATTACTGATTACTGAACCCCTCAAAGATTCAAGGATTAGTGAAGCTTTACGAAAACTATACCTGCATATTTTAAAACGATATAATAACCATTTATAATCCCGTCCTAACATTTTCAACCACAAGATGACTTGAGCCAAAGGTCGTCGATAAAATCAGACTTTCAACATTTGGCGCAATATCAAACGCAAAACCAATTGTAAATCTGGAATAAAATGGTGGTGATTCCAGTCGGTGAATTCATTTCTCAGATATATTCATGAAATTCATAAAAATTCATTAAGTCTCAGTTTTTAAAGAATTCATTCAAATTAACTATAGGAGCACGAAAAAAAACATCATTTTGAAACACTAAATCAGTATAAAACGCTAAGTATGAAGAATCAAAAACTCTGCGGCAAGAATCTTGAAATCACGATATTGAGCTTCCGGAAATCTTTTAGCACCATTGAACTCGCATTTGGATGGCTCAAGGAGCTCGGGATCAATCCACTTCGGTTTAGAGGGAGGGAAAAAATCAGATAACCCAACTCCGGTGAAATAGAGCGAAACATTACATTCTCAGATATTTCCGTATCGACTTAATCTCTCTCATCGCACCGGTTGCCGGTGATCATCCACATGAGATGGTTACATGGATGAAAATATAAGGAGGAGAATACGGGGAAGAGGAATCGGCCGGAGCCAAAGATGTGGAAAAATGACATCATAATACGGAAGATATTGAAGGAAAAAAGGTGAGGAGGAGGGTAAAATCGCCAGTAATAGTCGAAATAGATGGAGAAGAGGAGGATTGTTCCGTTTCCTTGGAATGAGTTAGAGAAGGCTTGGAAGAAGTTAAATAAAGAATGGAGATCAGGTCTGAATAGCTAACTGCAGAAAGACATCATGTCCAAGTTAGACAAAAATCTCTAGCAAACTCTCTTAAAATATATTTTACTTACTTAATTAGTTTATAATAGTTCCAAATGCTCAGTCATATAAAAAAATATTTTGTAAAAATATATATAGGGTGTACAAGGGTTTACTAGGCTTTTTTCTCTCCTGTCAAGTTATCTAAATTGGACATGATGCCTCTCTGCAGTTAGCGGTTCATTTGGTGGCAGGTGGTATCCTACGAAAGTAAATTGGATTGAGTTTTTCGATCAGCGATATATCATAAATGGGTTCCATTCGAGAACAAAGGAAATGTCACTGTCGTGAAAATTGTAAAATTAAACTCTTTTAACTGCAATTCATCGACGAACAACAAAAACATCGGTTCTTTCAAAGAAATTGCATATGAAAATCCGAATTTTTACAGAAAATGTCATGGAATTATGGGTGAAATCCTCAGTGGATAATCATGAGTAATAATCGACTTAAAAGCGCAGACATAGGTTTAAAATGGCAAAATCCAAAACCAAGTGATAGATGTGATAAGCTGACGACGAAGATAGCGTTTATTTTTAAGTTTATATCGGGAATTTTATCTAATCTATCTCTATCTAATTGAACACTCACAAGGAAGGACAAGCACTCGTATTGTAATCTCAGAACAATATGTTAACAAGTACTTCCATTGCCAAATGTTGCCATGGAACATGTTCCCGTTTTGTGATCTCTGTGAAATACATTAACAAGTACCTCCTTTGCCAATTGTTTCTATTTAATTCCGATATTTCAATGGAAAAATCCGATATTTCCATTGACATATCGGTATTAAATAATTTAGTAGTGGTGCGAAATGACCTAGCCGTCGACTCACCCTAAGTCACAATACCACTATTGCTACTACTGCGATTGGTCATTAAAAAAATGGCAGAGATGGTTTTAATGTTGTTCTCTGATTACCATCCACCCAGCTGTGATGCGCGCTTTTGCATGCACTTCCTGCGAGGTCTGAGACCTGGAAAAATGAAGTTTTTCTTGGGCTTATCCGAGGGATATACTCTGGATTCGATCTCGGAACCCTTCGGTTAGTAGCCAAAGCCGAACTTTATGACCATTGCCCAGTTAATTACTCAGAAATCCTTAAAACTCCGGCATTCAATATGGAACGCCCTGTACTCAAAGAGGGTCTTTAGGTATGCGATTATATTTAAAGTAAGGATAGCGGAGTGGGTTTTCCAGACGAAGGCTACCTCTCGGGTGGACGGAGTAGGGGTGGATTGCTAACTGGAGCGAAGGGCCGCCCTCCGGCGTTGGGGAGGGTATGAGACAGTATGGCGACGTGCCAGGTCGTCCGTAACAGACGCAACTCCTCCCGGGAGTAGACGGCCACTGTTCTCTTCCGTTCCCCCGCTATGTCGCCCATTACACCGCAGTCACCTACATTACTGATCCAGCTGCAAACCCAACGACTTCCCGCCCAGATACTCCGCTAGATTTAGATCTACATTATAAATGGCCCGTTGAGGCGTGCTAGATAAGCTAGTAATGGTGTGTAACAGAGGATCAGCCCACTGTAGTAGGCATAAATGCATGCACTATTCGAAGATAAGCGGTTAGATTGGAGCACCTAATTCAATATGACATTGTATATCAACTTATAATATTCCTCATTTATATCGAACATGTAAACCATTATAGGCATTACTTATGTATGCTCATAGATGTTTGGCCATTTTTTCAAAGAGTATCGTATGTGTTACTGCGGGTTAATCAAAGACATTATTTTTTAAATCGGTGAAATCAATGCAACATAAAAGGTTAAAAGGGACAGATGCAGATATAACAACCCCATGTACACTAATTATTCAATCAAAAATGAAGCCCCAGCAGAAACTTCGCAGCGGTCAATATTACCGCTATTATTAATATTCAATATTACAATATACCGGCAGTTGGAGGAAGCGGTATTGGTCCAGCGGTTCTAGTGTTAAAATCACTCAGTAAAATCCCTATGATAAATCGTACTAACAATCTTCAGCGGATTACTTCAAAGATATAGAATGAGAGTACCATCATTCAGTTCATAAACCAACAGTTCCGGTAAGGAAATATATCGATGAGTACACCTGGTTCTCATAAAAGAATTATGCTTATAAATTGAAACTCTATATTCTCAATCACGTCTTGTGAGCATTTGATACATTCAAAAAGTAATTTTCAGGAAATTTTTCTCTAAATTATGAGGAAATTTCATCATGTTACTGATCACGTAGCGGAGTAAAAGGTCAGGGTTTGTGTCAAGCTTAAATAAATCTACTTCGTAAGAATGCATAAAGATGTATAAGTCGTTCGGAGGTATTCTAACTTGCAGTATGCACACTTGAGAGGTTATTCCATTCATGAGATCCTTATTGCTACCTAATAATTTTCTGCTATTTGGAATTGGTTCACCTTCCATATCGACAAAAATTTATTATGTGGCTGGAAAAACATTCTTTATGCTAATTTGATTGTGTTCATTGTAGCTACTAAGCACTTAAAGCGTTGATCCTTCCTTTTTAACATATTGTTTCGAGAGTACATTGCATTTTATGCAATAGAGCAAACGATTGCATTTTGTTGATTCCATTTTATTCACGAAAAGTTATAATAATCACAAACATGACGCAGGATTATGGAGGCTATACTTCAGATTGCATCAAAGAGATCTTACGTAACTGAAATCTTCTCATTAAGAGTTTCACCATAAAAAGTCTTGAGCTACATGACACAATAAAAGCCTCGTCAGCTAATCCAAAAGAGGTGAGTTAGATTATCGGCCTCCAGATTACTGTGATGTAAAAGGCTTTGTGGCCGGTTGACATTAAACATGACGACCGTTATAAATACTATGAACCACACGAAGACAAGGACTATTGTTAAATTAGCCCAGGCCCACAATTCCCACAACGGAAAAGAAGAGATACCTCTAATCAAAGGATTTTATGCATTAAGCTATGGCCCAAATCCACTTCTCAAGCGCAGTGGCTGTTTTTTTTTCTATTTTTATAGAGAAATAATCTCGTAAATAAGAACCTCTTTCTTCTCGAGACACAATCCGAGTTCAATCGCTTGCAAAAGTACCTCTGCAGGCAGGCAGGCAGTCGAAGGAATGCGGGTCATAGGATTTTACTGAACTTCTCCCTCGCGGGGGAAATGAAAGCAAAGGGTTAAGCGGCTTCGGTAAGAAGTGCCGTGAGCACTGGATCCTTAAAAATGTGGGGAGCAGAGGAAGGGAGCTCCTACAGAAGAGAAGCCAGAGGCGAGAGGGATAAGGAAAGAACTGAATGATACGGGGGAATATTACAGAATCAATTTCCCGTATCCGTTCAAGGGATCTGATAGGGGATTTCAAACTCGCAAGGGAATGAACCGCCGAGACGAAGAATAATCCAATGTGATCCACTTTCTTGTCCGATTAGGCTGCTGATGGATCGGGTCCATCAAATTTTAGAGACAGATAATCGTCTGAGTAACGATTTAACTGTAGATATAAGTTCAATTTCGAATCAAAAAAGGATGAAAGAACGGCAATTCTACATTCTTCAAGATTGATCCCATAAGGTTTGAGCAAAATAGGTTTAAAACGAAAGCGGGAACTTGATTATTGCACATTTGTTTTATTTACATTTGCAAAACAAAAAAATTGTCAAATCTCAAAGTTAAAAAAAGGTTCCGCATCCATTTCACAATGCCAAGCAAATACCAAATTCTCCTGACGTAACGAATTTGAAAAGAGGATTGTGTTTCCCTGAGCATTGCGCGATGACGAGAAGACGAGTCACATATAGAAATTAATATCGAATATGAGCCATTGAACCGTAGACTAGATTTAATAATTAACCTATAAATAAATAGGAAATTTCACTCTTATGACGCATTTCGCAGTCCTAAAAATAAAAACTCTGCATTTCCGTGCGCATTCTCAAACCACTTTTCTAGAAAATGTGAAAAAGACGGTATACTTTTGAAGTTATATTCCTAATTTTTATAAAAAGAGTTGTGATGGCTGGAGCAAGTTGCTCTCATAGAGCGGGATTTAAATATTTAAATAAATTGGAAAATTTTAAAGACATGATGTTTAAAAACAAAGACGACCGTTAAAATACTTAGGGATAGAACGGAAAGTTCCCAGGCATAATACTTATTAATTCATGAGTAGACACCATAATATTTAAGCTGTGAGAAAAAGAAATTAAACGGAACTTGCTTTGCATAATGTCTCCGTGACCATTGACAGCTGTTAGCGCTACATAAATTCATATTCTTTGGGTCCAAAAAATCCAAAAAACATTGCTACCGTTTCTAAATAAATGTACAGAATATGAAGTAAAGTAACAAAAGTAAGTTTGCAACGTAAAATAATCACTTAGTAGTATAATACCCTTACATCGATAACTATGTCTTAAACATTTACTGAGAAAAGATCTCCAAAAGGTGTCAGAGGGTAATGAACTCAAGACACTGATATTAGGCATATGAAATCTCTTCCTTCGAAGGGCAATGCTCGGGCAATTGTGACCCGAGTTTTACCTGGACGACTTCACGGTGAGAAACGGCTCCTAAGCGTAGGAAAATAAGTAAAAAATAACTAAGTGGACTATCCACGAGAATGCTTCTTTCCACCAGATTATTGGAAAAGATGTCAGCACTAAGGAGGAGTTACGACTCTTTCATCCATTAAAAAAACTATGGTAACCCTAGAATGTCCATGTGAAGAAATTTTTTCTAGAAACGGTAAGTTTTAAGCGGGAGCAAGGGCTAATATCACGCTGCACTGAGTTTGCAGAAATTCTTATATACCGGCTCACTATGTTTTGCGTTTCGCTCCCCGTAAAACATCCAAGTCATTTGAAAGCATGCTGGAAAATACATGTCATACGAAGAGGCCATATTCTCATAAAACTCGCGGTTGAAATCAGCACTCCACTGCGGGATGTGGTGAGATGGGCTTCTTTTCTAACTGGGCTTTTTTTCATAACAGCATTTAAGCGAAATTGTGGCATCGTCATCCATGAAAAAACCCATAGTAGCCTTAGCGTGTCCAAGAAAACATACTTTTCTCGAAACAGAATGGTTTGGCCAAGAGTAGAGGCTCTTATCACGCTAACCGAGTTCGCAAAATATCTTAGATATCACCTCAGTATATGTAGTAATTCATTCCTGATAAAATATCAAAACAGCAAAAGAAATGTAAGTAGAGCTTAGCACTGCAAAGGATCGTGCTCAATGACTAAGGAAATCCTCACAGAAGGAAACATATATGTATCCATATTGTTTTCCTGGGGAACGCTTTTAAACGTTCGCATATTTTTGCTACAACTAGCCACTAAAATTAGCTGTCCAGCACGGTACCTATGTACCAAAATGAAATTTGCACTAGGCCATGTATACCAACAAAACATGCCTAGAAAACTTGGCCATCAACTCTTTATCACGATTTATTTCACTTGCACTGTTGGCATTTTTGTTCTTAACACATGCGAGGTAGGATTATTAAAAAGAGCATGGTTAAGTGTCTATTTAAAAGACCACTGTGGTACAGAAAAAGTGTAAATCGAGACGAAAAACATGACATAAAATAGAAAAAAAAGAGTAATTATTCCCAGGCAGAGTTATTCTATTTCTTGGTTATCATTAGAATCTTTTGCAGAATCGTAACAAAAAAATCCTAGGGCATAGTATTATAACACTATACATTCAATCGATTATTCGAAATCAGAATTTTATATCCAGCCTTACTGTGTTGTTATAATTATTTTAATTCTATGTTATTGGTATTTTTTTTAAATTTCCAATTTCCCCGTAAACAGCACAAAGAGGCTTTTACAACGGAGAATTAACAAAGCACGACACAAGGATCCATGCCCTCAATAGGGACCACCTACCCAGGCGGGATTCGAACCCGCGACCTACGGTTAGGCAGGTGAGGACTGTACCCCACTGCCACCGAGGCCGGCTGGTATTTAGTTTGTAACTCACACAGTAAATTAGCAATGAAATGGAAACAGCTATACATTCAGAAAAGATAACCTGAAATTAATAGGCTCGTTGTGGGTAGAAATAACGCAAGCAATTCGATGAAACGCATTATATCATAATCGGTACAGAAGCATCTCAACCTGAATACTGAAGGTTCAAAATATTTTTGGGATTACATACAATGTATTCACTTATAATCTTAGAAGGACTAAACTCCAACACAGTGACAATACATCAACCTTTTATTCTATCAATTCAGAAAAAAGCGGCAAGATTTAAATATTATCAAGGATGAGAATATTTCTGAATAGTGTGGACATACTTCATATATTGGGTCAAAAATTCTCGATTTTTTGGAAGAATTTTGTATTGAAAAGAATTGAAAATAAGCTTTCGATACCACCTTTCAACTTCCGACAGTTTATGAATAATGAAAAGATGCTGATAAGGCGATGAAGAATGGTTCTCATGCCATCCATCAAAGGAATCCATGACTATCTCAAGGCCCATTGACCTTTTACCTCCCGTAGGTTACATGATGCTTGCGGTGACTGAAAGTATCTCCGACGGAACAAGGAGAGTTTATGACCTTCAGATCCAGAAATCAGAGATGCATGGAATTCCAGAGAGGGAGGAGGATTAGAAGGCTGAGGTGTAGGCGCAGAGAGAAAGGAGGGAGTATGGAAAGTCTCACGGGAGTGGAAATCCTGCGGCTTTTAGATAAGGGGCCCATTTGGCGAGGGACGAAATTGAGATCAGGTCGGACAGAGAGGGAAGTATGAGGCGGCTGGACGGACTGAAAGTAAGTTTGGATTCCAAAGGAAGACGAGCTGCCCTGAATGGGGGCGGGACACGTGGACTATGGCTTGGACTGTGAATCGGTTGATGCCGTAGAGGGAAAGTTGCCTGGGACGGGCTGTGGATGATAGCAGTTCTGTGGAGGACACTGGTAGAAGGGCTGGGAACGTGTAGGGACGAAGCAAATGGAAAAGGTTATCCGTGTAGGGAATGCAGAAAAGGTAGCTGGGCACACGAAAAAATATACTATGGAGGTGGGCGTGTAGAGAAGTGAAAGTGGATATGCTACACGAATATTTAGTATACGTACTAGTGGTGTTATTACTAATTCTTGAAAACGCTATCGAATAAATCGTGGACTTAGAGAAGGCATTTGACAACGTGGATTGGAGCACAAAGCTTGGAATCCTAAAGGAAATTGGGGTTCTTTACAATGACAGAAGAATCATTCACTGTTTATACAAAAACCAAGCAGCGGTGATAAAATCAGGGCCCAGCTGTGAAGAAGCAAGGATTAGGAAAGGAGTGCGACAAGGCTGTACATTGTCACTCGTAATTTTCAACGTTTACATTGAGAAAGCCATTAATGAAATCAAAGAAAAGGCATTGGGACTGAATATCCATGGAGAAAAAATTAGCATGCTAAGATTTGCCGATGACATAGCCGTTATAGCAGAAACAGAGAAGGATTTGAAAAATATTAATAAAAATAATGGTTAATATGAGTAGGGTAATGGGTGAATATCAACTGAAAATAAGCACGAAGAAAACCAATATATTAGTATGCAGCAGAAGAGAAGAAGTCAAGACCAACATTAAAATAGGGAAGCAAAAACTGATAGAGGTGGATGAATTCGATTATTTGGGAAGCAAGATAACTAGTGACGGGAAAAGTAAGAAAGAAATTATCAGCAAGATAGCTCAGGCGAAAAGAGCATTCCGCCAAAAGAGAGACCTGCTAACAGCGGGAAACTTAAATATGGAAGTAAAGAAACAATTTATAAGAACCTACATTTGGAGTATGCTCCTATAAGGAAGTGAGGCATGGACAATGATCAAAAGGGGAAAAAGCAAGGATAGAGGCCTTCAAAATGTGGTGCTACAGAAGGATGATGAAGATCAAATGGATCGACCGAGTTAGTAACGAGGAAGTCCTAAGAAGAGTAGCAGAGAAGAGAAGCCTCATGACAACCTTAACAAGAAGACGGAATAACCTTGTAGGCCACATCTTTAGACATGATGGCCTGATGAAGACAATCGTCGAGGGACAAGTGGAGGGGAAGGACGGAAAAGGAAGACCTCGAACAAAATATATGGAAAAAATAAAGAAGGATGTGAAAATGAAGAAATACGTAGGATAGAAAAGCTGATAGGAGAACTGAGTGGAGAGCTGCGTCAAACCAATCCTAGGATTGTTGACCAGTGATGATGATGATTTAGCAAAATATTACACACAATGTGTTTATATGGTAATATGGGCATTTTGTCTGTTAAAGCAAATAAATTAAATTAAAATAAAAAAAAATTAAAAAAATGTATGGTAATCTCTGAGGTGGACTGGTTTGGTTGCTCACAGAATGGGCCAACCAATGAAGTCTGTACACAATCCAAATCATATAGGCCCTCGCAGCTTGGTGAGTCCCATGACACGTAACTGGCCGCCTATCTCGAAGTCCTGAAATTTGGACTCAACTTACTTGACCCGGAGTGAGCCGTAACCTTGTCCTCCCAAACGATCCTTAGATTAAAATAATGTCGGGGTGAATAGTTTTTAAACCCAATATAAATAAGGGAATGGTAAATGAGAGCACTGTTATCAGCTAATACTGGTGGAATATCAAGTACTTCCAGAGTCTGAGGTCGTATAAACGTGACACTGAGAGGCCAAGTAGTGGGAGGAAAGGTTAAAATGATACATTTTCATTTATATCGCAAATATTTTAGAAATATACCAATTCTACAGAGATAAATTGGGCACGCTATAAGTATTATTTTCTCCACACATGCAGCCCATGCCTTACATCCCCGTTTATGCATCGCAGCCATTGGCCCGATATTAGTAGCTTAACAAATGTTTGAATGCCGAGTTGGGCCATTTAAAATGACCGTTCGTATCTTCATACCATGTGAAAAGGATGTTGAGGAAGTAAACATATTTCTGATACATCATGATTATTGAAAGCCTGCCAATATAATAAATTATCCTTTTAATGTATTGCCCATCAAAATCTTTTATTACCCAGTGTTAGAGAATCTTAATCTTCATGCTCGGAAAGCAGGCACGAGATATGTTTTTAAATTAACCGTATTGTTTACTGAAAATTATTATTGCTGCGGCGCAAGTATGCCACCACCACGAAAATAATGACTCTAGAACATATTACCATTTTCCAAAAAGAAGAAAATTGTAATAAAAATGGGATTACGGTCAAAAGTTATTCAATTGTAACGTATTTTAAAACAAAAAACTTTGAAAAGAATAGGAAGAATAGGGAAATTGTTGATTAATATAATATATATCATTAGTAATGAATGGAACGAAATGATATTGAGATCTCAGAAGAGGAGATTATCACTCATGTCTTCGTGGCCAATTGAAATTTCTCTTTCTTATCTAAATTTACTCTCCAAAACACAACATCATTTAGCTTCAGATATATCTTCTGAAAGAATACCATGAAATAAGCTGAGGAATGGGCCGTGTAATTTTTGCTACGGGCACAAAGAATTAGGAAATGGGAATAAATAAATAAAACCGGTTTAATTTACGACTTGATAGTAAAATTTAACAAAAAAAACCATCCACGTAAAAACAAAAGGAAGCACGCGTGTAGCCAAGATTACAAAAATGACGTTCATCTTCAGCTCTAGAAAGAATGTGATAAATGGACCAGCGAGATAAAAGAGAGTGACAAAGGAAGGTTGGCAGCAGAGCTCCTCTCCAGTGCGAGGAAGTGCGAAAGACAGAGAGAGAGATACGGGGACAGGATTAATTATAAAAAGAGTGAGAGAAAGGGAGGGAGTGCAAAAAAGGAAAAGAAAGGGTTGAAGGACGGAAATAAGATCGGGGGATTACGACGCGAGGAAGCATTATGAGGAGAGGTGGGTGGGAATTGTGAAGGTGAAGACGGGAAATTGGGGATAAAGAATGCGGAGAATTCATAAGTCGCATGCCGCCGGCGCGGTGGTGATGTTGCGGTGATGCTTGAAGTTATATGGAGAAAAATGAAAGCAATACTAATAATCATAAGAACAATATTCACAAGAGGGGGTGCAGGATTTTTTCCGGGGGGGCACAAGGATCTTACAGGCAAACGATCTTTTCATACTTGAAATTAAATAAAAGAAATATTCCCTTTATTTTCATATTAAAACATTCACCTATTTTTTAAGCTTCTGGGGGAACGTGCCCCGGTGCCCCCCTAAATCCTGCTATGAATATTCATGATGTAAGATTAAAACTATCGAGACTTCTCTTACGTTTAACTTGTTACATAAGAACATACAACTAAATCCAGTGTAATATTTTGATGGTGAAAGGGGGCGAAATATGCATGATGTACATGATTTAACTTGAGAAAAAAATTACCCGGGGATCGAACCACGGAACGAACCGGGAATGAAACGTCGGACCAAACCGGGAATGCAACAATGAAATTTGCTTTATAGCCCAGGAAATGAAGCATTTTGGCTTGCAATTTTTTCAAACTGAATCGATTTTCTTGAAATTTTCACAATAAGTAGGGTATATACCAAGAATCAAAATCTATATCATGCCGACGGGCGCTTTTACCTTGGGGGTGGTTTCCACCCCATCTCGGGGGTGGAAAATTTTAATTATATTTTGACCACAGGAATCGATAGAAAAATAAATTTTAAGACTAAAATATTCTTTCTATTTTTTGCGTAAAATTAATATTTTTCGAGTTATTTGCGATTGAAAGTAACAGTTTTTTTTAAGAAAAAATCAACGATTTTAATCGATTATAGGCAAATAACTTGAAAAGTATTAATGTTATTAGGAAATTGTGGGTTACAAAACTGTAGCTTATAAAAAATTAAATAAAAATCTTATTTTATATTTTCTTTATGACCAATTCGGACCGAGCTACAACTTGTTTATGGTTATCTATTGTTTGTCATACGCTAAATTTGAAAGATTCAATACCAAATAGCGGGAATAATGTAATTTTCGAGGAAAAATTATGCAATCTGTTTAAAAGTGTTTTTAAAAAACTTTCTTATAATGAGAAAAAATATTTTTTATCATGAAATTTGAGCGAGTTATGATTAAAAATAAGATCAGTCCCTACTTTTTTGTACGAAAAAATCAGTGAAAACAACTCCTTATTACCACACTAGACAAAATTGATCAATGCCCTTCAGTATTTCTCTTTATTTAAGTATTGTTAATTGATCCTAGAAGTTTTTTAAATTTACAACTCTAAATTTTGAAAAAAATGGAGGAAAAAGTGAAAAGTCATTTTCTACAATTTCGTTAAAAATGCTCTTTTTTTCAAAATAACTCCAAAAAAACTGGAGATAAGAAAAAAATGCAGGAGTAATAAATTATACCTTCTTTATTTTTAAATATTTTGGTGTGATTTAATTTTCTGTACAATAAATATTTGGTGAGATATTGATAATTAAAACCTCTATTTCCAAGGGAGCTCCACCTTATTTAAACCCTTAAATCCCACCCCTTTCAAAATTAATGACTCGAAAAAATTTTTATTCACATGACCTTTTAGTCAGTAAAAACCCTACAAAATAAAATTTAAATGAACTTTCTATCATAAAAAATATAGGAGCTATGTTTGAAATACCAAACAAATTTATAATCGAAAAATTCGAAATCCACAATTCAGAGCATAATATTCCTCATAATCAGCATATACTTTGTGTAATTTACGTTAGAAGCTAACGATACACTCAAATTTGCTACAAAATAAACACACATACCCATAAGATGTATATACATACACATATGTGAGTATGTGTGCTCTCGCTCACCTGTGAGCATGCATGTGGTGGGAAGACTGAAAGCCATACAGTCTCCGTTTGATTGTGTTTCATGTAATGTCTACATAAATGTACATTTATTTGTTTATGTTACCATGACGAAGTTTGTTCGGTTTATCATATTGTTATATCTTTTCTGTGCTGTGATTAAAATCATGAGAGAAAAAAGTGAATACATAATAAAAAGAGTAAGAAAGTGAATAAGAAGATACAATGTGAAAAATAATTTTTATTTTTTGGGTAAATTATTTTTTTACATTAACCCCCAATAAGGGTTGATTATTATGGGTTGAAACACCTTAAAATTATTTTCCAAACATAAAAAAATAATTATACATATAATTTTAACTAAATTTTACTCGTATTTAGCTTTAAAAAATAATTTTTTAAGTTTTAGCTTTTAGGGGTAGTTTTCACCCCTAAAAAATAAAAGGCGCCCTTCGGCATAGTATAGATTTTGAAGAAGGGGGAATGATTAGTCTAATCCCAAATATTTATGCAAATCGATTCGGTTTGAAAAAAAAATTTTAAAGGAGGTATGATTAGTATAAACACAAATTTTTATGCAAGTCGATTCAGTTTGAAAATTCTTTTTTACATTAACCCCCAATAAGGGTTGTTTATTATGGGTTGAAACACCATAAAATTATTTTCCAAACATAAAAAAATAATTATACATATAATTTAAACTAAATTTTACTCGTATTTAGCTTTAAAAAATAATTTTTAAGTTCCAGCTTTTAGGGGTAGTTTTCACCCCTAAAAAATAAAAGGCACCCTTCGGCATAGTATAGATTTTGAAGAATGATTAGTCTAATCCCAAATATTTATGCAAATCGATTCGGTTTGAAAAAAATTTTTAAAGGAGGTATGATTAGTATAAACACAAATTTTTATGCAAATCGATTCAGTTTGAAAATTCTTTTTTACATTAACCCCCAATAAGGGTTGTTTATTATGGGTTGAAACCCCATAAAATTATTTTCCAAACATAAAAAAATAATTATACATATAATTTAAACTAAATTTTACTCGTATTTAGCTTTAAAAAATAATTTTTTAAGCTCCAGCTTTTAGGGGTAGTTTTCACCCCTAAAAAATAAAAAGCGCCCTTCGGCATAATATAGATTTTGAAGTAGGGGGTATAATTAGTCTAATCCCAAATTTTGGTGCAAATCGATTCAGTTTGAAAAAATTGCAAGGTTTTACACTTTTTTGAGCTTCATTTCCTGGACTATTACTAAGCCACTAAGCATATCACTGCGCTATCCAGGGTCCTGGATTCCTATGACTTAGCGTCCTCTGTAGTGGCGGATCCAGGATAGGGAAAATGGGGGGCAAAGGGGGAGTTAAAATTCCAGCAGTAGTGTGGGTCGGAAAAAATTACCATTCTATCGAGTTTAAATTAAATACCCAAAGGCTATAGCCCCTCCCCCGTAAATCCGGTACTGGACTGGTCTAAGCAGTCATGCGGTAAGACAAAGGTTCATAATTCGATTCCTGGTTCAGGGGAATTTTTTTCATAGCAGTTTATGTAAACTAAATTCTAAAAGGTGAAAAACGCAACCATGTAGGATTCGAACCCGAAGCCTCGGAGTTAGCAGTCCAGGACTATACCACGCCACGACCGAGTCTGGGAAAACTTTCGTGAGAGGTGACAAAAAAGTTACTATTTTATAGTTTAAATGGGTCAAAATACCGCCTGATCAAGCCTAAAACCATTCAATACGACTCAAATTAATGAAAAGTTTTCTCCCCATAACTCTCTCCCTCCACCCTCCGATTTTTTTAACATAAAACTCTAGTGAGTAACTTTAGGAAAAGCTATCAGGGATCTGAAAGCTTTGCGGTACACGGAAAAGAAAAGGATGAGTTTTAATGTTGCAGTTTTATTAGACACCCGCGCAAATCACTTGGCCTATCTCGAACTTTTTTAGGCCAAATAGTGGTCTAATTTGAGATTAGATACGACCTTCAGGAGGAAGTAATTTAAAGACAAGCCTCGGTAAATCGATTACATTTCCGAAAATGAGGTTCTTTTCACCGCACTGCCTACCGCATATACAGAAAATTTCCGCCGCATTTACCTACTCGATTCAACTTTTCTAGACAACTTATGGCTATATTTACCGAAAAAGTTATCCAATTCGTCGAACTAACTACAATTTATTTCAGAAAAAACAGGAGACGAAGGGGGCCAGGAACATATGCGCGTACTGCTTAAAACTATTTTCTAATTAAAGGTAATGATCAAAGTTTGTCTTCGCAATAAAACTGGAATGCGCAACCGTGCTTTGCATTCATTCCCCATTACCTCGAAAGGCGTTGCTCGAGGGGACGTTCAATTTTAAATGATATAAAAAATGTTGTTACAGAATGAAACATGTGCAGACAAAATAATGGAGCTCTTTACGAATGCCTTTAGTGATAAATAAGCTAAGATAATTCCATTATGTGGAAATATGGAATACTGGATACACAAAACTGCCTCCTTTGGTACACGATGTAGGAATTAAGGGTGAAGGGTTTAAGATTAGGGAAGTATTAAAGAAGAGAGTTTATTATTATGAGTATTTCTTTATTTCGCCGCTTTATTACTGGAGGATCTATGAGGGTTTGCCAAATCCGGATACGACATTGTAGTCGACCAAAGATATTATAGGTAATTATGAATAAGAAATGAAATTTTACGTACGAGGCCGATTCAAAGTTAACAATGAACCACTTCCAATAAAAAATATTATCAAATTCACTAATATAAAAAAGAGTGAGATACACTAAGAATTATAAAAAAATATCTATTATTTTTACAGCACGAAAAGTATGTAATTACGCATAGAAATATCCATAATGCACCCCTCTCCTCACTGCAGGGTTATAATTCTGCCAAAAAAATAAAATATTTTCCCTGAAGACATTAAAAAGAGACATAACTGAGTGAGGACTAGGAGTGGGGCCATAATATTTAGTAATAACCTTATGAAAGAGCCATCTCGCGTTCTCAAGAGCGTCACGTACAAGGCTCGCACGAAGGAAAGTAAGCAATATGAGTGAAGACGATGACCACGCCAGGCAAGGAGGGTTAGAATACGAGATGATGTGCTTAAGGGAGGAGAAAAATATTGGAGAGGGAAAGAGATGAAAAGGGCAGGGAGAGAAGGTGGCATGCGAGCCAAGTTCAGAGAAAAAAAATTTAAAAAAATCTCCGGTCGGCTGACTACATACGAAAATATGAAAAAAAAATTCTTCCCGAGGTCTTTGGTAGGGCCATTTACCACCCCTCTAACCTCCCACCCTCTAAAAAGCCATCAAACTTTTATCGCGGGCAAGGGGATGACGCGAGAAAGGGGCGGAGGAGATAGGGGGAAGGGTTAAAGGTTAAGGCAGCCCTCAGCGTGTGTGTGTGTGTGTGAGCTCTTTTGGTTCTTGCATGATACGTGTGCGTGACTTTGTATGAGTGTTGCCGGCGAAGAAAAGCCCAAGTATCTCCGTAATTCATAAGGCAATCTCACCCCTTAGTTTACTCTCGGCCCCGTCCCACAACCCTGTTCCCACCGCGTCCACAGCTCCCGAAATTTCTTTTTAACAATTCAGCCTTCAACCCTTTTCATGGTGCGACTGAGATAGTAGGGTGTACGGGCGTTGAGGCTCCCTCACAAGGGGTGGAGGGAAAGGGTTGAGAATTGAACAGAAAACGGGGTGAGAGGGGAAGGGGGGTGGAGGAAGTGGGACTGTGGAGGAGAAGATGTGGGAAATTCCACCGCTTCCAGAGGGAGCGAAAAAATACTCTGGGGGTAGGGAGAAGGGATGGTTTGGGAGTGCGCCAGGCGTAATATTAATCCAAGAGAGAGATATGGTAAACCCAATGTAAAATATTAAATGCATAAAGGGTTAATTCTTCAAGCCCTCTTTTTAAAATAGACCTTAATTTTTATACCTGTCTCTAGACCACCTAGACCTTTGCATAGATAGGAGAAAAATAAAGGTCTCATTAGAGACAGTCTGGCAATTTTCGATATCATGGTTCAAAAAGGCTTGAGGCTTTCGGAAAATTACTTTTCGATCACACCTAGGAAAGGCACTCTTTCATATGTTTTGTCTCTAAAGCTTTTAGAGTAAACCAATTTTTACAAACAGCATAAGGGGTATATGACTTCCTTTGAAATTATCATCAAGTACAACTACGATGGTTTTCTAGAACCGTAATAGTGGTCAAATGCATTAAGAGAGAATCTCGCTACTCTCTTGCGGGAATGTTCTAGGTAGGGAGGAAAAGTGAGGAATGGATAATTTGGAGGCGCATTAGGTATACCGCCATGGCAAGGGAGAGTAAGGGTAAAATAGATAAGAATTTACATATCGTAAACACCATTTTTTCGAGTTACTTCAAAGAATGGACCTTCATAATACCTAGACCAGAAGTACGTGGAAGGAATACTTGGACCCGGAGAGAAAACACGTAAGGTCACGATTCGATAAATTAGGTCCGCTGTGTAAGAAAGCTTTAGAAAGACTTAGGAATAGTTTGCGTAAATAAGGCCATGGACAAAAATCAAGGAACAAATAAATAAATTATGCATATAAAAGAATAAATTTACAGCAGGGGAAACAAATGCTTTGCAGAAGTTAGAATGAACATGTTTATGATATAATAATTCTTACAAATTGGGCATACATAGAATGATGTATATAAAATAACCATCAATTTCAAGGATGATGAATTAGTAGCACTGCAGGGAAAATAATGTACACGAAACTGAGATATGAGCAATTAAAATACAAATGAAGTTATTGGAACAAAGATTTTTTTCTTGTTTTTGGAGCGGTAGTGAAACCATACTGATTTCCAGTTTCTCGCCGGGAGTTCAGCAACCCTTAGAAGGACTTCGAAGGGACGATCAGGGATTTTCCATAGCTCCGAGTAGGAGCGCAGAATACTCAGGGGGGAGGAAGAGAGATGACTTGGGCATGCGCCAAGGTACAGCACTACGAAGAGCGGGAGATGCGGTAAACCCGATAACAGTTTACGCGGCTACAGCAATAAATATTCGATCTCTTCCAGGAACTACGCCTTCGCATTACTTCGCTCTAAATATTTAGTCAGAAGAAGATGTCTACTAAAGCTGAAGATATGCACATTTAATTTATTGAAATACACGCATAAAACTTTACTAAAACGCTATCAATTTGGGTAAAATTATTACATGTTACGAACAAGTAACGCACAGCACATAACGTACGTTTTCATTATTTAGTATATGCAGCATAGCAAGATCTTACACACGTATGTTTCATTCATAACATAAAAGAAAGTTATCACATTTATCCAAATACATGCCAGATATGGTACAAAGATACGGTATGGTACAAAGGCGCAAAAAGGAAACTGGATGTGAGTAGGTTAGTTAGCCATAGAAGAGCAACAAATATCATCCGCAACTGGTACCTGATAGATTTGGCTTAAATACCCAAGTACTGTAAGCATGAAAGACATGGGAATTACGCTCGACAGATTTGACCATTGACAAACGAAGAATTCAACGAAAACCAAAAGATTTTCACAGGGTACCTTGCCAAAATTCTCTATCCAATCAAGACTTCATTTAGACAAAACAAATATCTCACCATTCAGTTTTGGCAGAGTTCGAACTTTCGGAAACCTTGGCATTGGCCCCAAAGACTGATATGTCAAACGTTTTTCCAGCAGCAATGGTGGAGAGCCAAAATCATTGGAAGCGAACTCTAGCGTTCCTCATCCCTCGTTTCTTGCTTATGGGAAATAACGTATTTTAGACAGTAATGAGGACATCTGGATTAAAAATAGATTCATATAAAACCACATTAAGCGCATCAAATTGCAACACAATTTTCTGAAGTTATGGGACCAAAAATAACTTCAATCAGGAGTATATACAACTTTCTTATCGGGGAAAAGTGATCATGAAAGATAAATTTAAGTTTGAGAAAAATGCGCTGAAGACTTGCACAAACCAATGTGAAGGCTCAAATAGCAGTATGCAAACCGAAAGAAAAAATGTAATCCTAATTTAACCATAGTAAAGCATTAACTAACTTCCCTGAAATTGGAGAACGATTTTCCCTCATTTTACGCCCATTAAATAACCTAGTTCTATCTCTATCAACGATCTCCATTGATACTGGGGGACATTCTACATTTATCAACGCAAGAAAGTAACCTATTGAACCCTTTCCTATTCGATTCCTTTTGGCATAGATTGGCATATTTTATTCGCTTTTTATGTAATGAAAACAAAATATTTTAATTAAAAAATTAAATAAATACCTTAAAGATGAATCAATGCATAGTAAAATAATAATCAGAGACAGTTTAACCTAAGAAAAATATTCAACACAAAAATATAACTGTGCTTCTATCACACAAATGCGTATTTTACTTGATGGATCTGATACCTAAACTCTGATCGCGTACAACGAAATGAGTAATGCTAAGCAGAGTTATCGGTTCAAAAAATAGTAGACAAAACAATTTCAGCAATAAATAAAATTAAGCAATACACAGGTAGACTGTGACGGTCTTGTAGGCCTGTTATGCCATAAACTGTTCGCGTAAAGGCAATGAGTGCCGAGAATTGCTGAAAAATGATGAAAGCAGATGCATGGTAATGGATTCCAAGGGTTGCGCGAGTCTGTTTCGACCTTATCGAGAAGATGAGAGAGGAAAGGGCGAGGAGTTTGAGTTTAGGGGAGATGGAGAGGAGGACCATGGAAGGAGTAGCTCTGGATGAGGGGCCCGGGGGCGAAAGAGGAGAGGGACCTTAAATATTTAAAAGGGGCGCATATTCACGGCCGACGTGGGGCTCTATGTGCAAGAATCTTGATATCCACGGCGGTGGCGAGCGATTTGCGAGGAAGCAAAGGGCGCGGTAAGGAGGGGTGAGGTGATAGGGGGGGTTGGAAAGTTTTTGAGGCGGAAGGAATAGGGGATGAAGGAGGGTGGATTCCAGTGGGGCAGAGTAGTGTAAACGGACCGAAGGAGTAATAAAAAGGCGATTAGAATCGAAAATCGGTGCTCCGAAGAGCATGTTTTACATTCTCACTTCCAGTGGTAAAAAAAAATATCGAAGGCAATTAGATTTCACTGAGACTACGCGCGAACATTCGACTATTTCTCACTGCTACACAGCGAAAAATATGTTTTCCATATAACTTTCTGATGAAATATTCTCCACTTTTTCATATTCTGAGTGAAGAATCAACTTACAGATTATTTAAGATATTGTACTTTAAATACACATCTATGCTAGTACATTGTGCAACGGCTATGCAACTATTAATGTATCATACATGTATTCCAAGCTAATAACATACAGATACCAAAAATGAAGAGGAATGTTTCGTAAAATTACATAATTTCATAGGGGTAGATGCCGTGAGACAAAATGAAAAGCTTAAAATGCTCAAACTTTACTATGTTGCACCTTAAATTTCACCTCTCAAAGCAGTAGAAAAAAACTAATTTATGCATTCTCTTAGTCTTCGTTACGAACGCTTTGACTTTTCCACCACCCACACAAACTAATCAAGAGATGTGAAATATTTTAACTCTGCCTCGTGTGCAGCGGTGAAATTCACATTTGTACACAGCTTCACATTCACAGTTGCCATGACAAAAAAAATTTAAAAAGAAGATAAAGTAAATTTTCCATGAGAAATCAGGAACCTGGAAAGCGCATTGTTTTGCGCATTGGCCCGGAAATTCAAAGGTCCGCTACTCGATTCTCAGTCTAGGGAAATTTTTTCTCATGGAAATTAATTTCAGCATCAATTGAGGTTTTATAGACGTGAATATTATGTCAGAATTCAAGCCCAACTATACGTAAATTGCTTCAAAAGTTTATAAAAATGCAAAAAAATATCTCTAAAAGGGCTAAGGTACTACATAAGCATGCATTTGGGAGGAGCTGTAACGAGTTTGTCCTACTTCTGGGGTCGAAAAATGCTAGGCATGTCGTACATAAGGAGGGAAAGGGCACAAAATAGCCAAAACTTTGCTTGCGTACTACTTGAACATAAAATTATTAAAGATCCATTATCAGAGACCGCATTTACCTGTTTTCAAGAACTTTTAATTAACAAATTTTAAGACTCATCATATAAAAGTATATTACTGAAGTGAACCAAATAGGAAAATTAAAGAGTAAGTAAATTAATCACTTTCACACCGCTCAACGTATTGAGAGGTAAAATAATGAGGCAGAAATATTCCTGCATGAAATTCCAAAAGTAGTCCGCAAAGTAATACTCCTTTAAATTCAGAGCGAAGGCACCTGATTCTCATCTTATCCAGGGAACGAAGTATGTTACTGTAAGGAAAAGATGGCATTTTGTCTTCCAGTATCAACCGATAATACGCTGAAAAGATTAAAAAGTGAAATAGAGCAAAGCACTCTCAATATTCCGAAGGATTGTAAAAAAAAAGAGAAAAACAAATCTCATTGAGTATGGAAAAATAAGTAATTCTATCAGATTCCCGATGGATTCCTCCTGAATGCACACGCGTCGGGCTTTGAAAACGACCGAGGACAATCATACTGTGCTCTCTCTGCCTACAAACCGCAGAACTCTGCTTCCACATATATTATTTAAGGGAAAATGATACGCTTTTCAGAATTTTTCTTCGAATCCTATTCCATTCCTTGCGTAACCCACATTGGAATACTTGAGCACACAGAAATCAGTTTGGGAACAGAGCGGCTCTACAGTTAGAAGCAAACATTTGCGGTTGACCGAACCCGCGTAAGATTTTCGAAGGAAATTGGAATAGAGACGAGCGGAATTGAGCACGATTGAAGAACTTAGTGGGAATAGAGAGCGGACGTGTTCTCAATAAGGGCGGTGGAAAGTAAATATTCACAATATTATTTCAACCAAGCCCAGTAAATTGGATTGATACCCGTGCTCGAAAGAGTTGAATCATAATAAAACCAGAATCTTTCCAAATATCTTTCCAAACCATAGCCAAACTGAATAAAATTATCAGAATCGCGAAAAGAATTCATTGAAATTGTACAAATGCTTAAAAAAATAATAATGTGTTAACAGAACCATGATTGAGTTTATAAAATGCCAGTTTTACCGGTAAATAAAACTAGAAAACACGGTGAAAATTTTCGAACTATACCACTAAATTATTCGAGTTTTGGAACTGGTGGTAAATTTCTTTTATCAATGTAATGTAATAGATAATTAAAGGAACAATATGCTTAAAATATTAAATACTCTGAACTCACATTAGGAAAATAATTTGATAAAAGCATTTTCCAGCACTGAAACATCATTCATGTCTTGTACGCAAAATTACACACAATAAGCAAAAAAATTTTAGTTGAAAATTTTTACAATTTCAGTCACATTTCGTTAACAGTAATTCTTTTACTGATATTTTTAGACCAGATCTACACTTAATATGTTTATTTGCAAAAGGAAATTTATTTAAAACAACAGAGACGACGTGTGCCAAAAACCTCTTTCCATGGAGGTTACAATGCTAGGATTAAAGCAACCATTATACATCACCGTAGTGGAAATAGATCCTTCAAGGGTAGAATTTAAGGGAAGAGACTGAGGAAAACACAAGAACTGGGGAGAGAATCTCCGTTCGCAGCAAAAGCCTCGCAAACTCCTTTAACCAGCAAGCACTGCTGAGGCATCTGCACGCACTCCATGTTCTTAAACACTCCTCACTTATAGGTGCGACGTCTCTGAGGGGACGGTTTTACAACCAGAAACTACTTTCTCATAGTATCCTTCGCCAAGAGCTGACGATGAATGGTCCCTTGGAGAATGAACGAGGGAAAGGAAGGGAATGGGATGACTTAAGGGTATAGGAGAGGTAAGGCAGGTGGAACTTAAAAGCACTGTGTACGTGAGAGTCACTGTCACTTGAACGGCAGGGACATTTGAGACTAGACAGCAGGGAGATGAATGAAAGCTTTCATTTTATAGGGCTATAATGAGACTCAAAATTCCCCATTCTCATCGAAACACGTGTCGAGTGAAATAATGAAACTTGAAATGGACTGTGCTACACGTGAAGAATATTTTTTGAAGCTTAAACAGAAAATAGACAGTAAGCCGGAATAAAATTTTAATAACATGAAAAATTTCGTTATACGTCTTTGATTGACATCTTGTTCCAAAGCAGGTAGTGGAATAGAGTTTACTATTAAATTAATTTATGGATTTCAACTACTTCAATATTCCACCATATCATCTCTCATATATCAACTGTTTTTGCACGCACATACGTTCATCAATATGTACCCAATCTTAATTCATCCCTTTCAATGTCTCTAATGAATAAAGATATCTTATTACTATTATGTTCCACAGTCTATTTCCTCACTAAATATTCACATTATCTTCTGGGGTCTCCTTTTCGTACCACTTTATTCACTAAACATTTAAAGTATACCTCGGAGCTCTTAACGTAAAAACAGTAATAATCCTTTAGCATGATTTTAATATTTCTAAACCATCTTAACTATTGCTGCAGTCTTCCTCTACCAGCATCATTTTCCTCACCATTTAATCCAATGACCTTTCCGATACAGGTATTAAAGTAATTTTCAAAAATAAAATTTATATAGCTCATTAATGTATTTTCTTCTTTCTTTTAAAACTCATACATGAGGTCATAAAAAGCAATTATTATTAAAATGATAAATTAAATCCTTTATTTTAGATCATTCAACGTTATATAGAAATACTATACCATGAAGCCAACACCATATTACGCCCTGGTGGATCAAAACGTATGTGAACTTGGTCCGATGGGCATATGACCTTGTCATAAAATTACGGGGAAGGAAATAAGAGAGGTAAACTAAAGGTACCAATCATAGATTGCCTACTATTATTAAATATAATTAGGGGTGAAATTATATTTCCTCTTCAAAACATTCAGAAATACGAAGATTAACAAATGACACAGTTGCATTGTTTCATCAAGTGTCACTAAGTATGCATAAATTCAGCTGTGACGTAATTCAAGGAATGGGATGCCTCCAGGGGTGCAACATAAGATCGAGGCTGTAAGTGGAACTTGGTAGGCAAGAAAGGACAAGTTTGCGGATGCGAGGTTGGCCCGTGGAAGGTGGCAAAGTCATAAATATTCAAGCTCGGAAGTAATTCAGTTCGCCTAATAACCCACAGAGGGCATGTTCTCCTCGAGCAATCCTCACTCCTCTTCTACCATGGTAATCCGCAAAAGGTAATTAAAATTTCGCCAGCCGAGGCGTGAATGCTATTCGCCCATCCCGCTACAGACTTTCCGTCGCCTCACCTCAGCTCTTTCCTCATTCAACCCCTAAAAATCATCATTTTTTTGTTCTACCCCGAAAGACCGTTTCCCTGAGTATTACACCGGAGAGATGGGATGAGGGTAGGGGAGGAAGAACAAGGTTTCACTCCTCTGCAAAGTTCTCTTCTGAGGTTTACTCAAAAACCTCACCGATGATGCCTCACTCCCACCACTGGCTGCAATTCCTCCACCTCCTCATTTCCAAAAACCTTCTCCTTTCTTACTAACTCCACGTCCGTATTTTTCCACCCGCAAGCCACCCCTGCCCCTTTGACTCCATTCTTTCCGAGGCAAGGCGGTGTGCAAACTGTTCTCCGTGACTCTTGAAAGACGTTGAGATCGATTTTTCGATATCCTTCCGCGAGACCTCCTTCTCGAAAAACCACTGCACGAGTTTATTTTCGAGTTCCTCAAAAAAGGGGAAGGCAATACTCTCTTTTAAAATTGGAGTTCTTTGGTAAGTGCTGTTTTGTTCTGAGAAACGCCCAGCTTTGGAACAGATGAAAAAAACACTCCATATGAATGTGAGCATGGGATCAATTTTTCGATATATTATTATACGGACCATATTTGCTACTGTTCCATGCCGAGACAATCCCGTGAAAATACATTAACGGAAATGATAGCAAAACGTACTTCATCATTATAAAGTTGCTAGTATTTTTCCTAGCGTTTATTGTTACAGGCATACATTAGGGAAAATTGTTTTTCAGAAGATACAGGTATCACAGGAAAAACTAAACCAGACGGATTTAGAGCGGTATGATAAGGTGGATGAAGCAAATGGATTGACGGCTACCGACTATATATTGGACTCACAAAACCCTTCTACCATAATTTTCTTTGTCACTCCGATTTCAGATTTCACTAGGTTAATTGCTTCTGAGAAGCCACTTTCTTTTGAAAATGGCTTTTTAATAGCCGTTGGCTATGGGCTCAAAAAAAGCTTATTGCCAAACAATGTCGATAAATGTGCTTTATGATCGATATTTTTACGTATAACCTCTTAAGCACCTGTTTGGATGAGGTTAAATCTATAAAAACCGCAGTTCGAAGTTTGTCGAAGATAAAATCAAAAAATAAATAGAAAAGTACTTCTGAGCCTACTCGTCATGATTAATTATGCATTTTGGATCAAGTAATCCCTCCTCAATATCACTCTAAAACATGCTGTACACCCACCACAGAAGTATTTTATGAGCTTTTCATGATTTGAGAGTGCCTACTCTCTAATAAATGGATTTAAAAGTATGAGAACTCTTAAGGAAGGTCGAAACAATATTCAAATTGACATATTGATTAATATCCTATAATACTCGAGGGATAATGAGTACCTAATTCCATTAATCGATAATAGCCAATAATTAAATAAATGCTTACTATTCTTTAGATGACTCCTAAAATAGCTACTAATAAAATTATGTATGAATTGAAAGCCAAAACTATGCGAAAAAAATGTGATCAAGTACTTACACAACAAAATATCAATCCAAATCTATCAAAAAGCTTACTACGCGATAAGTGAATGACGCGGCAAGTCATATAGAACTAACTGTGATGAGAGTGACTGCGATTGTGAGCCAAGGGATCCAACATGGGATAACTAAGAGTTATTATATAGCAGAAAAAAACGGTCCAAGACGAATATAACAAATATCATAGAGGATAAGTTAAAAAAAAATTCGGAATCATCAGAACTACGAGAGCGTAAGAATAATTTTTGTGAGTAGAAGACGAGATTGGTAGCATCAAGACGACTTTTATGGATTGCACACGAGGCTATGAATACTGAAAATTCTGGAGACGCCAGCACGCACTAAGCGAGTGAGCAGTAGGTACATTTAGCGAAGGAAATTCAGCATTTTCATGCAACATTATTTATCCTGGCACTTCCGGGGAAATTCCTATTACAAACGCCTCGCGACCATTCCCTCGCGGGAACGCGTGATTTGAAAAATTTTAATTTCCTCCATAACGGTCGTTTCCAACCAAAAGGTAGGACGAATGAGAGAACGTGGTATACATACATAGGCTTGAATTTTTTTTCTTCTTTCTAACGTTTTTTTCCTCCGGCTCTATCCCACCCGATGGCCTTCATCAGGATTTTGGAAGCAACTTTAGCGAAATCCCGGGAGAGAACTCCGGGAGTAAGAGGTGATAAATAGCCGTGTCGTGCAGCCTTGCATCCGTGCTCTCGTACCCTGGCTGTGAGTTTTGGGGTCCCGCCCGCTTGCATGCTTTCGGATATCCGTGGAACCGTAGTGGGAAGTTGTGCAACTGGTTCAACCGAGGCGCTGACCCTGAATAACTCAATTTTTCTCCACCCAGCAAGTTTCGCGCTATATCTATCTCCCTCCTTGCGGCCGCGAGTTTAAAATTCTATTGTGAGCAGCTGCACCCCGGATTTTATCCCGAGACGACGCGTTTCCCTCAAGTCTGCGGCTCAGGACGAAAGAAGAAAAAAACTGCGTATCCGTATGCGAATCCAGTCACTCTGGCGGAAATGTATATGGTCTGCAGAGGAGGAGCAGAACAAATTCGCTGTAATTTTCCTAGTCAAAATTTCCTAGCCCCAGAAATGAAATTGCAGGAATGCAGCGAAACGAAATCACCAATTTTCGCGAGAATTGAAAAATTAGGTTCATAAATCTGAAAACTTTTTCGTAGGCCTCGGAAGACACGAAGGAAAATTGCATCAACGATGGTGCTGGTAATGTTTTGTTTTATCATTTCAGCTTAATCAGTGAATACGTATGATTTGGGAAGAAATAAAAATTAATGTTAAAAGAACAAAACGAGTGCACCGTGAATAGAGCATTGAATACTATTTACGGTGTGCTCACTGATTCAGGGTGAAAATCCTGACGGCAGGGAAACAAGCATTTAAAAAACAATGGCATATTTGAATAAACTTGAATACAAACAATTTTTTCTAACTTTATTAATTTTCGGAATAGAACGTTCATTAGGGTTTTCTCTCTAAAGAATCAACAATAAACGGATACTTGGTTTATTGAAAGTCATTTCACATGTGGTTATTAGCTATAAATTGTAAACGCAAAATTACTTCAACGACGAAATACATTTACAGGGCTTTGCTGCTTTTTATAAATACCTATGGACAATATTGAATTTAGTATTTTAAACAAAAAATAATTATGTGGTTATTTGGAATGACATATCTATAAAAAATAGCGTCTATGTTCATTATGGACACAAAATTAATATAAAATGTAACCGGCTGTGGGATTTTGAGATAAGTGAAAACTATTTTTGTATGAAATTTATGTTCCTCTGGGGAGTCAATTCATGTTTCCATCCGATAAAATAAAACTCCCGCTCAGGCTTTTAGAGCGTGAGCCATCATATTCACAAACATTAACCGAATAGGGCAAAATTATTATCCGTTGTTGAAGTCTAAATACTTGATATCCAATATAAAATTCCAGAAATTTATTTCCAAACACCAATAAATGATAATGTATGTCCACAGATGCATATGTTTATAAATTACTTTTGAAAATAGTAATTTGAAAATGTAGCTCATGGAATGAATGCGTTGATGATGTTTGATATTTATTTTATTTACCTATGCATTAAGGCCAATTATCATAAGAGCAAACATAATGAACATAACATAGGGCTCATTATCTCCGTAATGTAACACAGCCAAGGGGAGCTATTATTCATTTCGCTAGGTCAGAACATTCATTAAACTATTTTTTCAGAGCAAATAATTCCTTTTATGGCTATTTAGGGATATTTTTCAATAAAGAAGTGCAAATTAATATTAATGGTGATATGAAATTTCAATTAATGGTCATGGGTAAAATTTAACGATCTCGTACACAAAACAAAAAAATTAATCGGAGAGGTATCGCACTGCTAAACAAAGAATTGATACCACCCACCACTATGATCAGTGGGTTTATGCTTAACCCGTTAACGCCTAGAGGTACCAAATGGTACCGGCTGGTAGTGCAGTGCTGAACGTAACTTTTTGTCATTAATCGTAATTTATTAGGGTTTTTGAGAGTTTTAAATTGATAAGAATATTTTTAATAACAGTTTTCCGAAAAGTTTGGTATTTTAAAGCCGTGATTAACGCATTTAGAGCCGTTTTAAATTTGTGAATCATCAACTAGCCCAAAAAAAAAATGATTTTTTAGACCAAGCATTTCGCTTTTCTTTACTTACGCCTAATGTACTGTTAATAAAAAGATTTTATTATGAAATTATGGTTGTTTAAAATGTGAATCTCATATAAAGCATGGTTATTTGATGTGAGCCTCATATTTGGGATGTAATGATGCAAAACATTTAAGTGGTACCACATGGTACAATAAGTGGTAAGTTACCATAACGCGTAATTATTAGTGGTAATAGAATAAATTTTGCACCTAATGACTCCGAATTTCATTGACATTTAGATACATGATCACCACAAAAATCGCAGAAACTTTTTAATTCAGGCCTTACCGGGTTAATAATGCATAGAGATCAAAACGCTTGAAAATAACGGCGGAAGCAGTGACCTCATTTTAGGCCCATTGGTAATAAATAATACGAAATCTCAGAGCCGTTGCAGCAGACATTCACAGATAAAATCGAGTTCTGTGGGGTAATTCTAAATGCTCCCATTCGAAAAAAAATAAAAAAAGGAAGAGATAGACTACAATGGAAGCACACCTAAAAAGATCTACTATGATAGGAATAATCCGATATATTCTGAAAATTCCCCGTTCCAGCATTAGCAGAAGCATTGATAACTACGTTTCCAGCGTAAATAATGGATCAAATAAAAATGAAAATGGAAAATCAAAAGGCTCTTCTTGCCAATTTAAGTTCACGGAACTCGAAAAACAGCAGCATTGTGGAGGAAGAGATAGGATCTTTTGGCTTCTTCCCAAAAGGATGAGAGCGAGGATTTTTTCGGAGCTTTTTGAGGAATAATGCATTTATCTGTGACTCCATGCTGAAAACAACCAGAACTGGCTCACACGACTACAGCCCATAACCTTTTATATATTTTATTCATAAAGTCTTAATAAATAATTTAATTTAATTTTAATTAAAATTTAACTGTAATTAGCAATGAAAAACACTTAGTTACTTCCACAATATAATTAAAAATGACCACAGGTTTCGGCTTGTATGTCATTATCGAAGTGTTTTTCATTGCTAATATAATGCCCTTCCACTACGCACAAGCTTCAAGTTTCGGTTAAATAGAGCCTTTAGCTTGAGGGCCAAAGATGTCGCAAAAATTCAAATTTTCATCACAACCTTCCTTCTTGACTAAACCAGACAGGGAAATGGCATGGATAAGACACTGAGAGACGCCTTGTAAATGACATTTACAGCCTCATAAATGGAATATTTTACGCATCGTGGGATTCCCGCCTCCCCAAATAACGGCGAGGAAACCATTGATTTTGGACAGACGACGATCATTGGACCATGAGAACGCGTTAAGTAAACCAAACTGTGGAAGAAAATGAAACGCCGATTCCCGCAACTCCCTTGCTGGGACGAGAGAGTGAGCGTGTGTTTGAATGAAAAAGAAAGAGGAAAGTCAAACGTGCGAAAACGACTAGGTATACGTATACATATATATATACGTGGCGGCAATCGTCATGCTCGAGGGGACAGCGTGCATTGGTGAAACCGCTCGCTCGGGCTGGGCCGACTGGTTAAAAAGGAAGGAAAATGAACCGGAAACTCTCTCTGCTCGCTTGTAACCAAGATTGAAAAAAAGTCAGTGATACGAGATGGGAGAGACGAGAAAAAAGAATTGAATGGAAATGAAAAGTCGGGAAGGAAGCGGGTTGGATGATGGAAGTGTTCGGGTTTCGAGAAACTTGGGGGGTGTGGGAGGTGACGATTCGTAAGGATTTCCCCGCCTTGAACAATAGGTTTCACGTTCTCTCGCAGAAAGAAAATTGAAATCGGGACCACTTGATCAGATAAGTAACTGGAAGATAAAAAGTTCAGGTATAGACCACATTTCACAACGCACAAGCTTCAAGTTTCGATTAAATATAGCCTTTAACTTGAGGACCAAAGATGTCGTGAAATTCAAATTTTCATCGCAATCCCCCTTTTTGACTAAAGGAGACAGAGAACAGGCGTGGATAAGAAACTGAGAGACGTCTTGTAAATGGCATTTACAGCCTCATAAATGGAATATTTTACGCATCTATTTCCACATCATTCGACGAAATTAAACACAACTATCCGCAACCAAGGATATATCAACACTTTCAGATGAGAAGGGATACTAAATCCAGCTGATCGATGGATTTTGTTTTACTTCAGAAACAATCGCATCCGTCAGATGCGAACTTAAACAAAGCCTGCAGTTGAAGCCTCTAGGAAATAATCTGAAATAAAATGAATCCATGATCTGGTTTCTATAAAGTTGCTCGAATCAATTGATAGAGAGGATAGTTAGCAGAAGATTGATCGATCAAGATCACGTGTAGAGCAAGGAGAAATTTGATTCCTTCGTCGAATTTAGCCAAAAAATATCTTTAGCTACTAACGGAAGGCTACCAAAAAATAGAATATAATATATTTACAAATTATTATTAGCACGATAGGGATATAAGAAAACTGAAATTGAAAGCCAACGCAGATTTTTATTACGAACAATGAAAGACTATGTATTGCCTAATTTTAACTATCATCCTCTAAGTCTACTCCAGTTATTATAAATAAAAATATAACAGAGGAACATTTATAGGCAAATCACTGTCAAGAAAAAGAAAAGTCTGTACCTAATGAAAATCAACTTACAATTAAATACTCAAATACTGGAATATGAAAGAGAATGCTTAATTTGAAAATTGAATTTAAAATTTAATCGGAAAGCATGTAAATAATTTTATTCCTATAACATATTGCGATTTCTAGATCGCGTTACCTATAATTACTACTGGAAATTCTAGCCCTCTTCAATGATGATCCCATAAATCATCCAGTTATAGTAAAGATACAGTTTGATCTGTCGGCTAAAAGAGCAGTCAAAGATCGAATCCTTACGACTTGCATTTGCTTTGGGGAACAGCGATATATTTTTGAGAATCACTAGAATACATTAAAATTAAAACAACTTGGTTTCAGCGCTAAAGTTAAGTTTCCGACGAATTAGGCATCTTCGATGACGCAATGGCAATATTTTGTTCAGAAGAAATCAAAATTCTCCCATGTGTGAAATGCCTAAGCGGCTGGGGACGGAAACGGGAGTTTTAGCATTCAAAGTATTGAATTGGATTCCTTATACCGCTGGACAAATTCAAACGAGCGAAAAGGGGAGTTAGCATGACTTTCAGGCTCCGTGGCTACACACAAAGGAGAGGAAGTTTTGCTCCGACGCGTGAATACCTATTTAAGCCGCTGACGGTGGAAAGTCCAAACCCTTTACTACATTCTCACCGCACTTATCGACAAAAGGGGGCCAACGGAACTTTAGCGGGCGAAGAGATTATACCTCCGACCGCAGTAACGCAGCCATGCGTGCTTCTGCCAACACAGTTAAGCGGAGCGATAAGCAATAACCGGGCGTTATTCGAGATTTAGAGTACGAAGATTCAACATGATATCATAACCGGCGGTGAAACGATGCAAGACCACTGAAATCGCATCTTTCCATCGCAATGCATGCAGATGTCTTCAGCAACTAAAATCTAGAGTAATCTAAGCTAGAATCATTTTCTAGTCACATGAACGTTCTCATAATAAGATGTACTCGATGATTCATGCCCTCACTAATATTAATAAAGCTTTTATGAATTCCACGAGGTAAAGATTATAGACGTAGTGCTGAGAGGGGTTTGTTAACTGATGGATATGTACTGTACTGTACTGAGATGTACTATACTTTACGGGTACTAATTTCCGTTTTGGACTTCGCATACGACGGCCTACCAATTAAAATCCTCGGACGAGGTGATCCAAAGAAAGGATATTTCCCCTCCTATACGGAATGAAAAAATTTAATACGTCCGTAGCTTTATCTAGTGAGGGCTCTACCTTCAACTATAGATTCTAACCTTCGACTAGAGTTACCGCGTAATTTAGGACTCCTCCAAACTTTTTTCCAGGAGCGTGCGTTGAATGTAGCCTAAAGGTATTTATTTTCAAGGTTAGAGTAAATTTTATGCTCATCGATAATATTTTTTCGTTCCCCAACGTAGCATATGAATATTGCTCTTAATTTGCGTGGTCTTTGGTTGATACTCTACTCTTGTAATCAGATTCATTGGCTAACAATGAATGTTTTATCTCAGTTGCTTCGCTTCAAATGTTTACATATTCTCAGCTGTGAGGATCATCTTCTTACAGCTGAGAATACAAGTATTAAAGCAAGAAAACAATTCATCAGATTCTACATATTTCTTTATAGAAGCAAGGCTTGGACGATGAGTGCATCAGAGATTTCAAGAGTGGAAGCATACGAAATATCTCATGGATGGACCAAGTAAGTAATGAGGAAGTACTAATAAGAGTGGGAGAAAAGAGAAGTCTTCTAAAGATTTATGAGAAGATGGGACAATATAGTTGGCCACATTACGAGGCTGTTCGCCTGATGAAAACAATCGTAGATGGACAGGTGGAAGGGAAGAAGGGCAAGGGACGGTCCCGATGGAGTTACTACACATGACAGGTATGACAGGTGATAAAGTATGCTAAAGATAAAAAATACGTCTCTACGAAAAGGCTAGCGGGTAGGAGAGAGAAATGGAGAGCTTCGTCAAACCAACCTTAGGACTGTTGGCTAATGATGATGATGAAGCTAACAATGCCATTGAGAAGCGCGACTGATAACACCGAACTATCTCACGATCCAATTTCTTTACTCTGATAGATGAAAAAAAGATTCCGACCGCGCGGAATGGTGATGACACAAACCGTGTAAGACGATGGGAGTGCTTGCTGGGACTGGATTGCCTTAACGTAAGCCGCCCGATGACGCATACTTCTTCCCCTATCTTGCTCACGCACGCGTATCAATGGCTATCACGGTCCATGGAAGAGAAGCACGTTCGCCGAGTCGGAATGAAACGGGGAACAGGCGAGAGAGAGCCAAAGGGATTTGCGGGAATAAAAACGGAGACAACTGGGAAGCCCCACTGTGCTGGAACGCGCGCCACTTGGCCAGCAAACTTACGCCCGTCGTTTTTTTTCCTGACGCAACGGTAGGCGTGGAACGGAGGAGATAGTCCGTATTTGGTTTATTGACTCCTCTTTCGGAAGGATTCTGTGATCCGTTCTGTGCTATCTCTACTCCGCTTTTCACGGCTTTTCCATCCTCTCCAGCACCTCCGGATTTTTTTGTGCCAAAATTTCGGGTTTTTATTGGTATTTTCAGGAGAGGACCGACATCCAAGGTTATTTAAGGCATTGAGAGAAGGGACGAAAGGGTGAAGAAAAAAGCGTCCATTGGACTAAAAGCACCAAAGGAACCATGGCTTAACACACTGTTCGGCGGACGGAGTGCTATTCTCGATGTTTCTTTCGCATAGCTCCCAACGAAGAATGAAGATTTCTAGAAAAATTCGAATAGTGCTACGATCTAAGCTAAGACCCATGGGATGAGAGTTTACGCTCTAGACTATGGACATCACTATTACCTGATCCGCAAGGCTTTAATTTCATTACGATAGAAATAACAAGCCTACGTGATTTCAAGAAAGAGGACTTTTTTAGTGGAAATGACTCAAAGCAAAATTATTTTGATACCCAGGATACCCCGCAGAAGACCAGTAGCCTATGTTTACATCCCCGAAGCCTTAAAGTTAAATGATAGAGCTCTTAGTTTTACATGGTAAATATTTAAAGATCTCCAGGTGATGCCAATATAAATCATAAGTTTTGCGGCCGACAAGATCTAAATGTGAACAGTACAAAAGTCTTCAGCTATCAGAGTCGATCAAAAATAACCCAAAATATTCTAATTAACGATTTCAAAGAAATGCTAGAGACCAAACTAAGGGTAAATGTTAATATTAAGTGGAACTGTGTAACATGAAACAGTAGAGATACACTAAAATTGCATGACCCAATTTTTAAAATAGACATGAATAACGGGTCAGACTATTAAAAAATGTGTGGAACATACAATATTCGTGTACCTGTGCTTATGTATCTTGAAATGTTAGAGAACTAGACACAATAAATCAAATAAGTTCCAAAATTGATGCAAATGAGAGGAGGAAAATTTTCAGAACCGGTGATATCATTTTTACTGAATACAATATTCAATACTGAAAATACCATCCGATATAAAATTACACACAATATACTGTTGATGAGAATGCCTTTACGGCGGTTCATCGTCTCCTTAAGCAGCCAGCAACGAACCTTAACTGAGACGCAGACAGTTCAGAAGGCTGATTCGACATATTTGAGCGTAGAAGAGGAGGAAACTAGGCCGCCACGGATGGCGGAACACAGTCCCCTATTGATATGCATGGAACAGACATAATGGATGATGCAAAAATGAAGACTCAAGGAGAGACGCGAACGGGATGGCGAATAGGGCAGCAGGTGGAGACACTGCATCACGCTAATCTTGGGATTTAACGATCCACGATAATGAAGTTAACGCCAGACGCTTCTAGATTAAACCTAATTTTCGATCGAACGGATAGACATGCGGATCAGCCGAGTGCGCGCATCGCAGATGGCTCAAATTAAATGAGGACGTGAGCAAAGCATATTTCTTGAAACAAAGTTCTCGTTCCCTTCTCCTTGGGACGATTTTCATTCGATTAGAAGACGCCGTAAGCTTTTCTTTGGATCGTTCTATCACGTATTATACGTTTTATAGGAGGCAGAGCAGCAATGCTATTAACAGCCATTTGGAAATGGATTCAGGCATGATAATCATAAAACAAGACCCTTTCACAGCATTGCAATAATGATGCGCCAGTTTGGCGGATTAATTTTCGACTTATGGAAGAGAATTTCTACTTTCAGTTGTTTGTCGGTAACATTACTCACCGACAGCTCCATTTCACAAGACGTGACCTTATAACGATGAAAAGAGCTTCTATTGAAGATTCAACTCCAAGATTCCAATTTACCGTAAAAAGCATCTAATCCATGTGCTTGCCATAATGATTGGAAATTACAGACTGAGCCCTACTCTGGGTATAAAATGTTGTCTCTGATTAATATTTCCGATTTCTCCACAATGAGAGTGGAAACACTGGCTTTCCCGAGCACTTGACTGCATTCCAAGCTAAACGCGGCACAAACACAATTGGTTCTACACCTAATCTACCGATCCTCACCACATCCTTCCCACCCTCTAGCTTCTCTCCATACTTCGCCAATTGCACAATCCCCTAC
Source organism: Ischnura elegans (assembly GCF_921293095.1). Lineage (NCBI taxonomy): Eukaryota > Metazoa > Arthropoda > Insecta > Odonata > Coenagrionidae > Ischnura > Ischnura elegans. The sequence continues at coordinate 59,224,324 of NC_060247.1, forward strand.
AAAAATCTCTTTTGGCCTTAAAATTGTTCGTACATTACCAATTCTCTCTTTTCTCGATTTTACCAATCTAATAATTCTTCAAAACTAAAAATAAGCTCATCTAATGCCATTTTCAGTAATAAATGTATCTCTTCTTCCACCAAAAGCTAAAGGAAAATCTCAAACGAATCCTGGATTGATCAAATATTGTTTAATAAAAATAATTAATTTAATATTGATATTGGAAGTAAGGAAATAAAACTTTGTAAGGTTCACTGTTATTTAATTATGGGCACGACCCGGGTTTCGTAACTTGGTTACATCGTCAGGTGATTGATCTTGCATGCATCATACATTTATACACAAAGTACACAAGTGACTGTGAGGACATCTATTGGAAAGGGAAAGGAGTGGTTGAAAGAGCGGGGGTGAGGGTTAAACACGGACTGAAATAGGGAGAGGGGGGGGGGAAGGGGCAGCCTTGATTTGGGACGAGGGTTTTTCCTGTGAGGATCTGACCAGCCAGGGGAGGGCGGGGTTAAAGTCATTAGTTATATTAATATTGATACATTGCGTATGACGCGTTCTCACTATAATAAATATTTTGGCATCCAAACATTAACAGGTGAATGAGTCGAGACATTCCTTTGATGTAACTTAAATTGAGTGTCTATTCACTCGGGCTCCTTCGATTCAAAAGCCGAGAAAAAAAACTCAAGAGGGAAAACGTAAAGTACATTTGAGTAAGACACGAAGCTCAAGCGGGCGAACGAAATGAGGTTTCTTTCTGGAATCAGAGGGAAGAGTCTATTCGATGCATTCTTCTGCACATCGTTACCTCTGAAGACGTGGAAAAGGAAAAATCTTGGAGACAGGTTGGGACAATTGAAGGTTTTATAAAGAGAAGTGCACGGAGGAACGACCATGGGGGCTGAAGATTGACAATGAGGTGAGGAGAAACTTAAGGGAAAAAGTAAACACTACGCGCTTCGAATGACAACTTCGTCCGTGTAACTATCTCTCGTCCCTTGAATCAGAAGCGAAAGAGTACACAAACACCCCTTCCACCAGCTCTCACAGCAGTTTTCTCTCACAAACCGAAGAGCAAAATTACGTTACCGACGAAGAAAACAACCTTCTTTACTTTGAGTCGCCTAAGACGTGAAATGAAGTAGGGCGCCAGACGGAATGAAGGTACAAAACCATGGCCTGCGCCGATTCTTAACAAAGGACGCCCTGGATAAGACTGTATCGAACAACATAACATATTCTGGAAAAAAGATTCTGGTAAACAAGCTTAAACAAAAATTTCATTATTTTTACATTAACCAGCAATGAAATGTAATGGTAATGTAAGTAATGCATCTCAATAAACGCAATTTTCGTAAAATAACAGTACATCGAAGTTTCTGTAATAATACTGCCTAGAAGTTTCTTAAAAATGTGAACTAAGTATCCCAAATATATTACTCAAAATATTACTCTTTTGAAATTTAAATGGCATTGGGTGAAAAAGTATTTAGTAGTACTTTACAGCATTTAAAGATAATGATTTACTTTATTGAGTCAAGAGGGGTATATATGTGGAGAAAACTGCTATAAGAACTTTCTTACTTAAATTAATATTATTTAAACCTTGAAATATACACCATCAAATGCCGTAACATTTAAACCCTAATGTGAAGATAAATGAACAATAAATGCTCGCCAAATGTAATTAAAAATGGACTAAATTTATATAGAAATTATTTGAAACATTTAATATTTTATGATTTATACACACTCTCTTAAAAATATAACTTTTTCCGTTTATACCAATCAATTCTGAAAATAAAATGAAATGACACGAAGCTAGATAGTTTCCAAGAGCCCGAGCAAAACGCTCAAACATTAACGTTGCTGAGAAGCCATAAACTTAAATGACCATCCAAAACAACGTGACAACGTTGGTAGAAATATTTTTACCTTATTTGAGGATCCACGTAATGACCATTTCGGGGACTCAGGGTATGACTGTTAAGGCATAACGGTGGAGGCGTAAAGGGACCACAAATGAAACGGCGGATATTTTATGATAACCGCTTAAAGGAAATTTGAATAAAGTAGGGAACAAAACAGTCAAGACAGAATTGAGGATTTTCCTAAAATCATACGAGCAATAAAGACCACAACGCTTAACGTGAATATAATTCTATACATTAAAAAAATCCACGCTTATGAACGCGTCATGAATAAATTCATTATTCTCGAAATCAGGGATCCAACGGCTCGATATCATTTAATCTGCTAGTGATCGTAAAACCGAGGGTGATGCCGCCGGAAGGGAAAGTGACGACCGCGCAGCGAGAGAGAGGTATGCGGATAAGCCAGAATCCGAGAGAAAGGAAAAAAGGAGAGAAATTGGTAGCAAAGGACGAGAACAAATACATTGGAGAGGGTGGTCGGGTGAGTGGGATGGTGGATGCGGATGAAAACAAGATGAGGAAGTGCGTGGCGTTATCACCCCTTTGAGATGAGAATTTCCGTAAAGGGATTAGCATTCAAAAGCGGAGGGAAAACGTATGCACCCAGGCAATTCCCGCATCACCGACTCGAAGCAAAGGCCATTTGACAGAGACCGTGCATTCGAGCATGGAAAAGGTAAGAGAAATGAGCATATTCTCTGGTGCTTAATAACTCTTGCTGCGAGGCAGACTATTAGAGCGGTTATGATAATAGATTTTTATATTTTGTGGATCTATCACGGAAAATCACATACTGGTTACGCGAGACAGAAGTTGTGTTTTTGACCAGAATTATTACGAAGAATAACAAGACCACAACAGTATCAAAAAATAAATATAATTTTTGTAACGTAATATTCGGAATTCAACATGCTTATACGTAAAAAAAATCGAAATAATCACAATCAACCATAGAAATGTTTAAAAATCTTTGATAACTCTTAAATATTGATATTTACATTTATTTATGCTGAAAAACTATATCAATGCCCGTCAATTAATTAAATCTCAACTAATACAGGTTTTGGCAACACACTGTAACTTATTAGGGGATGTCGGAACGCAGGTCGGTTGATATCAATTGTCCAGTATTACTTGAACGTTTCGTTGTCAATTTTTCGCAACTTGGACATAATCAATGCCTTTTTAATGCCAGAGATGATTTCTTATACTACATTTTTCATTAATTACGGTAATTGTAAGACAACACTACGGCCTAAAAATAATGCCAAATACGGTGCATGAAAAAAGAGAATAATAGTCTAACTGCAAATTTCTAATGACGATTATCAATTGCGAGACATTAAAAAGTTGGTATTTATCATAATGACAGCCTATTAATAACAGTTCAGTTGCCCTGTCTTTTATAAGTCACTTTAATAAATGTAAAATTCTACACGTTGGAATCATTTCTATAATTCTTAAGTAGATGATATCCAGTTCCTGCAGTATATCACTCATTAGAAAACAATGAGGGCAAACCCACCATTCACTATTCTGAATTCTTCCTTCCAAAGGCTGGATGCAAAGAAAAGTCATAATCAATATTTACCGTTAGAATGAACCTTCAATCATCGTTTTTCCGAGGAAATACCTGCCTACCATATAAATCGACGAATTATGTGCGCTTATCACAAAAATATTCCAACTTTTTACGAGTGCCGAAAGTATTTTTTCGAAAAGTACTCCGATATTATCAACGACTTGGGAAAAATTGAACTAAAGAATCAATTTATTTACAGAAATACGTTCTATTCTAACACACAAAAAAATTACGGCGACAGAAAGGAAATGGAGCAGTTACAAAATATTTACATCAAAACACAGCAAATAGTGTCATATTTGTGGAATCAAACCACAAGGTAAAATTCTTGTCTTTATATATTGTTGAATTTTAGAAAACAACTTTATTCACACGGTAGTAATGTAGTGAAATGTAAAATTATCTGATAACTCTTCATGCAGAAAGGTAAAAGTGCGCGGCAAAAACAAAAACAGCCAACATCAGACGTTTTCCTCCGGCTTAGCCTACTTCTTCCCTGCGAATCCCAAACAATTACCCTGCAACCCCCTTCTCTCCGGAACCCTCTATCTAGAAAGCTGTGCACAAACCCAAACGGTTCATGGCTCGATTTCGAAGAAGAGCAAGGTTCAGGGTGAGAAAAGGAGAGAAGACGAGGCAGAAGGGAAGGATCAGGTGGAAGAGCAAACAGCAGATGATCCGCGAAACTATCTGAGTCAATCAATAAAATTTTTCGAGTTCGGGTGCTTTTTTTCTCAAAATTTGTTACAATTTTATCAACGATCTGGGGAAAAATGAGCTTAGGAATCAATATGTTGAGAGAAATGCGCTCTGTAGTAATGGTTAAAAATATTTACAACGGCGGGCAGGAACAGTTATAAAACAGGAGGTGCAGTTATTAAATATCATCAGATCACAACAAATACTGTTAGATTCTTTGTGTAATCTTACCGTAAAATACAATGCTTTTCTTCATTTGTTTTAGAATTTTAGAAAAGTGAACATTATATACCGGGCAGCATCATCATTAGTAATCTTTTCCCGGCAAATCTCAATCGTATAATGTTAAAGAGCACGTCCAAAAAAAAAAAAAAACAGACAAATACCTTCAGACTACTTCTTCCGACCGAGCCCAATTCTTCCCTACGAATCCCAAACAATCGCCAAGCCCCTCCCCCCTCTTCTCGGGAACCTTCTATTGAGTGTTGTGCGCGAACCCCTGTCTATTGCTCGATTTCGACGAAGAGCAAGGTTCTGAGGGCGAGAAAAGGAGGCAAAGCAAGAGAGAGGGAAGGATCAGGCGGAAGAGCAAACAGCAGATTCTCCGACGTGTCCTCTCCCCACCCTTCAACCCCCGACGCTACTTTTCAATTACGCCCCCGACGCCAAGTTTCTCTCCCCCCTCGTCCCACGTGTCGTCCCGTGGAAGGGAAGCGCCACCCCAGAACGCGCAACCTCCGAGCCACATCACCCTCTCGCTCTCTCGTGGAACATACGGGACGGGGTTGAAAGGGAAAGAGGTTACGTAAGCATGAGAGGTTTTCGAGGCTCAAAAGAAGCGGACAGAAAAGAAGAGAAGCAACGTAAAGGATGTGGTGCAGCGAGAGAATGCAAATAAAAGCACACAGAATGGTGATGACACCTTTCGATTAAATCCCATCGTAAAAGGGCGATGATATTGTTTTCACGTTTTGTTGAATTTTAGAAAATTCTTCAGTACGGGACAGGAAAGGACTAGACTATTATTATTTTCCTTTCAGCGAAAAACAGTACTAAGGCAAGAAAGTTTTCAAAGAACTCTATTTATCCCTAGTTTTCATTTGTGTCACCATTGCAGCGGAGGAACTAATTAAAAAATCGAGATTAATACAAACACACAACTTTAAAGAGAGAATTTCTTTCACTGATAGGTAACCCTTTCGCAAAATTATGACCTATATACACCCACAATACATACCGATGGCAGCGTGAAAATCTTTTGTGTTATTAGCCTAAAGAAATGAAACAAGCATGTATTGTTTCCTTCCTTGCCTATTTGCTCACTTTGACTATTTTTAAATGTAAATTACCAATTCTCAGCTCCCACCCAACAACGAGCAAGAATGATTTTTCCTTTTTATTTAAATAAAATCTAAAACACCGCCCCAGAATGCAACGTCCTCGTTACCTTACCCACCCTCCGTCTCTTGTGGAACATACGGGATGAAATAGGACGATGCGTGCTCAGCATTGGGCGTTTTAGATATTCAAAAAAGGGAAGAAAGAAGAGAAGCGACGAGATGGGGAGGAACTGGATCCGCTATAAAATATAATCAAACGCAAAAAGTGGTTTATGCTCCTTCGTGAAGTCCTACCGTAAAATAAAATGTTATTTTTTTCGAATAGCGTTGAATTTTAGAAAAAAATTATGCATACGGTAGCATCATCAATGTTAAACTTTTCTTGGTAACACTTTACACGAAAAAGTTAAAGCACGCGGCCAAACCCGGGAGATAATTGAGCAAAGTAATTATATTTTTACCTGGTTTTTATTTAATATATATTATTAATATGATTAATGATGCAGAAAAGGCAATGAAAGAAATGGAGGCACCTTAAATCATAACATTCTTATTGAACTCTAATTTCACTTCAGCCAACTACTTCCACATTAGCATACAACACAGATTACAACTAACGCGAACACTCTTTAAGAAACAGGTCGACGAGATAAGCACGTCAAGCTTTTTCTCATGAATAATATCCATTCTCAACTTACGTACTGTCAACGAAAACTACGTTATCAACTCGTGAAACCTCTTTCACCTCAAAATACTTCTTTGCCCCCAATATGCATAACTGAGTCTAGTAATCGATATTGGGGCTTCACATATCCAAGTGAAACTTAGCTGGCTACCGCAGCACGTTTTCAGGTTTTCACTAAATACAGCGAGCGAATAAATGCTCCCGTAAGGCGATGGCCGGGGAAAATGAAGAAGATGTGTGCGCACGGTTAGCTACAGGCTCGGAACTATGAAGCGAGGATGGTGATAGGACGGCGGGGTGAGAAATCGTAAAAGACTCGGGATGAAGTAAGGGTGTTTGAGAGCGAGGGTGGTAAAAGGAAGGATGAAGGGATGCTGGGGCTTTGGTCCAGGGGAGAGATAGAGGCGAGAGAGCAGAGAAGAAGGCCCTTACTCAATCTTCCAGCCCTCTTTCCGTCGGAGATGTTGTCGAAGCAGGTCGTAAAACGTTGGACGATGGAGGAAAGACGGCGTGAAAAGAAAATTTACCGAATAAAGAGGAGAGAGATACGAGAAAATACACTGGGGAACAAGGTAGTTTCGCCGGTTTAGACGGTCTATGAGCTCCCAGTAGCCTGATGTACGCATCCCCAGCTAGAAGATCGAATCAAAGATCAACAAAGCTCGATAACATTTAGCTCATAACTCTATTGAAAACGAACCCAAACAAGTGAGAAAATAATGAAAATATTAGTCGAAGCAGGCATCAAAGACAGAAAACCTTGCCGTGACTACCAATCAGTAAAATTATGCTCGATGCAATCTCACATTGCAAATCCATACTAGGTGAAAATCCTTTATACAGTAGATTCCGTTTAATGGGTCCACCGGTTACTTGGGGCAGCCGCTTAATTGGGGCAGATCTTGAAGAACAGAACCCCATAGAGGAATATCCCAGAGTATTCTCCGCTTAATTGGGACAGCTTGCCGCTTTATTAGGCCATGAGTCGGCGACATAGACTCTATACTAACGACGATATTAAATTTTTCTGTTTTTAGAATACTACTTCTTTATATTTTCCTCCTTTGATTTACTCTTATTTTTCACAAATGTATTATTCTTGCCCTATTGTGAAAGCTCTTGTTGTTATACTATCAAGAGGATAGGACTTTTCTTCCATAGGACTTAGTAAAAGACATTCATTCAGCTTCGCCCGAGGCTATGAAAAATATTTTTAACTAATTTGTTATAATTCTCAAAAATCATAATAAATTAACTAAACTCGCTGATTTATTAATCAAATTAATAGTTTAATAAACTTATGTTGCAATATAAACATACTTTAGTCTTCTTTCTATCATGTCAACGTTTGTTTATGCCCATCTACAGGATATTTCGCCTAATTGGGGCAGCCGCTTAATTAGAGCAAAGTGCAAAAGTCCCGATATGTCCCAATTAACCGGAATCCACTAGTACGAGCCCAAGGGTTTGAAATAAGAATGAATTGTTCTTTCCTCCTTTGCCAGCTTGCTCACTTAAAATACTCTCAAGTAAATTATCGGGTAACATCATACAAAAAGCAAGTACCACTTGTTCATTCAATTCGTAAAAATGCAGAACACCACCACAGCTGGTACCCCCTTTTCTACACCACCCATTCCCAGTCACTCGTTGAATATTCGGATTATATGGAGAAAATGAAAGAGGTAGTCTGAGCACAAGGACTTTTTGACGCAAAAAAAGGTAGAGAAGAATAGAAGCATCGTACAGGACGTGGGCCTGACTCGGTGAGTGGCAATTCAACTAAAGCGCTATATAACTCAAACGGTTTCAATGCATTTCACATTATCGACAGGTGATGACACGAAATTTATTGAAACTGATGACGACTAAAGAAGATGCACCGAAACCATTCGTGTTATTAACCTCGAAGAGGATAATTGGGGATCACTTTTATTAACATGGTAGTCTCCCGCCTCATATAGACTAAAACTATCTTCAAGAGTATCAGGGGACGCCGATATAAAAAAACCAACCCAAGGTGAAACAAATGAAATACGCAATACCCCAAAAAATGGCAGTGACGTTAACGTCCCTGGCAACAAAAACCAGGGATAGCGAAGGTGAGAAAAAAATATATATAAATACACATGACCGTAAATAGAGAAAGAGAATGAACTGAAATGGAACGAGGGAAAAGAGCAAAAGCGTTTTTGGTCCTAATGAGAGCAGAATCCCGTTGAGTGGAATTCATAATTACCTTGGGAAACGACCATAAGAGGCGACCCGAGAGATGGAAACAGGAAATCGCGTTTAAGACTGAGTTGGAAAAGGGTGGGGCGGCTGCGAAGTAGATCGCAGTCGAAGATAGGGAAGTCAAAGGGAAGGCGGTTTCCGGAGGAGCAGAAGTTGTTGCGTCACCAGGCAGGGTCTCCCCAAGGGAAAGGGGGTTTTTGTGAGCGCGCAAAAGAGGGAGACCATAGGAGATACGCAGAACGCCCCCACGTCCCCTGCACAAAGAAGGAAAGCCGCGGAAGCACAGCCAAGCGTTGAAAAGATTTGAATGAGCCGCCGCCGCCGCTACTGCCGGCGCGGCAAAGGAACCAGACGGAGGGAAAGAAGTGAAAAAAGTTTTTCCCGCGAGATGAGAAGTGCTTTCCTCCAATTTTTATTTTCTTTCTCTTTGGGTAATCCCACACGCGGGACCACTCTCACGAAATGTAGAAATGGAAGCACCCCCCACGCACTCACGGAAAGAAGCTAAGATAGGTCCAGAAAAAAAGGAAAAGTCTTTTGAGGTTGATTAAAACGGTGATCCAGAAAGAGTTGCTATTCCGTTCCTGCGGTTTATCGCTCATCCGAAAACAAGTAGGGCGAACTTGCACCGGAGGATTTTGTGTTTCCCTTTCAAGTGAATAAATCCAATGGAATGCCTACGTCGAATAGTTACCATTCGCATTACCTTAACTTCGAATGAGAGTTTCGGTATGAAAATGGCTGCATGCTGAATAAAACGAACAACAACGCCTAACACCAAGTTTCAAAGTTTTCTACGAGTCTGGGAAGTTTCCCCTCGATATATTCCCCTTGATTTACTCCTGGAAATATTTATGAAGAACTATATTCAATTAACAACATTAAACTCAGCGTCAATAATGCTTACTTTTTCTGGTAAATATGAAATGAATGACCCTCACTAATTGGAAAGAGCCTGTTAACTTTCAAAACGAGACATGTTAATTTCGATAGGGGCTAAAGGGAAATTTTCCCTTAATCTATATTATGGATTTTCATTATCTCAGGTAAATCACGTCGAGCGTTGCTTCATTTTTAAATCTTATTCATTTTAGAGAGCAAACTCATTGAAAAAGCAGGCTTAATATTTTGGCTCTTTTTTATTTGAATTATTCCTCCTAATCAAATGCCATCTTTCAAAGTAATGCTTCATGAAGATCATTATTGAAGTTGAAACGTTAATATGTTAGAACCGTGGAATGTGAAGCATTCGTTTTCCAAAATCTACAATGCTAATGTTCACAAACTTGAATTCCTTGCAATTCCATCGTATTGACACACTGATCCCCATATTTTATTCCATAGAAATTAATATGTATTTACTCATGTAGTGACTTCATAACGCAATCAAAGGCTAACATAAGAAACTAAAATATATAAGCAGATAGGTATTACAACTATGAATTCATTTATACGAACCAACAAAGGGAATATTCCCACGAGATACTAGATCATCTGTATTTTTAAATATCGTTATATTGTGTCAAATTGATAGAAATAAAATCACAATACAAGACAAATACGGCAAATTATTAAGTTCTCAATCGACCACTCCGCGGTCTTAGAACACAAACGGCTGAGCAGATGCTCGACGGGCAACTTTCAAATACGAGTTTAATTGTTTATTCCTCTATGTATTAATATTTTAAGATATGAGGCAATTCCGTCTCCTCTCCTGTTCCTTCTATTCTTCGCACGGTTTTTCATCCGCTCACTGCGTCTTCCTCCCATCATATTCCATATCATTCTACTCCTTTTCTTCTCCTTTAACTCATTCAATTTACTTTTTCTTCGATCGGTATTGATCATATAGAATTCCTACTTATAATACGCCTACTTATGCTATGCATTTTTTTTCTTTTTATCTATGTACATTCCTCAGCCGGATAAATTAATGGAATGAAATTCTAAGAGTAGACGAAAGAAACAGATATGCTCTGCAACATATACAGCAGACCTGATGACATGCAAAGCCTTGATATAAACGTGAAGATTTCAACCACCCTACATAAAAATACCTTGAGATAATGAGTAAGTTAACTTTCAAGCAATCATGTGCGTCATTTTTACAAAGCATCGCAACAGTTTTACCATAAAAAAAACGACAAAAATATCTTAAAATAAAAAAATCTTATTATAAAAATATCCCATGAGCAGCTAAAAAGTGAGTATTTCTTAATGAGAGGGTTGCTATTTATATATTCAGAATAATAAATTAAAACAAATATTTGTCATTTCAAACAGTTTTGTTATTTCTCAAAGTATTCTCCTCGATGTTCGATACACTTTTACCTACGTTTGAACCAATTTTTATACCACTCATAATTTCTTCTCAGGTTCTCAGCCAGGTTAATTCTGTTGTATTCTGGCTGAGAACCCGAGAAGAATTCATCAATAATATTTACAAGGAGAAATTAAAATCGTTTAATTTTTATACCGGTGTTACCATTCTCACTGAGGTATCTCCAAAAAATGAATTTTGACGCATCAACGGAATCATCTGGCATCAAAAATCGTCGACCACTTAGCTGGCTCTTCACGGGCGGAAACAAAAAGTAATCGTTGGGTGCCAAATCAGAACTGCATGGCGGATGACCCATCAATTCGATGTTTTGACCGGTGAGATATACAGTTGTTTGGACCGATGGTGTGAGAACTCGCGTTGTCGCGGTTAAGGATGATTCTACGTCGCGGGTTGTTCTTTTTCTTATTCCTTCAAAGACTTGTAGCAAAAACATTGCTGTTTACCATTCAGAATTGACGGTTTTTCGAATATCTAGGGGCTCTTTAGCCACATGCCCGTTTATCCCAAAAAGCAGGCGACGGTTTGCTTCGAAGTTCTTCTGGCGCGAAAAACTTTTGTTGAGTTTGGCTCATCTTGGAAGACCGATACGGCATACAGTCGATTGCTGTTTACATTCGGGCTCATATGCATAGACCCAAAAATCACCTGTGCAAACGGCTTTTGGCGCACCACAATTGTGTTTTTGAGCATTTCTTTACACCAATAGACACCAGAATGTTTTTGAGTGATTTTCAAATTATGCGGAATCCAACGCGAGGAAATTTTTTTCACGGCTGAATGTCCGTGTAAAATAATGCGTGTACTTGTCATAATAATGCCCAAGAATGTCTCAAACGTACGGTATGTCACATGGCGATCTTGATTTATTACTTCGTTCACAGCGTCGATGTTTTCAGGTAGTGCCTGCCAACGATATTGGACGACCTTCTTTAGATTCGTCCTTGAGTGAACATCGGCCACGAATGAATAAATGAAACCAGACCAGTGATATGCAGTGTTTTAAGATGATGTAAAATCGCCAAAACCCGACATGAGTTGATTGAGTCCCTGTTTATGAGATAGCCCGCGTCGAAAGTCATACAAAATCATCACACGAAAATTCTCACGAATTAATTCCAATGTTTGACTGAGATGAAATTTTCAAATTACTGTAAATAACACAAATATTATAACTTCAAGACTTTCTGAGAACATATAATGTAAAATGTGTCAAAATTTACGATGCATATGTAAGATGGCTCGAAGCAACATCATTTTTGCCAATTCTGGATGCATAAATAGTAATCCTCGTATTCGATACCTGTTTCCAGGTACTTCAGCTATTTCATGGAATATGATATTGAAATGTGATTAAGCATGATATGAGTGTACTGAAACTTATTGCAATAAAGGCGTACCACATCCGTTGAGGTACTAGGAATACATTTTGTCCACCGAGAGTCTCTACTTGCTAAAATAGTTACACACTCTGAAATTGGTACGCTGAATCTTCTGCTCATCAGACTTTCATGAACACTTATTTTCTCGCAAAATTTCTCGAAAGCACGATTTGAAAGTCCATTATTAATGCCCGATGCCGAGAGAAGGAAGCAGAAAAAGAGATGTTTTTAGGCAAATTATCTTTCTTTCTACATCTTGAAGCAATGGAAAAATAAGACTTTTTCCCTGCTTCGAAGGAGAGGGGAATTAAAGGACGAAAGAAGATTTCCCATTTTCATCAAATTCGCTGATGAGATTCCCTTATTTATATTTGCTCAGGAGGGCCCCAAGAGGATGAGGCTGACTCTGTCTCTTATTCAGGGTGGCAGAAATTGAGCGTCCGAAAAATAAACTTCCATTTCAGGCCGCTCTTCATCCTCCTCCCCTTCTCAAAAGAAAAACCCCGAAGTAAATGACATTGGGGAGTAATCCAAGTGGCCCACCTACCCACTGATGATAAGTGAAAGGGGAACGAACGCCCTCCGAAAACGACGCATATACGTATTCCTAACCTCGAGGAATGAGTGTGCTAAATTCATGCGCGTGTTGTTATAAGAGGGCCAAAACCAATATTTTGGCCCCTTACTTGAAGAATAATAGTACAAGATAAATTCTTTGATATCCTCATGATAACTTCATGGATATTTCAATCGCAATGTCGTAGATACTAAAAAAAATAAGACCATGAATTTACAGTACCTTTAAAATGATTTAAAAGTAACATTCCTCTGGGTTTTGATGCATTCATTCCTGTTATCCTCCATTTATTACTTAAAGTTCTAATAATTTGATACGATATGCTTAAACGATAATATCACTAGATGGAGATAAAAAGGTAAGGGACTAACATTAACCTCGAGGACAAAATTGTTTGCTTTTACTATGTGCAAACTAGCGATGTTCATAATCACACTTTTTCACTGTTTACAAGGCCAAATCCGAATAATTATAGACATATATCAGGGTAACAAAATACATCCGTAAATAGCTCAAGAGAGCATGGCTGTATTAACAGCCTTAAAGATACCAATAATTCCCTTATTTTGGCTAAAAAACTGTTTTTCCATCTGATGTACAAAAACCACTAAAATTGCGTCTCTTCAGGAGTCCATGGTTATTTGCTGAGATTATTAAAGTCACGATATACATCTTTATTACTTAAATTACAACTATTTGTTCGAGCCAATAGGTGACCTCATGTAATCCACTATTAGTCACTTTTCAAATTGGAACAGCATTTTTTTCATATTGTGGCCCAACTTTTTCATGGAAAATATACTTTAAAAACTTAATTGCCTTATCTTAACAAATACTTATTTTATTTTATTCTACTGAGGCATGAATTATACACAATAAATCTCTTAGCAAAGTCTAAGAAGAGGAGAAAGGAATGAAATAGTACGAGACCAGTTGATGGGAGTTCTGGGATTCGGATACCAAGACCCCTGTTTTTTTCCCACCATATATTTGTTAGCATTCTCGAGTTCTTTACTTCTTCGTACCGACACACATGCACATATCCTGCTCACTTGCCCTACTTTCATATCTTCAACTCCTACCGTACAACGACCACTACATTTCAGCTTCGAAGAGCATCCGATCTTCGGATACTTTTCCATTTCCGGTTTCGTGCGAAACTTATATCTTGAACTATTTCGCCCGCATACATTTCCCTACGTGGCATCGCACCAGTAACTTTAGTTCGCCAAATGGAGCACTACTTATCACTGGGAATTTGATTTACAGTAGTCTTAAAACTATTCAGAGACGAAACTTTAAGGGGCTATATTTAACTGAGCAGGAAAAAGTTAAACTGCTATAACGATATGCAAAGCTAAGTATGTATATTTATATATTTATTCCACTTTTTAAACAATTACACCACCATGTGGTGTTAAAACACAAAATATTTAAGTATTCCATTGCTATATAGGATGCAATAGAGCATTGACCATTTAGTCTATTAAAATTGCCTGATTACAATTTTTACAGAATAAATACTTTTCTTTGTTAACCATTTGTAAAAAAACCTTCTTACTCGAAAAAAAATAAAAGTAAGTATATTTCGAATATTTTACCAAACATTTAGGGAATGGTACTCAAATCCACGCGTGTATAATACCATCATTTCCAAAAGCGAAATCATATTGCAGTGAGTGCAACTTGAAATTAGCTAAATTGAGACTATTTCAAGTGATTACATTTTATACTCAGTGCAAAACGCATTCGTCAGGGATACTCATATCTTCACCATAGTATCCTCTACGAAGACTCCTATAAAAATCTCCCTCCCCCCCCCCCATGAAGTTCACCGCAATCCTCCCATTCCACCCCGCGGCCGACCCATTCACCCACTCAACTGCGCTAGCCTTGCGCTTTTTTACGCCAAAATTAATGGGAATTCTGGCGTCGATGCTCATTCCAACGCTCCATTCCACGAAATATACGAAACGCTGACTTCAGCGGTAGTAAACATTTTAATCACGCAGAAGCTTTCATGCTTGCTTTTTCACTACAACAACAGTCTATGGGACATGTTTGCCGTTTTTTGACGTAGCTCTCGCTGCATTGGTTTTAGGGATGCTTTCCTTAGATTGAAAAATTTACCTCACTCATAATTCTCAACAATAAGTTCAGAAACTTCTTTCTGTCAATTTAAACAGAAGCAACTTAAATATTAAACGAAAGTGTATTGTCCGGTTGCAGTACTGTGATAAAGTTTAGAGGGGCTGAGTTATTATACCCAATCTTTTCAAGGGCAGATAGAAAAGTTGAAATAAATGTTTAAATTTCATTAGGATCAGAACTTTTCATAGCAATCTTCGCTAGAACCGGCGATCTATGTGAGAGAAACTGAATGATGTGCCCTAAATTTGGAATTAACATGAATGGGCAAAGTGTTGGATGAGTTTCATCCTCAAGCAACCAAAAGTGAAACATTTCTTCCCTTATTCGCTTAATCAATGGTTCAACTCGAAGGATCCAGTAGACCAACGCTCTATTAACAAGGCCCCCAGCCTCCCTTTTCTTTCCACGTTCTCGCAGTCGCGACAGTGCCTCGGATCCACAACAGAAATCTCTTAGATGCCACTTAGCCACATTTCCCTGAATATCACTCGCCTGCGGCTTAGTCAGGAGACAGCTCTACCCTCACCAATGCACAATCGTCGGGTTGAATCACAGGGGTAGTGAATGATAAAAGCGATTTTTTACGTTCACCCACATTTCTCAATATGAGCTTTCTTGTGCACTGGTCTAGTTTAATTTTGGCATTGATAAAAATAGGGTAGTTTCCTTCATAAAAGAAAACGAAAGACATTGATTCCGATTCGTTACCCAACATTAGTGTATTCATAATATACAAATTATTTGGTTTTAGAAATCCCAGTTTAGATTTAATGGTCAATTTTAACCTCATTTGAAAAAAGGCCAGATTGGCGCCCATGCGATGCCACTCCACGTGATGTCACAGGGACCTAGATTCTATACGAGTAGTTAGGAATTTTAACATCGTCTGAGATAAACAATCCATGCCTGATGCACAGAGTTCAGGGAAACATCTCACAATAATCACCTATTAAAACTGCCTAAGGTCGGAAAGTTTCCTTCATTTGATAGGGTATTAATAATCCTTATTTAAGCCAAGCGCTACCTGTTAGCAGGGTACTCTACACTACCGCCATGCTCGGCAGCAAGCAGCCTGCATCGTAGCGGCGTTCATAGCCCCGCACCCAGGTGGCCTCACTCAGCAGCAGCCAGACGCCACACGGGCTTTTCCCAGCATTCACACTTAGCCGTCGCGTTTTCGTGCGCTTGAAAATTTTCACTTTTCATTAAATCGCGAAAAATAGATTTTGTCATTTAAAAATCTAAAAGCTTGAAGTACGTACTCCAGGAGTAATAATCTTTCGAGTTAGGCAATAAAAAAAATAGGAAACCACCCTATTGTACTTCATAACTGCCTATGGCCACTATCTAACATCGATACATATTATACCTCTGTGTATTATATTCTAGCTTCCCCTATCAATCGTTTTTTGCAAAATAGCCAAGTATAATTTAGGTTCTGAGAAACAATTTTACTTCAAAACTGTCAATCTTGCATCTGGAATCTGAACGAAACTGCTGAATCTTGCATTGTTGAATAATATACCATTGTGTTTGAATCTGAAGATTAATTAAGATCTTCAAGGATAGAGTTCATCGTACGCTAAGACATTTGCAAGAAAAGTAGAAAAAAAGTGATTCACGTTGCCCCCCATCATACATACCCTTCCACGATTTCGCCCACACTCGGCTGGCAAGGGCTCCACTTTCAAGAAAACACTCGTCACTCGCACACAACAGCGTAGACGGCCTCTTTGCACCCGATTCGCTCAGTCCGTCATCACGGCGCCGACGACGTTTCAAGCGCCGCCTCTTTCACTCCGTCTCATATGGACGCCGTCCTTACGCCTCACAGGATAAATAAACCAACCCCTCATTTCCAGCACTGCTCCCCAGGAAGTGGTGATGAAATTCCCCATTCCTCTCGCTCTACTTCCCCTTTTAACAGGAAAGAAAAGGGGCGTATCTGCCTCGCTGGCAGAGACCATGGCCACTCGCTAGAGGGTCCTGGGTTCAAATCCTTGGTGGAGTCTTAGGAGCGGCCTGACTCGATGGCCTAAGTTCTTTTGTTTTGTTCATAAGTTTGCCCAACCAAAGTTCACAGGATCGAGTCCCACCTGGGTAGGTTGCCATTATCCAGGGCATGGATGTTCTTTCGTTTTTAATTGTTAAATATTATGAAAATTCCGATGTAAAGGCCAATCATCATGGTTTTCGGTGGTGTGGAAATAAATTATTAAAGTTTTAAAAAATTTCCCCTGGGAAAATCCTAGAAGGACGAGGTGGTAAAAATGTTGAATTAAGCTAAAGAATATCGGTCATGGAGTGGTAAGCACACTCGATGTTCAACACAGTAAGAGTAGGAAAATTCAGGTCGAAATAAGGAAAATCGTTGAGCGATTAGTTGTCCTGAGTACGGAGATAGTACCTATAAATGAGATCGTCATGTGCACAAAATAATCCTTCTCACATTCTTATTTCCATATTCCCCCAATAGGCCAAAGAAATTACTCTACCACAAAACGATGTAGTACTTTGCGAGGTAAGGTGAAATTTAGGAGAAAGGGTGAAATTCATAGTCGCGATCATAATCGTTCCCGCGTTTATAAAATAAACATACCTATTTCTCAATCTATGACAAGATTGCCATCGACAAGGCCGTAGGCAGAATCACAAGGCTTTATGAAGAGAGGGTCCATTTTGATACATCCCCAGGATGGGGGGGGGGGGGATGTTATTCGGAGAGGATACACTAAAAACTGCATCTCCTAACAATGCTGCGGGTTTGAACCACTTGTCCATAGTCATTCTCATCTGGGTACGACTTTGGCGGTTGATGAAACCTATCCCTTTAACGAGGGATATAGTTTGATCTTCGTAATCCATAAACTTATTCAAAAGCATTGTGTTCGCGTAATCATTACATTAACCACAGCACTTCAAGATGTATAGTCAAAGAAAGAATTGCTGGTCAATGAGGCAGCGAGCATTGGATCAGTGCCGCGGGAGAGGATATCGATGGAAAAATAGTCATCATAAAATACGCAATAAGAATACCTCAGAGAAATAGAAATAAGTCAAAATCATTTGCTAAGAGGGGACAGAGATTTTGACAATGTGAGTTTTCATACGCTAGAACTTGAGGTAATGACCTTAAATGGCTCTAGGGTATAAAATAAAGCATGAAGCATGTACATAACACTGCGAGAGCCACGTATTGATGAGCGCCAGGAAATGCTGTGGCACCTCCCTAAGAAAGGCGAGAAAATTACGCATTACGTCAATTTTGACTTAACAAGCTTTACTTTTATCGAACAAATACCTCTAAAAACGTATAATTTCAGGAATTACATAGTTTACAATGCATTATTTAAATGATAAATGGGGTATGCGGGCCCAAAAAAGTACGAAATATGTTATGAAGTATACCTAACGAGTTATAAATTTTCCTAAACCTATACATCATAGTGCGTATGGAAAAAAAAGATATTATTTGAACTGAGCTAAGAGAACATCAGTTCATAGTAGAAGTGGCAAACGAGTTTCGGACGACGCAGAATAAAGACACCCACACGGAAAGAAGAGAAGAGCGAGAAAATAGGTTAATAGCGGAAACGAAAGGGATATCAGGATGGAGCGAGAGGGATCGATGTAACGACCAGAGGAAATAATGTGATCGACTCCCCATCCCACAAGACTCTTCCATGCCCATTGCCGCGGGGTGAAAATAGATAAAAAAAAGACTTTCGAAACGAGACGAAAAGACTAGCGAGACCAATCGCCGACTGGATATAGGGGGAGACAGGGGAATGCGCGTATCCAATTGACGCTGATTAAAGTGCAGTTGTTTGGAAGTTAAGACTTTCCTCGCCATGGCGATGGAATATACCGAGCGGAATGGCGGCTGCGGAAGAGAGAATAAAAAATAAAAGAAAAGCGAAATTCGAATACGCCAGAAAGCTCGTTAAGTGACGCGAGTTCCCGGGTAATGTAAAATACAGCGGCGGATCCTGGAGAGAGAAGTGGCAAGCCAGAGGAAAATAAATGCATATGAATAAATAAAAGCAAACTGCATCGAATGAAAGTTTTAGGCGCGGGATAAAATTCAGCCAAGAACGCCGAAAAAAGTAAGAGAAAGAGAGGGATATTTATGCACTCTTTTTTCCACGAGGGGAGTTAACTGTTTTAATTGGATCGCTGAGCCTATCCGCGCCCGAGAAAATTGAAAGCTTGAACCCGCTAGAGTTTCGATAATTACGGAATGCTGAAGCTATAGATTTTTAGATTCTTTTAGATTTTAAAGGTCTTCCTGGGCGATATAAAATATATTATTATAAAAAATAAGACCTCCACGACGTTCATTGGAAACAAGTTAACTGAACTCTACACTAACACGTTTCATGAGCAGGTAGAATTTTACGAGCTAGAAACTCCAATTTGACCTAATGAAATTCAATTACAATCCTCAATATGGTGATGATTTATTTTAATAGAAATGATAAAATTACTTTATATTCCGATTTTTCTAATGCTTCTTTCACATAATTAGAATTAGAACTGTCGTAAAATTAATCTATAAAAAGCTGAAAAAATATCACTTACATGATTTTATAATATATCGGTTTGTTTTATAGTGATAATATTTTATTCATGTATTTCAATCGTGAAATCGTCTTTTATATCTCGAAACCGGTGACACCTACGATGGACAGCTCATTTGCATTTTAATATTCGGTTCACTTTTGTTGAAAAACTAAATTTAAGTGCCCGCTATTCAAAAAGGTTTCCACAATTTGATTAGAATTCACCAAATATATTATTGCGTTAAAAGATACATGAGTCTTTTACCTAACTCCGAGGAAGGTGGTAATGCCACCGAAAATTTAGTGAGTGTGAGTTTATAATCTTTTTCGTGTATGTTCTGATACTGCCCATCCTAGGGTTTTTTATGTTATATATATATAATAGTGTACATGAAAGGATGTTTTTCTTTAGCTCAAAATGCAAAATAATACAGCTCTTTAGGCAATGTCATGGCGTCACTTCGCTAGAAAGTATGGGGACGGCATGCATAAACACTTAATTTATATAATTATTTGGCATAATTATGTGATAAAAAGGAACTTTGTGCCTAGATTCTACTATTTCATAGTGTCACTTTGACATCATCCAACGATTTGATCAAGGGGATTTTCTCTTTAATAGGAAAATCCTACAAAATCGTTGGCACATTAAAGGCTGATGCCGGGTTTTGCTAGTTAGTGGGCCCTTTTCGCTTCTATAGTGGTAAGGTGTTTACCCCGTCCCTCCCCACCAACCCTATTTCTATCCCAGAGGCGTCAACAGGCTCCTATCGCGGTGGCACCTCTTTCCTTTTCCTTCCGATCTCCATTCCCCTCCCAGGTGCTCGGGTGATCAGGCGTATCATTTGAATTACTGGGTCCCATCCCCGGTGTGTTGTATCCTCGAAGGGCTCCCCTGAGCCCTCATTTCTTGTCACTTTGATAACTTAATGGATACGAACAAATATTGCGACACATATGGTTTCGGATATGATTGAAAACCTT
The DNA here is from genome assembly GCF_921293095.1 of Ischnura elegans. Taxonomy (NCBI): domain Eukaryota; kingdom Metazoa; phylum Arthropoda; class Insecta; order Odonata; family Coenagrionidae; genus Ischnura; species Ischnura elegans. The sequence goes on from NC_060247.1 coordinate 59,244,805, forward strand.
AAGTTATTTAAACGTTCATTCTCAGTCATTTGAACATCACTATCGCATTCTCTTCAATCAATTGGCAAACTTACGGCATATTTCATTATGTGTTTTGGTATCAGATGAAATAATCATCCAATATTTCATACGCGATGCTACATTACACTATCTAATTCTTTTATCAAGATGATTGGTGACCAATTGCAGAAAATCTACTTCTGACAAATATTTGAATCGAAAACCGATCATTGACACATTTCAGCGTTTACAATTAAAACTATAGTGGATACAGCGTAATATTTAGTTCTCAGTGATGGATATATTTAGCTGCCGAAATTATTAAGTTTATGTCACTCGATGAGTGTGTTTCTTAATTAAATGTATCTGAAATATTTAAGGGAATCAATAACTTTTATTGAAATACCTCTAAAATGGACTTCCACCCATTGCATCTTTTAGAATGAGTTTTGGAATAAAAGCAACATTTTTAATAGGATTTTTGGACAGTTGATTTTCCCAAAGGAACATTTCCTTCTTCGAATATAAGCCATCATTAATAAGTGATTCCTGTATTAAACGGTCAAATTATTTCACTTCTAACTTAAACTCAATTTTTTAAACTGACTTAGGAATTCACTTCCCCAAGAAAGATGAAAATCAACAGTCACTATCATTGATTCCGTTAAATAAATCAGGAATTTGGCAGTGGGAAAGTAAAATGCAATAATCTGGTATTTTTACTTTTGTAGGCATGGCCAGCAAATATTTACGTTACACGTCATTTTGACGTTAAAATATATCCAGCAAAGCTGCGGAGACGGTGCGATTCCATTGCATGACTGTTTTATGATATATATATAAATAAAATATTATATGAATTAAATTATATGAATAAAATTATATGGTTACCATCACAATATCATCTTTCGGGATGACGAGTATTAGGATCCGGAGGAAGATGACAGGAATGGACATAACACGGTAAATGGTTTCATGCCGTTTGTACCCGCTGTAGCCCATTACATGAGAGATGAGAAAAAAATTATAAAAAGGCTCGGTAAAAAGTTTTAACAGAGTATATGTTAATAGAACGCGTCTGACCTTAAAAGACAGCAGGATCACGAAATGGCCGCAACATTCTAAGGAGGAGAAGCTGATACCAAACCCACTCAGCATCGGAGACATACACTCACCTGAAAAGAGAAAAAATTGAAGTTAGCAATTTCATTAAGTCACTTACAAAATAGCATATTTTTGACAGGACTTTATCCATTTTACATAACAAATCGTATAATTTTCTTCATTTTTTCCTCGTAAATTTTGACATCATATGGTAACATGGGTGCAAAATAAATGAGTTTTATCCATTGGATATAACTTTTAAGAAAAACCAACAGCATGTATTGCTTTATATTTACCCTGCCATAACTTTACTTTGGATTTGCATGCATAATCACAGACTCATCTTACGATTCATATCACAATTTATATACTCCGGAAAGAATACAATAACTTTCCCATAAAAACTAGCTATTGAGATTAAGAGCACAATAATAATTTTTTCATTGTATCTAAAATTTCAATACTCATCTTACCTAAAATTTATGGTGGTGTACATGTGCCAAGAGGATAATATGAGAGTAAAAACGCGAATGCAAATACCGTAACTATGCATTCAGACAATGCTATTGAGCAATAAAATTTCCCGAAATAGGAAGTCATTACCTCACGAACAAAAGGTATGAACCATCTTTATGTGCCACAATTTTAGTTGCTCCACCGGATTTCAAACGGTCGTACCATCTACGCCACTGATCATGCAGCTCTTTGTGGGCGCTAGGATTCCCCCAGTGAGTATATGAATGGAAGCGCAAAAGCAGCTGCCATTTCCATCTAGCTAAACGAGTCGTCAAATGTCACAAGATAGAACATCCTCCTATCCCTAATGGCCCTTTTATGCACTCCCATGGGTCGACGACATTCGCATTACACCGCAGATACGCATTTGACAAGAAGGAGCTAAAGTACACGGCAGACACTTCCTATCCCAGGAGATATGCGGAGTTCAAACAAAAAGGCACTATAGAGAAGATTCTCCCAACCAATCAAGGTAAGGCTAGGGTTCACCACAAGACAATGTGAGCCTGAATCAACATGAAAAGAGGTAGAAGGTAAAATGCAAAATAATTTATACCTTTAAAGTAAATAACCGAGTGATAAGATAAAAAAATATATGTTGTAAGATCTCAGCAATTTCTATTCCTTACAGTCGGATATTATCTGTCATTCACCAAATCACTAAATGATATCTTGCGAAAACTGCTTAGGTATTAAACAGGTTGCCTGATATATAATTGTAATATTATTTTATATATTACCTAGAAGTTTTCAGTAATACTAACATTTCATTCCCTCTCTAGGGAAGGATTCTGAGAAAAAAACCAAATAGGTCACCAAATCTAGGGCATAATTGCCTGATCACAACTCGGCAATGCTTCCCTGATGGAAATACTAATCAGCGACTGATGCAATTAATTTAAATGAATTCATTCCACAAATAAGAAGCCTAAACAACTTATGGGAGAACCAAATCGGTATAACACCCATTTCCAAATCTACGATCGCTAATAAACTTGAGCGTGATAAGCGTACCTCTTTGTAAATTCGTGAGAGAATTATATAAGTATTATGGAAATTATGTATCTACTTAAAAATATGAGACTTTTAAGGGCTTTCACACCAAAGTTTGACTTCGCATCGGTCAAATAAATACCTTAAAAATTACTTAAGGACAGTCAAAACCTAGATATGAGAATATATATCAAGGGCTGAGTCTTAATTCGGTGGAGCCGCATATATTTAGTGCAAAAAAATCACTTAGTAATGTTCCACAAGAACTTTTATTGTTCCGACCCTGGGTATCAACTACTATATAAAGTCATAGTCATCAACCACTACATATAGTCATTTATACATACGTACATAACATTACTGATTTATCTCGCACTCTGGTTATGGGATAAATTTTTAGTCCACAAAATTGTAGATTGGAAGTGAAATTGCTTTTCCCTGGTCTCATTTCCTTTTGATATTCATGATCCTCTAATCCATCCGTTCATGCGTGGAATCACGGTAGCCCATGTCCATATGTGACAAGAGATTCAGCCGCCATTCTACTGTAACGACCGTCTCATTCAGCGAATGCTCTTTCTTCCACAGGCCACGCGAGCTCGTCCTGCTATTAAGCCAACATGCTCCACCAATTCACAGAGATGTGTGCCTTACCACACCTCATACCACTCGCCGCTAGGTCGTTGCTGTTTAATAAATATTCCGACCGCGCCTCGAGCGTCGAAAATTTTCGCAGCGGCGCCTCCAAACTCCTCGGAAATTTAGCCAAGCTGCGGTTTTAGGGCTGCCGGCAGCTTGTAGAAAGTTCTTGATTCATTGAAGGCACCAAAATCATCAATTATCGCCGGTTTGAGCAAAAGGGAGAAAATTTTGTTCACCAATGGTAACAACTCATAATCCGGCTCACTTAATTTTGACGGATTAAAATTCAGAAGAAATTTTATTTTGACAAAAACTCGTTATATGTCATAGTTTACTATATTTTTATTGCTAAACTGAAGAACTATAACGCTTTACCATTTTTCATAACAGATTAACTGCTAAAATACTAATTTGCCGTGCCATTAGTGCTTCGTACCCTTGGCTAGAACTAATGAAGAATGTCCTTACAAAGGACGATATCTATATGATAAAGCTCATTGCGGCTATCTCTCACGAAAAGGCACGCTGTTGAAACACTAACCGAGGGAATAGGCGAAAGTTGGTAGGATAAAAGCATTATTCACGATAATTTCCACAGATTAATCATTTACCGATAAATTACTTCAAGCCCTCAACATATACTTGATGCAGATATTGAATTACAAAATAATAAGATCAAAACCTTAAAATAAGCTCTAAACTCAGCTATATATATCTGACAGCATTCTACCCATCGCGTAAAACATCCAAAAGCGAGGTTACATTTGTCACGTTATTTGGGAGTATATATGAGTATCTACTTAAGATATTGAGATTTACTTGATCCGGGAAAAAATAATGATAATACCGTTTTCAGGGAATCGCGTTTGAGGATAGCAACTCTCACAGCGGCTCCACTCAGAGTAATTACCCAATGCTCGGAGCAAAAACATTCGAAATCATTAGCGCTGAGGAAAAAAAATAAATAGGACGCTGTCAGCTCGACGACGACACAGTGCCTGGGCGGGAGAGGCAATTAATTACACCCGAGAGACTTCGGCTTTAAAATCCCGAATCCCCTCTTTGTTCCCGCGGCTGGCTGCTCCAGCAGCTTTCCAAGCTTACGCGTCACGCGCATGAGATAAATAAAGGCCCCTCCCATATTCCTCAACGATTACAATGCGCTGCGAAGGCTCTCTTATATCTTCGTTCCTAAATTCTTCTCGGCGACCCATACGAAAGCCACTCCTACCACATAAACATATGTACGGCTGAGATACCAAAGGATTGTTATAAGGAGAGCTACTCGTAGCGTCAAGGTCGACACGTGCAAACGTTTAAAATAAAACTATATTTGAATCCTCGGTGTTATGATGGTAATTTTTATCATTGGAATAACATAAAATTAGGCAAACTAATTGCATTTTCGTATTAATATGCTTGAAAAGACAAATTTTAATGTCCGCACAATGCATTTCAAAGACATCCACAAATGCCCTAGCCGCAACTAGGCGAGAGTATATTTTAAGGAACGGAAATACTAGATCGTGGATTATAATATGACAGTTCCAAATCCTACATGCCCACTGCATGATGCATGTTGCTTCTCTAGCGACAGTTACGAAGCAGGTGTTATTCGTACTGCCAAAAAGTATGTAACAATGCCGTCCGAGGCTGGTATAGTTAGGTTCATTAGGATTAACATGCTAATCCTCTAATAACCCCAATAATTTCACTAGCGATGGGGTACCATTATGTTATTTTTTAATGATGCTCACGTATAAATGGAGTTCACTATAATAAAACGTCCTTGGGGAAATACTTTAGTGCACGAATGATAGCTTCTACAGCCAGCCACTATGCGTCAACCATTTATACAAAACTTTATTATTTAAATCTTAAAGTAACACCGAACTTAAGAAAGATTATTATTAATGTATGCCGGCACATTTAATCAACGTTTATGTGATAGTTTCCTGCCGCAAAAAATCGATTGAATACGCGAAAAAAACAGCGATTGCAAAATGGTGTTTGTATATTTTGCATATTATTATTATCCTTTTCCAAATCTTTTATTAAAATAAAATTTTCTCTTTGAAAATTCAGCAAGCTAATACTTTGCACCTATTTTCACATTTTGAAATCTATAGATGAATTCATAGTTACCAATTACGATGCCAAATTTGTTTCTAGAAATAGTGTTCAAAATAGCAGAAAAAATATCATTAATGATCAATGACACTCGAATTAGAATATCCACGCTAATGACCTCTATTTATTTTCATTCAATATGAATAAATTACATAAAGTTAAGCCTCAAACAATCAACTACCTCGATTAATGCCCACATTCACACATGCCTCCTATGGAAACCGAGTGTATCACAATTAAAAATGCTAGTGCCCACAGCTAAAATGATCTAACTGACGTCAGAGGTATAAAATAAGTTTAATTCATCAGATAACAACCATTCATAGCAAAAAATTTAAAATTAACAACTAGCGCTAAGTTGCACCACCAAATTATATTTTCTAATAAAAATTAGGATTTTATTTCAATTGTCAAAAAAAATGTCATGAATAGGTGTTTCAATTTTTTGTGGTCACACTAAAAAGCTAAATAACTCAAAATATAGGTGCGACCTTCTCCGGAAAGAATACTTGTGGACAGAGGGACTACGCAACGAATTCAACCTGGATTCTTCCCTCATTTACCCACCATTATACCCCAACACCTGCCCGACGGAGAGAGGGGTTCACAACTGCCAATCTCCCACGCCAACCACCCCTCAGAATACCAGTCAGCAACCCCTCTGCCTCCATTTTCCCCTCTCTCCAGTTCCACCTCCGACGATCCTAACTCCCTTTTCTCACGCCAATCCAAACCAACCCCGAGAAAACAGTCACATTTTCCCAGGCTCCCGAAGGAATGCTTAGAGAAACCTTCTCTCTCACTTATATATATATACCAACCAGTCTTCCCTCCTCGTCCTCTTACCAAGTTGTTACCGGATGACGTCTTCCCCCCCTCTCTCTCCTCTCCACTGTCTTGACAAACACAGCCTCGCATCGTTTCCCGAGCGTCCATATCTCCCCCTACCTCACATCTCATAACTCCGCACCCAACCACCCACCCGTCTCTCTACCTATTATTTGCCACTTTACCCACCGCGTCAACTGTCTCCCGACCCCCACTCCCCCTTAAATCCCCGGGAATCTCTCTCGAGGTTGTGAGTGCTCCTTCCATGGATTATGATATCCTTCTGCACCCCCTCTCTCCGTGGAGGAGGCAGACCTCTTGAAGCTTCCTCCTTGCCATCCACGGCACTTCACGTGAGTCAAACGCGTGGCATTCTGATTTCGCCGATCTTTCACACACGGCTTACACTCAACTCGGCGACACATTCATTCCTCAGCATTGTCTGACGAGGCGAATTGTCTGTGGGAGCGGCATATTTTCGACCCATCAAGACAGGAGGCACGAGGGACAGGGTATCAACCATCGCATCAAGAAATACGTAGGACAAAATAAAGGATAGGGTAGATAGGCATAGAAACGTCGGGTTGTCGTGTCTTAGTATAAGGAAATGTTCTCGTAGAGCGATAAGATGGATTTCAGACCATGCCCATGAGCTGGAAAATGAGAATACATAAAATATAAAGATCAATGGAATCTCACCGTGAAGAATGTACAAATTCGCTAGAATTCTAATGAGTAAAAGTAAGCAGTTATAACCTTGCAATGAAGGTAAAGACAAAATTTTGCTGTTTTCAAAAATGAAATAAATAATGAAAGATATAGTGATGTGGAGTCATGGATAACTGTGACACAATCCACCGAAAAAGTAAAAGAATAAGGCATCAAGAAAGAGCTGCGCAATGCTTGAACTTTTTACAATATTTTGTAACAGAAAATTTTAGTTACTTTAATAAGTTAATGCATGGAAGTATCCCTGTATTTAACCTCTTGTGGTATGGCTATAATGCTAAATCAAACATCTCGCTGTTTCCCCAGTAGCAAACCCAACATAATTACTTATGCTAAGGGAAAATTTAAAATTAAAATCTTTCAACGAATCCTAACACAATCAAGAAAATATTAAAGAAATAGTTAAAGAGATATGTCCGCCAAAATTTCCTTAAAATATATGGAAAAATTATTGCCAAAGGTCCTCACAAGCCCTTTTTCTGGAAAAGAACCATTCCAAGTATCTAACTCATGCCTTTGGAATTGTCCACTTGCATGGATTTTACGAGTAAGCATTCAGATATTTTTTCCAACTTCACATCCGTCATTTGATTCTTTTTAAAATATCACAATCACCAGTCTATTATTCCCTCATACCTCTCCGACGCGCCACAATAGTAAATATTCTCTTATAAAGAGCGTAATACGAACAATTATAATAACTTTAAAGTGCTTAAATGGCCACCTCGGTAGGTCAGAATTTAATGAAAGCTATTTACGTAAGGTTTCGTAACAAGTCTTTTTAAATGGTGTTTTGACATGAGTTGATGGAATGAGGTGGCAATGATTTTTACAATGTGGAATTGGAATATCCTGCAGAATTAATCCAAAAAGTCTGTGTGCACTCACGCAAGGAAAGTGAAGGGTGAACCCTTAAATTACGAGGTTCCACGATGAAGGGTAAAGAGGGGCTAAATAAAAGTGATTGCCTCGACTCAGCTTGAATGGCCCATGAAAAGCGGCGGCGCCGACATGGTCGAGGAAAAGATTACAGTAAGTGCAAAGGTTCAGGGGGAACGGCGGGCACTTTCACGAGCCACTGACTCTCGCTGTTTCACCAGGTGAGTGTTCAGAACGCAGCATAAAACCGCCTTGCGTGCATGGCACTCGAAAGGAAGACAAAGATAGTTCGTTTTTAAAACAAAACGATGGCCTTAAAATGGGAAATTTTCCAAATTCATAACCTTAGTGGGTCAGGTACTTCAACATCGAGAAGGAGAGTACAAATTGTAATAATAGATATGTGAGAAAATACTTTTTCGGAGTTTTACAATACTTTCTTAAGACAATAGACACAGTAGTGAATATAAGTTGCTTATAAATCTGTAAAATATTTACTATATAGAAATAGAAAAGATTGAATTTTTTTAAACAACAACCGATGAATTTCAGTTTTCTAATCGTGATCAATTATCCACGTCATATTTAAAATGCTTGGAATTCCATTAGTGACATTTACTCTATCAATTTGTGTACTTAACTCTGTTTAAAATAAAACCACTTGTACCCCTTTGCTTCTCACCCCCTCACATTTCATTAGCGTGTGGCACGCTTGGAATTATTTGCATGGTAGCTGTGATAAGCCAAGGAAGAAAATCTCTTCTAAACTTTTTTGTCGTTTCGCCAGATATCATGAAGAGAGAGTGAAAACATAATGAATATTTAAAGGGAAAATGAAAAGGAGTCAAGAGAAAGGAATGATAAAAAATGATGGAAGAATGAAACGTAAACAGTGATAATGGGAAAGGAAACATCTTGAAGTGGATAAGAAAAATACGTATGCCAATTAGGAGAGAGACGGGAGAGAAAGGAAATGGCAAAAAGTGCGGCAGAAGCCATGAATGAAAGGTTCGGGTATTTGGGAGTTCTTTGTGTGCTCATTTAAGGCGGTAAGAGCGTAATTTCAGGAAAAATCCTAATCCAAGAGATGAATAGATAACCGTGGGAAAGATAAAACGCGGCCTAATGTCAAACTTGATTTTTGTTTAAATCAGAGCTTTCAAAGGTCATACAGAACAAAATGAAATAATTGCTGCAAATTGAGAATTCGCTTGATAGGGTAATATACCCTGATTTAAGGCGCAAATAGTACTCGTAAGTAAAAAGAAAATGGCAAAGTTGATAACTTCAGGTTTTACTCCAAGAAGTCTACCTAAAATTGGTGAAAAAAGACAATAACTCTTGGTAAGGCCACCATACAATTTTTAATGGGCACAGCTCAGGTTTCTCAGGAATAGATAGATAATATTACATAAGATGAAACAATGCCATGAAAGTCATGCCATTAATCCTCATCAGTAAGCCAAAAAAAGTGAACAGGTAGATATAATTCTTCCAAATTTCTTTACCCATGTGACACCGCTCAATCTCAAAGCCAAGAATATTATTTCATGCCAATTATATATTTATACAATTTTATTCATAGAAATTTATATTGCCATTGAATATAATGTAAATGAACGGAAGATATTATTTGAAAGGCCAGAAATATTGTTTTTCTTCGCATATATTTCTACAACTTGGCAAATGAAAGCGTTAAAAAATAAACGTATGAGATGCTGAAATCATAAAATATGAATGACATTAATTTCAGTAAGAGATTTACGAATGTATTTTGTACGACAAAAGTATTTTTGAGAAAAAATTAGACGTTCACGAAGTTAAAGCTTGGTACGGATATCACATGAAATACTGTAAACTTCAGAATACTGAAAGCAAATGCAACAAACAAAACTCGACGGATCTCAGTCAAAAATTAGGGACGCCAACGTCAAACGAATTCCTATTCACACCACGCAAGTCAAAAAGGAGCCGGCGATGAAAACGTCGAGAACAACTCTTTCGGAAAGTAGAATAATTTTCCGGAACATAACAATTGAACATCGAAAGGAATTTCCGCGCGCTCTTGAATGTCAATTGGTCGCCTACAAAAGAAAATATCCAATGCGGCATGAAGGAGGAGTGATGAAAAAAATAAAACTGGAAGGGAGTTGGAGTTATTAATAGCGTGGAAATTCAAATATCTCCGCACACCAGAAATTCCATTTCCGTCTTCGGGGCGTAAAATGCTCCAAAAGTTAAATAAAGGAACCTGAAGACCGTGCAGTGGTGCCGGGGACGGCCACTAGAGGCGCAATGAGGCTGCGCAAACTGGGTCAGGCGGAAGATGGTTTCATGAGACGCCAAGCTGGAAGGGAGAGGTGTGGGAGGCCGTACGTAATTTATTAAGAGCACGCCTTCAGAGAGCGAAGGACGGGAAATATGGGGGGCCACGACTCGGTCTAACCTAGAGAATATATAATCTTTTTTTCATAATTATTATTTTTTAATTCCGAACCACCCTGACACGGACTGATGGAATTTTCGTCCTCCGTAAATTAAAAATAAAAAAAGAAACCAAGCGAACAAACACCGGAGGGGTTAGACATGCGGAGATGAATACAAATTTGCCAAAGGAGATTCAAAAGAGTGAGTGAAAACATGATAAAGGCCGCAAAATACGAAGATGGGGAGCGTGGTGGTCTAGTGGGAGTGGTCCCGGGTTCAATCCAGGGTGAAGACTTCCAACAGCCCATGCAAAATTCTCGAAATGCGTGGTGGCCCTGGGAAAGGAATTGGCGACCCTACCCTGAATGTTTGAAATTTGCACTACAGTGGCTAACAATTAGTTCTTCGGGTTGAATCACGGAGTTATTGAAATGTTAAAAAGTGATGCTAAGCAAGGGGAATTACTTACATCGATATGTTATGATATTTCCAGAAAGGATACCTCATGACTAGAGATGCATGAAAATCGCAAATGCGATAAATGCGATATAGATGCGATGTGCGCAAATAAATGCGACATAGATGCGATGACTGGACTTTTATGTTATTTTTTACGCAAATTTGCCTTTTCGACGGCAAAATTCGTACATTTTGTGCCGAGCGCAGTTTAAATGCTCCGCCGACACTCACCGCTTAAAGCATATGAGCGACTGGCCAGCTGCTAAGTTGGCTGGGACTCTACGTGGCCGCGAACTACAAGTGGGCGCGGGCAAGCCACACCTCCGCCACTATGTGCCTTATTCCTTAATTTATTATTGTTCTACTGCATAATTATTTAAAATATTCTGTATTTTGTCATATAACTGTGTTTCACAACATTTTGTCGTCATCTAACTCATTATGAAAATAAAAACTAGACGCTACAAAATGGGATAAACTGTTATTGAAAGTGCGATAAAATAAAAATGAAAGTGCTATTTTCACGTATCTCTACTCATGACTTGCCCTCGTCACATGTGAATCGTGTGATTACATGTGAGCATCACATACACTACGGTACCGCCTATCAACCGGCTGGTATTAAGGATTGATTACCTTATACGATGTTAACGGATTCCTCACGTTTATTACTCGATTTCAACTTAAATTGAGAATCGAAAATTACTCGAGAATCGCAGCAAAATGGGAAATCATTGTGAAAAAATTAAACTGTAAAAATAAATGTGATTGAGTCATTTATATACCTGCGAACGTAATTGGTATTTTGTACTAGGGATAATTAAATTGTTAAATTAAAGTAAATATTCTTAAACATTACTATACAGGATATTCATCTTCGGAGACGAGAGAAGAACGATCAATAATGTGATTAAAGAAATTGAGACTTCCTGACTACGATTTTTTCAGAAATACCAGCGAAGAAAAAGAAAAAATACCACTAATAAAAGAGAAAGAGGTCTCTCGACAACAGAAGGCGGTGAAACCTTTATCAAGCAACAACTTTTTTCTTATAGGCAATACTTGAACAAGCATTGCTTCATATTTGAAGATAAATATTTCGACATATTTTACCATGGCAAATGGTACTGTCAATTAGTTGCACATGCGGGTACTTTACCTCGATAACATTTACCTCACTCATCATCATATCTGGAAAGTTTCGCTCTTGATAAAGTCCAGGAGCCTGCGTTAAAATAACACTTAACTTGGATCAGGTGGCCATGATGAATCAGCAAATATTCTTCCAAGATAATGCATTGGATAGAGGCGGCGAGCTCGTAATTGATTTCGGGAAATAAAATATTCTATGCATCACTAAGGAGGTAGACAATACCTGACAAAGCGCTCGAGCAAACTTCCCTGGAATTTCGTAATAAGTGGATCGTCGAGTTGACCTTTTTCAGCTTGCGATTGAATTGTTAACGCACACATTAGAGCAAAAAAGCCTGTAATTGACATATGTTCCTATTGAAAGCGATATAAAAAAACCTATAGAAGCCCAGTAAAAATCATTAAAGAAACAACTTTATACTCTTGATAAATTACTATTAAAACAGCAGATTCGTTTCATGCCCTTCATCAATATTGCCGATGGCCTTATGGTATAAGAATGGCTATTAATAATCCATTACAAGACTGCTAAGAAAATTTTCATCTCTTGGATGGCTATTGGCTAAATGTAACCAGCGAATTCAAGTATTATCACATCATAAATACAAATTTCACTCGAAACACACCATTTTAGGAAAATTTTACGAGTAATTCGTTGTCGCCCGATTACATCCATAATTTAAATGAGAAGATACTCGCGAAAAAACATATGTGATCGGTCTGAAACTGAAACACCTCCCATATTGTAAGATAGTATTGACGAGGAAAATACAAAGAAAGGTGGAAAAAATTACTTCAAAGACAAAAAGATCAGGCATACATGAATGTCAGATTGAGCACATCGTATAATATATAAAATAGCTCTAATTAAACGGCCAAATTATTCACTGCTGAATGCTACCTTTCGATATTAAGGCGAAAAAACAAAGCATATTTCGTGTACCAATCCTTTTGTGCTCACTGCTATGGAAAAAAAGCGAAAATACGATTGAAAAATTCCAGACTTGAAAAGAATTTTCTCAAAGAGAGAAAAATAAGGAAGGGACGGCATCAAAGAACTCCTTGAAGTCCGCTCGACGGAAAACGAGTGGAGAAGGACGAATCGAATGTAAATCTGAGTCGACGTTGGGAGGAATGGTAGGATTAACGACCATTTTCTCCTTCCCCGCACGGAGAAGAAAGGCCCACCTCAATCTCCCTCCGGGAGCATAAAAAGAAGACGGAAGAAGGGAAGTAAAATTTTCGGCCAGGGAGGAAGAAAGAGGGAGAGAAAAGGACCATTCCCTCCGCGTCCCTTGCGCTGCGACAAGCAGTCTCTCCCGAATCCGTGACAAGAATGGTTTTCCATGATAAAGAAAAAGGGGGCGCGGTCAGAGGGGGCCTAAAATGACTCGCATAGGAATGGGGAAGAACGTTCATCTTCCTCGGTGCACAGCCGGCAAGGGAATAGGGCGGATGTGACGCCTACTCCGCGGATGAGTAGATTCGACGGCCTTAAGAGAGACTCCGAAGATCTTGTGTGTCTACTAGCAGCCAGATAGCCGAACCACGTCCATTTCCTGAAATTTCAGGAATGGGAATCGTAAGCTGTCAATTACGCGGAGGAAGTCGTGGTTACAAAGTATGCGCCTTCACAGGCAGGAGACGATAGATATTTCACAATAGTTATCCTGTTTGGCTCATGGTAAAACTGCATTGTTTAATTATTTATCATCTTTAATCAATACATTTTATCTCATGAAAAGTGGTAGCTTTACATTTTGTGAAAATAGCCTTATATGTATTAGATTTTTTAAAGAGGTTTCTTAAAGCTTCTTAGAAATGTTAGTATGGCCACTTTGTTATTTTTATTTATTTTGGTACATTTGGAGGTAATAAACAAATTATATAAATATGAACTTTTCCTAAAGTGTTTCAAAATTGAGCCGGATTTAGCATGAAACTCATTTATAGGTGATCGATCACTCATCAACATTATTTCTGGCTAAAAGATTTGAAAGATTCGGTTTGGTAGCAATCAAAAAAGAGATGGATTGAGGGGCTTGGGTGGGTTTGAGTAATCTATTTCCTTGGGGTCCGATTCTTCCTGCAATAATAATAGGTCAGAGCAACAGACCCCCAAGTAAGCCCTTGCTTAGAACCCTGATCCCACCCATCTGGGATGCACCCTTACTAAAGTCCATTTAACCAAATTTCTGAATCAGGTACACGCCTCTAATATTTGATCCATTACATCGTTTGGTAGTATTATTTTCCGTCCAGTGATTTGATCATGCTATAAGTCAGCTCAATTTATAATTAGTGGGACTTTCATAAAAACAAGGGTTACATCATTTAAAGTGTGGTATTTAATTAATAAGCTTTTCAGCCAAAGCTTCATGAATCTACAGATAAAGTGTATTTATTGAGATAATGTGTGCATCCATAAAAATAAGCTGTATATCTTCTCCATATATGTATGCAATAAGAGTTGTATCAATGAAATATTTTTCTTCGTTAATTTTTTCTTACTCTTTCGATATTTCCAATGAAGCATGTCTTTCTTTGCCGTAATTGCCTGTAGAAATGTTTCTCGAATGGTTTTGCAATCTCCTCCTTAGTCCATATTGACGAAAAATTATAAAGAGGAATATTTTGCAAACAAATATTCGGTTATCATGTGTCAAAAGAATGGTTTTAATATCATACTCGCATTGCTTACAGCCTTGCGTTTTACTGTTCCGAATCTTAATCTTTTCATCATCCATCCTTTCAAAAGGCTGTTTGCCCACTCATATGCTCAAAGACTACTTTTTTCGACCATTTTCTCTTCGTAATTACAACTACAGTTAATTAAATTCCACCTAAAGCCCTTGACTACTAGAACACACTTCTTTCAAGCAATTCCAGAACGCGAGAAAGAACACTTTATTTTCCCTCAGAACTTTTATGTCTTTTGTCCTTTACATTTGTCAAAGCGCCAAATCCCTTTAATAAACTGTGTCCAATTCGACGTTAAAGTAATTTATCATCGCTGTAAACACCAGAAAAACGAATAAAAAACGAAGCTTATACGAGAAAGACTTAATAGAAATTCTTCATGTTGTAGCTGATTTTTTCCATCTGAGAAAGAAATTTTTCGTTGCTGGTATAAAAAGGAGGATAATTTTAATCATATGCGGGTATTGGCATCCAGAATTATGATAAAAAATAAAATAGATACACGGAATGCGTCTCTTTCCAATGAATCAACTGACTACAATTATTCGATTCTTGAGCAAAAATATTGGGCTATTTACGGTACTGAACCAGTCTTTTCATCTTACCAGGCGATAATATAATGCGTAGCTAAACTTAAAATAACAACTTTAAAGTATACCGGGACTAGCCGCGGGGGTAACTTTTACGGGAGTCACCCGCAATGCACAATCGTGCGAAAGATCCACAGAGAAAAAATCATTCGCCTTGACCGGGATTCGAACCCGGATAATTATGAATACTATTCTCTCCGATCTCTAAAATATCTCCGTGAATGGCTCTCAATATAGGTCAATGTACCAATAAATAATCCTGTATTTATACAGCATAATTTGCAATATGAAAGAAGGATCATAAATGGACTTGAAAATAAAGAGTTTCCTTATGTGCTAATGCTACTCATAGCACATAGACACAAACTGTGAAAGAATTACACACGAGTGGGTGGATTAACTTTCGAGAAGAATGGCATCACGAAACGTGACTCAGGGAGACCTTTAAAAAAGTTTACTCTCAGCCTGGAGTGCCCCTCAAGATCACTCGTGTAACGGTGGCAAACGCAACGATCTCACAGTCTTCCCGGCCAAGTATGAGCTCTTTGGCAGCACGGTTCTTGGCCGTTTTAATCTCGCACCCAGGTCACGGAACTTGAAGCACCTAACGCACAGAGATGCGACTTCCTCCGGACCCACTGAGCTTTAAAAGGCTCCATGATGGGACTCACTGGGTCATAACTGTGCGATTCACGTTTGAATCGCAGCGCAAAGGCTGTGGAATGCAGTGGGTATTTAAGGCAATATAAACCCTAGCATGAAACAGCCATCGCACCAGGAGCATACAAGAGCAAATTTACAAGGTATAGCATTTTTGAGGAATCATGAAATTCGGTCATATTCAGGTTTCCGGGTTATACTTCATTTTTCATTTTTCAGGGATGAAAATTCACCAAAGTAACACTTGGAACACAACTGAAAACAAAATAGATTGGCCCAATGTTTTAATCTCAACATCTTTATCGGTTAAAACTTATGAGTTTAAACGAAATACATTATTTCAGGGTTCTCAAGATATCTTGCACCAAAGTACTCCCTATAATAAAATCAGAAAACATAATTTGACCTTGATGATTGCGAACTAAACGACTTTCCGTAGCAATTAAAACAAAAGTGTCTACATTCAATAAAAATTTCTATGTTCTACAAAAGACGACAATTAGGAAAAAAAATATTTAAGACCAATAGGTACTAATAGATACTGGATCAAAACAGCGATAAAAGTCATGTGAAGTTATGCAGGAAAGTAATAAAAAATCCTTACCGAGAGAAATACACGTGGGGAAATGGTAATTTCTTTTAGTAAAATCATATGATTTACCCTCGTATCAAACCTTATCTGCGGAATACACTTGTGACGAGGTTGTTATTTTCAGCCTATTTGTACATATTGTTAGGCAATAAAGAAGACAAATTCATCCTCCAAATTCATAAAACTTGTTTAGGATAACGATGGTCGCTGAATAATACACGGATCGGCAAAACATATATCCCGAATGGGAGGATGTTCTTCGATTCACATGCGGACATTAAAAAAATCAATTAAAAGTGATTGTAATGAAGCTGAAAAATATACTTTTAGGACAATTTCCAGGCTATGAATCTATTTGAAACTAAATAATTGGTCTAGTCACATTACTACACCATGTCTTCAATGTAAAAACTGGTTATCCTTTCATAAAATAGGCACCTAGCTCTCTCCTAAATTACTCTTAACCTGGAAGCTTAGCAATAATTCAATGTTATGGGATCATTTTTCTTTATTAACTCTTTATTTCAGAGTCTAAATTGACTCCAAAATTTGGAAATGATTTAAATAAAAGAAAGAAAATAAATAAAGTTTGTATGCTCTGAAATTTCAAAGCAACTCAAATTGACGAAAATTACTAGGAATCCCAGTGAAACATTCTCAGGAGCCTTGTCGACGATGGCAAAAGATGCTTTCCAGGAAGTTTATCTAACCCCTTTCCTCTCTCTCTATATCCGCTTCATAAAATTCCTAGGATTAAAACGACAGGCTTTAAAGCCGGAGACACAAAGTGTAACTAACATCCGCCGCCGTCGAGATTGGCGCGCAAGCACCGACGACGACGTGAGTATTAACAGCTTTGACCAGTGAATCATTGGAGCATGGGAAAGGACCCCGACGCCGCCGTAAACAATGTTGACTCTGAACTCGACGGAACTTTTAGTGCGACGGACATTTCGGCATGCTGGATCTAGACTCTGGAAGGGGTGGCAAAGTGCGTCCAGTGACGTTTCTTCCATCGCCACCCCGTCTCCGTCGCTTTGATCCCACGGGTGAATGCGATGTCAAGGATTATTACGGAAGCAAAGGCTAGGCAGAGCGTGGTGGAAATGGGCAAGAAGGAATTCTCTGGGGCGGTGGAAGAGTTTTGAGGTGACTGTGGTTCGCGCGTGCATTTGATGGGTCCGGTAGCTTGCTGGAATACATCCATACGTCCCACCCTTGGGGATGAGGAGAGAGGCTTAGGGCCCGCTCACGAAAATTGGCTTGTGTTTACACGGCGTGCATTCAATTTTTAGAAATAGGTGTAGGACACATTAAATTAAGGTAGAGATATCCTCAAGGAAGCTCAATGTAATATATGGGCATAAAATTCTGTGTTTCCAGAATTTTGACATTACTTGACCCGGACTGCAAAGAAGGTCTTTTTGCGTCATTTTCAAGAGGAATCCCAACGGAGTATATAATCTGAATCGATCCTATTTCATGACCGAAGGGTGGAACGAGATGTGACTAATAGGATGTGACTGCGATTCGCAAGAGTTTTATAAAGCCAAGTTACGTTAAGTTGAATACAGAAAGGATGGAGTGCTTCCATCTTAGTCCACGGGTAGAAACCTTAAGCCTATCGATGCAGCAGAACACTGTCAAAATCCTCTAGAATTGATTTTTATTATCGATGCGCTGTCAACACTATAATTAGGAGAAAATTTTGATCATTGGCTAAGGTCTCACGAGGCCAACTTACGCTAAGTGAAGTTGTTCAGAACGAAGATAATATTTTTTTCTAAAGACGGAAATCATGAAGGGACGTTTGCGAAGAGATCAGAGGACATTGTGTAAACATTTGGCAAAGAAATCAACAAAAGTAATTGAGAAACATATGAATGATTTATGTTCGATCCATGATGGGGTTGGAAGGTATATCAATCATAAGCAAAGCTCTAATGAAACAAAGAAAGGCCGAGTTAAGTTGCTGATAATGTAGCTTAATTTGCCGCTAATTGTAAGACGGGAAGCATTGAAGAGAGAGTAGCGTCGAGGTTACGGACAGGACTTGAATACGCCGCAAGTCCACATGGACGCCGCAGTTGCAGCAGTGGAGGTCGGGGGAATAATCCAGAAACCACTCTAGTTTCTCCAAATCCCGTTCGCATCTCTGACCTGCACCAACACCACAGTGCCTTGAATCCGCTGGATCCCACTGCGGCATACTAGGACCACACTCCACCCATGAATCTAGCCGAAATGACCCACAATCCCGACGCTACCGCCTTTGATTCTTTTTTCTATTTACCCAGCCGTGTTCACGCGGGCTCTATAGGGGTGCTCCGTCCAAATATCCAACACAGAATTGGAACAGGTCCCCCACCGTAAATGCCGCAACTCTCAAAACTCAATGCTAAGCGAGGGAATTCTTGCCGTCGACGTGTCCTGAGGTGATACCACGTGTCGAATAAACGATATACTTCGTGCTTCCTTCACTCTTTCATAAAAATATCCTTTCATGCCAAAAGTATAAACTAAGCCGAAGAAGATTTCGCTGCAAACTTACACGAAATCAATTTTCCCCTCAATTGGCCTAAAATTATGCAGTATTAGTATACAAACGAATATTGTAAACATTACTACTTTTTTACGTTATTTTTACATCAACTTATTTAAATTCATAATAAACTCTGGAATTGCTTGAAAAGAGAAACCGTATAAAAGTAGGTATATAATAAAAATTCAATTTTTATGGCTGCTAGTAATATGACAAAATGTTAACCAAGGGGATATTAAGCGTTTTTTTCAGATGGATATATATGATTCATTCATGGACTTTATTCTATAGAGGAGGACTGAATATTGAAAATATAAAAAAATAACTATTCAGAACTAGCTGGTCTCTCCAACGTTTGCGGTAAATATTGTGATTTTGTGACTGCGATTCATCTCTTACACTTTAAAAATGTCGCTTATTGCCAAAGTTCATAAAATCGTTATTTTTCCAAATCTATACCTCTGATTTACTAAGGCACGAGTTACTTAAGGGGTCAATGGCCTCCTATAAATTAGCCTACGGCTAGTTAAATAAATACCCATACATAACTTACCATCCTACTGAGTGACACCGAAGTTCCTCTTTTATAATAACTCAGAATACAATCTCTGGGATCTAGTTATCAGCTAAGTACAAGATGCTCAGAGGTCAAAGATAAACATACCCACCTTCATTTACGAGCTGGCTGACTGAGGAAATATCACCATTAAAATTTTAAAATAAATAGGACTTCTATTTTTTTTTTAATTGTCATTTCCCTTAACATTCCAGGTTTCCCAGAGTCAATTTACCCGACCCGAAACACAACGGCATGAGCACCCTCACGGCCTTGAGTTCCGCCACGAGAGGAGAGCTCTCTTGCTTAGCATCGCGTTTGGTGTGTGGTTTCCGCAATGGGAGCCGATCTACACTCCCCCAGGAGAGAGGGAGGAGAATCCTCGCCTGCGGCGCCATCGGCATGCCCGAGTTGTCGTTTCGGGTGTCGCACTACTAGTGGGGGGAGAGGAGTGCTTGGGTGGCGCAGGTCGACCCAGCGGATGGACATTGCGAGAGAGAGGGATATGTAATTCTCTTGCCATGTTCTCGCACCAAAGGAGAACGCCCTAGATGGGGACTTGACTCCAAGTGGACCTTCCAGTATGCTCCGGGAATGAAATAGAGAACTTTGAAGTGGAGTACTTTCATTTGCAGACACTCGATGGTGCAGCCAGGTTTCTTTTGATGACACCTCATACCCCTCACAAGTCTATTGAGAGGTCACATCCGAGCTCCACTCTTCGGCTTAGGTAGGATAAGAATTCTCTTCTAATTTAACGTAGTGATCTCAGCAGATGTTGATAGCAGCAGAGAATATCAAGAGTGGAAAGTATTCGAGATGTGGTGCTATCAAAGAATGATGAAGATAAAATGGATCGACTGAGTTAGAAATGAGGAGGTGCTGGTAAGAGTGGGAGAAAAGAGAAATCTGATAAAAATATAAGAAGAAGACGGGATAATTTAATTGGCCACATCATCTTAGATGGAATACCTGATGAGAGAATCGTAGGAGAGGTGGACGGAAAAAAAGGCAGGGGACGGCCCCAAATGAGTTGCGTAAGACAGGCTACTAAGGATATACAGGAGAAAAAATAGGATAAGGCAAGCAGATAGGAGATTGGAATGGACAGCTACGCCTAACCTATCTAAGGATTGCTAACTTTTGGTGATTATGATTCTCCATTGATCTTCTCGCTATGTGTCTCTTGAAAAATATGTAATCATTACGAGTTCCCAGAAATATATAATGTTGTAACGATTCAGGAGACAGCATGCAATTTTCTTGCCATATCCTCGCAACGGAGGAGACATCGTGGATGCGGGATCGACTCGAGGGTGGACTTTCCAATATGCTTCGTCGCGTCAGGAATGAAATACGAAAGCTCGGAGCGGAGTATATTTGTTTGCAGACACTCGATGGTGCGACTAGTTTTCTGGTGATATATTCTTATACTCTTTACAGGGCTTTGTAGCGTATAGGGGTCATTCTTAAGAGGTCAACTTTCAACATCAGATGCAGGATGTTATTAGTTTAGGATGCGTACCCTCTCAAAATTAACCATTTTAGGAATTTCATATCATTCAATACAAACATACTCTATTTGTATAGGCTGGAAAAATAATCAATGAGCAATTATGAATAGGTTACATTTAGTTCGTTGATTTATAACTCTTTTGATCTATCATTGTGTGTGTTCTCAGATTCAGCTCAGTACTTTCGCTTAAGATAGGCAGAGAAATACAGTCTCCTTCATAATAACTAATAATGTTATATTTTCCAATATTTTCCTCGTCATTTGATTCTGGACAACTACGTAATTGTTTAGTATTTAAAGAATCAGATGATGATATAATTCTACAGGAAACATGAATTTTTTACTTTTTAAAATTATTGTATACAACATTTTATAAAACCTAAATGTCGCGTTAAAAATCAAGTTGTTTCCTGAAAACTTATTTTAATAGCTTATTTACATAATTTGAAGAAATACGATTGATTTTTGTGAAATAGTAGTTTACAGAGAGCGTAAAAAATGCAATTTCAATTCAAGTTCAAAATAGAATATTCGAAGGCATAATTATTTTTACATTTACTTTAAACAAATTCCGTGAAAGCGTACGCAATAATATATGGAATATTTTCACTCGCTGAGCTAGAGACAAATAAAGGGTTATTGTATTTAATATGGAATTAAAAATTTATAACCTCGCTGTCAGCTCATTCTGTATCCAAAGACATGTATATATGCAAAGGATGGAGATTTAAGAAATTTTAATTTAATTGGCTGGTGGAAGAGTAAAGTCTTAAGGCATAAAAGATTTCCCTAACAAATATTTAACATTCATGCACGAAGAACCACGCACATAACGTGGTTAATTTAAGGCTTTACCTTGTGAAAAAAAACATAGATTATCAAGATTTGGTTCCTTAACACTAGAAATTACACGAATCGCATCAGAGGAAACAGTAAACAGGCAAAATACTTCGGAGTATCTTGATGGGGCAATGTTTGCATAAACACTCTTCATTCCAGCCGGGATGAAAGATATGCTTAAATTACAGAGCTCGGTAACGGCGGGAATTTACGCAGCGTGACTCCAATGCGTAAATATTTCTTCTCTTCAATCTTAATCAAGTCAACATAACTCATTTGAAAACAGAGAGCCTGTTGAACTCTTCTTTTAGCAAAAGAACACTATGTACGTGAATAGGCCGAATGAGAAATACGATGAAAAGGGGAGTAAATTTTCGATAATTTTAAAATCAGTATAAAGATTATTGCAAATAAATGAAGAATAAATTTACTTTAGCTTCCTCTCGCATTTTCATGTTTTAGATAAAACTATACATTCTTTGGAAATTTTATCTATCCCTTTCAATAATAATTTTTACATAGTATGTGAGCATGATGCGAGATCAATCAAAATATTATTATACCCGGTGCAAATGTAAGAGGTTAGTTAACATTATATTTCGTGGAATGTTTTTTTTGCGCTACCATGGCTGTTAACTTTATTTAATTTTTAGTCATTTGTATCAGTTATTCACATAGTTATTTAATTTCTTATTCTGGTGGCCAGGAGCTACACCATAAACCTTCCTGCCATTACTAGCTGCGCCCCTAACTACAAGGCTTATCTAATATCAAAACTAATCTAACAATGCGCTTGAATGCTATGGGAGGAACTTGTAAACCACTTCATAAATGTACTGACAGATAAATGAAATAAAATATTTACACTGCATTGTTTTCACGATTTCGAACTCCGCCGAGAGACAAAGTGAACGTAGTAAGTAACGTAAAACTAATTTTAAAGAAGCACATAGATTCAGGATATTTCTACATTCGAAATGATGAAGGTATTCCAAACAATGACAGCGATTAGCAACACAGTTTCCTGCGAAAAACCAGAAGTGTGCGACAATTCGTATATCAAATATTCCTTGTAAGGGTGAATTGAATAAATTTCTGCAAATGGCTGGCCGGAATGGGGAATAAACTGTAGTGAATATGAAAGTGAAATCTCCTCTTTACGGAGCACACGGATCATTTAAAATGATAGGGCAGTCCAGTAATGGCAACTTATTAAACATTTCTTCTGAACGATTTCAGGGAAATTTAACCACAAATCTAATGTCGTTATATCAAGCAAGAGGCAATGAGCTGTGCAAGCTTTTTGATACAATTCGTAAGGAAAAGATATTTTTTTACTTACAATAAATCATCAAACGTAGGTTTCTACGCAAAAATTTTCATTTATTTCTCAATTAATTATTTTTTTGACTTTATGATGGTAATTATTCCCTCTAAAGGATAATTAAGACATTCTAATGGAAAACAATCGAGAAATTAGTTAATTTACCGAAAATGTGGCTCCCAAAAGGCAAAATCCGAAGTGATGCTACACGTAGCCAGACATATTGGGTGGTATGAGGACTGTCTGCACTTGAAATTTGTTAAATATTCTCACCCAGTGCAAAAAAATTCATTTTGTTATGTAAACTTCAAACTTCGTTAATATATTGCTAAAAGGTTTACTCACCATTGGTTACTACAGAAATAAGCTTAGTCGCACTGATTACTTCTAAATAGGTATTTGTATCCAAATTCAGCCTGAATTTTCCCATTTTTTTAAACTTAAGGTCTAGGGCAGAATTGATTAATATCATCTGATTTGAAAAAAAAATTCGGAAATGAGACCGTAAGATGAGTGGATAACCCGAACAGGCGAATTTGATCCCGGAAAAAGTCGTTTTTCTGCTCATTGTAACGGGCATTTCATTCGTACTAAATATAAAGCCATTGTATAGACAATTATTGTTCGAAAGACGTAATCAGCTCCAGAATTACCTTTATTATCTCACCCCGATGGTATGGCCGTTAGGAGCAACCTAAAAGTTTGAGAAGACGAAACCTGGTAATCAGGCTTAGATTCACAGATGAGAAGAATATAATTATAGATTCAGAGGAGGTTAGTAGGACATTGTGTTAACCCTTTTTCCCTTCTTATACCATTCTCTATTCTCAATTTACACGAAAAGAAGATAACTCACTTGACGAGTTGAAATGAAAACAAAGGGGTTCTGTGGGCGGAATGAAAAGGACGGCCATGGAGGAAGAAAGGGTTGGAGCTTAATTTATTCTGAGAAACAAAAAGTTGAGTGGAACCCTTGCAAAATATGGTTAAATCATCGCAACACTATATTTAATGATTGATGAGGATTAAAAAAAAACCCTCGCGAAAAAGTTTGGCAAACCAATTAATACCCGATGCCTGGTGGTCTGATAAAATTTTTTTAATTGAAAATATATTTAGCAACGTATTATAAATATTTTTTACAATGCGAAGGTCTTTTAGGAAGTTTACTCTATAAGCAACTAACAGAACCTACAGCTCTGTAATTTATAAAATCAAATCCCAATTATTAACAAAAGATGCGTATTGCTCGCGTACTTCAATGGCTCTCCGAAGAAATTATTACATTCACGTTACCTTAATCTGGAATATAAAGGCGAGATTTATTAAAGCAATCTATATATTTTTACCTTAGCCTAAAAAAATATCCAAGGTAATTTTATTCAACACTCCCCATATAATTCGAACCGAAATTATGGAAATTTTAAAAGGATCAAAATTTATTAAAATCTGATATCTATTGACATTATAATCCTCCCAAATTATAGAGTTATTTCCTAATTACTTCCACCATTGTTGGTTGCATGACATGTTTCTCTACAGAACTGTTCACATGAAAAACATACAAAAGCAATTTCGAAAATAATATTGATTGAGTCCATTCCCAACGAACATAAAACATTATTGATGTGAACATGTTATTAATTTTAGTTTGAGCTTTTCATCTACAGCCAGACACTAAGTAATAAAACAACTTATTCCCACTAAGGCCATATTGCATAAATATGAGCTTTCCATTCTGTAAATGACAAAAATGTAAATTATTGCAGAAAATAATTCAAAGTAATTGTTTACCATCAGCATGAAATATTGTTTTAAAAAACTTTTAATTTCACCTTTATACGTAACGTAGCAGCAAGCAACATTTTGTGTAAAAATGGCTCTTTGTCTGTACTCGCAGAAAAAAAATTACCCTAAATTTTTACCCAGCTTTTTTTCTCTGATGAACTCCTGGAGAACTGTCCTACCCAGCACTGAGGTATTCCCTAAGGTACAGGTGCATTCGGTCACTTACGGTGATGCATTTTCTGATGAGGATGGGATTTAGAAAGCTCGCTGAAGAGAGGATAGAGCACAACGAGCAAAAACCCGCGAGAAAATGAATGGAATGGGACTGTAGAAGGGACGTAGAAGTTGAATTTTTTGCAAGGGGAGGGATCTCAGGAACGTGACCAGACTGTTCTGAGGAAACGTGATGGTCGACGTCGTTTTCAGGGAAAATTAATTCTGGTGAACATACGGGAAGAGGACAAAGGGTTAATAGGGGAGTGGCCAAGAAAAAGGTTCATGGAATCACGGGAATATATGGGGCAGGAGCATAAAATCACGATGAACGCGAACTTTCGTAGAGAATTGTTATTTCTAGAATAAAGAGAAAATTCAGTCTTATTGGCAGAACGATGAGATAAAGTGTCTGGGTTCAAATCTCGGGAGAAGCTCACTTGGTTCAAGACGGCTCAGGTAAAGAGAAGTGCCCGTCTACACAGAAGTTTTGAAATTCAGACGCTTGATTTCTCGCATACTTCAATATCTCAACGAAAAAACTTATTACCTTCACGTAACTGCGGCACGGAAAATTTGGGCAAGATTTTCACAGCGGTCTATATTAAACCTCTAGCTGACGACCAAGGTAATTTTTTCAATGTAAGAGATGACCTCTGCACCCTCACGTACTCAACCAATATTCAAGTTATAAGACTTATCTGAGCCAAAATATCGCCTACTGTTACAGGGGAAACGTCGCGCGTCACCGACGTAAATTTTAAATCAGATTGCATAATAAATACGAGTGAAAAATGAACACAACGCAGTTCAATGTGTAAAAATCTTAGAAATAGCTTGGAAGAGGAGGATGAAGTTCTAATCACACCATTGGTATGCGAGTTTTACTCAGTCACAGAGAACGGCTATTTCTCCTTTATGAGCCACTAGTGATTTTACACGACAAATTGGAGGTCAGGCAATTACTACGCGACGGGCTGTGATGATGATGGACGAGTGGCGTACTATGTAGATGGGAAACATAGGTAAATATTAGACGTGCCATGTATTTATCTTCATAACTTTCAATGCATTTACCCGGCGGTAGTTGCGCCCATTTTCTCAACGTAAATGGTCGCGGGGTGTCTATGACACCCAAAAGGTTCCCTTCTATTTCTCTATAAAAATGTATATTTACTTCAAAATTTTACATCTTAATATGTCATTTGTTTATATAGCCATTTCTATACCCAAGATTTTAAACCAATTAATTATTTTTTTTATGTGTTATAAAATATTTCAAACACCCTGATTTCCAGTAGGCAGTGCGAGTTCCTCCGGAAAAATTGCCAAAATTTATTTCTTAGTTTTAACCAAGGAATGCAGTTCAAATATTAAGTAAGAATGTGATACGGAAAGTTAATGACGTATGCCAAAAAGTGGGTCTACGTCGGTGTAGACTGGGTTGCAGTATCTGGATTAAGTTCAAAGGGAAGTAATTTAACCAGATTTGAGTCTGGGTCCTTGTATTTATTTGACCCCTATTACCGCTATACTAAAATCAGGCATAAAAACTACACCCATTTTAATTTTAATCTTAGAAATCAGGATTAGAGGTCGGTAATATCAAACATATTTTCTGTCCAAGGAAAGGATGAATGACTGCTGAAAAAAATTAACTTTGAAGCTTGAAGAAGGAAAGTGAAATATTTATCTGGCTCTAAATCTTCTTGTATCTTCTTTTCTTTGTCTTCCGAGTTCACAACAATCGCTATAAAGACTAATGGAGCCCATCAAGAACACTTTTCTTGTACTGCTCTTCTCTAGGCACCTGCGGATAGCAAGCTGAAAACCACTCAGGCGATCTTGCAATTTATCACTGTGCTAAGCAGGTGAATCACGGATAAGCCCTTACTTGAAAGAGAAATAAAAAATAACAACCAGTTGATAATTAAAGACATTTCTTTCGCATGGATACAATGAATAATGGATTATTCATCACTGCTACGTGACACCAACGGCCGTAATAAGTGTATTCTCTTAAAAGGAATTGAATGGACAGTCCCACAAAACTGCATACTATTGACGCTTATTTAAGTGTCTCTAATTCATTTGGATAAATTTATCCAACTTTAAGTCTGACATAGAAAATGTTGGAAACTGGTCACTTATTTATATCACAAGAGATTTTTCGGGCAGAAAAATCACAGTAGTTCACTCGTTTTAAGTTTAAAAAACTAGCTCCACAAGCAGCAGACTTTTTTTCAATGATAATCACTCACTCAGATCGATCAAATTCAATTCTCATTAAAAAAAAAGGGAAGTTTTTTGAAAGCTTGACCAAAGAAATGATATTTCTTCCTAAATAAAATCATTCTCAGCGATCACGTGTAACTCCATCAACGCGTGCACGTTTTGAAGACTTTCTCTCCTTTATCTTACCACGCCACACCACCTTCGCCTTCTTACACTTTCCAGAACATTTTAAAATCTTTCGCGGGGACATAATTTCTGTGCCTCTAATGCCCTTCGGCGGGGGAGACATTCAGAGCGCTAAAATTCAACCGTGAAGAGAATGAGAGATGGAGAGAATTTCGGTAGCGGAAATTGCGTGAAAGGATGGTTGGAAGTGTCAAGGGAGCCGTGAAAATAAAATAAATTGGCAGTCAGCGGGTTTAAAAGATGAAAATTGAATTGCTGCCGATCGGGTAGGAGGCAGATTGAGCTTGATAGGTGGGAAATGGAAGTTGCTTGTGAGATATCGGAGTGACAAAGAAAGGGGATGGGGAGCCTGGTGAGGTGGCAATGCATTGTATTCCCTCGCTTGAGTGATGCTTTCGTCAGAATTTAAGACGATATGGAACGAGAGAAGAATAAACTCGTTAGCAGAGAGAGGCAATTTCCCTCGCCTTGGAGTATAAGAGAGAGAAAGATATATATGTGCGGAGTTCTTGAGGTGTCTTTATTTCTGTCAACAGTCTCTTTCGGAGGTGGAATGTATAGTACCACCACTCTTAAAGAGTTCCAAAGAGTAAAAATATCATCTTATCATTTTGAATTTCGTTTTTTCGAATTGAATTCATTTTCAATTTGATAAATTCCCCGCAAAAGATGAAATGAATGCCATTCTGGTTTCATCACTCGAAGAATGGAGGCAAAATAATTCCAATTTATCAGAGATGAAAGGAGGATGACGGAGAAAATAAAGATTGTCATAGCTATTGGTAAATTTATAGGCATTCAAATTCCATTTTTGATGAACGCGAAGGACCTGTAACCAAAGTTGAAGGAATCAAAGCGTGGAAACTTTATTGTAAAACGACTGAGCGAAAAGTGACTTCTGCTTAATTCAGAATAAGCAAGGGCATAAGTGGCAAAAATTTGATAGGTAAAAGTCATGTAAAAGTTTTTTGAATAGATAAATAATAAGATGTACTGATATATTCTCGTAAATTTCTTGTGAATGTATTTCAATTTTAATAGATAATACTAATAAATTTTACCAAACAATATTCAAATTTTACAGCCTATTTTTCAGCCTTCCAAACATGTTTAATCTATAAAGCGATTCATATCCGATCACATAAAATCTTTAAGTAAAATGACTGTCAAAAAGAAACACCTCGGTTGGATTTAAATGAGTTCAAGATGTAGCAGGCAGCGGAAAAGCATTCACAACGCATGCATCCACGCAGGAAACGGGATGACGAGCTAATTAGCATCAGCCGTGGGCGATGGAGAGGGCCCCAACCGGGAAGCTCGATGAACACACGGATTGAGTAAGAGGCAGATTGCCGAAGGATGGAGGAGGAAAAATAAAACGAAGAGAAGATGAAAGCCAACACACACAAGCTTTTAACGTGCGTCGCCGCGAGAGTTCCAAGCAAAAGCACTCACGAACGCGGACAAAGAAGGAGAGAGGGACGATGAAGCAAAAAAAATATGAGTAAAAGGCTGGAGATATATTCCTCAAAAGTGAAAGTGGGAGCTCGCGAGGGTTTTGATACTTAACGCCCGCTAAAGGCATTAAGGAGGATAGGAAGGAATATAAAAGGGATTAGATGATTTAGGCGAGAGACGAATCAGCGAGAAAAACAAATAACTAGGCTTGTAGTGATGTGAAAATGGAATTTCTTGAGAGCGTCGAGAAAGATGCATTGGAGATGCACCTGAAATAAATCTAGCGAATCATTTGTCAATTTCGCAAAATGTGTAGCAGTGGCCTAGAATGCAGATGTATCATAGCATATTTAGAGAGATAAACTCATCAAGAGCCTCAGAATTTACATGATATGTAACCTAAGAAGGTGCCTTGATACAACGGCTTACCATGAAATGAAATGGCCATTGTTAAAACAAAAATTATTAATTGACTCATTACAAAAAATTCATAATATCTAAAATGCTTGATGCGTATATGCGATGGAAATGGCATGTAGATGCGAAAATATCTATCTTGATGCGTAGTTTTCCGCGGCGTTGTCTAGATGTTGTCTCCATGTTTCTGGGTTTCACCGCGTGGATTTTCCTTGTGACGACAGTTTATCCGGTATTCCAACCGGCGTCTTCAGGTCGATGATCATATATTCACAATTATATATTATATAATTATATATATCATCATGATGATGATCATCGACCTGAAGACGCCGGTTGGAATACCGGAGAAACTGTCGTCACAAGGAAAATCCACGCGGTGAAACCCAGAAACATGGAGACAACATATCTAAAATGCATTGAACTTGCAAGCTTGAAGCACGAAAAAAATTGAAAATACGTTTTGCCAACAAATATGATGAAAAACAATCGCAAAATTTGCATTTCTTTCACGCAACTTTGGGAGGAAATGGGTAATAAAAGAGTCCTGATAAAAATTTTTTCGCTACGTCAGAGATACCAAAATGTATCCATGATAAAAAATAACAACCTATGGTGATTTACACTCTTTCATATACAACTCCACTACCGACCATGGCTTTAACACTCACTGTCACTTTATGTAGGTCTATTTGAAAATGAAACTTGTTGTCTCAGTAAGAATCAACAAATATATGCATTTTTCCTCAGTTAAGACATAAAATTGGCTCAATATGATGCCGACTGGAAATAAGGGTACACAGGAATAAATTTGAGCAATTACAATCAATAGAAACTCATTTAGTAAATAAATCGTGCTATAATGTCCAAATTTAATTCAGGCTATCACTACTTCAACTTTCACTTGGTAATCAAAGGAAAATCAAACGTGCGAATAGAAAAGGCTGGATTATATCGGACACCAGATACCTTAAAGTAACCAAGATAATACTATAACTGCCAAAGTGTGGGTATCAATATAGTAACATAAAATAAATACCACAATGACGAAATTTAATAATGAAAAACCATTAATGAAAATGCTATAATTAGCCGTCTTTCATAAGTTTTTTAATCAACTCTTTATTGAATATGATGATAAACTGACACAAAAAGGCTCAAGTATCAACAATCTGTAAAGCAAAATACTATAAATAATACGATTGGATTTTTTATAATTTATATGACTCTTACAAATATGATTGTTCAATGTCAAACATGATGAAGAGCGGGCATTCATTGTCAGCTTCATTTTAGAACAGAAATCTCCCATGAAAACGTGGATCTTCGTACCACAGCAAGATAAAAAATAGAATAAATAAAAGATTTCTTTACATTTTTAAAGTATTGTTAGCAGGTATTGGTACAGAAATAATTTTAAGCAAATTCCAAATAACCGCAGGTATAACCCTAATTTTGTAATAGACGGCAAACCACAGTTATTTTACCATTCTGCAGTTACATCATTCTATGAGTTTTTCAACAATGAAGCTGTTTATTTAGCTGGGTATGTTTGGATAGGAGGATGTTCATGAGAACGTTAGCGAGATAATAATTACCGCAATTTCAACGACCAATTAATTCACGAGTGAGCAGCAGCGTGAAAATAATTGATGGACCCATTTAAACGACAGGTTAATTTGAAAGCATAACGAATTCGTCGCTGAAAATAATTTACCGTGAAGATCGACGCCGCTGCATGAGTTGAAGGGGCAAATTGATTCGTGATCCTCTGTTTCCCAATTAACAATTCTCTCTCTGATAATGTCTTTGCATTTCGGTCGTATTAGCGAAAAAACTATCTTTAGATAGGATAGAAAAAAATCAACTCGAACTGGAATGATAATGGGCACGAAAACTATCTTCCCTATCCTGATCACAAAATGTATCAATTATTCGATGAAAAATGTACTCATGTACAAGAAAAAACTATACCCAGTCAGCATTTCTGACGAAATCCAAACTGCGGCATTCAAAACTTAACCCTTAACTTCCCCCAGTCGATATTGTTCCACTGGATTTTATCCTAATGGTTACGCACAATTTCCAAGGTCCTAATATTTATTTAATCATGCGTAGTAAAAATGTTGATTTTCAAGTAAATTATTATTTATATAAACAAAAATGAATCAACGTTATGTTCAAACTTTGAGATAATTTCTTAATTGCTTTATAGTCACA
Organism: Ischnura elegans; assembly: GCF_921293095.1. NCBI lineage: Eukaryota > Metazoa > Arthropoda > Insecta > Odonata > Coenagrionidae > Ischnura > Ischnura elegans. The sequence continues at coordinate 59,276,501 of NC_060247.1, forward strand.
GCAAAACTCATTTCGTTTTAACCACGGAACACTGAAATCATTCAAAACCTGATAAATGATAACTTAAACAGGTCTAAAATGCATCCCTTTCATGGAAAGAAGATGAATTGTAACTGTGATTTTAAAGTTCTTTCGTTCCGTAAAAATTTTCATTCGTTTCAATTTGTACAAAAAATCGAGGATTTCTAATGTAATTTAAGTTTAAGAATTTAAGCGTCCAACGCATGAATCCAAGTATTTTTTTACTGGGTAAACTTAAACCTTAAATTTTTGGCAACAAGTGAAAAGATCAATTTGGGCGCCACTCATCACTCTTGAAAATTCTTTCTTGGCAGTCGCCTTCCCTTTTTGACGAACACCCACGCCAGAGACAAAGTAGAAGCTCGTTCCCGCAAAGCGGCTTGACCTTTAAGTGGCCAGGCCAAAGCATTTTACGAGTCTTCACTTAATAATGCTTTTGCAGCCACAGCCACTCTGTGCCTTCCATCAGTCGATTAGAATGTCCACAATTCAGCCAAATCGAATGACGATAAAGAACCGGAGAAATGCTCGCCAGACCACATTAACCACATTAAAATCCCGTAATACGACTATGTGAATAGAATTTTACCGAATAAATTTGAAGATGGTCTAAAATATCGTTTGAATACAAAAGAGAGACGCACAGAATAGAAGAGTACTTCATCTCATAGGATTTTTTTACGAATTTAAGTATACCGGGACTAGCCACGGTGATACCTTTAACGGGAGTCACCCGCAATGCACTATTGTGCGAAAAATCCACAGAGAAAAAATCATTCGCCTTGACCGGGATTCGAACCCGGATCCCTCGATTTCCGGCCGAGTGCTTTAGCCAGTTAAGCTACCGAGGCGTCATTCTTCCCTGTGGAAATTTGTGGACTATACCGGACAAGGTGGTATGGACTGCTGAGCATATTATGCGACGAGCAGTCCAAATCGTGCGCACGGCGCCACAGCCGGAGAATAAAGTCCGAACTTTGAACACTTCTCCGGCTGTGGCGCCGTGCGCACGATTTGGACTGCTCGTCGCATAATATGCTCAGCAGTCCATACCACCTTGTCCGGTATAGTCCACAAATTTCCACAGGGAAGAATGACGCCTCGGTAGCTTAACTGGCTAAAGCACTCGGCCGGAAATCGAGGGATCCGGGTTCGAATCCCGGTCAAGGCGAATGATTTTTTCTCTGTGGATTTTTTTATGTCAGCAATACGTCTTCCATGAGGTTGACTATTCTCTTACACAATAAACTCAAGAGACGGGGTTGGATCACACTTATATCGTAAGGTAAACATCTGGTAAAAAGTTTAGTCTATAATAAATAAATAAGGCATGCATGGATTTGAGCACTTTGTGGTGGAAAGAATTTGAACAAATTTGTTACAGAGGCTGCATCTTCTACGTCCCAAAGTCATCACGTTACAGGGAATCCAATAACTTTCGTCATGATTCCACATGCACAAAAATTGCCCATCAGTAAATATTCTAGAGGAAAAAGTTGTATGAATGATAACTAAAATAGAAAAAAAAATTGCAAAAACAAAACAAATGAAGGAATGGTCTACTAGTCCCCTAATGATATCGTCTCTGAAGATTTTGATCTTTTTAAGATGAATATCTTTTTTTGCATCCCTTTATTTGATTTTATGGCCAAAAAGGTTTCCTATTGTCCAAAATTTCGCAGGATACCAATGTAAGGTTATAATAAAATGAATGCGATTGCATTATGTACATAGGAAAAAATCAACCGGAGTAATCGGAGATTGAAATTATATCTGCGTACTCTTGTAAAGTATTTCGCATTAAAAGAAGTTGAATCCATCTTAAACCGGTGCAGAATTCAACTTGCACGATAGTTTGTTTCACCATGCAAAGTAATAGCTTTAATAGTATCATACAGCGTGAAATGTATTGAGTCCACAATTAATGAGTTTTATAAAATGGTAATTATTTTTGGTGCTTAGCTATTGCCATGCAGATAGGCGTAAGGGTTTAATTTGTGCATGGGTATATCACTATTAAACTTTTTTCAATTTTAAAATAAAACGTTCGAGTTTCTTCATTTTTTAAACTAGGACGATATTATTCGTACAATTTTATAAAATATTTTGAACTTTTCTACTTAACAAATGAAATTTATGTTTTATAATGATTTTTTATTGAGATGCTGGATTGAAAATTCCGAACTATGATCTATTTTCCTCTCAGCTGAGCGCTAAATATGGACTGGAGTGATTCCACGGTGGGCATTAGCCTGAAAAACGTATCTTTCGGCATTTGCTGTATTTTCTCACATTTATTGCCGTTTTGGAATTACTCAGGTACGTATCAAATATGGATGGTATTAATTAAACAGCTTCAAATCAAATAGAAACCCGATTTTAAATTGTTAGAGTTTATTTCCAACTGAGGGGCAATGGTCCTAGTACTCATATTCCGTGTGTTATCATATTCACTAGTCAAATTTTCAATCGGTATCTTATCAAAATTATTCACCAATTTCTCTTATCCACAAACTCAGCGACTCAACCAGGAAGTTGGTGAGGTTAGGTAAGAGTAGAGCTCACCCTATTGTGCATGTGAACGCATATATTCAGGTTAGGAGGGACATTTTTTTCTATCTCGCGTAAAAGGGCTTTTAGCGTGACTGCTTGAAGTTCTCATACTGATTTGGAAATCACCGGAAAGAATGCCGGTAATGCGATGGCTTTTATAGATCTTGCAAACATCGAATACATCAAATACTATCATAAAGCAATTTGAACATTGAAATTTCTAATTATTCCTCGGAATACGACGCGGAGTAACGCCGTTAAAGCGGCGGCGGTCCGAAAACTTTCAACCGGTTGGTCCATGTAAGTACTCTGCGTCGCCGAATGGGGGCCGACACGTTGTCCTGCGGTCTTCTGCATTGAGGGGCCTTTTGCTTGGGGTGTGCTCGAGTGTGTGTCACCGGCCGAGGGTGTTTGCGGCTCAGGAAACGACCTTAGTGCTGGGCCCCCAGCTCCTCCACCCTGGACACGTTTGGTGGGATTCGATCCCTCATTCCTCTCCCGCCAATGCCAAACAATCCGCTCGTCCTGCGATGCACCATCGTAAAGCTTTCAGCCGCACTGCTCAACCTCCTCCTGTGGAAACACTAGTCTCACCATCTTAACCCTTAAGTAGGAGCGCGGGGATCTCCAGAACCCCCACAAATTTATTTTGCGCTATAACTTTTTAACTGCCAGATGAGTATTTTAATTTTTTATTCAGTACTTTCCAGAAATTTCGTATTCAATCATAACAAATAAAAATATTTTTTGGGCGATTGAAATTGATAGATTAAGAATAAAATTATTTTACAATATTACATCCAATAATATTGAATTCCACCAATTATGACGCAAAAATGTTGATATTCAGGAAAAAAAGTTTATTAGGAATCAAATAATAGATATTTACAAATTATGCTTAGAAATAAGGTATAAATTGAATAGTTTGGTGAAATTTTTCAGAAAATTTTCAAATGCATTAGTAGTTACACGCAAACTTTGGCGGTCTACCGACACCCCTCGCGCCTACTTAAGGTCTAGTTGCCTCCTTTTCTGCGCTCTCCAAGCTCAAGAATTCTAGTCGAATGCGGGATTTTTACCTGTGACAAATAGAATAGAAACTGTGGGTGATGTTTTTTTCGGGTGTGCCCCGCGTACTTATTCGGTTTGTCACCCGATGTTTCGTGGCCGTTCAAATTGGAATCGGTCTTCAGTCAGTGAATTTTCTTCTCTCTGTTCTGTACTTCTTCAGATGATTCTCGTTAACATCTTCGAAGCATGAGTCATTAGGCTAATCGTCCACCAAACTTTACATTTTTCCGCTCTCATCTTTTTGGGGATAGAATTAATGATGCTCTTCTCGAAGTCCCTTAGTATGTTTCCTGTTATGTACATGTCGCAGATGGTTATGTAGAGCTGAGTTCATTGCCATATGTCCTTCACAGTTCTCTTCAGTTTCTTGATTTATCATCACCAGATTATAATCACTCTTCTTATCTGCCAAGGGATGACTTTTGCAGTTGTTCACCTCGTTTAACTAAATCTCTGCAGCAATAAGAGTCAGTTTTTTTTAATCATCTCATGACTCCTGGAACGTTCTATGTGTATCTTCCTCGGCATTGATTAACTCTAACACAATATACTAGTGAAATTGGCGAAGGAACTCATACCGCTAGCCTCCGTAGTACTTGTGTAGTACGCGAAAGCTGTGAGGAAAGAGGACAAGTAGACACGGCGTCCTATCGAGCCCGGATGTACTACCGAGGGTAAAAGAGTTTACCAGTGGGGGATGATAGAACACAGAAGGGCACAGAAGGGGTTACGAGACTTCCCTTAGGAGGATTTTTTCCCCGCTGTGGGCGACCCTATGCATTTCAAATGAGCATTGGAACAAAGCCAACGTCTCCATATCGGTCACTACTGCCGAATAAGATTAAATTCTCCTCGCTCAACGACTTATCCTCCAAAAGTACAACATGGATTATTGCTTTCCTGGGATAAAGCTGGACAGGAAGCCATAAGATGCAAAGTATTTTATTAATATATAACCGTAACGGGATAACCAGTTGAGAAAGAAAGTCAAAGAACGATTCCAGTGCAGTCTAAGCTTGTATAATCTCGATTGTATACTGTAATTAGCTGTTATACGGCAGTTTATGATACTAGTAAAACTACGTTTTTTTAAGAGCAGTATTGTTATTCCGCCATGTCACCGTGCAATAACGGTTGAACGTCATATCTATTTTATATTTATACTTATACAAAATTGAATTAGGATATGGCATACAGACATGGTACATACATTTTCACTGCCCTGGTATACATATATACCCGCCATGCACTAGGGCAATGCACATGAATACGCTATGGTGCGGTGAAAGGTTCTGCACTGCTCAAAAAATATTTTTGGGGAAAACACAGAGCCTTTTCTTCATCATGAACAAAAAAATTCCAAAAAATACGTCCTTTTTATATAATAACACTATAATAAGGTGTTTCCATATAAATAGTTTACTTTACTTAACATTGCTGATCAACCTGAAATTTCGCCTTTCTATACAATTAGATTTGATAAAATATTATGCCTGCTGGTAAATAAAATCAAAGTTTGTGATGGCCCTAAGAATTTAATTTTTATTTCCTTCAAGGTAAAATTTCATTGCGTCAAACTTGAAGAAAATCTTTACCTAAAAGTGCCGCACTTAAGTTTTATTCTTACTATATTTCCAAACAGACAAAACTTATGCACTCAATCTTGGGCCTTACCGAAACAAGTACATGTCAAATTCATTAATACAGTAAAATAGCATTCATGGCGTTGGTATGAAAAGTCAGTTCAGCAGTAACTGATAATAAAGCAAGTCTGAGTTAAAGAAGCTGAGGGAAAGGTAGAATTGTAATGAAAAACTACGATCGTAACACGAATTCTTGTGTGCCTACACTCCCTCTGAATCATTCAGTTCATATCACGCATGCCCCTCTGGTCCTAATAAGTTTTCTGAGAGTAATGAGAGGCAGCTGAGAACACAAAAACGTTCTTTTAGGACTCGATTTTCCCGGAATACTCTCGTTGTTAAGAGAAATGCCTGTCAATCCAATTTAAGGCTGATGAAAAGAAAGCAAAGAAAGCGAAAGAAGGGTAAATATATGACTCAATCAGGCCAAAAGGATTCGCGGAAGAAAGAGAAAAAGAAGAGGGAATGGAGATGTGGAAAACCACAACGGGGAGACATTCTCGTTCATGCTCATGTGTGCTAGCAGGGACAAGTAAAGAAGCCATACAAGTAACATTTAAATAAAACGCACAAAATATGTAAAGGCAAAAGTAGTGAAAAAGATGCTATCTACGATATGTGTTGAATCTCTTTGCTGGCAAGCGGACGCCATGAGGAAATGCAAATTTAGTATGGAGTGGTTAAAAGTGGCAACGGTTATAACAATGCAGTTAACTCAGTTTTGAGCGATGAACTAGAAGTCAGCATAAACAGAAGTAAGCAATTGCAACTTTATACCTTCCTAAATGAATCGAGACGAACAAAAAACAAGAAAAGATATTCCTCTCTTAATTCCAAAAATATAGTTTCTCCTCTCGACCAAGCCATCTCGAATGATACTGTCAACATTTTTCATGCCCTCTGAACCAACATTGGTACCCTATCATTCCTCGTATATACAGGTTCAATATTTTTGGAAATTAATCAGTGAAAACAAAATAAATGCCTGAGTTTCGATATATACAATATCGATTTCATTTTATCACGAGTATTAGGCCTCATGCCTCATCATAAATCATCTTTTGTGAGATTTTTTATCGCATTCAAGAAATGGTGAACGTAATCTCAATGAACATCTATACCTGTAGGTATACATACACATTCCTTAATACTACCGTAAAAGAATGCGCTATATAAGGATGCCTCGAGTGGAACATACTGGCCCAATCATTGAGGATTGGGAGAAAATATTCTCATCAGATGAAAACACTACTGTCAGTTGGAAGACGGCGTGTCAAAAGGAAGAAATAATAGGGGGGAAGTGAGTGGGGAGAGAACACTGATTGGTTGCTCAGCAAAACAGAAAAATGATTGGGTTCCTTGCCACACACAGAATTGTAGGGTATTGGATGGTAAAATGTGTGTTATTTTTAGGAGTGGAAGAAGGGAAGAAAGAAAACTCGTTTCTCAGTTATCCTGCCATTGACAAGAGACACCATCTGCCCCATAATTGTACGTTTTCTTCGTTAAAGAGCTAGCAGATGTCTACTTCGCTACCACATAATCCTGTGCCAGACACTTCCAAAGTAGGAGCACTTGCACTACGTGAAGGGACAACTAGTGCCTAGCGTTTCACCGATAAACATAATTTAATTCCATGATTGGATCGCATAGCATCAATATAAGGTACTAAAAAAGCCACTGATGGAAATCAATTTTGAGTGAGCTGCGTTTTATTTCTATCATTTGGATACTGCTTACATGAAATGATGGACCACATTAATACACAATCACAAAAAGTAAAATAGTGTCTCCAAGTTTTCAAATGCCAGAAAGTTTAGTTAATGACCACCAATCTTCACAAAGTACTGAAGATAATCTTTTTTATTATTACCAATCGTAGACTCCTATACTTTGAGGTTATCAGATCAAGGCACCAAGCATAAGGAGAACGAGTATTATTCACTCATATCAACCACGGTCAAGTAAATAAAATAATTTAATCAATCATTTATTCGTGATAATCGCGGCCAGAGACAATATTAATATAATATTCGGATTTAGTAATGAGGATTGATATTCCCTGCATAAAAAATCTATTGTTCTAATCGAATATGAAAGCATATATAAATCCGAGTGAAAATTTATGAAAGAAGGAAGGCAAGCAGGCAAAACTATGAACAAAGTAAACCATCGTTGGCAGTAACATCGGAAATATGATAAAAAAATAAGGATAAAGTTTCGCAGGATTAAATTTTTAAGAACGAGATCGAAAAAAGAATGAAGAAAGAAATACACCACGGTTAAAGGGAGATGAAGGGCATACCTCACGCCAAGAAATAAAATAAATGAAACGAAAGACGTAAAACAGGAGTAAGAGGGTAAAATGTACGGAGCAAGGGAGTAGATTTTATAAAAGGACTGTAAAGCAAAGAGGACCGGGGAATAAAACTATGAGAAAAATTCATCTCTTGTACGAAAATAGGGTAGCGCACGTAGGGTAGCTGAAAAATGGACACACATGCATAAAAGTTAAATGGATTGAAATGTTTATGGAAAAACAGGAGGAGGTCTTCTCTTAGGGCATTTCATTTCTTTCTCCACGCACGTCGTTTAAGTAAAAATAGTACCGTGACCCATAAAAAAGCAAAAAAGTGAGACCATATAAAAATAACTGTCAGCTAAAGGAAAGGGAGCAAGAGTTCGCTGGAAAGAACATAAGGCACCAGCCTGGGAATGTACGTACGCCATACAATCACTGACGCTGAACACCTTTTGTTAAAAATAAAGCCTAGACATGGATCCGACAGGCTTTAAATTGATATCACTATGCTTTCTTAAAATTATTATTTCTCTAAAACCTTTGATGTCGGTTTACATTAGTAGCTAGAAGTCTTTTTCGGTAAAATCTTTGGAACGCCAATTTACATCATCAAGCCTTGCTCAAGATTAAATAATTTCTATACAAACTCTAATATTGTCACCCATCTTTCAAAGTTCGATTTTCAACCGGCATCCGGCGTTCGAGTTTCGAGTTAACCGGCATCAAAGGTAAGATCGAGTCAAGCAACGGAATTTCTACACATTAAGTAATAACGCCTTATTACGCTTACTTACTCTAACATTAACTGACAGAAAATGTAGAGAGTGAAATAAAATGGCAGAAATATTTTCAAAAAGGTACCAAAGTTGCAGAAATGAAATTAGTTAAATGAAAGATAAAATGGAAGAAACTAGTATTTGAACAAGCCTGATTTCATTCATTTTATAGCCGACAGACAGAAAGCAATACAATAAGGAGTCAGTTGCGAAAAGAAGAAGAGAGAGCAATTATTGATTCCAACTGATGCCGCATTACTCCTTTAACCATAGCAGAAAATAAAAACTCGTACGAAAAATCGTCATTTCTATTGCTAAGACATTTCACAGCATTTTTCTATTATTTAACGAGGATAAATATCAGTTGACGAAAGGAATATTATTAGTGGAGGACATCATCAAACTAAATCTATGAAAACTCTCGAAAAAGAAACAATATAAAAACTCTGAATTGATGGCAAATGATGAATTTTATCTCACCTCGGGGTTTTTTAACCCTAATTTTATAATAGGTAATAACAATTTTATGTTCCTAACATTTTTTATTGACGAGTCATAAGGGACGTATAAGTCACATGACCAAAAGCTGGCAAATATTTTTAGTTTCTGTCCATTAACTTTACGAATTGTACCTCTGGTGCGCAACCCTTCTCTCCCAGTGCCACTCCCATCCCTTCTCATACGCTTCCGGACCTTTCCATTTCCTCGGGCAAAACTCCGGTCATAAGTCTCCTTTTATGCCAGTCATCACGTTTACTCCTGCTCCTGCGTCACGGGATATCCTCTCCTGAAAATGCGCGACAAAATGACCACACACGAGCAAAAAATCTCATCTCCTTATTGAATCACCTCTATCACCTCAGGCTCAACTTTAGGAAAGTTCATTATGAAATGAAATAAAAAACTTTATTCTATTCCACCAATTTTCTTTAAGGTATGACTAGTTTCGAAGCCGCGGCGACACGGATATAACTTATATCGATGGCTAAATTCTAATAACACGTATCTCAAAAATAGCAACTTTTCAGCAGAGCAAAAAAACGATTAATTTTTTTTACGTGCACACTGAAAATATAAATCAAAAGTTCATAAAACTGAAAAAAAGCATTCATTTGCAAATACATTTTATTTTTTAATGAGATACGTGTTGTTAGAACCTAGCCATCGATATGATGATGTAACAGGTATATACCATGCATCTGATGATGACGCCGCTGCGTTGAAACTAGTTATATCTTTTAAAAAATTGGTGCAATAAAACGAAGTTTTTTTTTCATTTCATGTCTCCTTATTGAACTTAATACTAGTATCGCCGCGGGAATTCGATGGTTTCCGCCTGGATGGATCCCTGTACCAAAACGTAAGAACATACGAGCCCCTTGGTCCACTACTCGACCCTCTTCATCCAGTATCCTTACCATTTACCTCCGGCACAACTCCGCACTAAAGTCTCCTTTTATGTCACTCTGGCTTACAAAACAGCCCCTTACGCACAAGACTCGTCGTGCCTATTCCACTCCTTTCTCCTTTTCCCTTCCAATCGCCTTCAGCAACCTCTTTTACTGTGACTTTTCTTCGTCTCTCCCTCTTCTCAAACATCCACCCACAACCGTCTCGGACAGAACCTCTACACCTCCGACCATTCGTTCCCTCCGCCCTACCTATGTCTCCCATGCCCTCGTACATTTTTTTCTCTTTCCCAGTCCGCTTTCTCCCCACCCCTTCGTTCTCCCAACATGTCCGAGCAGGAATGTAACATGGGGTCAGGTCCATTCGACTGAAAGGGTTTCCCGTTTGTGGTGCCTTTTTGTCCTCCTCATCCTGCTTCCATTCGTCCCCTCCTGTTATATAGATTTTTGGAAAAAATTCTCTCGCCACCGTAGCCGAGTGTGTGTAGTTTTCAAGAGTTTTCCATATTTCCTGAATACGATACTTTGGCGTGGTCCTGAGGAAAGGCAAAGGGATCAGTTTTGAATACATTTCAAGCATCAATTTATATTGGTAAATTTCTTCCGTGAGAGAGAGGATACGTTCGCGTGACATAAAAGGGGTATAATTACACTAATTACACCTCCGTGAAATTTTACCGGTGGAAAGTTCGAGTTTTAAGAAGCTAAATTCCAGTTAATGAGGATAAGTGATCATTTTTCCTACTCCCTACTTTGCTTACCTTACCTACGCACACTTACACGCTTGCAACGAGCGGCAGTCTCAGGTTTAAATACATTTTTAAGGAAGAAACTAAAGAAAATTTCTCAAAAGTATCTCACATAGATGCTGTTTGAAAGGATAATTAACGAATATGATTCATTACCCTTGTTCGGCTACAAGGTTACGTCTTTAGTGTGAGTATATTTACCTCTTCAATTTTAAAATACGGCTTCTGAGATGTATACGGCGTACAAACAATGAATATACTCTTTAATCAAGAAATACCGCAGCAAAATGCAATCTCGTAATCTGTTAACTATAAATAAATAAAAAAATATACAATATCATAGAATCTATTGAAAAAACTGCATAAAGATATTATTTAGCCTACATGTTTGTACGCACGCAAGCAAAAGATTTACATAACTTTATTGTCAAAAATCTCTTCGGATTTAAATTACAATCCCCACACAAAAAAGCTCCATTATCATGGTCAGAGAAAACAGATGAGAGAACTTTGTTATAACAGAGGGATCTCTTTTACAAAAACTCATTGAATGGTAGAGATTTTTTTTCACGTTGGACGACATGAAAACGTCGCAGACACGAGACGTATATCGCTAAGCATTCGACCTTTGTCCCTTTTACTTTTCCTTCCTCCTCTTGCCTTTCCATTTGATCCACATTTAATCTTCTCCATCTCTGTTCCTACCTTCCGCACAGATTCTATAGCTTGTACATTCCTGCTCTCCTCCATTCGCCTCCTCCTTATCTTCGCTGCGAGGACTCCCTTCCAGCATCTCTAACAGAGGAAACGTCTCCGGCCCGCGTTGCCACGCCCCCTCCCGCAACCCGCGGTGCCCGACTGAACTCCCGCTCCACGCCCTTTGCCGCACCAGACATCATCCTCCCGAAGCATCCACCTAAGTTGCTGTCGCCGCCAGATATGTCGCTCCCTCATTTACTCCACCCCATCCTGTTCCCTTACCCCTGAACCGCATACTCTAGCCTCTCTCACGCGCTCCCTTGCCGGTTGAGGGTACAAAAAATTGTATGCAGAGCACAATCCTCCATCCACCGAGGGCTACGCCCACAACTTTTACGACAGCGGCTCAGTCGTTTGCCATTTCGTTCTTTCTTCCTGCTCTCTCTCTTTCTCTGTGTACCCTCTTGGGTCTACAAAAAACAAGTCTCTGTATTCCCCAACATCCAATCTGCAGCTGCGGCAAAGTGGTCGGGGGAGTTTGATTACCAGTTTCCCATTCCCTGAGTCGGAATGCCATGCATAACAGCTAAACGTTTGCACTTCAATTCCAATCGCTAATTTGATTTCGGGTCCATACGAAGTATTCCCTGCAAACAATCTTAGAAAAAAAGTAAATTCGGTGAAATGCATCACAGAGGGTTGAGTTTAGGGGCATATATCTTCCCATTAATTGGGGCCCCATTTTTCCTAACATAACAATTGAATGGTCATATACAATGGTCATAAACAATAAACTCATGAGAGTAAATAAGTCCCTGCCAATGTTTTTCGATCCATTCTTCCGCAATGGGGCCTCACCAAAGGCTTTTTTGTCCAATCTTGTTCTCGCACTAGGACCCATGCCCATTTTACCAATATTAAAAGGTTAAGGTATCAGGTATTAATGCTTGCGTATGAACTACTTCCCAAGCCGTTGCCAAATCATCGCCTTACCCCAAAACAACGAATAAAAATGCATAAAAAGGAATAATATGAATGGCTACCGAACACATCTAACACGGAATTGTGCGTGATCTCCCCAGTGAACAAAATCAAGAACTTACCCCCTTTTTTATTACACATTTATTCATTCATTAGATTTTTCCATGACTCATTCATTTCACCGTGTCAATGTCACCTGTAAGTGTCACAACATCGTCTCCCTAATAAATATTAATAATTAAGCATTACAAACTTAATTTAAAAATTCTTGCATTCGTAGATAAAAAATTTCTGGTTTAAGCCTGAAGCATTGTACGTATAAATAATCAACTGAATTACCAGAAGCAATGGGCTAGAGATCGAAACGAGAGATACACGGACGCCACAAAAATTACGACTTTATAATATTAATTCAAAGTTTGGTGTGTATCTCACTAAAGGATACAAGGCTTGGTCAATATTATCGCAAGACTTCACCATTTACATAAAAATTTAAAATCCTGTTACACGGCGTCTAATAACCAAAATTTCTGGAAGCATAATTTTTTGTTTATAAGAGTGTGAGCATTGAAAAAATTATAATATTTCTATCTTAAAACCATCGCTTACTGAGATACGAAAAGCTTGAACGCACAGGCAAACAAAATACTTACAAATGATGAGAAAAATGGGTTTTACAAGTAAAATATAGAGCCCACTGTCACTTTATTGACAAATATTCAAGACGTGGCACCCTGGGAGCAGATAAAGTTACAAATGTAACATGCATGAAAACCATAAAAAGTCCCTCTGAAGGGGTACAAGAGATTTTTTGCTCTAAGTAGAGTTACGTACAGAGATTAGGTAGAGGAAACAAACGAGATAAACTAGATATTTAGATGTGCATTCGATTTTCTTCTCGTCGTCAGCGCAGAACAGACTCACTCGTATCCCTAGGCCATCAATTTTTTGCATATTTATTTTATAAATATCTGTACTTAACTTTGTTTTTGAAAAAATCACTTGTACACCTTGGCTTCTCAACCCCTAAATTGAAATTGGCAATTCTCTCTAAAAGGCAGAGGAGACTGCTTTGCATGGGAGTCCAGAGAGATTCCCTTAGCTTCATACAACTTTGTTGATGATGACTTGAATTTGCCTTGTAGAGAACAAGCACTTTAAAAACTAATTAACTCAGCTACCAACGTACACTTTGGAGTACCATGAGGCACGATTAAATACTAATTTAGTCATAGGAGCCTAATTACGATAGCATGCTCAGTTCTTCTGCCAAAAAAAGACAAAGGAGGACTGATATATGGACATCCTGCGGCGGGAAATGCTGTAATAATGCCTCATTAAAAAGAACGGAGGGAAAGAACAAAGGAACAGAGTAAAAATAAAAATAACTTGAATGAGGATTTAAAGAAAAAACCCTGTCAGAGAAATTACGCCGCAAAAGATGACTATTACGGTCATCATCCTTTAAAGCACCTACTGAAACGTCTTTCTTCACATGTCAAGGCGGATCAAGTTTAAAAAGTCCATTTTTTTAGATTTTTTTTCCGAGAAGTTACCTCCGGTACTTAAAATTAATCTCAAGCTATTGGGAAATGAGACCTTTGAATTTCAAAATCTCTCTCGTTAAAAACAATGAAGAGGCACATGATGTTTCATCCAGGATAGCGGAGAAGCGAAGATAAACTTGAAAGGATTTCAGACCCTGATAGAAAAAGCATAAAAATTTGCGTCTCATATTTTTAAATTTATTTACCGTAATAGGACATCCACTCATTAGATAAGGGTACCGCAGCAAAAAGAGAGGATAAAAATTTCAGGTTGAGGAGATTTGAGTGGTTGTAAATGAGGTACCACGAGGGAGATAGTACCTACACACCGTACAAAGTTTTTTGGGGCCCAGTAATGGAGACTCGCATTAAATCCCTCCACCAATTTCTCTCCTCCTTCGGTTAGCAAATCGAATCAATTTCGTACCCAACCTCACCCACTCACATACTAATGTCTAAAAAAGGATGCAGGGGTAGTAAGAAACAGTTATCCTGGAATTTCTAGCGAGATTTAGCATTTCCTGGATAGAATAGAAACAATATGCAGTAGTCTACATTACTTAAAAGGACGCATGCTTCTCCCTCTATTGGGCGAACTTTGTCTCCTCACTTACGTGCTATTCTTTTAAAATTAATTTAATCATCTTGAGAGTATCAGCGTATATATAGAGTACATAGATATTGGTCAACATTTATTTTTTTTCATTGTGAAAAAATTGCATCTGAGAAGATACTAAGGTAAAGCTTTCAGATTTTACATACAGGAGACTATTGACTCTACTCTGCTTAATGCTCCCACAAAAATTTCAAGAAGGTAGCGTTAGTTTTAATCCGCCACCAAAAAAGACAGATCGACCGGGAGGCATGCGTGTCCATGAGAGACGCATGCCGTGAGTTATAGAGAGGGTGAGGGTAAAAAAAGATGCTTTCAATACTAACAATTTGATGCTCTTTCTCTGGGAATATGTGGATTTTGGTTTTCATAAGATATGCCGTAATTATTAGCCCAAGATAAAAGCAAGCAGATGCGTGTCCAGGAGAGAAACCCTGCTCTTAATTAATGATCTTTCCCTATGACGTATCGCCTCCTAAAAAATCTCGCGACTTAGTCTAAAATTTTAAAATCACAAAACCTTTGTCATTATTTACTTGAAACACAAATTTAGAAAATTTTTTCTCGGTGAAAATACTCTGGAAATATTTGCAAATCTGAGAAATAGGCAAATGGTGACAATGTTTTAACCTATGTGCAATGAAAATTTCAAGAATTTTACACAAATAACTAAATACGAAAAGAAGCTACCGATCAGAAAGTAATACGTTCCATTCCTTTACTCTTTAAGTCTGTTACCAGGCGCAACGGTAAAGCAAAATAAAGACAAAGGATGGTAGGGAAATATAAAGAGAATATTTATTAGAATATGTTTCTACAGGAAATAAAATTAACGAATAACAGCTCCCATACGAGGAAATTTATCCAATCGATAAAAATGCATACATGCAAATTATATCTTTCCTAGAAAATGAGGTGCCCAAATGAGTTATAGAGAGGGTGAGGGTAAAAAAAGATGCTTTCAATACTAACAATTTGATGCTCTATCTCAGGGAATATGTGGATTTTGGTTTTCATAAGATATGCCGTAATTATTAGCCCCAGATATAAGCACAGCTTTAACAGATATCTATCAAGGAAATATCCACGGACTAATCTGCACTGCACTTGCACAGAGCTACCTGTTCGTTTAAGCACGTATAGTGCGAGCATTCCACAGAGAAAAAAAATTGACCAGATATATTTGCATCTCTCAAAAATTTTACAACTTTTTGTGTCTTTCAATTTGGATTGATTTCTTGATATTTCGTGATTCCTAGCATGAAACATAGATAAGAAGTACACGATCATCGGGAAAAGGGAAGGACAGGGGTAGAAGCTGTACTAGGGAAAAGAGGAGCAGGTTCCGACCAGAGGGGGACTCATTTTTCCACCCGTATTCGATCAATGCCTCGGGCCACACCCGCGCACAGCGCACCATCAAAGCTCAAGCTCATCATCGAAGAGAGATAGAGGAATTTCTGCTTATAAATGCCAGAGGAACCGTGGACCCCAATCCCTCCTACCCAAAGCCTCTCCCTTGGAATTCCACGTCCGAACCCTCCTGCCAGAACTTCTTCCGTGGGTGGGAGTCCATTTCCCGCGACACTCATTCCACCTGCCTCCTCCCACATTCTATTCTACACTGCCAGTAAGATGCTCTTGACCAATAAGTAGAAGTCGATGATTTATGCGAATGCAAATTTTCACGATCTCACTTGTGTTTGCAGTCTTTGAATATTGTAGAAAGCTCCGAGCACTACCAATCAAAATCACCGAAGAATCATAAATTTAACGCCAAGATTAGAAGATATTTTGTAAAAAAACAAAATGCTATGAAAACTCGGACATTTCTTTTCGGAGAAATATAAAAAGTTGAAAACAAATTTTTGTTGGACGTGAAGACATGGCGTAGAACCCCCAGTGAAACTCCTCGCCAATCTTGAAAACGAATAGCTATTCATTTTTAAATGCATGATTCCCATACTCGCACAGAGTGGTAAAATTACTCAAAACATTTAGAGGAATTATTCTAAGTAAGAATTCAAAGACGAACTACGGAGATAAAATGGATCAACCAGGTGAGTAATGAGTAAGCATTTAATAGAGTAGGATAGAATGAAGGTGTTCTAACAATCATAAGAAGACGACGAAGCAACATAACGTCAGCTTCATGATGGCCTGAAAAAACAATCGTCGAAGGACAATTCCCATCGAACTTCCCATTTCTCTTAGTATACTTTCAGATAAATATTGATATTACCTGGATGATAAGCAGAGGATTGTAAACAATTCTTACACGTCAGGGAAACCCGTATTTACTTGAATGTGATAATGTAAGACAGCCGAAGCAAATAACAAATAGTTCAAGAACAAAATGCCCGACGTCAACGCAAAACAATACCATCTCACTATGAAATACGTTAATCAATTCAAAAAAATTTTGAAAGCTAACAATATAATGGCAGCATTTATTACACTAAAAATTTCACATCAATCTTTATTTTCCTTTTTTCCAACGCAAACAAAGAATATTACGCATAACTTCAGTCTCAAACATTTGAAAAATTTCTCTTATACATTTCAAAATAATATAAAGTTATAATGGCTCACTTTTGCCTCCTATTCGGATTATAGTCACATATTCAGGTAACATGTATAAATGTCACAAAACCCAGGATGTGGGCACTGAATATCACAAGTGAACCTCATTACGCATTAATATTTTCACTTGCCATCTTGAAGAAAGCTCATTGAGACGCTTTTGTGTTGAAGAATAAATTCTCTTTGGATGCAAAGAGCCTTTTCTAGACAATTATTTCAGATTTTAATATTGCTAAGTAATACTTCTAGTTCACAACGACAATTTATGAATCAGTTATAAATAGTTTTTTTCTGGAGAACGGTGAAGTTATATGGTACGTGGATTAGACGCAATGTTAACGAATAACTTCAGATTGAAAAATATTTTTGTTGATGCGTGTCAGTATTTTCTCGGAACCCGCTATTTTCTTATTGACCGAGTAAATTAGGTATCAATTATCTTTTCTCTACGGCGGCTAAATCTCCGTCGCAGACAGCACCACGACTACTTCTGTTCTGCCATGCTCTGGCGGTAGCACTACAATGAGTGATGTCACACGCCTGTGAACAGGCCTTCTCTCTAGGTGGCTGTGTCCTGACTCATCAACAGAGGCCTGATCTACACCCACCATTTCCTTTTGCAAGCCACATTCCCACACACAAAGGTTGGGACCTCATCGTGCGCCCAACCGATAACCCCGAGTGGACCGCTCCCACATCACGCAACTCGTAGAGGGCAACAACTTTCATGCCCATCTTCCATTACTCCATTCCAACCTCCACATTCCCGCCTATCTTTTATGCCATTCGCCTTCCCGATCGCTCTAATTCGGGTCCTTATCGCGCTCCGAGGATCCTCTCTCCCACGAGCCGAATTCCAATTCTTCCATGCAACCAATAACCTCTCCTCCTCGATGGCATTTTATTAATCCGTCCATCGTTGACGCAGAACGATGCGGCTCCCTCGATTCCATTAAAAAGGCCGAGGGACCCCCCCCACCCTCCTCCACGGTCGAAGCAATTAACCGGAGCCGATGCGAATGCCTGCATGAGATGATTTACGCCATTTTCCATTTATATCCAGGTCGCCCTGAGTTTAGTAAGGGAACCTTTTTCAAGAATATGGAACCGACTCTTCACTCGGAAAATTGTCATTGGATCTAATAGTGAAATAACCTGGATTGGAATTTTGAACTAAGTTTAAAAAAAAATAAATGTTATGAAACATGGGTAACGCTTACTTCTTGGCCGATTAAAGCTACTCCATAAAATATTATCGTAAGTCATCAGAGGATGCAAAGTTATTTCAAGACCATTGGGTTGATTAAATTAATCTCATTTGCGCAACATTTGCCATCAAATGTTTTCTTTCATTTACTCTGTACAATAAAATATGCAATAAAACTTCATATATTAAAAATATCTGATTTCATGAGACCTCATTTGACGAATTTAATTCATTGTATGAATATTTCACTCAAACTTTTGCCACGAATAGTTAGAAGGACGAAACAATGGCTTGCATTCTACCAATAAAAACTCAAATCTCAAATAGGTCGAGGCATCTTTCTAAAAGCTTCATGAGCTGACAGCTATGCTTATTTACTCTTCTTTGCTTAATGTGTCATGGATACGAGATATTTATTTTGGTGAGCGGCTAATCTCATTACATATATCATAGAATAACTTCATTGCAGGAAAATCCTAAAGAAGCTAATCTTCAAGAAAAACTCGACTCTCAGAAAATAGGCCAAGGTGCGTAAAAGGTAGCCTTCACAACCGAGGTGACACCCCACGGAACGAAGGTAGGGATAGGGTAATTTCCTTCATCAAAGAAAACGAAAGGCATTGATTGCGATTCGTTACCCACCATTAGTATATTCATAATATACAAATTATTTAGTTTTCGAAATACCGGTTTAGACGAATGGCAATGGTCAATTTTATCCTCATTCGAAAAAGGCCAGATTGGCGCCAATGCGATTCCGCTCAACGTGACGTCACAGGGACCTAGTTTCTATACGAGTAGATAGGAGTTTTACATCGTCTGAGATTACCAATGCATGAATGAGGCACAGAGCTCAGGGAAACATGTCTTAATAATCACCTATTAAAACTGGCTAATATCGGAAAGTTTTCTTCGTTTGATAAGGTATTAATAATCCTTATTTAAGCCAAGCGCTAGCAGCTAGCAGGGTACTCTGCTACCTGCTAGCATCCTGCGTCATATCAGCGCTCAAAGCCTCGCCCAAAGGTCACCTCACTTGTGGCAGCGGGAACCAGAACGACGTCACACGGAGTTTTCCCAGCATTCACACTTAGCCATCGCGTTTTCGCGCGCTTGACAATTTTCACTTTTCATTTAATTGCGAAAAATAGATATCGTCAGTTAAAAATTTAAAAGCGTGAAATACGTACTCCAGGAGTAATAATCTTTCGATTTAGGCAACAAAAAAATAAAAGGAAACCACCCTATTGCACAAAAGGGCAAGAAAAAAGACAAATGACGTAGGTGGAGGAAAAGAAGAGAGGACAGAGGAAGAAAGATGGAGGAGTGAGGAAATTAGAGCAGAAACGGTTTCGGAGGAACGTGCGACCCGTGGAAATGGCGTGCCCCCTGTGCATTTGATGGGGCGAGACTTCGCACTGAATTGTGGGCCGCGCGTAATCTCAGCGAAATTCTTGGCCGGGAAGAGGGGATGGGTTTGGGGTCGCGACAAATGAAGGGAGAGACAGCGCCAACGCTGATGACTGCGGCTCTGAGGCGGACGGAAGAAGAAGTTTCAAGAATCAAAGATGTAGGGATTTGGGGTTTCATGGATGGTATGTGGTACGTGCCTGGGGTAAATGCCCACTCTCCCTGGCCCCAGGGGGCATGTTCAAGGGGAGGGAAAAGAGCTTCGGGTCCAGAGAGATGAGGTGAGAAATACGGCGGTGGAGACCGATCTCTCTGTGCTTAGGGCAATGAAAAATTATCATTAGCGCTACCTCGGTCGAAGGTATATCCTTGGGAAAATTAATCAGTCATCCTTATTTTATGGTGAATAACCGCGAGACGAGATGCTTAATTGCCTGTGGGATTAACGCCTGAGAAACTACGTGGATGGAAATTTAATTAAATTATCAGCTTCCAAGTGACGCAAACTTTAATTTTGCCGAATATTTTGAACAAAATGCCTTCAATTTAAGCTTCTTATGAATATTGAAAAAATTTTATTTCGATTTTAATACATAATCAGTTAATAAATCGGGAAAAGGTCATAATTTTGTATCAGAGAGGCAGATGTAGGCACATGAATTTTCAATAAAGTGATTCTCGAGTATCATTGAGCTCAAAGAACATGTCCAATTAAAAAAAATAAAGAGTATTTTCAAATTACCCAGTGATAAACGACCAAAATAACAAGTACGTTTGCACAATAAATATTTTTAGATTGAAAATTCAACATGAGTATATTACTTCCATGACAGGGTAGAGATTTAGGAATCAATGCTCGTGGGAAAATACACCTGGAATATAAATTGAACACACATCTAGGTGCAATCAAATCGAGAATTAAACATTTGCAGAGTTAGTAAAATTGAATATGTTCTCATAGAGAAATACTTGTCTTTAATGAGCCGGCGATACGTAAATCCGAGTACGAAAAGACAAAAAAAAAGTCAGAAAAGAACTCCAATCTATCATGATCAAATTTCGTATCAATGTAACACCTGAATATAGTATAATGGTAGTGGCGGATATATTATACCTCCAATCGAGACAGAAGGGAATAAAAAGTATGATTTCCATCGCTAACGGCTCCATCTTCTATACACCACATAATACTAAAAAAAAGTTGCAATCAGCTTTCGGATATTCGAAAAAAATGAAAGAAAATAATTTCCACACACTCTTCCGCCTTCCCTCGTATAAACAGGAGCTTCCAAAGGGCGCAGCGTAAATGACCGTGGCCTCCACGGCCTCGAAATCACAAGCAAGCGAGGGCGAAATAGAATATGATTAAACCTAAGACTGCGGAATATTGAGTGAACCGAGAACAACAGAGGCTCGGAAATTTTTCGGGCTCAGAAAAAGAGAATTGCCCAGCTCTCCGCGAAGGCGGCTGTGGGGATGGTGCAAATGCGAGGGTGAGACAATCTCAAGAAGAGGACCTTGCGGCGATGCAAAAAAAATTACAAAGAATGAACCACCAAAGGGGAAGAAAGGAAACTAGAAAGGCGATGAGAGGAAGAACTCGTCCCCGACGGAGTGGGTGCGGCCAGAAGAAAGCCTCTCTTCACCGCCGTCATCAAAGGAATGCAAAAAAGTATCGAAGATTTTTGGGAGAAGTGTGTTGCCAAGCAGCTAAAAGTAAGTGGCGCAAGATGATGCAAAAAGGAACGCGATGCTCCATGGGGAGGAACATTAGAAAGCTTCATGCGAGCTCGTGAAGGAAACGATCGGAGAATGGAGAAGAGAGTGTGGAATATAGAAGGGATAAAAGCTAGCTAAGAGGATGAAGAAAACGAACTAGAAAGTAATACTGCGAGGTAAATTTTAAGGAATGAATGAAGAAGAGATTTTTTGAGGCACGATTTCGCAATAAATATTCCGAAAAGCATTTCATTTTCATGATTGTATGACTTTATTGAGCCCTTTATTGAACCTTTCATCTGTGGAATACCAATTCTTGGTGCAAATCCTGCTCCAATTTTATTTTTGAAGCAGGCTTAATTAATATTTTGTTAAAAATAGGAAATTAAATCTTTTTCCCATAAAAGCAATGATTTTTCGGGGCAATACAACATAATACAGCGATTCACTTAAAAACAACAATTCTAAAGAATTTATCCCACTTATTGAAGGATTATCAACTGTTGAGCCAAGAAGTAGATCATTAATAAATTCGGTCATCATAAATCATCACTACTACACTACTTATTTCACAGAGGCTTCCAATATGTAGGAAACCATGTGTAAATGCTCTCAAATAAAGTAGTACGGATCAATTCAGTACTGTCTTGGAAATAAAGGCATCCAAAAGATACTTCACTAAATCTCAACCCATCACATTTTGTCTTTTTTGATGACGTATTTTTAGTTTGAATTTTATCACTTAGAAATTTAACGGATTCAGCGAGGAGACCTTTGTTAAAATTTTTCAGTATCTTTAATTTGAGAAATTAGTATCTGAGAAAATTCCGAGGTAAAATTTTAAAATTGAGACAAGGTAAAATTTAGACAAAAGTAGAATCCATATGCCCAAACCATTCCAGGGTGATAATAAAAGTTTCAAACAAGCGATACTGAACGTAAAAAAGCTGCTGTGCCTGGAGTCTAGCGTACAAATAAGGCAGAGAAGGAGTATAAAACACAGGAATGAAATATGCGCAAAATAAAATCGTGAGTTCAAAAGAAAATACGTTTGTTTCATGAACAGTACGAAGTACAAGAAAAAGCATTAAAATTTAGACTAGACTATGCGGCGTGCGATTTTTGAAAAACAAAAAATCTAAACAATTATTGGACTACTCCAGGTAAGTCACAAGCGCCGTAAAAATTTTCTGCGCTACATCATAGGCCACAAGCGTTATTAAAGGAAATCACTATACGAGAAACGTTTTCTCACCCATTACCCTGTACCTCTCTCTCTCGTAATAAATCAAAAAATAAGAGTTGGAGACGATCGTGTGGAGGAAGCAGAGTGCAAAACGTAGATTATGAATAGCAGCGACCGCGGGGAGTAAAAAGGTTGTGGTAGCAATAAGACAGACTTAGTAGCGGGATCAATAGGAAACCAATCCTTTGAGTACGAATAGTAAGGGACTCCGGCTATTCCGAGTGGGGAGAAAACTGAATGAGAAACGCAGTAGGCTACATCGCGAGAAGGGAGATGAGGGAATTGAATGCGTGCAAAACTTTGATTGGGATTCCTCGCGGGCAAAAAAGCAGAGCGAATATTCTCGGACGCTGAAGTTACAAGCTCTAAGCAACACCTCTTAGAAGTACTTACTCAGCTTCTAGCATTAGTACCTACTTTCCGCGAAAAAAAGATGGATGAACAGGGGATGGAATTTAGCATCAGTAGGAAGCACTTTGATAAAAGGCCCTCTAGATTTCATCCTAAGCTATATATTTACGCAGAATGATGCATGTACATAATGATTGCGCCAAATTTATTCCACTTTTAGTACAGGTGAAAAAGTGCCTCCGTTAACTAACATGATCATTTCACAGAAGTACAAACACAATTAATTTATCTTTCAGACTAGCGGCAATTATGCCTTTATTTCAAAGGAAACTATTCATTATGTACTTTCAAGCCTTCAATAAAATCCACTTCCACCAGACCTACTGCAATTTACTATACATCATGAATTACCGACTTTGATCGCAAGTAAAACTTACACAGTTCATATGTAGGCATGAAAATGCTATGCGTGAGTGATGTAACTGATTTTTTCACCCACGTTTTACTAATAACATAATCATTTGTAAGCTGTCCGAGAAATTTAACACAGAAAAATGGAAATAACAACTACTTCTCGATAATATATTCCTTCCTTCGAGAGTTGATACTCTCCTATTCCTAAATTTTCTAATATTTTAACATGCGTTTCATTTTTAAATGAAACCCAAGGAAAGACATGTATAGGAAGGCAAAAAAATTAGACATGACATAATTTCTATTCCATTTTGTTATAGGTAACGCATTCATTCACACAAAATTTCGCTAATGTAATAAATAAACTATGATTTAAACAGCAGTCTATACGATTCTGAGCACCACTGGTTTTTATACACAATGATAATTCCCAACCAATGGGCGAATAATTCAGATTCATATTAGTTCCAGGTAAATCTTTTTCAAGCACTCACACTGCACCATTGTGTAGCAATGGTATGTGCACAACCTATTGAGCCTCTTTTCCCCAAT
Source organism: Ischnura elegans (assembly GCF_921293095.1). NCBI lineage: Eukaryota > Metazoa > Arthropoda > Insecta > Odonata > Coenagrionidae > Ischnura > Ischnura elegans. Next base: position 59,300,347 of record NC_060247.1, read on the forward strand.
GGGCTCACGAAAAGTAGAATAACAAAACAAATATTATATGAAGGGAATTTGAGAGAGAGAATAGGAGTTTAATTAAAAAGAAGGGTGAAAAGTTGGTCCTCCAAAAATGTAGCACATTTAGCATTGTGATTCCCAGGCGATACGATCATACCCCTCCTGTAGGAGTCCTCTCCCAGTCCTCGGAATAACTCGGTCGGAGATCTTAAGCACCATGTCGCCTTTCGCACAATGTGACCCGAGAGGGATGAGAGGAAGTTGTTACCCGCGCTTCGCAGATCGCGGGATTGTTCTGGAATGGAAAAACACGTCTCACGGCACCTCTGGGAACCCGATAACGCGCAAAAAAAATACTCTTTTCGGGAGGGGGATTTTCCAATGGTAGTTTGGCATTACTTGCCTTTTCCATCCTGCTGGGGATTTCCGGCGCATTGAGAGAACATATATATATATATACATATACAGTAAATGACGGAACAAGAGACTCCTTTCTTCTCTTAATAAAATAATAAAATTTGTCCCGACTTTTGGCACGAGAATTTTAAGCATACTCTCGAGAAAAAAAAAGAATTTTAGCCCCACGAAGTTAACTAGGAACTAGGTTACGCATTCGTAAAATATTGAAGCAATTTAAATTTCATCAAGTGAAACTTGTGAAGTTTTTCTGGAGCGCACACGTGTATCCACCCTTTCGCCTTTGCTTCATTGCAGAAGCTGATACGGTAACACATGCAAGAGTCTTCATGAAGGGGAAGTAATTTACCTAAGAAAGATATGCCGTTACGATATGCGCTCCCAAATGTCTTATTATGTACTTGCTTTCATAAGTTTAAAACTCAAGAGCATTATTGGAGGTAATCATTCTTGTCAATACCCTTCCGTGCCGCTGTTTTGCTCAAGATCGATTGAATACTAGTTCAATAAACTGAATCCCTTATGCCGTACTCTTCCCGGATTAATATTGTTAATAATCTGTAATAGCTAATAAATTGTCTTGTTGATTTGCCTGTATAAATTTATCTTTTCTGTTTTGATTGGTCACTTAAAAATGGACCGTTAAATACTGGTATATTTACACGATACGGACGATAATTCACTTGTAACCTTATAGAATGCTCATAATAGGCTGAGAATCCTCCTAGTATGTGACAAATTTTTGTTCAATATTCTGTGTTGGAATTACGAAACAAAATCCTCTCTCTCTCTCTCGATTGCTCGACTCTAACGAAGATCAACTACTTACACGCTGAAAATTTAAATATTATAACTTACGCTTAAAATGAGTAACTCCTTTGAAAAAACGGCAAAATAAAATCGACCGATGGGTGATGCGCCCTCTAAAGGGCAATGAATATGATAGCGAACATATTTTCTTGTACATAATATACATAACCACACGCAAAAATTTATTACCGGATTACCGATTACTCAGCGAAAATCTTACATATTTATTTTCTAACATGAATGGCAAATGATTAGATCAATTTCCGATGCATTTTTAATGAGATTATTATAAGACATACTAGTATAAAGACGGACTTCTACATTTGTGAAATATTAGAAAAAAGCAGCACAATTAGAATGTAATGCATGTTTTGCAATTCTGCCTTCATTGTTCGCTTTCCTGCGCCGTAAATAAAAAAATGAAGAAAAATATGTGAAGAGCTCCGCCAGGAAATTTACTAGCGTGTTTCAATTTTCCAACGCTGTATCCGGAGCGAAGAAAGCTATAGAAATAACCCATTTATGCCCATCATCTTCCCATCCATTACCCCAGAGCACCCAGTCGTGCAAACACTACATGCGGCCTATTACATCGAGTAATATCATTCCAGGACGGCCCACATACTTCCCTCCAAAGTCTGCTCGAGCACGCATATTCTATGAGAATTCCACGCTGCCGCATATTTTGCGATTCCTATGCGGCATTATTTACGCCGAGGAATGAGGAAATATGCGGCATTTTTTGAAGTTTATTTCTACGCCTTATTTGTTAGCGAAACTCATTCATTAACCCTTTCTAACCCAGAGCTGCTTCAGGGAGAAATTAAGTTTCAAGACTTCTCTTTATAAAAATACGTAAATTTTCTACTCAATCATAATTATTGTATAATTATATAATCATAATTAAAAATTTACAGCACGAAAAAACACGTAATTCAAATCTTTCCTGAATAGAGGCGAAAATTTATGATGTTTCTTAAAAGAAACATTTGGTTATAATGGGTTAAAACTGTAAAATATACATACGCTAAATTTAACTGATTCCTCGGGTCCGGATCTATCATTTCTAAGGTAGCATTGGTTGAAATATTTTACTAAATACCAAAAAAACTTATGATAATATAATTTTACAGCCAGCTAGTAGATGTTTTGCGAACTTTTATTTGGTTTGCAAAAACCGCAACCTCGCGACGCTGAAGTTAGACCGATCCTAATTGGACGGGGAAATGAAATGAAATTATTGCTGTTACATTAGACCCCTGCTTCATGCTACGTTCGAGGAACGATGGATTCGGCGTACGCTCTGAGATACTTTTGCGCGCGCTTCTAAAAATTTTTAAATTTCGCCAAATTTATCGCTTTTCGCACAATTCATCAATTATCACTACGCCTTACATATTAGACAAAACATATACATTAAAACAGCAAAATTTCAAATGCGGTAATGACCTTATAACAGATTTCTAACTTGGAAATTAATACGATTCAACATACGTTGCAATTCGCTTAACGATTAGTCCCTCTACATGGCTTAATAGCGTAAATCAAGGTTCTATTTTAATGAATTTCGAACGTTGGAAATAGATTTCTCATCGCAGCGCAACGGAAATTTTTGAAAAATTATCACAAAAAGAGCGAAGAGGCAAATGAAATCAAACTTGTACGGGATGGATAGTGTCCTTTACGTAGTCCCCTTGCTTAGTTCAAAGGAAAAAAAAACAGCAAACCACTTCCTATCAAAGGAAATTCCTCTATGTGCAGGAGGTAGTTTGACGCGTGTGCTGATATGTTAACGGCACTGATCGCTACGCAGCAAGCAGTCCCCTCACCCATTGCCAATGGCCCTTTGGGTTCACATCCTTGTGTCTGTGCTATCCGATTCCGGCCGTGGGGACGGAGGAATCAATAGAAACAGCCCCGGGCGCAATTACCGAGTGGGATTGGAATCAAATAGTTTGTCAGAGTAACACTACTGGGAGCAGTAAATACGCGGATGCGTCCGTCAAGCCCTGGAGGTGGGATGGAAAACCTCACTGGTGCTCCCACTGAGAATTCACTGGGTTTTAGAGGGAGAATTTTTGCAGTCATCATTGCGAATTTTAAGAGAAAATTTATAAAATACACTTTTATGCTAGAAATGCTCATATAGAGAGGGATAAACCGCAAGAAACCTTTCTGAAAACGAGAAAATATGGGGATAGTTCAGGAATTTCATAAATTAAAATGAAAAAATATATAAATTATTTCGGTAAATTTTTTAACATATATAAAAGCATGCATTGAAATCTAATGACAATGCGAGGAAAGAAATGAAAATGCGATGCATTCCATTCCCAGATGTGCGAACTCAAGGGTACCTAGTGACAACGAGTCCCATACTTACCAACCAGTAATCATTTTAACATGTCTCAAGCATGGGAAAAGCGACTGAAATCGCCTCAAAGATTTCTGATGAGAAATAATTCATTTAAAGGGTAATCTCTGTCATCCATTTCACCAATTCCTCTTCTTCCCTCGCCATTTTTTTCCTCCGTATTCAGTATAATAAGGTTAGAAAGAAAAGAACTCTAACGTTCTCTATTGAGATAAAAATATAGCTTTCACAAGTGCATTTACGCAAATTAAATTACGCAGTTCTCTTTGAAAAAGTAATGTCTATGAGAGGGTCATCAGATATGGAAGAGGCATTGCACAATAATTCACTATGGACTGCGGCTCCTGCACACCTCACACGTACGGAGTTTTGGCTATAAGCAAAGAATTCTCTTTCTAAAGAAAAATTAAAAAAACACGAAAAATAAATTTTGCAACCGAAAAAGTTTCTCATCCCCCATGGCACTTGCTTCACAACACTAGATTGATGAAATCTCTGGACCAAAATAGGTTATTCTCTCGCTTTATTGCATCTCTCAACCGCTCTTCTCATCCCCCATGGCACTTGCTTCACAACACTAGATTGATGAAATCTCTGGACCAAAATAGGTTATTCTCTCGCTTTATTGCATCTCTCAACCGCTCCAAGTACCCCCAAGGGTGGGCGGCGACTGCATGGCACGTGGAAATTAATACATTGGCATACTTCACTTAATTACAAATATTATCCTACGAGTCTCAAAAAGCAAAATGAATACGCAAAAAATATGAAAATTTAATATGAAAAAACGTGCGCTCGCAATCGTAGGTGTGCTGGTCTTTGTTGCGTCAAAGCCATTTATGAGACGTATGGATTAAATAAAATACCTTCTCTAACACTTTCTGAAGCATTTTTCTCATTTTTCTCCTCACCAGCGAGTTCCTAGACATGCACTGGAGGGTTAAAATAATGACAGAAATCTTGAATTAGACGAGTAACCTTATCCAGGCGTGAAAATTCCGAGTCTCAAGCACCATCCAACAAGTCCGCATAGTTTTCTCATCAACTGTGTCACCTATTTCGTTGCCTTTCTGCAATTTTCATTTTTATATTTTCCCACGATCCGACCATAGTTACGAGATGTCCCCGCAGGAGCATCTTGAGATACGGATACATAAAGAAAAAAAAGGAGGGGCGAGAGAGAAGGGAAGCCGCGTTGAATATGAGAAGAGATGTTACGTAGAACCTGTATCGGAGCAGGAAATATGAAGACGAGTGGAGATGATTACGAAACGCAAGGCCTCCACGGAGGGCGAAGCTGCGCATAAATGTGTTAAGCCACGATACCTTGCGGCAAAAGCACTAGAGGCGGCATCTCTCACCTTGTTATAAGGGTGTTGGGGAAGATGGAAAATTTTTCGGGATGCAGATAACAGCGCTCTTTTTTACGGATCACCACCACTCTCATCTCGTTCGCCTCCGCTGCCGTTCTTTCCCGACTGCGTACCTGCAGTTTTTATGCCAGGAGCTTTGCAGTTTTAGCCAGAAATTAAAAGAAAAGGCGTCAAGGGTTCAGCGAATGTTTCACGGAAAGGTTTTCACGGAGAATAGATTAATCAAGCTTTCAGGGATGGTGGTCCTGGGTTTAGACTAGAATAAAAAATTCTAGTAAGATTGCAAACATTTTTTTCAGAATTTTATGCAGTGAAATATAAGCTGGACAAAAAATTCTTTTAAAGCTCTTATAAAATGAGGTCAGGGTGGCTCGAGCAATTCTAACCGAACTTCGTAATAAGGTACAAACTTCCAAGGAATAACAATTTTAACCCTCTTAGCCTCCATTCACGTTGAAATACATTGCGGAATTTGCATGAGTAATAAATCTTGAAATTTAATCTTCATACTTTTAAATCCACTTCTAGTATTTACATGTTCCATTAAGATACAGTTTACGTATGAGGCTTTGATTTATGGAACCATAGCATCGGAAAATACTTTTTGCAAGGCACGGGGATCAAATGAGATTTTTATACTGAAACCATGGTCAGGAGTGTTTATAAGCCAAATTATGGAGAGCACAACGCGAAGCTCATCTCCAGAACTTATGAAGTTTTTAATAATTTTTAATCTCTAACGTCTATTCGACAGTGTTTTACAAAAAGGAGAAATGAAATGGCCTCGCTCTCATCTCTCTAATACAGGGTATGAGCATTCAGTGTAGGAACAGAGACTGACAATTCATTCTTCTCCTTTACCCACTTAGGGCTAAAAGCCTTCATTCGTCTCAGCCTCCGGTGCACTTTCCATCACCCTATAGTGCTCATCCTCGGCCCCTTCGAAGTCCAATTACCGCAAAGGATATGGAGAAATGTAAAACGGGTGAGAAACAAGGAGGAAGGAACACTTAACTTCTCTATCACCCACGCAACACGTCAACCCTCCAAAACCGAGAGCGCAGCTCGCCTTTCCCACTCATCTTGCCGCCTCGTACCTCATCATCACCACCACTGGTTAACAATCCTTAGATTAGTTTGACACTGCTTTCCACCCAATTCTGCTATCACCTAATCTTTTCTTCGTATTACTTCCCTTAAACATCCTTTCATTGCCTCTTCCACATATTTTGTTCGAGATCTTCCTTTTCCGCTCTTGCCATCCAATTGTCACATCAGGTTGTCTTCATCAGACCATCACGTATCAAGAAAAAATTGCCTGTAAGGTTGTTTTGTCTTCTTATCAAGTTTTTTATTAGGTTTATCTTCTCTCCTACTCTTCTTATGACTTCCTTATTACTCACTTGCTTTGTCCCTATATTTTCTAGACGCACCCTATTATGCTCCCTCTCAAACTCACCTGCAGCGGTATCTGAACTATACAGTAGGGTGGGCCGAAAAAAGGTTTTTTTTCCTGATCAAATTTGCCCTATGCGGGAAAGTTGCGAAATAGTATAAGGATCTCGCACACAAAATTTTTTTCAAATCGGATAATATTAACCACTGCCGCCCGAGCTCTAAAGTTTAAAATTTTGCGAAAAATCAGGCTGATTTCAGAATCAAACGGCTATGAAGACGGATTTTATGGAAATATGGGATGATGGATAATATCAAAGAGTGGATACATGTTTATAGTTTATGAAAATGAAATTTGAAGTTTTTCTGACAAAATCTATGGTTAAAAAAATGTCTATGAATTAACAACAAAATTAGAGTATAGACCACCCGCACAACACAACTCATTTTTGCCTACATTTCTAAAACTCCATTTTGGGGGCTAAATTGCAGGTAAAGTAATATTTATTTCGATTGAATTTCATTTCTTATCAAATAAGTCATCATATGGTAGTAAATAATCCCACAAAAAGTAATAATAAGGTAAATTATTTGAAATTAACATCAATCATAATGACGAATAACGTACCTGTGGAGCTATTTTCAACAAGAAATTCAGCCAAGGCTGAAAAAAAACAGAACCTGAACACCAAGCATTTCACTAAGTAGCTCTCTGCTAGTTTCGTAAAGAAACTACCCAGAACTCACCACGAGGAAGAGGCTACCATCGAGTTCCACCCGTGTCCCCCCCAGCCAACCTTCCGAAGGACACGATTGTGAAAGCACATCAATTACTCTGAGAAAATTATTCTATTCTATTATTATTATTATTATCCGTCTCTTATGCACGATAATGCGCATCCATGCCTGTGTTCTCTACTGCACACGGATTTTGATGCAAACATTATCATTTGTACCATCCTTTCAACTGCTTGTGTATGGCAGGGAAAAGGTACTTCTAATACAGATCTTTCCGTAACAAGGTCTTCCAAGTTTTTGTTTGTCATCCCAGCTACTATTCGTGGTTGATTTACCTCAATTGGTTCACAGTCAACCAAGTCAATATAATTTTGAGCATCGAAGTTTAGAAAGATTTTGTGCTTTCCCGGCGAATGGACTGAGTGAAGAATTCTCGGGATCGCCACCGGGTCAGGAACTCCATATCTGCCGACGTTTCAATGTCCGACTCGGCCGTCGTCCTCAGGGCTGATAATGAACACTTCACAGCCCTGAGGACGACGACCGAGTCGGACATCGAAACGTCGGCGGATATGGAGTTCCTGACTCGGTGGCGATCCCGAGAACTCTTCACTCCATCGAAGGTTGGCTTTGGAAAATTCGAATTTCCTCAATTCCTCCTGCTGAGTTTCTCTCGATTTCAATGTATTTGTGATGGCCATTGCACGAATTTGTCTGAGTTCATCGGCTAACATTGCAAGCGGAATATTCTCTGGGTGAGCAAAATTACATTTCTCTAAATCAAAGAGTAGCGGCGTAATTTGATGTCTCTATCTATATATTTCATAAGAAGAATCATGTTCATAATATGCTTCGGGACTTCTGTTCAATATTGTCTCAATTTTATTGAAAACCGCATTGGAGCGTAAACTTCGATAACAAATTTTGCCAGGGTCATCAGTTCTTTTGACGGTTCTGAACGATAGTTCATTGCAATGAAGCAGGTAAACAAACCAATGCAAAGGTCTTCTTAGGGCCATTTCCATTTTCCTGATTACTCCGGCATGGCTTCCGGTGTTAACCTCAGTTCCATCGCACACAAGTGCTTGGAGTCCATCGATAATGATCATTTCCTCCCCTAGAAAATTCGTTATGGAATCTTAGAGGCCAATAGCTTTGATGACACATGGGGTGACATGCCATAAGTAGCGTGAACCGGGCTCTTGAACGAGAGTTACATGCTCTTCACCTACTGTTTTTCACTTTGATTGACTATAAACGAAAGCAGAGTCTCTCCTCTCGTCGAAGTAAAGCGCTTGCAGTTTAACAGTTCCCACGTTCCTCCGAAGAGATGTGCGCAATCTTTCTCTTTCCCTTCTAACTTTGTTCTTGTCAACAAAAAGTACATTGACTCCTTGAGCAACCAACCCGATATCTATTAGGTGCGCAGATGCAAGTGCTGCAGAGGTATGGTTTGACATGCAGAATTATTCACAAGATGATGCAAATCTTGGCAATTTCAAATTACTTACACTAACCTTTTTCCATGAAATCTTCTCCTTCACTTGCATCACATAACTCTCCGTTCAATGTCATTTCATCACCTGAGTCTTCCGAACAGAAGTGTCATGACAAAATTGGGTGGAACATTCGGGTGTTCCTTTTTTCCTTCCAACCTGCAAAGCCTCGTCTTCCTATTTTTGGTCTCCTGCACATCGATGGCACCTATCTTCATTTTCCTGCCAATTCTCTGCCCTTAGGGAATTCCCATTCCTAACAAGGCATTTTCGAAAGAATATCACAAACAGAATCAGTCCCACTAAAGCAATTTACATGCCGCAACATCAAAAAGCTGACGTGCGTGACGAAGAAAGTCTTGCTTCAGATCAATGAAAGCATTCTTGTTGACAGATCGAAGAATATTGCGATTATTTCCATGATGTTGAATAATTTGTCAAACAATTTGCCTATATGCAACAACTGGGATAGAGGATCTATGCCAAATGCCTTCAATGGCATAAGCCACTGTCTCCGCGATTCCCGACAGAGAAATAATGATATTTTAACTTTCTTCTTCAATATACCGAGAGTACAAAAACATTTTCATCATCTCTTCATAAGTGGGCAAATCATTACCCATGAAATTTTCGGGTGAAACAAATATCACGCACTCCACTCCACACCTGGTACGCTTTCCCTCTATTCTAATCATTGCGTCAATCCTCCCGTAATCCTTTGGAAGGCTGGCTGGGGGGGACACGGGTGGAACTCGATGGTAGCCTCTTCCTCGTGGTGAGTTCTGGGTAGTTTCTTTACGAAACTAGCAGAGAGCTACTTAGTGAAATGCTTGGTGTTCAGGTTCTGTTTTTTTTCAGCCTTGGCTGAATTTCTTGTTGAAAATAGCTCCACAGGTACGTTATTCGTCATTATGATTGAGGTTAATTTCAAATAATTTACCTTATTATTACTTTTTGTGGGATTATTTACTACCATATGATGACTCATTTGATAAGAAATGAAATTCAATCGAAATAAATATTACTTTACCTGCAATTTAGCCCCCAAAATGGAGTTTTAGAAATGTAGGCAAAAATGAGTTGTGTGGTGCGGGTGGTCTATACTCTAATTTTGTTGTTAATTCATAGACATTTTTTTAACCATAGATTTTGTCAGAAAAACTTCAAATTTCATTTTCATAAACTATAAACATGTATCCACTCTTTGATATTATCCATCATCCCATATTTCCATAAAATTCGTCTTCATAGCCGTTTGATTCTGAAATCAGCCTGATTTTTCGCAAAATTTTAAACTTTAGAGCTCGGGCGGCAGTGGTTAATATTATCCGATTTGAAAAAAATTTTGTGTGCGAGATCCTTATACCATTTCGCAACTTTCCCGCATAGGGCAAATTTGATCAGGAAAAAAAACCTTTTTTCGGCCCAGCCTACTATACAGGCCTGTATTCCCTGTATATTGCCTGTATTCTTCGTGCTCGTTCATGACGTCGCTCCTCCCACACACCGTTGGCTATTGGCGCAATCTAATGGTCAAAGAAGGAATTATATTTTTATACAAAGAGTTATGAGGAATGCCATCCCTTTCTCCATTTAATCAATCCTAAAATTGTATATTATCACTGTTAAGGATTTTTCGGGTATGCGCCGCCTACTTATTGGGTTCGTTGCCCGACGTTTCGTGGATGTTTCTGGCAACTTATTCTGAAGGAACATTCTGAAGAGTTCCCTCAGAAAAAGTGATTGCCAACGGCAACAAGACGTTGGGCGACAAACCCATTAAGAATACAGGGCCCACCCTAAGAAATTTCATCAACAGCTATAATGACCCGCGAAATCTTCAACGAAGAAATTATATTTTCAAAAGCTTACCATCCTCTTCAACTGCTGAGGACGTAGCAAGTCTAACAGGCACCTGCAACAAAGCGTTCTACTCAGTTTCCTCTATTCCACCAACTGTTTCCAATTACCTTTCATCAACCCTAATAAATTTAATCTCATTCACAAATACCTTACGTTTTACACATGAGTGTTGCGGAAGAAAATTTTAAGCACCCTCTGGTCCACAACGAATTTGTTTTCATCAACAAGCTATTTACCGATTAATCACGAGAAGCGATCTAAACAAAAAAGAAGGAATTCACGAACATTTTCCTTTGAATAAAATCGATAGTTTAAGACGAGAATTTTCACTTAGCTATCATCATATTTAACCGAGCTATTTAGCAAGTACTATTGATTCAGGTCTCAAAATTTTTAGCTTGCTTTTTAGTCGAACTTTTTTCTTTCTCTTCTTCTGATTAGTATCCCAATCATGGCCATCACGTGCAAATTTTCCACTAACAACTTTCGTATAATTTCCCTCTCTTCTACCCCACCCTATTAAAAGGCGCACCCATTATGCATACGAATTTATTCAAATTAAAAGTGGGGCGGACGCATAAGCCGCAGTTGTGTGCTATCAATCATGCAGATAGGTACTCTCTGTATGCAAGCGTGTTCTGGAAAGGCTAGCCAAATTAAAGTGGGGAACCGCACAGAATCGTGCGTTGCAAAATTTTTGTAGTAGGAAAAAAATTTTTTTTTTCCGAAGTAAAACCATAATTTTTGAAACGATAAATCGGAATGTTCAAGTATTCACATGCATCGGTATTCGATGATGAATTATAAAAACCTCTAATTAAAATTATTTTCAATTCTTATTTAAATAACGTCCTCGATTCTGCTTTCAATTCCATTATAAACTGAAACTGTAACTGGAAATACTTCATTCCCCATTGGAAATTTGGAGACCTTAAACAAAATGATCTTGAACATGACTTTACAGGATATTTTACAACCTCTACTTACCTGTTTTTAGTTTAATAATCCATACTTAAACCTTTGCTACCACTTCGATCAATTCTATCGTATTCAAATATGTGTGAATAACATTAACAATAAATAGCAAAAGTTCCTCGAATACTTTAAATTTAAATTCAGAACAACTATATTGGTTAAACCGACATTAAGTTCAAAATATTGGAAAAATACTGGTAACAAATGTTGAATTTCTAAAACATATGACCATTTTTGACTCAAAAAATTATAGCATCTAAGATTTCTACATTTTTTCAAGAGAAACAAAAATTATAAAATAGCGGAGAAGAACTTCCATGAGTTCATCACCCACCTGTAGATGAAATAATTGAAATTCAATCAAAATCAATCGCAAGTGCTTGAATTAAATCGTGTTTCTGCGACATTGATAACAACCCATACTCGGGCATTTATTAATGCCCGAGAAAGAGTTGATTCAAGCTTCACATTAATGGGATGGTTCGATAGGGGGAAAGGGTAGAAGGTGGACAAAGGTGTGGTTATGGCGATGCATTGAGATTACGGCCGGCTGAGAAACCGACGTGCTTGAGGTATGGTTGCCCTTGGCAACGGCGTTAATTGGGAACCACTCGAAGGCGGACTTCTCAAAAGCGAGCTAGTGGATAGGGAATCCGAAGGTATGAGGGGAAACGGGAGGAATTGACGGGTAGAGATAGACGGAGAGGTCAGGTCTGGTGCAATGTTTTAGTAACATGGGTCCTCTGTGCACAATGAGATAGTACGATATATCCTCGTATATATACCCACGAAGGGAAACCAATTAGCTCCCAATTAAGGTCCGCGCGGGTTTTCTCATGAGCCAAAATTGTTGTTGCCTCCTAATATATTCATCGCAGCCGATAAGTTTGAACACAATTGTCTGGTCTAGTTGTGAACTCATCTCCATATGCCCATGTGTGATACACTCAGTAATCGAGGGCTTAAATTATCAACACCAAAGTACCCTGGTTGTATCCTCAGACCTTAGGTGCTCGTAAATGTTTCAATGTAGTCGATTCCTCAATAAGTGACTCATCCTGAGAGTACAAATAGTATTTCACAACATCTAAAGACATGCATAAGACTAGAACTTTGTGCTACAATAATGTAATAAATGTCCTACCCAAATTAAATAGGCATATTTTCTGATACGTAACGGATAACAAGTGTCAATACATTGAACTCTCTGATTACTTAAGTATTTTACTTGTTATTTATTTATAGTAATGTAATTCGAGAAGGCTATTCAGTGTAAAATAAGAATTCAATTTTTTTTTAATTAGCTACGTAAACAAATTCAAAATGTAGCATTTTTTAATCTTTTAAGAAACACCTTTTTATTTTGATGGAACTGTCATTCTCATGAACGAAACGGTGAACGAGGACTAATAACCTTTTACAGCATCCTGAAGTAATTTTCAATCTCTGTAGTACGACTTAAAAATAAGGCTGTCTATAGAAGTCATGGAAAAGGCGATTATTTTCATTGATAAAAGGAGACCAAGCGGAGAAGATTATTCCACTTTGCACGGTTTTGTGGCCTAGGGGACCGCTTAACCCTGAGGGTATAGCGATCCCATTTCGAAGCATTCCCAAGATTCACCGAGCAAGGTTGGTGGCAAACGATCTATTGTCGCGTGACAACAATGCCAGGCGCTGCCGCCGATATTAGCGGTTTCGGAACGAAAACCTGTGATGGACAAAGGGAAGGCTTGACCGCGACCGATCCGAAGCGATTCGGCGAATATTTTGCGACAAAGGCCACTGGGGGCAGGTAGAAAAGAGGACGCTAACGCAGAAGGGAAAGTGAGGGAGGGTGTCTGGCTGGTAGGGTATCGAGGTTTGAAAGAAGAGGCGGGAAATGGTAGACACCATCAGTAAAACAATCGTAAAGGGGCCGAGAGGAAGTCAGAGGATTTCTAAGTTAATAATTTAGAACAATTTTTTTGAACGCTTCAAATTATTCAAGACCCTTATGCTCACTTTATGGAATAAGTAAAAAGAAAAAAAATCAAAATCAAAATGTATAAACAATACAAACGAAAATAAATTTCTTGAACTCAAAAACATGCTAGGAAATAAAAATAACAACTAACATCCGTCTCTATTAGATCCCAAAACTTTTCTTTTATTTCATGTCCTACAAATTCTATCAAAATATGATTAATGAGGATACCTAAATAAATGTAACATGGTGACTCATGATATTTTAATACAATACTAATTATCAGAAACAATGCCCATTTTCATGAGTATCTTACAAGCAGCGGCAAATGAAATTTACCCTAAAGGAAAATGTATTATATTTTATTGAAGTACTAACATGATTGGTATGATATCAAAACAGCTTTGAAGCCCTTCTTGAATGAAATTCAACGATATTTTCTATTCAGAGGATGTTAAGCTTCAGCAGAGGTTCCTAACAAATAATTGTTGTTTTTATTTGTTTAAGATGAGATAAAACATGAATATGGCGAGTAATAATGACGAAGCTAACTTATTAATTTTTAATTTCTTTGAGAGCCATTACTAAATAATCAAGGTAGCAAGTGATAGAATAATATCACTAGAATTGGATAAAGAGTGAGGAAGGGGGGATGAGAGAGAGACGGAAATGGTTACTAATACTAATTTGCCTGGTCAAGAAGAGAAGAAGGTGTACAACTGTATGATTTGCTATAGGTAGGCGAAATGTCAGCTGAACTTAAATTGGCATAATCTTATATTTCTGTTGAGATTGAAAGAGCTTCCTGCCTAACACACATTATAATACCAATTGAATCTTAAACTTCTCCATATGGTCCTCCAAAAGACCCAACTTAATGTGCTACATGAGTTTCATCTCTGAAGCATACCCTATGGAAATGAAGAAGAAAGAATAGAACCAACTTGCAAGATTCCTGATTCTTCTGGTGGGACGCAGCAGACAACTGAAACTCAGAGCTTACACGGTTTGGTCCCTTTTCGTTGGTTCCTGTAAGAGGACATGACCACGGTGGCTGAGGCAACGGCGACGCCGATCCCCAAAAGGAAGAGGAGAAAAGATACGGAGAGGAGATGCAGCACAGAGAGATGGACCAAGAAGACGGAAAGAAGAGAGAGAGAGTGACCACATATTGAACCATAAAAGGTACTACAAGAGGAAGAATCGATCCCCTGGTGCTTGTATGCGTGCGAGTGCAATGGAGCTCTTTGTCATCGGGTTCAATACGTCCCAAGGGATAGGCAAGAAGGTCGGCATGTTTCGGTGTGAGGGCTTGGGTGACATGTGGCCAGAATCGGATCCCTTTGTGAACACTTCCGGGCGGAATGTAACGGCTCCCTCTATCTATCCTTGTGTGTGCGCGCCCGGATTGGTAGCGCCGCCCTGGACAATGGACGAAAGCGGCCAAGTAGGACAGAGCCATGAGGAAATAAGAATTGGGGCACAAGGACGAGGAAAATGGATGATATAGACGAAGAGTATCTATCCAACGCCGTCTGGCCCGCTCCAAATGCGGCCGACCGCAACAAGGATTGATCTCAAAAAGAAGGAGCGCGCCCGAACGGAGAGGGGCAGAAAGTGGATTCAAAGATCACGACCCTATAATGAGATCCGCGGTCGGAATTGGAGCCATGTTACCCTCCGTAGAAAGTCCCGGAGGCGGGCGGAACCGAAAAGGATCCGGCGCCGCCGTTAAAACTGATTTCAATGCGGAAGCGTGCGGATGACTGGGATCCTATAGGATTCTCCAGACCACAATTTACTTTGAATCCCACCGTCTGCCAGCACGGGAAGGATTTCCGCAATTATCTCTCCTAAGTAACTTGGCGTTGCGGCAAAAGACGATTAACTCAAAAAGAAAAAGTTCGGCATATTTCAAAAGCGCCTAAAGGGCACATTTATTTGATCCATAAATGAAAAGAATAGAAATAATCGCAGTAACAGATTCCTTGATTTAAAAGCGTTACATTTTTTGCACTGCATTAAAAATTTCCTTTTCAAGACGGTTAATTTCTTTTCCACAGTGAAAAAAAAACTGAGGTTAATTTAGGTGCACGGCGAATGAATGATGTTTAAAAAAGAATCGGATGAGAACTCTTAGGAATACTTTTCTAATAGAATGAAAAATAATTTCATAACATTTCCGAAAGGTAATTTCACAACTACAGAGGCAGGCAGGAAAATACGGAGATAACATTGAATTATAACTAAAGAGTTATTGCAATTAATTAAATAGTTCCCAGAGTGTCTATTGAGTGCTGTCGACAGGAAAAATTCTTACTCACAAAGCAACTACTAATCAATCACAAAATCACTTCCAAATTAGCAATGTGCATTTGATGGTCACGTGGTGCCAATACTGATCGAAGAAACAAAAAAACAACTCGTTATAAATACGATAAGAGGTTTTTTTCTTCTGCTACCGATTTTATACCCATCGTTTATTTAAGGCTGTAGGGAGTTTGAGAAATCAGTCCCTCAGTTTAAAAATCAAGAAAAAACAATGGTTGCCTTTAAATTATACTTAAATTTCAATAAATTCTTGCTGCATAATTTCGCATTATTTAGCAAAAACCAATGAGGATATTTAAGAAAATCACGCAAAAATCCGGCAATCAGCACGAAACACATATTCATAGTATTGGCATTTATTTTGAAATAAGTAATTTTACATATTTATAAGATATCTTCATAATGGTGTTTTCATGAAATATCGTCTTTTCTATTTTTGCACAAGTGTCAAGGAATAAGTATTCACAGAATTTCCTTAAGCTTGAAGTTAAAAAAATAGGTTAAATAAGTTAATTCCTAAGCACCAGATACACCAAAATTGAAAAATACATGATTCGAAAGGTCCTCAATATAAGGAATCCCTTTCTAATTTTAATCAATGAAAGTCCCCTGCAATTAGGACTAAATAAATCAGGATGTTTTTTACAGTACCGAGTGCTTTTTGTAAGTTCATTCCTACTGAGGAAGAATAAAACGGAATTACCCAGAATCTATTACGGGAGCTTCGAGACACCATCTTTTACCACTCGGATTCAAACTGAGGAAACAGGGAAATGAGTTGATTTTTTTACGCTCGCTTGAGAAAATAAAACCAATCGGGAGAAAGAGAACGCTCAGATTCTTATTTGGGGATTTGCGTGATGAATTTGCTTCAGAGCCAACGGGTGGAGAGGCAGAGTGGGTAGGACTGAGAAAAGAGACTTCTCGTTAACTCAAGGAAGGAATCCATCTAACCCCTCCTTATCTCACCATTCTAACGAGAATCAAATAAAATGGGCCCATCTTTTCACTCTCGCTGGAACCTGAAAAACTCATTTTTTTTCCCTTTCTCCAAGAATTAACTCGCTGGAAAAAGGATTCGAGTACGCGCGTAATATATATAAAAACCTGAAATCTATAGCGGCTCGCATACTAGTGGTAGATTTTTTTGCCTCCTTTCCACAAACATCTGCGTACCACCCTGCAAGTCTCCCGCATAGACATGTGACGGGATTTATTAGGTCTCTTTCTGTTTAATTTTAAATAAATACAAGATAGAAGGAATGGTTTTGGTGTGCGAGGTGAATGATTTGATCAGTAGAGTTCATTGAGTTTAAAGTCGTAGACAATATCTTTTGGATATTTATCACGATATCATGACAGAGATAAAGCAATTGTTCTATTTCCTCTGATTTTATTTCTTAGACAACTAAGATTTCGACAATATTCACGATCATTATCAAGGAAATGAAATAAGCCTTTATAATGGCAGTGTATAGTGCAGCTGTTTAATCTTCACCATGATACATCTGATTTAATTTCGGCTCAGCATTTATCAAAGTCTTTTATAGTTCAGGGAGAAAATGACTTACCTTACATACCCATTTGAGAAATTATTTCTCTTATCATTTCTGTCGGGAGTGGAAGTAGAGTGAGACTCTGAGATGAAGTTCTATTTGTCCCTCTGAATGGTAGATACGCTCGTACCCAGTGGTGAATCCAGGGTAATAAGGGGGTAATTGGGGGTTAAAATTCCAGCAGTAGTGGGGGGTCGGAAAAAATCATAGACCCGCCACTGCTCGTATCTATACAGTTTTTCACGCAACCTCAGCCTAGCGCGTGGATTCCCGCGTTTCTAGCGGGTCCCAACAAATTTCATGTCATACGTACTTAGTTGATAAATATTCCATCCCATCATAGTTGAAATGATCAACAAATATGACGGCTCGTTAGGTGAGCGAAAAACGAAGAAACTGCGGAAGAATGAGATTGGAGATGAATCCGAAAACGAAAAATTTATTTTTGTTCAAAAGTGAATACCCTTTCCATAAATATGGCTCCGAGATTTTCTTTTTTTTTTCATTTTTCCACCACGGCTCCTTTTATCCGCATCTCCTATTCATAAAGGGCTTATTTCCAAAAGACTGATTCACGCCGCCGCCTGCGGTGGATATAAACTTTTAGGAAACTGGAAGTTAAGACGGATATTTCGTGGTGACCTAAATTCTCCGATCCCATCCACTGCCTCGTCCCCTTTGGAATTTATCCACCTCCCTAACCCTTCCCTCACCTCACGGCTCCCTAAAATCCAAAATATATGAATAATGCACCTGTCACCATTCCCGATGCACCATTTTCTTCGTTCCCAGACGACCAAAATCTTCGAAAGTTTTTTTCTGGCTGATGCATCTTATATTATTTCAAAATTCATAACTTGCGTCATAAATTAGTATTGAATTTTAAAAGGCATTAAATGTGGTTCAGACAAAAGAAATCCGATTTTCTTTCATGAATACTACGTTTAAAAGAACGTATGTATGCTGTTAATTACACTAACAAGGATAAATTCATATGCATAATTTATTATTTTTCGATGAGTATGCGAAACACGTACGCGAATAAATATATTTCGACCACCTTTCACTGATACCCCGCAGCTGAAATTTCCACATACCGAGACGACACCCAAATATGACTCATATATGCACTGATTTAGCCAACGCAGTGGATTAAATACAATTGATAATGAATACTAGCAATATAACATTATAATTTCAGCTTGAACTATCATTCATGCTATTTTTTTAAACGGTTAAAATAAAATGTACTTCCACAGTAATTGAATCTTTGTCATTGCACGGGCATCGATGACCAAAATATAGATATATTTTAGTTTTTATGAGGCTGCAATTCCAAATATTTCACATTTCCAAAACATGTAAAAGTAAGTAGTTCACAGAATAAACAGAGCTCACTCATCCATAGTGAATAAAGATCATTCCAACCTTTATTTTGCCGGAGAAGGTAAAACAAATGTATACAAAGCGCTTGATAACAACACCACCAGCGCGCTGTTGCAGCGTATGCTGCAGACGACTTTTTAGCACTAGGGAAGGAAATTATCACATGATACCACATTCAAATTTCTATTTGAAAGAGCTAAAGCTTTTCAAGCAAACACACTTCAATAAATTGAAACACGACTTTTTTCGGGACGGGATAGGCGACTTAAAGCTAAAAAAATATCAAAAAGTCGTTTACAAAGCAGGCGTAACTGCGGCTTTGATACTCACTCTCATGAGTCACGATCGAGTAATGAATCGCAAAAGGAGGAATTACACCACACTTTTTTACCACACACCGACGGCCTGAACAAAGGGAGTAGTCGACCCAATTTTTCCACCACACACAATCTCCTCGGCTGTCCACACTCTCCGGCTTCCCCCATTTTGTGCACACGCAGTAGGTACCAGTTTGCTTTCGTTTATTTTCTATATATTTTTTTCTCGTGAGAGTGTGCAGACGAAATTTTCAAGCGTTTCCTAGCGTTTTACCCGTAATATGTGACCGGGTTGGGGTAGCGGAAAGGGTGGGACAATGCCCTTCAGTCGTTTTGTTCATCTCAGACCGCAACAGAGGCGGGTAGTTGTGACTATTGCGCGTCTCTCCACCGTATTCCACCGTAAATAACCCTCTTAAATGACACGGAGCGTTGTCGCGGGGAATTATCGAACAGTACCGACGACGCCGAAGCTGCCGAGACTCGAAACAAATTTAGTTTACAGCCTTACGTGACCTAGATTATGATAACCCATCTCTTTATCTTCCTCTCGCTATCCCCAGACACCCTAAAATCTACCTCGCTACCATCACTTATAGCAAGTGGGGTATCCACGTGTGCTACACTCAAAACGCTTATGTTAACTTAAAAGAGAGCAAGATGAACCGCACCGAAATATATATATTAATTCTCATGCGCTTAATTACCCAGAGGAAATTCTTTTTTTCTCTAACATCTGATGAGGAAATCTCACAGTCATATATGCCGCACAGTCATGCATACATACCGCTGACATGCCGTTTAAAGTTAGCTGTGCTAAAGAGGTTTCAACGAGAGGCAAATGTATATAATTTTCAATCAAAAATTTCAAAATACTGTTCGAATTTTGTCTCATCGGCTTACCATTAATATTTTACATCACTGCGCTTGATTAACGAGATACTGCGTTTTAATCTCGGAGTTTTTATAAAGGTTCTTAAGGGCGATGCTGATCGTAGATGAAACACAATTTGATTAAAACTATAATATAAATATCCATGCGGATAAATATTGATAAAAAAGGTCACCAAACCCCATGAATAATGATAAAAAAAGGCATTTAAACATACTACTTTTTGGGGCATAAGCCCGTATTAGCACATGTATGTCATAACTGAAGTGAAAAAACGTTATTTTATATAAATGGCGCAAAATTCCATTCACACAGCTTGAAAAAGAATAAGAGGAAAATTGGAATTGAAACTTTAACAATAATAATATCTATGTCTTTGTTTCTTAACATTTAGGAATGGCAAAATTTTGTGCGTAAAGAGTGTAAGTTTGGCAATCGAAACGAAATTTGCTTAGACTAAAACGCAACACGATTTATCGGACCCCAAAGTTGACCTTTTACTTGTATGGGTTATTTTTTATTTTGTACGTAACCTGCCGGAAGGTTGGAATCTAACCACTCACACGTTGAACAATCTTTTTTGCGGACGTGCCGTGTGCAGATTTTTTTAACATACGCCCCTAGTTGGCTCTGAGTGCCATATGTCTTCCGGAGAGTGTAAGACCAAGAGTGTCTGGGAAGCTCGCCAAAAATTTAAACTCGCCATCCTATGCAATAAACTCAGCGGCGGCCGAGTTTTTTGAAATATGTGGCGTACATGCCGATGCACTGGTAGAGCTCGGCTCTGATTTTTTTTTAACCATCTGAAGGCACGTACGGGCTACATTTGGAAATTAACGCATAGAGTATGGGAACGTCAGCAGAATCAAATTGCAAAGTGCGCCACTCTAACTGATTCATCACCTCAAAACCGTAAATTCTGTGGCTCTCAAACTAAAAGGCCTAAGCCATGGCTACGGTCATCTAAAAAGCATGGCTTTTTCTGTCGCTTACACGGGTTAGAATTGGAAGCTTCCGACCTCTGATCTGTAGGTTGCAATCAAAAGCCTGACCATAAACCTAATGGAGATAAGTTCTATGCATAAGACAGCTCATAAAATTGAACTTTATGACAAGCTTTAAGACAAGAAAAAGCTATCGCTATAATTTAGCTAAAATATAATCTTTCCAAAATGCAGGTCATTCTTTTTGGCCTGTCCAAAGCTAACAGAAAATGAGGACTTCCTCAATTTTAAATTAACAATAACAGCAAAAAAACTATTGCACGACCGGCAAAAGAAGCTCTTCGTCTATTATATCAAGTTTAACAACATTGTATAAAATGTAAACTAAGCGTTTAAGTTTCCATATTACAATAAAAAATCAATGAGCACGTGAGGAGTTGAATTTCACTGAAGAGGCCCTTATTCTCTACTAGTAGTGTCCACCCTTAATTTTCCCCATAAAAAAGGAAAACCCCTGCTGTAAACAACCCATGCATGACTATCATGAAAACAAATAACTTCCAAACTCTTCGTATTTTTTCTAGAGGCCAACGACGCTAATCTTCCTCAGTACGCGGAGCGGAGGCGCCTGAGAAATGACATTAAATCACTTAAACGTTTCAGGGAACACTTCGGAGAGCACCAAGAGTGTTCTCCGAAGTTAATTATGATTATCAGTATCTCACTCAGAGTGAAAGCAGCATTAGGGTAGAAACGTATTTCAACGGCTAATTCTGAATAACGGGACTGGCCACCGAGCATGCTAACACGGGCGAGACAAAGAGAGCGTAATGGAATGGACGGAAGGATGGGAGATGCTAGCAGCAAACCAAAGAGAGGACGGAATAAGTACGAGGATGAAAGCGGGGAGCTTCAGATTGAGCGAGGGAGATCTCAGAGAATGCATCCGATCCCATTGGACTGTTAAAAACGCATCGCTCATTTCCCTTAGTGCTCCATTCAACTCGGCGGGAACGGAGGCAAGCGCGTAATTCAACTTCGATTCCAACACGTTTTCTATACCTCTTTTGATGCAAGATGGGTGCGGCCGTACCGATGAACGCACATTTTCCACAAAAAAATCCTGAGAGAGAGCGAAATATAAGAAGAGGTAAATCTATAATGATGATAGAGAGGAGGAGCGATAGAAAAGCATACTTTTGTACCGGGTAGAAGCAATGGAAGCCATTTTAAATAAGCATGGACTTAAAAATCTTTTTTGCCACGGAAATTCTCTTTGCCCGTCCATAAAACCCTCAATGTCCCTACAGTAGAGAATTTATCCCGCAATCGCTGAGTCTTTTTGTACTCAAAGGGAGAGTCATTGATGACTTCTTGAATCGGAATAAATGGATAGGAGCGAATGAATCGAAAAAGAGTAATAGGATACTGACAAATTGGAAATGGATAAGAGAATGTATAAATTCCTCCCTTAGACTACTATGATAGCGACTGGTGTGGCAGTGAATACAGCATAAAAGATGAAGTTGAATATAAAATATTTCCTTCTAAACCAGAATATTCAATGGAAACTAGAAAAAGAAAAACTATAATGCAGGTAACCATGAAGGTGAATGCTGAACAGGTAAGAGAGGTTGCACATGAAATAAAAGGCCATGCCTTAATAAACACTTACACATTTTATAATCAGTTTGAAGAGGAAAAAGTGAAATTTTAAAAGGAGTAAATTATCAGTAGAAACAAATCGTTTGAAATCGCACCAGGCGCAATTATTAGTCTCTTTTGATGGAAAAAGGGGCTTTACAAAAAAAGCTTTTGACATGTACAACAGGCATGAAGTTTTCCGGTATTGTTTATCTTAACAAGCCCTCCGAATATCCAAATTAAGAGCGGATAGATTAGCAAAAGAGAAGGCAAATGACTGAATAAACTGAGTGGAGAAACATTACTTTAATGTCCTTCGGATTGAAACATTTCCGGGAGAGGTAGGAATAACATAAGGCTGAATCCGTGCATTGAACACACATTTCTTCCTTGTTTTGTAATGGTGCCAATACGTGGGGCAAACCTTCGTTGATGTACAAGTTAAGGGAATGGTATTCCAGTTGGCTGATGGATGGGAACGCGTAACTGGGAAGAGGCTTCGGAATAAATAAATAAAAGAAAGTTCGGAGTTTTCCGGTGCGGCAGAATGATACAATGGTTGGAGAGATTGGAAGAATTAAAGAGAATCATCGGCTCTCTAGGATTTGCCGTGATGTGCATCGGGAGGATTGAATTGGTAGTTAGAGAGGGTAGAGGGAGCGACGGTTTGCCAATGGATGGGTCTACGGTGGATTTTGTGCGGCGCTGTCCGAAGTCATGCGACGGTTGCATCGGTATAACACCCGCTTGAAACACCAGCGGGAAGGGATAGGGCAATGGAAGGGTTGGAATGGTGGAGCAAGGTGAAATAAGGGACCAATGCGCTAAACCTGAAACTGTTCGTACGAACGTGAATTTGATTTGATATACTAGTGCTACCTCGGCCAGATAGTTCTTCCGTTCACACTCTTCCAACCCCTACTGCGAGCATACCTCATTTCCCTCCATTTCCAGCACCGAAGCAAATTCTACTAGCTTTGATTATAATCCATCTACTCCTACTTTCACTTCTTCGATCCATTCTGCAGCCCTCATTTGCTTCAGTCTCTTTGGGGTTTCGCGCCAGACTCAAACGGGCGTTCGATTAACGAACCTGTGGTGATGTAGAGTCAATTTCAAAAGTTTTAGGACAGGTTTTGTGGCGCCATTTCTACTTCTCATGGAAATTTAGTGTTCCTATCTCATTTTGATGCCCTTTGTTACGCACCACAAATATTTCGTTCGTGCGTTAAAAGGAAGAAGTTGCTTACTTATTGGAAATTTATCATTTCGTTTTGATGTATGTTGAAATCAATGATTATATAGTGTGAATTTACTGCGTACTGTTATTAATTTTCACTGTTGGTTTCTATTTGTAACACGAATTTATAAAGTTAAATACTATCAGCTCCCTACAACAGTACTCAACTCGAATGCTCTCAATGGTATGCTATCAATATGATATCTAATTCTCAGTTACACAATGTAGGTATGGAAATCATTCATCACAAATAAAGCGGACATGAAACTTGAAAATGTTTTTGAAAACTTGAAAAATGAAAAGGTTTTTATAGTGAGTTGACATTTGAGCTTCATAGCAAAATGCACAATTTACTGATTGGTCAATACATTAATTGATAAAATTTACATTTTAGGCTTTTAACTGAAGTCATGAACAACAAATCCAAAGAAAACAATACTTTACCTCCATCACGTATTCTATAACCTGAGCCTCCAAGGCAACCCTATCCCCAGATGGTTTTTTTCTGCCTTAGATAACAAAATGCAACAAGACACGATTTTCGTGATCGAATTTCACCGACACGTATCTTTCAAACCGCCAAAGTCGCAAGGCTAAAGCGATAAATTTGAATGTAAAGGCGTTCTTCGAGACATTATAAGGTACGCCATTGGCTAGGCCACCGTTATATGCTGAATGAAGAAAGAAATTAGGGGAGAATCTATCGACATCTCACTCAGAAACATCAACTGGCGTAGGAAGACCTCGATTTGAAAGTCGGTTAAATCGAATTAAATAATTTTTCGGATTACTTTCTGAATACGTATTAAAATATAATGAATTTTAACTTGTCACCATGCATATACTCAGCTCCTCCAGCCCATAATGAGTCCTTCTACCACCTATTTCGTCTATTCACCTCCTATTCCGGAACCCAATCGAATTACACCCGTTTTAGATATTCCTCATCCCTTTCTTTCCAACCTACTTTCCCTCCAACGGCCCCACCCACGACCCAACCCCCCTATTCCTTCCGCCTACTCCGGATTCCGCGCCGAGCTCCAAAAGCTCTCCCGATCCTAATCTCTTTTTCACCCTCATACACCCCCACACAGCCCCCTCTCCCTCACACCACAGCCCGAGCCCACATCTCATCTTATGCACCACTACACAAGCCGGCGATAAAGCGCGCAGTTCGATTCACACATGCGTGCCTACACATCACCCTTTTCCTGGAGCGCACACCACCGAGTTTGGGATTATTTCTACGCCTCCTCCTCCCTCTTCTTCTTTTTTTTCCGTCCCGGGGCAAGGCGCGCATTTTCGCGCACGGGTGGATCCGGATAAGGGACGTGTTTATTCGCCCCGGGCCCGTAAACATGTATAATCGTTTATCTCTCGCGATCGGGATATCCCTGGACGGGTCAATCAAAGAGAGAAATTTAATAAGGGCAGGGGCAGCAAAGGGGGGATTGGAGCAGGCATCGCGACGGACGCGCGTGCAGTACGATAAAATCATTTTAAATTCGACCGATTGAACAGACATCGACGCGCATTTCACACCGGGGAAACACTTCACGAAATCTTGCTGAACCGTATACTTTGGTGTATTTGGGAAGCGTGACACGAGTAAATAATATCTGATATGTCACAAGTTATGCTATTTTTAAGCGTATTTTTACTTGAAAATCTTGTCAACCACTTCTTTCGTTATATTCTCAAATGTGCTCAATAAAAAGTCTTCATGTAAGTTAGTTTGTGAATGAAGAATCTTTGAAATTTCAATGATATGGCTCACTTGGAAAACTATTGTACACAGATGTCAATGCAAATATCGAAGTTGTACTTTTTATGGGGCATTGGCAAATATTTCCTAAACCTACTGAAGATTTATCTGGAAATCTTGTTAACTTCTTCTTTCGGTATATACTCAATTGCGCTCATGAACATTTATTTACAGGTGTTTGTGAACAAGGCCTGTGTGAAATCTTAATGAAACGCTTCACTTGAAGAACTCTGATGCAAAGATAACAATCATTACAGATATCGAAGCTATAATTTTTAGTACTCTCCTATAACTATTTTCTAACCGCCAAATTAAGAATATTACAAATTATATTCTGAGTTTTACATTTTACAACAAGTGAAACACATATTTTTAATGACTGAAGCATGACCGAATGACCTGATATTGACGTCAATTTTTCACCCAGAAATCTCTTCATGAAATATAGTGCATGGCCACGAGTTGATTTCTATGGAATATTACCAATTCGTCGAGAGACTCTGGCAATGGCTTATACTAAATCAGCGCTTCTTTACCTACATAAAACCACTATTTTAGCCATAAAACATTGGAAGTCGCATTAAGTCCCATCTAAAATAAAGAAATTTTAAGGTAAAAACTAATTTTACTTCAATGACGTAGAATTTCTCTCCCAGAGTGATATCCGATGACAAGTTTCATCACTAAAGCTCTCGGATATATTCTCCGATCTAATGTATATTTCACAATATCAAGTACACATTAATGAATACAAACTGCCTCTGATATTGCAACTAGTAGAGACCCATAAAAGTATCAGTTTGCATTAAGTGCCGCATATCGTAGACCGAATACGACCGATGAAAATAAAATGGGTAAGTACCTATATTTCACCAAAAACGTTCCCCATAAAATTTCACGCCGAAGAGTGCACCCATTCATTTCAAAATGCCAGCCAGTACTGAAAGTGAAGTCGTGGCTTCCGACAATGATATGCGTGGGCGCCGAAAATTGTCAACATAAATTTTCCAACGAGAGACCTGATGAAAGCTCGCTGGACATGACTTCAGTTCACAAAATCAAATGCTATCAATAAAGCTAATTTTGATCTCACGCTTCAAAAAGGTGTTACATGGAAGTATTTACAAATATTTTTCACCATGAGAGGCCAATAACAGGCCAAAATGGATACAGTTCTTCTTGATTTTGCTTTGTCAATGGTTACCGCTTCAAACGCGATCAGCTGAGCTGATCTATGGGCATGCTTTTGGCCACGAGTTATTTCCATTTATCTCCCTAAACAACTCACTTCTGACTAGTCCAAAAAAAACTAATACTCATCATTCAATGCCGCAGCCGAAGTTACAGTTCGCAGCAATGATATATGCGGAGTTTGTAGCAACGATGTGTATTTTTCACTCTCTCAGAGCAATACAAAGTACCCACACTCGATATGATCATTACTGTTGCAAATTCTGCTCGTAACTTCACGTCAAGCCGATTACTTACTGGAACCGCGACCGAATGAACCAACATCGACGCTCATTTCTCACCGAGAACAGCCCGCGTAAAATATAGCAAACAACTCACTTTGGTATGTGTCTCGACAAAGTAAGGGCAAAAATGTGATGTGGAATGAGTCGAGCATTAGGGATCGACGGTTAAGGTAATTTGCGCCATGAGGAAGGGATCCTACGTGACAGATTTTTCCAACGTGTTGGCAGCGTCTGCATCAGCCTGACCTAAAAGAAAGTCGTCAAGAAGACCACATCAAAACATCCCAACCGATGGGCAGAGTGCTGTGCTTGAGTTTACTACCACACAACACTCAAGATGGGATCGGGAAACCTTTGAAAAAGCCTTGCCACCGCCGGGATTTGAACTTGGGTCCACGGAGTGGGAAGTGCTCTAGCAACCAAACCAACCCTATTTACCCAAATGATTAAGTTTCAATTTTTTAATGGAGTATGAAAAAGTAGATGGAGTAATTACAGAGTTGTGAAAAATTCCTATTTTCCATGAGCAATAAATAATTGTAGTAAAAATTTGATCTTCACTCGAATTTTATTAACATTGATTGACTTCTTCACTTCCCTTTTTCATTCATACGGCGGGTGTCCTTACACCTTCTGCTGTGGGCTACTGCTATGACAGCTTACTAGGTAGATATGTTAAAAGGTATTTAGAAAACTAAGAAATTAAAAGGAAAAATAGGGAAAGTACATATTTCCGAAGGAATGGCGGATAGGATTTTGAGAAAAGGGGTGAAAAATGAATAACTGGGTTTTTTAAATTGCCAAAGATTATTTAAATGGTTTTCAAAATACAAAATAAGAGCAGGCGTACTCAAATGGACACACAATAAGTAAAATATCACTAATTGGTCATACTTATGGCATCCACTCCTATACGTATTTTCATGCTCACCCATTCCCACGAAAGAACTCCAGACGCATAATTACAGGGTAATGCTGACCTTATATAGTTGCTATAGCTGTATGAATACAATTGCTAGGTACTCTTGGCATGAAATAGATGACTCAGCGATGCAGCAAAAACTGGAACTTACCTGAAATGTAAAAGAGAAGATGGTGTTAATGACATGATAATATTTACCTCACCTTTTTAATGGGAAAGGGGACATTAATCTCACATTTTTAATCGAAAAGAGGTGCACCAAACAATAATACAACGACAAGACGATAAAGCGTACAGTAAAATTGTACAATATGCAACAATATTGACTTTTGCGAGTAAGTATTAGAGCCTAGCAGTATTATCGATCAAGGTATATCGGATACTTGAGAGGTGAAAACAATATCGTCCAATCAATCTATTCAGATTGTATATACTTATATAATTTCATTTGTTATTCGTTACAAAAATTATATTTAAATACACCAGACGACCATTTTACCCGCAATCAGTATAAGTATCTCTTGCACCGGAATTTCTCGGAATAAAATATTTATTACCAGCTATATAAAGTAGATTAAAAAAAAGAGCATCAACAAATGAGTATAAATTAAGAATTAAAAATGCATAAGACCTGTTTTCATTAAAAACTGCCAGATTTTCTTCTCACACGAATTCAAAATTGAGACTAATAATTTACTCAATGGCGGATAAAACGAAGAAAGAGAGAAGGACTTAATCAAAACAAGCCAACACCCGAATAGTCTCTCCACAATACAGAACGTCTGGTACAAGGGTCGAAAAGGAAGCTCTATTTGCATAGCTGATGATCATGAACAGGAGGGGCGACAGTGTACGCAAATAAGAGAGTAGTAATGGGAATTTTGATTGAAAGATATTCAACGAAGATCACAGTTTGGAAAAAGACACGCGGCAGTTTAACATTTAGGATTCTAGGTATCGAATGATGGTTAAATTCAATACATTTACATAAAACTTAATTGCTTTAAGCACATACACAAAGGAAGTATTATGAATAGGGGTACTAAGTATAAAAAGACAGGAGAGCACCTTTTATCTGGTTCAAAATATATCTTTCAAAAGGAATAGGCTAAATATTTCCCGATAGCCAAAATAAATAAAATATATTTACGAGGACCGAAAAACGTCACCACTACCAACGTTTTCTCAATTTTCAGCACAGCATGCGGGAATTCAGGGACGAAGAACGCTCAATATTTCATGTTTATCGACCTGCTCGAAAGAGTAAACAAACGAGGAGGACATCAGGAAGGGGGTGGAGAGGGAAGAAAAAAAAAACAAAAAACGCATGAAACGCGACGAGGGAAACCAAGATTGCTCGACCGAGATCATTTTTTTGTATTATCGAAGCTAAATGCGAACATTTGGCAGTATTTCACTTTTATCTGTACCTCTTCATCACCGCCAGCGAACAAACTACTGCCACACCCCGGTCCTCTGAATCGATTAACCATTTGAACAAAACGATGCAGTCGTTTATTTGCAGCCAGTCAACATTGATGGGGACGAAGGGAGAAGTGGAGCCGATATTGACGGAGGAGAGAATTTCCACTGGGGGAGGGGGTTGGCAAAAAGTATGGGAGAATAAGGGAGAAGAGAAAAATAGCGATAAACAGGGAAAGAGGAAAGGTTGGAAAACTCGCGATAGATACGAGAAACGGAAAAAGGAAGGCGCAAATTCGATCACGTGTCCAATGATACAGCCAATGATACGCCGCGGGACTGGAGGGTTGACGTGAAAAGCCGAAAAGGCAGATATATGGGGAGAAATATAGGGAGTCAAAGATAAAAAGTACAAGGAAATTGACATATGTGCCGCTGTCACATATGCTAGCAGCCCTTCGCGTTAGTCAGTTCTGATGCCTGGGTGAAAGAGGACTCAAAAACGATTGCAAGACGAAAAATGGAGGTTGCACCGAGTAGATCGAACGGCATACTCTAGCGTGTGCTCCACGAAAGCGTCACTTGACTTCAATTCTTGCAACTCACCGCTTTTCTGCATCACAATGTACCGAATATGTCAGCAGGAAAACCCTAGAGAGCACTACGGAATACCAGGATTTGAAACATATTATTACCATCGTACTTTAACGCCCTGGCATTAATAATGTTACATTATTAGAATTAGCTTGGAAAATAGGATTATTTTATGCAAGGGAGAAGTTTTGCATAAATATTCAATAACTTACCTCAATGAATACTCAAGAGCATGGAAAATGTTACCAGGACAGCGTAATTTACGACATCAATTGATCCCCTAATTCTTTCACAGCAGACTGAATCTGAGAGGAATACGTTCCTTTGATCTAAAACATGATATGAAGCTAGCAAAATTTGAAGCGAAATGACAAAGTACCGCAGTACATTAAATGTAGAGATTGAGCGAATCAAACACCATACTCCCGGAATCGACCACCCAACACACGAAAAAGGTACAATTTCAACACATTTAGAATAGGTATTCGGCTCGTGACCGGCAACATATTACTTCCGAGCGCGAGTCCCTGCCGGGAAAACTAGAATTGTAATAAAAATCCGTAGCTCTACTGAAGGCAACTTCAACCTGCCAGTGTCCGAAGAACAAAACGAGGCGACAAAATTCAAGTGCTGTAGCAAGCTAAAAATTGATGAGCTACATTCGATTTTTATTTCTAAAAACAATTCAGATTGGACATAGATAATCGATTAAAATTGAAATCGATTATTCAATCCTTGGTGCAGAAGTCCGATTGGAATTTCATGCACCAGCCGAAGCAGTTATTTGGAACGTCATGAAATGAAAAGAGAGGGACGAAAACGGGGGTTTGCTCAGAGTGGATTTCGCCCATTTCACTGTCCCGCGACCGTCGTAAAAAGCGGTTTTCACTGAAAAGAGATATCTCTTCGCGTTGGAGTAAAAAAGCGAGGCTGAATAGAATGAATAAGAAGAGAGGGAATGTAAAAGAAGGTATGGGTGACGCCCAGTAAGAGCCCAAGGATAGATAGATGGTCGGACGAAAAAGAAAAAAAATGAAAATTGCGAGGAGGCTTAAGGAGAAAACGAGATCTGGGTGCGTGAGAAGCAATGGATCGCAAGTGGGAGAAAAGCATGTGAAATAATGCGACAATCTGACCGTAGGCGTATATTCTGCGCAGGCAAAGTGGTTTTCGCGGTTAAGAGTTGATGCTCGAGGGAGAGTGAGGGAAAAGTGACCAGTTTTTTTTTTAAGACGCAGGTGGTAAATATAGGTGGCCCAAGAATGCCATAGGGTGACAACTATACTCTGAAAGTGAAGCTGGGGTTGGAAACGGAAATTCGACAATTCTTAAAAAGGGTGCCAGATAAGTGAGGAAGTGATAAGAACACTTTTATCTACAAAATTATGTGGTCTGAAAAAGCATTTTTTTGTTTATGAAGTTAAAACTTGAAACGTAATATAAAGGTTATGCTTTCAACGTGCCACTATGTCCGATAAAAAAGACCCTTTTGACAAGCCTTATGGCGTAGAGGGACTAATCGTTAACTACAAAGTACGTAATATTAAAAATAAAGATGTCATTAAAGAAAGATAACAAATGCATTGTTCTCAGAATTATTCAATGTGTAAACTTTATGATATCCAGCATATTAACGCAAAGAACAGGCGTTGTTCAGACACGGCCGCCACTGATGCGGAGGAACGCATTCAAAGATACTCGGCTTAGTATGACGTGACATTAAAATGCACGCTCCCTCCCTCAGTGAATAAGCAATTCGACCCGATGATTTGTTTGTAAAGGTGAGGGTAGAGCTGACCTTAGACTACATGGGCGTGTAAATATCACACAGAGGGACCGGTTTCTTTCCTGTGAAATCTCGCACTTTGAGAATATGTTTAGGTGTACTCGATAGCCTCACTTTTTCCACAATTTTTAACAACTTTCTCATTACTCTCTCAAGGATTTCCTCTGCAGAGGAGCAATTTAAATCTTGAAGGCGGAGAGCAACGGCAGCCACACCATGAGATGCTTGCAATTAAAACTTGAAAGTAATATTCGACATAATTAGGACATTGCACTAGGTGCTCAATCAAAAGCAAATCGTTTGGATATTTTGATCCCCGTTGCAGCGGATCCCATGCAATGAAATACGAATGAATGACAGGAGATGTCGTAAAAGCGCAACGAAGCAGATGGGTCAGATTTGGGAGACGTCTTTTAAGTGGACCATATATATTCCAGCCATAAGGAAGAAGACACGTTCTTACGGGCTCGGTTAGGCATTTCCCCTGAACTCTTGCAATGGAAATGGGTCGAGGGGCGGAGAGCGTAGGAGAGAACTCAATTGAGGCTCTAAGATGCGATGCAGGGTCTTATAGGAGAAGAGTGATGGCTACTTTGGATTTCTCCCAGGGGAAGAAATATCCTGAGCAATAGAGGAGTGAAATCGTAGCGGATATCTCCGCCGATCGTAAAAATGGCAGACTGAAGCGTGAGTTTTGCAGAGAAGATATAACATTCTAGACGTAAAACGAGAAATAAAGCAATAATGCTGCACCAGGGGCCGAGACCGTTTCCTTGGGGTGAAAATTAAGATGAATTCACAGCCATAACCCTCCGAAGCAATTCAAGAGCGAGCTGGAGGGCTCTTCGAACAAAGATCTGATTTCGAGGCATACGATACTCAATTATGCGCCCAAAAGCAATGGCAGCATCGATTATATCAAGAGCGGGATTGGCCACGGTATTGATTTTTCAATCAATGTTGCTTCATTACGCAATGACAACTAAACTCCTCAGGCAATAATTAAATAGGGTTATAGATTGTGAATTCGCGATGACCAATTTAACTCGCCAAGACTGAAAAAAAAAATTAATCATCTCCTGGGCAACTCCCACAAACGCAAATGGCAAGCAAAACATATCGCCATCAAATTAAAAGAGGAAATTGATAATAAGGCAGGTTATTCTGCCATTTTGGACAAGACCCTATTAAGGACTCCAGTGATAGACAACTACACTGAAAAATATTATTGGTCACTATTCTATGCCGAAATTGAATAATATGTAATGCATCAAAGTTAAGAAGCGGGACAGCAAAGGAAATACATCGGCCTGGCATAAAAATTGATAATAATTAGGAAAGGGAAATAAAAACACGAACAACGCAATATTTGCGCACTATCATGAAAACGCAACATACTTCAAAAGTCACAAAACTTACGACTTTTCCTTTTATGTTTTCTGCGCGTACTTTGCTCCACCACGAATACTAAAAAATCCATGAATGAAGGCTCTAAATCAGAGAAAATGACCCAGATGATGAGTGTAAAAGCAAATACAAAAACGAATCTCGGGTACAGAAACTCTCCGAAATAGCTGTTGGAAATATATAGTAAATTTTTTCTTGCAATGTATTCCCCATGAAAAAAATCTCCTCATCGGGATCTTCTTAAGAAACCCGTCTTATCTCGGTACTGACGCGAATCCAGTACTCAAGTTAGATACGAAATAAAAGGAAAGGGGAGTGAGTTGCCGTGGCAGTAGGGCACGAAGTGTTTGCAATGAGATAAAGAGGTGGTGGGGGAGAGCGGACGAGATGAGGCCCTCAAGGTCCTAGAGGCACAGGGCGTAGTCGTAACGGCAACAAAGACCCACAAAGGGACGGCCCCGAGAGGAATTGAAAAGACGTTCCCTGTAATTGTCTCTCCACCGCTTCCCGACAATGGGAGTGGACCTGCAAGGAAGATTTCGTGCCCCTTGACAGAGATTTTCCCCATTTTTTCCGTCACCGTAAATGTGACTCACCTCCTCCACACTGCCCTGGTTCCTTACACACACACATCAGTTTCAAACAACGCCAACACAATGACATCCAAGCAACTGTGGCTTGAGAAAAAGTACCTTATTTTTTTAATTATATTCCCTCCTTAACTTGAAGATCTTATTTTCTATCATCCTATACATTTTCGTGTGCGATGAGAAAGAAATAAAACTATTTTTTTAAAATTCAACCCATCCTTCGTAAAAGTCACTACGTTCGATTCAAAGGAAAAAACACGAGAAAAGGTTAACTTTTCCCGCGGCCTGAATCATCCGAACGAATTCGAGTTGGCACGGTGAAAGATAGAGGGCTCAAACACATTAATGGGGTATTAATTAAGGCGTTCGCCGTTGAATAAGAAGAAGACTACCCTCTCTCTCATTAATAACGTCCAAAAGGAGTTCTCTCAAATGTATACGGCTCTTATGAAGATGAAATGGAAAAATATTTCCCACAAGTAAATGCCAAAGATCAAAGGAGAAAGGGCACTTTTAATTTCCAAATGCTTTAATTGACGTTTTCCTCAGGAAAAGGGAGGGGTTTGTGAATTCTAATATTTATCTTACCCAATATCTCATCCATGACCGCAGGGGATCGGGATCTAAATTAATTTCCGTGAAATTAGAGTACATTCAAGGGTCAAATGTGGAGACATGAGGAAAGAGTTTTCTCAGTAATAAAACTGGGATTCATGAGATAGACTCGATCTCATGGTTTGCATAGAGCTGCAATTTAATTAATTCATTCACCCTCCAAATATTACACTCACATAATCTTCCCTTTTGTTTCATGAATCCGGAAAATCTTATTTAAACACGAACTTTAAATGAAATGGTGGAATCGCAAACGGCAAGAGGTAAAAGAGACAATGACATTTCCTGGCAAGTGGAAACAGTGAAATATCACAAAAGAAATTAAATCCTCACCCAGCGCGTTTTGTGCTAAAATCCTTACAGCACAAGACCAAAATCATTAGAAAAGTCAATGAATTAACCAAAGCAGCCGAAGAAATATTATTCACAGTTAATTGAGAATATAATTTAACGATGGAAGAGTCTTTGATAGGTCTTATTTGGACGTAACTAAGATAATATTTCGGTTACTGCGATGAGGATTTATTAAAGGTAAATCTCGGCGGTGACGATTTAGACAGAAAGGGACCTAGAAGAGGGACTTAATGCGTACGCGTTTGTGCCTCAACATCATACTCCAATTCCATGGACGAATAAAATTGAAGAAACACGAAAAAACAAGAGAAAAAGTAGCAGTAATATCAGGATGTGTTCTCCACTGATGGCGATGAGGATATTTCGACGTGGAAAATGCCGGCCACTGCAGTAATGGGACAGCTCCTTTTTCTTTCCCTCCGCGAAGAAGACTTTTAAAGCCCTTGACTTAGAACAAAAGGAAACAGAGACGTCATGGTGGAAGACTTTTGGGACCTTGAATGGTAAGCCGGCAGGGTGAGAGTGGGAACGGGAGACGTACTGGCATCACGGGAAGAGAGATGGAGAAAGGACCAGTAGAGAGGGAAAGAGAAATATGTTGGCTGCCGTAACTCTAAGGAACGGGAATTATGACGAAATCGAGGCTAAGGAAAAAGCTAACCAAAGAAGAAGGATACATACACGTCAATGGAAAAAGGTGTGATAATTAACCATAAAATATGATGATTAAAGAACTAATAGCCATTATTATATGCACTGATAATAGTATTACTGAAAAAGGTTTGTGCAGTGCCAAGAAAATGTCTGATTTAATGCTTGATTACCTGCATGATTTACGTTCAGGGAAGTAATTTAATGGGTTCGTCACAAAAATATTAGCATTTATTTACGGCTAACAAAAACAAATATATCATCATCAAATGAATCTCTCTCGCAAAAAATTCGACTTTATCGGTGAAAGATAAAGATTAGACTTTCTTAATATCTTCTTCCCCATTCTGCGTGAATATTTTGAGCCTACCTAACTTAGAAATTACGAAATTTTATAAGCTTGTTTATAAATTCTTTATAATAATGTTATATAACGAGATTCAGAATAGGGATAGGAGTTAGCTAAGTGGGGATTAACTTATCAGCAGTAGTGGGGGTCCGAAAAAATTACAATTCTATCTAGTGTAAATTGGATACCCAAGGGGGGGCCCTTATTAAAACAGCACGTAGCCCCCTTAGCCCCCACCATAGATCCACCACTGACGAGATGTACATAAAAATGTATAGTAAGGTACACCTAAAGTGAATTACAACCAATAAAATGACATCTCTCAGCTGATTCATGACTACGGTTTGCGGTAAGAAATGTGGAGAAGGAGAAGAAAGTGTAACACAACTATTCTGAGGCTAGCATCTTTGGAGGAGGGGTGTAGTAAGAGAAGAAAACTGGCAGCAATAGAATACTTAGGAAAAAGGATGCGTGGGTGAGTTTGAAGTGGAGGAGAGCGGGGGAGGATAGCGAAATGGGAGTAACCGCCTCAACCAGCGGCGAGCAACCAGAAGTCCTTATGAGGAATGGGCCTCTGACTCGTGAGAAATGAGGAGGCATAAAAGGAGAGATATATTGGAGTAGGGAGAAAGAAGCCCCATTCCATTGAGAAGAATGAGTGAAGGAGGAGACCTGTGTGTGTGTGCCGGACTGAAGACATTTTGGGAAGAGTGAGAAAGACAGACGGGGAGGGGGAGTGGCCGGGTGAGCGACATTAGAGTTGGGCAAAGCACGGGAGTCGGAGGGCGAGCTTAATGGAGGAACGGTAAAGGATGGAGGCCAGCGAAAAGTTTTTAAAGGGAAAGCCAGGTGAGGGAGGAGTGGCTGAAAGTGAGAAAATTGCATAACAGTTTAGAAAGTGAAGCAAAAATGTGCATCTATGCGTTTGAACCTATCTATCATCATATAATCTACATTTTAAATTTTACTCTGAGCTGGGTAATCAGTAGAAGCTGAGTATTAATTAACGTTCTTCAGTTTCTACAAAGAGGTCGTAGGTTCAAATCCAGGTGCCTTCATGTTACGGAAGTTTTGGAAAGAATACGAATATGTTTTTTTATATTTTAGAAACAAACACTAGCTAAGTTAACAGCCTACTCTCACTGGCAGCAGTTTCTCCGGAAGGCACAGACGTCGAAGACAGAGAGGATCAGTCCGGTAACAGCCTCCAACTCTTCGAGAAATGGTTAATTTAGCGTATTGTACAATATGGAGGGCAGCGGAAAACCATAAAATTCCTATCCCGAGAAGATAAATCCTTGAATTATAATCATGCATTCCTTAAATACGATGGCAACCTTACCGACAAAATATTTTGGAGGCAAATAACCCCTAAGTCGAAACTTCGGGAGGGAAAACCTAGGGAGGGCATACAGGCAAAGGTGCTCGGAATCATGAAAGGAAAAGTTATCACTTCTACATCCCACAATATTCTTACGCTAATAGGAAAATAAGGCCGACTTATGGTACTTTTTTCGGGAACTTCCGGGCACGTGGAAGGTTATAAACGACCCAATGTTGATGAGTTTGATGTAATAAGCATCACGTTGTTATATTCTACTCTGCCTTTGTAGTGAGGTAATTGATTAATTATTCGAATTCCTTGTAAAGCCCACAACTTTTTCAGTTGGAGTTGATTTTGCCTAAGCCATTTTTTAGTTTATGTGTACAACTGGATGTCGGGATATAGAATATTTGGCCAATTACACTTTTTTCCGTCCCAACAGACATGAAGCAAACCAAAAATTTGCGCCACAGGGAATGAATCTACTACGTCATTGGTACCTGAAATGCGGAGAATATTTCGGAGAGCAAAGGCAGCATGAGAGAGATATTTACATAATATCTTCAGAGGATGGAAACATAAAAGGTATTGGGACAAGTAAGGTAAAGAAACAACAAAGCAAAGAAGCAACCTCCAATCGAAGGACGGTCAACGTACGCCGTAAAGACGCATAAAATTGAAGCCGTCAGGGGAAGAAAAGGACTTGGTTCAATAGAGGGAAATGCGATTGCCCGAGGAGGGAGAAAGGAAAAATTGAGTGGGATCAAAATATAGGATGGCCAAGGTGGAAAGAGACCATCTTTTCTTCCGCCACAAACATTCCGGAAGCTACGGAAAACGATGGCTGTAAATCACTTAAAAAGTAAGTGAAAGCCATTTTATTCCCTCACTCTCCCCAGGGATATTATTAGTTTTATAATGTCCGGTTAACATTATGGAAAGAACAAAAAACTTCAGAAAAGTTAACTAATCAATCCATTTTAGGCAAATAATTTAACTAACTGTCATTCTGAAATAATTAGATTAACTGAGAATTCCTTAACAATCATCACGTAATTGTCACCACTTAATCGTTTTACCGTTAACGCTGACTGGAAATTACACAAATGAACCTAAATAAGCTGGTTACTACGATACTGATTCCAAAAATATGTAGCATTACACCCTTCTCTCGCATTTGAGTTAGGACGATTATTTTCAGAAATAAAATTTGAAAAATTCGTCTATATTGGGAAAGATTGGGACCAAAAAGTCCCTTCTTTCATCAAACCCTTCGTCATACATTAAATATTGATCCAGCAAATAAATTTAGACCACTGCGAACAGAGTAGGGATGTTTTTGTGGAGCGTCAATGGAAAAAGAGTCAGGGAAACTGTCATATGGGTCTAGTGGAGTATCTGGAAACAAGAGGATCAGGAAAAATGGGATAGTTGGGGGTCAGTGTGTCACCATATTGGAACGCTAAGTGGGTTGAAATGGGGTTGGGGATCTCTTACTACCTCTACCTCCGACAACTTCCCCCATCCTTGGACCGTGGACCACAGCACTGCTCAGTCATTCCACCCGTTCTCTCGCTTTATATCGTCTCTTTTGTTCTCCCTGCCATCTCATTTCGCCTGGACGGACGTCTAGCTTCTCTCCTCGGCGAAGCGAGGAAAGCCACCCGGCCGAGAAGGCCATTTGCCTTTTGGAAATTCAGCGTCCTTCCCGCGGTCCGGGATCTATTTTCCAAGGCCTAGATTCATGAAGAGTAATGATTCCCTACACTGTTTATACTGGGCAGAGAACGAAGGGATAAAAAGTTTGCCTCGGGCAGGAAAAGGCCCCCAGGCAGTCCTACAACGAAAGACATTCCCGGATCACCTGGACCGAGATAAAGCGACTGTGATAAATGGCGTCATTATATAAATCAGCGTAAAAAGGATTAATTATGAGTAGTCGAGCAAATTAAGTAAAATAGAAGATAAGGATAGTTGAATCTCGGATAGTTGGAATTTAACTAAATCAAGACTAACAGTTATGATAAAAATGAACAAGGTACTAAGTTCTTAGTTACGGCAACAAATTAATTTTTGCAAAATTAAAAAAAAAACACCTCCGATCTTTTTATAGAGCTGAAATCTCGTCAATCCCCGTGAAAAGTATAAATTTGTTACCGTAGTTAGAAAGCTAGTATTTCGTTCCTATAAATAACAGTTTGAAAAAGCTTCATGAATGATTTGGTCATTATGTTCCTAACGAAAAAATTCAGGTGAAAGGGATGGAAGTGGTTTTATTTACTTACGTCTCAGTACTATGCAATACGAATTTAGCAGGTGAAAGCTTAGCTGGAAAAAGAATACATAAATAATGACTATGTGATTTGTTGCAGGCGTTTTCCATTTCTTCAACTCTTTATTGATATTGTTAAGAGTCCGGAAAACACATTTTATTACATAACCATATATTTTACGCATAAACCGTGATTTGCAGCAATTTCAAAAGGATAATAAATGGGAGTGAATTTCAATTTTATTTGGTGCTGTGGTAGGATTCCAAATAGGCATACAGATGGCACACTGCAGGCCAATTGTTATGCAAATGCAGTTGATATCTGTAACCATTATCGTGAACCATCCATATTTGCGGCAGGTAAATAATGATTTAACTTTTCAACCAATTTTCCCAATATGTAGGCGATAAATAAAGCAGATAGCCATGAATTCAAGTTTTTAAAATACCTATATCCGGTGTCCTCTCCCAAGTAATTATTTAACCAGTCAACAAATTGAACCAATAAATTCCACTAATATATCAGCAAATTTTGGACTACATCTACGACGCTTAATCTGCTTTAATAATGAAGAAAAATTTCTCACAAAATCCATTCATTACGAGTGCACTTTCATGTGTCAAAGTTTTAGCTCAAGAGCTGAATATCTCCTTCGTACCATTTCAAGAGCAAAAATACCACACAACATGAAAAATTGCTAAAGAC
Source organism: Ischnura elegans (assembly GCF_921293095.1). Classification (NCBI taxonomy): domain Eukaryota; kingdom Metazoa; phylum Arthropoda; class Insecta; order Odonata; family Coenagrionidae; genus Ischnura; species Ischnura elegans. The sequence goes on from NC_060247.1 coordinate 59,340,290, forward strand.
ACGTAGTCTAATAATAAAGAGGGCAGGTATTCCAATACAAAAAAGCTATGACTCGGACGAATGCACGATTTTCCTTCTGCACTAACTGCAGTAAAATTCGAGGAAATATGTGCGGAGCGCGCTGATTTAGAAATTTTATTGTTGTTGACTTTCGACCTTTGTTGCTGTCGTCGACGATACTTTTCTTGCTTACAAGAAATGCTGAGGTGGAACAATCATACTCTCTTCAACACCACAATTCAAAATCGATTTTATTTGTATTGCAATATTCCACTCAGGCAAAGAGTGGTTCATCTAGAGAATACCTGACAACAATCCTGAGAATACCTGATGAAGAACGGTGAACTAATGATGATTATAATTCGAGGTAAAGCTATGCTATAACGATACATGCTTGCGTTCTGAATAAAAAAATCTGTGTCTTTTCAGAACTTTTCAGAAGGATGAAATTTATACTACACCACATCCACCCTTCCCGATCACATCCAATCATAATTAAAGGGTGCTGCATACGTATACTCCTAATACCTTCTGGGTTTAAACTAAAGTCCAAAGATGTAGATAAAGCTCTACAATATTCCAACCTAGAAGCGAGTAATACTCTCCCAAAATTTTACTCAGGGACTCAAATGATGATCAAAGCGATCTGCGGGCCGAAGAATTTTTATCTCACATCACATTCCGTAGAAGCGTCTCCTTACTCGAGCCCCCATAATTTTCAGGCCGTCCTTCTCCCGTGGATATCTTCACCATTCCATTAAGATTCCCAAAGTAATAACCCGTTTTATTCCACCCGCATCGCTCGAGGGAATAGAAAATCAGCATTTCCCATTTTGGGAGGGAAGAGAATCCCCAGAATCCGAAGGAGGATGAAGAATTCCTTCTTCGCTCCCCCGTAAGGGATCTCGTCCTTCTACCCCGTGAAACCCTCTGTCCAAGGATAGGAACGTGTCTCCGCGTTCCTACTTGACGCCCAATCCATTATCCCCCGCATATACCCCTCTCCAGGCTCCCTCTATGGTCAGCTCCATCAACATTCCCTCATATTCCCCTTATCACACCCTCCACCCACCCACTACTGCCATTACCAGCCCATAGGATGAGCTCGCCCATCATCCACCCTGAGGAGCAGCCACCTCTATATCTCACATCCTAACCACTCCAACACTTCGTGAAGAGATAAAAAATCTGAGCATTATGCCTCCATAAAATTCCAGGAGCAAACACTGGTGAGCATGAGAGCAACGCCAGCAGCGGGTCAAATTGATCTCTGATTTCTTGGAAAGTTACGTAATTCCACCTGGATAGCTTTGATGAAATTCAGCCTTTTTCATCCATTAAGCTGGAGACTGTTACGGTGGGTTATCATTTCTATTTGGGTAGGTTTGGATTGTATGCCTACAAATATTTAAATATATAACCCCAACCTATTTTGAATAATTAAATATTGTTTATTTGTTATTCGAAACTCCAGCATAGAGAATGCAAATATGTATCCACGTAGCATTGTGAAAAAATAATATAATTTCATTGGCGTGACAATCGCCACATTCATAAAGACCAAAGGGTAAATCTACGGTTAATGCGTAATATGGCTTGAACGAAAACCGGGTTTGAAAGGTCATTTTATTGACAGACATATTTAATATTAGTGGTTTTGGTGGATATATATACTTTCGACAGGGACGTGCCCAATTGCAAAGTAATTTATTCAGGGAAATGCTAATGGAAGATTACCAATATGCTAAAAGACAGTAGTGAATTGCATCATAAATATACTTTTGAGGGTTAATTAAATAACACCTAAAAAGGCTATAATTCGTCACAATCAATGAGCTTGCCCCTTTCATTTTTCCTCCGTGTAGTTTGCCATCATAGTTGGTAATATAATAGAACCGTTAATTTTGATTCATTCTCAGGTTGTTTAGAATCCCAGACTCTAAGGGTCAAAACGCTTGGGAAGATATCATCCTACTTAACGCCATAAATCAACATAAGTTTCAAACTAAGGTAGAGAGATGGTGTAATGTAACACGACGTCAATTAGGAGGAAATTCCTTTAAGTTTTTTGTTGGAAACCGATTATGAGTTTTTAATAATGAAACGACACAAGAAGTTGTCCGGAGATAGCGGCAATATGTAACCAGGACGAAGTGGTAACTTCTCAAAAAGCAATATTTTATTCCGTGTTCTATAAGACCACCTTAGGATTCCTTACGCCGAAAACTTCCAGCAGTAATCGTCCTCAGACGATAGATTTCCCAAAACTACTCATGTTCACAAATGCTGTAATATATGTTCTTTTGTGGCAGCGAAAAGACTATTTAGCTCCTAAACTGCCACTGAAGGAGGAATTTCTTCTCTAATAAGTAACATCTATCGGATAGCGCGGGAAAAGTCTTCTGAGAGGAGTTTTACTTTAATTCCACTTCTTCCTAATTCACAACCCTCGTACAACATTTTACAATGAATAAACTTTGGTGGCAATAAAGAACTGGACATTTTTCCTGGTCAATACACATAAAGCAAGTCCAAACTATTACAATTAAATGAAGTAAGATGGGTATTTAAATATTACCGGACTGATAGATTTCACGCCTTCCGAGTATTTAAAATTGAGAAGAAGTGAGATGCATTCCAAATAACATGAATTAAGCTAAGATTAAATGACAGATTGAATGATTAATATCACTGAAATCGTGTAGTAGTACATTTTCATAGTTGAAAAACTTCCTTTCGTTGAAACTTTTAATTGTAACGCAAAACAGAAACTAATATAATTAAATTATTATTTATATTTAATTTGCAATATTTTAAGTCTTAAATGGAATTTCACCAGTAAAATTGATACATTTTAAATAGAAATTTGGAAATGGTTGCTGTAGAAATAGGCCGGCTAGTGGACTTTCAGGGCAGGAGTTCAGCCTCTTGTTCCTCGACCTTTCTCCATTAATTAAAGTAATCCCAAAACTCGAGCAAAATGTATCAAACAATGAACGGAAAGAAAATTTATCAAGAAATGCACTGAAGGGAAATTTATCAAACAATGCACTGAAAATCGCACAAAAGAGATCACCTTTGAAGAAATTCTCACGAAAATACTGTCGTCTAATCAGAGAGGAAATTGAAAACCCTGACACATATCAAAGGAGTAGAAAGAGAAACGGACTGGAGGGAGTGACCAGAAAAAATTGCAGTTGGGGGTGATACATTTAGAGAGGTAGAGATCCTTGGCAAAGACTTGTCTGGAGGAATACTCATTCCGAGATGAAGGAGACCAGGGGAATCTTAGAATGGAGAGAGGAGTGACGCAGCGGATCTTTCCGTTTCAAAAACAAACCGGAGGAAACCGAAAAACGTCATCCCGACCGAGTCTTCTCATTTCCGTGGCCACGGTTCAATGCTCCTCCCCCGGTGATGCTGCCACTTGCAATGCGAGCGTGCCTGACAATTCCCTTCCCCCGAACACATCCTTCAACCCTTCTCCACTCCACAGCAGGCAAACCAACCACCCTTCCCCTCACGAGGACATCATCCCTTTGCTTTTGCGACGACAAACAATCGTCGGCACAAACATACGACGCCTCCGACATCCACCCTCCTTGAGGAGATAGGGGGAGCAAACAGTTCTATTTTTTGTTTTTCGGGAGGATAATATCGACTTTGGCCCACATAGGTGACTCGCCCATCTTGTTCCCTTTCTTTTTTAACTCTTTCCTTTGAATACAGTAGAACTGATCGACAGCCGCTCTACGTAGCGCCAGGAAAGATACTTCAAAGAAACGACGGAGGCAACGCATATTACAAAGGTAACATACTTTTTCCAAATTCTTGTAATGCATTAAAGCAAACGATTTAAATATTTCGCAAAAAATAAACTATAATTATGCACGTCTCTGCCTATGTTTTGATGAGGCAAGTCCTCGAATAAAATCCGTTAGATTTCTAGTTTAATATTGTTTCATCATGAAGTTTGGTGTTTGAAGTGGATGGAAGTTAAGGAAAAGTAAAAACATTATATGAGGCTCCGGACGGATTTTCCTGATATCTCACAAAGATACTAAAAGAAATAGGCAAGGTAAGTAACAAATAAAGCGATAAAATACTATTTTATTCTGAAAAATTGGAGCTTTAACGGCATTAATTATAAAAAAAAGGGAAAACATATAGAGTAAAGAAGTACCACGGCCTTATATTTCTTGCCATTCCCGAATTACTAAGATCAAGGTAAACATAAATGACATTTCGTTTCGTACATTTGCATGGATAAAAACCCACACCATTATAATGTTTACAAACAAAAAAATAAAGGATTTTGCTACGCATAGTTAAGTGTATGAAATTGTAACGTTGTTTTATAAAACGTAAGTCTCATCGAGGCAATTTTGTGAAACAAATCATAGCAAAATGTGAGCAAGGCAGCATGTCTGGGATACTTAATCAAAGCGTATAGGATACAAATAGGCAGACAAACAAACAATCAAAAGAGGAGTTTAGATTCAAAATGAGGATTTAGAATTTCCTCTTTTGATTTTGGTAAAGTAACGTAAGAAAAGTGTGAAAAAATTCAGTAAAGTGAAATGAAATGTTAAAATCATTATCCTATCAAATTAGCCGAAAGAAACAACTGTTTGGCAGGACTGATTCGTCTCCGAATCTAGAATAAACCAAGGAAACGCAACTAGTTGGAATCTTAGTTATCGAAATTCTAAATCCTAAATTTATGATCGAGAAATCGAAATGAAAATTATTAATCGAGATCCAAAATCAAATGAATCAGCATATGCTAAAGGCGATAAAAGGATTATTTTTTAATTAATAGCGATAGCTTGATTGTTTAAGTTGCAATGGCAGCTGGTGATATAAAATAGACAAAAACTAAGTCCTTGAGGTCGATTTTTTTATTTGGTTGTATCAATTATATTAGTTCACTGATGTAAATGCTGCCACGCTAACAGCCTCATCATGTATGTTGCAGGAGGTGTTCGGAAACCAGCCGTTGATAGTAAACTATTTAGGGGGGCGCTGTGAGAGTGTCATTTGTGTAAGTTAGGACTAAGCTCGACCTAGCATTTATCATAGTCCTCCACTACTGGGGAGAAAAATGAATATAAATACGAAAATAAACATATCCATTCAACAAAATTTTCCTCCTATTTTATCCTTTCCGCCATACCCGCGACCGTAGCACAGTAGAAGATAATTTTTTCCATTAATGAGCAAACCTATCGTATATATATAGAGCTAAAAAAGATGTACAAACGAGAAACACGTAGTGGTGATAGAGATGCACCACAAAGGATGTTCATCTTTTCTATAAAAGCCTTCAAATTAAGCAATAATCTATTTTAGAAATGCTGCGAAAGTGTTCAAAGACGTCTTTTCCCATGAGTATCATATTCAGTCGCTGGAAGGATATTCAGCGGGCGGATTAGATGGAAATTGCGCTGCCGGTGGGTTGAAAGAGCTAAGTGAAGCGGTGTGGCTTAGTGCCCGCCGATTGTGGCAAACGGCAGGGGAAAATTTCATTTTCTCCAATGGACTAATTAGCCGCAGTGAGAAAAATAGGGTGAGCCGTCCCACCCCCGAGAGGAGGAGAATGGCCGTTCAATTGGACAAATAAAGTGACGGGGTCAAGGGAGGGCAGCTGATCGTATTTTCTCTTATTTCCCCCGTAATCATTGTCGACATGACTGGGTTTACAGTGCCACCCTCAGGCCGCTGGGGCGAAAATTGAATTTCACTAAGTGGGTGCCCTTCCATCTACATGTCTCTCCAGCAAATTCCTCTGTGGTATTGTTCGCAGTTGAAACAGAGGAAAGGATAATCGATTAAATAAAGAATGAAATTGCTTAAAATGCATGATTAAGAAAGAGGTCCAATTTTTTCGGAAAAAGATTTTTACAAATTGATTTCACATTAAATCCTTGCCTTAATTTACAAAGATAAGCAGCAAGAAAAACACTGTAATAATATTTTGGTGCCATGCTTATAGTGAATATATACATAGCTTATAATGCATTTAGAACCATAAGATCTCCAGCTTCACCATGCCAAACTATGGCGCCGATCGATTAACGTTTTCGACTAACCCCAGTGTAAAAAAAAACAAGTATTCAAATACAAAATTATTTTTTTCAGCATCAAATGTATTTTAAAAACACTTAATTGAGAATTCCAGGGTAACAAAACCCAAATAGACATTTACATGCTATCAACCTGAAAATATTGATTGCTCCGGGTCGCTGAACATTCTGCTGAAGGTCATTAGTTCGACATAAATATTAGCAAAAGAAAATGTACTTAAACCCCCTTGGTCAGGGAGGCAATTGAAATCCAAAAACACCGGGATAATTTAAGCCAAGACCAGGGCTGCATGCTCGGCGAAACATGGAGTCACTTGATTTCAAAATGTTAACTCCCATCGGGCCATCACCCGTAACTACAGCAACAACATAGCCGTTACACACTGAAGAAGTTTCCAGTACGCGTAAGGAAACGTTAGTGGAAGTGATTCAAGAAATACGCGGAAAACACCCGAAAAAGATGTGTATTTATAACACGGTAACAGCCGCCAGAAGTTATGTTTTTTCCCTGCATTATAAAGCTACCTCTGACGCTTGGTCTTGAAAAATTAAACACAGACTGGCAACATCTGCCTTTTAGGGTCTTTCTTGCGTTTAATATCTGGCAGTATTTACACAAACCCACAAAACATAATGAAGATGTCTTGCATCATGGCCGCCGGCACATTGCGCCTTATTCTTAATTAAACTCATTAAACTTATTTTCTATCCTAAGTATGCTCTTTTGTCTTCCATAACCTCCTATTTATATGCGAGCATCTCGCTTAAGTAAACTCAGGTGATGAGGTGTATTCTAGATCATAGAAATTAGTACCTTTTTAAACGATTTCCATTGCCTTTAAAGATTCTTTAGCTACAAGTCATGTCAGGTCGTAATCAGTGTCATAAATATAGGACCGCAGAGTCAATGGGTACATTAAAGCAATGAAGAGGGAGAATCTCCAACGTGTAAATTAAGGTTTTCGAGGATGGCTTTCAATGGGAACAAAACGCTGATAAAAAAAGACGGAACTATTCATCTCGGAGAGGTGACGGCCATTATGCCGCTAAAGACTTTTGAAATTAGGGAAAGTGGAGAGATGATGCCTTTATGTAGCCGTGAAATTTAAAATGGCAAGGGAGACACAGAGCGAGGAGAAGAGAGACTAGGCATAGAAATGAATGTAGTATAATTGAGCAAGAAAATTTTTTAATACGAATATTTCCATAGTTGAGCCACTTTCAATAAACATCTTGAGATTGAGGAAATTACTAAGTAAATTGTATCAGATTTGTTAGATTTCTGGCTTCGTAAATTTAGTCCTTATCCCTCGGCTTTTCTATCATTGACGACCCCATTCGTAGTATCTCCGTGGCAACAGAAGATACAATGAGACTTCGTGGATTCGTTTTTGCGGGCGATTGAAATTATACATAAAGCAAATAAAATATTGATGCGCATAGATGTGTCAGGAAGGGGGTACTAATGGGGTTGCTGTTCTAGGTTTCTTATATCGATTGTTTGAAAGTTGGTATTATAGCAGAATGGTAATGAAACTATAAATGACTGTGATGACTGTATCACTCACTTCCTATTCGGAGCTCACCTTCTGAAGTCCTGCTTCTTTATTTGTTAGGATATCTATAAATAGATAAGGTGCGCGTCTCACTGAATTTAGTCCACGTAATGAAATTTTTAATGATTAAACAACGACGCAAACTGAAGTTACGTTGAATTGATGCCGATGGCGATTTCCGATTTATTTAAAAATCTTTACTCAGGAAACACAACCATATTTTATCAAAATTTATTAAGAGGGATAAGACAAAGTATGAATATAAATTATAAAAATTGTGTCATTTAGACAAAAAATGGAAACTAGGTAGGCAATGTTTCAAAACGATACAGCACGTAAATTATGCATTTTGGCAATGAAAAAAACAGCGTAAATTTAATTGTCCATGATTATACGTAACTTAGAGGAAAAGCGTGTACAAAGGAGGTCTTAAATTGGATTCATGACCCGTTGGTCCTTGAAAGCAGAAAAAAAGAAAACTTAGAAGAGCCCTAGAGATATCTCATGATGATATGAGGATGTAAATGAGTATACGTATTTACATAGACCACCGTCTTACCCGAAAGGGAAACGCAAAATTTCTCCTATTTTTTTACCCTCTTAAATTTATAGATTCATGTATAGTCTGGAGACTAAAATAGCGGAAAGTTGGAGGGCAGAGAGATAAGGCATTCTATAGTACACAGTTTCCTCACTATCAACACAAACTGAAGAATATGCAACACGTTTCCCTAGCATTGCTTGAAAACTTTAATGAATGAATTTGTTTCAACACTTAAGAGCGAAGTTCTTGTCGGTGATTAACTCGGAGAAAGGAAATAAACTTGAGTTGAGCGGGATAAAGCGAACTTCTGCAGAGATAAAGGAGGGGCCCATGGTGATGGGAATAAAGGACACGAAAGGAAAAGTGAATTGGAGGAATCTCGAGACAAATTGGAGGAAATGAAGAGTGACAACAAGGTGGAAAATTAGAAATAAAGGTGGTAGAAAGGAATTGCTCGTAGGATTATTTGCTTTTGAATATATTATGTGAGGGTTGGTACTCGTCGTGATTAAAATATGTACCAAAAGAAGTGTTCGTGATGCAGCTATTGCATGCATGTAATTTTTGTGAGAGCGGGAGTAATAAGATCTGGCTTGAAAAAGGAGGCGGTAATTTGACTCCGTAGCAAGATGAGAATCACTAAAGTGGAAAAGGAAAGAGATTTTTCTTTCCGAAGGAGGAATTTACACTTCCAAGACCAAATGCTTTTGCTGAGATTGAGCGGGATTAGATTCTAATCGACCAGCATCCAACTTTTCGAACCTTGGTTATATTAAATTTTGTGAAAGCATTTGAAGTCATTAGTGAAGTTATTGACTCAGCAAATGGAGTGCCTTTAACATTGGGATAGGAATAAACTTAATTGGCTTGGAAATTTCTCTTTTAATGTGGTCAAAGCTCACGAAAGCACTCTTCCTCAGACTCAGACTTACAGCTAGGGTACGACTATTGCGACCGAAAAGTACGACCAATAATTATCCACTTTCATGATACATTTTAATGAAGTTAGAATCTAGAATGATTTCATTGAAGTTTTACTGATAACTTTTATTAAAGTCAAAACACGCCTTTATCACCGAGCACGATACAATTAACGACAACTTTTCACATAACCGACGTAAAGCTATAAACTTTGTTGTTGTTTTTCGTCTAACTAAGTCGTTGGTCATTTTCTCCCCTTTAGGTACTAAACGAGAATAAAAATGTTATCTTCATCGTTTTTATATTCCATTTTTTCTACTGCACAATGTTATTACTCGTATTACAATATTCAAGGAAACGTTTTCTTATTCCTCTACCCTCAATGTTTTATTTCTAAGCCAATTTGTAAGAACTTACCAGGATAATGAATTTACTCATGAGCCATGTGGTTTCGTTATAGCCGCAGTTTACAAAACGGGCTATTTGTCATGAGGGCATCACCAAAGTATATCCATTTTTAATGGATTTAATAGGAAGAACTCATAACGGTGATATAATCATCATGTCGAGGTTTACTTGGTTTCTCCTGCTGGTTGAGGTAACCCGAGGAGGGCTTGCCTGACACAGTCGCAGTTGACGCTGCCCATCACATATGGATAGAAAGTAACGGAAGTAAGTAAACAATTGCGAAGGAAGCTCACTGTTAGTAGGAAAACAACCGACTATTGTTATCTACTGAGCAGAAGAGCAATTAAAAAGTTTTCGCTTTCACATTTAATAATTCACATTAATTCGAGTCGATTTTACCGAAATTATATAATTTTCCCAAGTTCATTGCTCATAAAAAAATGAACTTCTCACTCGAGGGGGCGTGGTAAATGAGACTAAACGGCATTTAAAACAAAATGTTCTTCACTCAAAAGACTCGTCATCTCATCTTACGCATCCTTCCCACCTGGCTCCGCTAAAACTAAGGATGTGAACTAAAAAAATAAAACAACCCTTCACATGCCAGCATTTTCATGCTTCAAACCAATAACCGTCTCCCGAAAACTCCATCCTCCGCCGTATCACAAGGTCCTCAATACATCCGCGCCACAGCCACTCAGGCGACCGCCTTTTATAACGGCCAACGAGAACGCCATGTGCATCCCCAAACTAGGAGATGGAGGGCAAGTTGGGAAGGAGTGTTTGGGTTGGAGTGGCGGGACGATCTTCAGTGGGAGAGGGTCCGTTATTAAAAATTAAATGGGCCGTAAGTAAAGGCGTGGTGAGAAAATTGAGGGAAGAATTGGAGGGAGGAAGTAAAAGGATCAGGGCGGAGCGATGACGAAGAAGTGAGATTGGCCAGCACAAAAGGTGACGAGAAAGAGGGGAGGGCGGCGATGGAACGGGCAGGAAAATTGGAAAGATGGGACGTGGGGTGGGGGATAAGAAAAGGGTTCCCAAGACGACGCATCACTCCTCCTCCATCAGCCTTTTTGCAAACGATTTACTTAGAAAATTTAAGGAAGAGAATAGGATTTTTAGCTCGAATGAAAGGAAGTATTGTGAATTGAAAAGGGAAGTCCATGAAGGTAGGGGAGGCTTCCAGTTTGCTTCTTAACTACTCAATGAAAACAAACCTTACTCGGTAGAATACTTTGATAATAATAGCTTTTCCATTCAATAATACTTCAGAAAATTTATCCTCCAATTTATATCGTGTACTTTTTAGAGAAGAACTAAGAAGAATAGGAGAAGAAAGACGTTTACTTAAAGAAAGTAAAAAGAAAAAGGTAAAATGGACTGACAGTTTATACTCAACTTTCCAGTGTAAACATGTAATAGAAGTCCTAAAGAGACTAGGAGAAGACAAACGCACGATGAGAGGAATTAAACCAAAAAAGGCAAAATGAATAGGACGTATTGCAAGGAGTGACTACGTGCAGAGGCTAATAAAAGAAGGGCATAGAGGAAGAGGAAGGAGTAGGCAGGGAATGCTGACGGACATCAAAGAAGGAAAGGAGTACACAGAGATTAAGAGAGAGGCCCAGGACGGAGTTATTTGGAGACAAAACTTCCGTTGAAACCTGTCTACGGACATAATCACCAATGATGATGATGACAAGTTAAAACATTCTTTATATTCATCATAATCTTAAAAATGAAAATTTAGCCTCAGTATCCAGTAATCCACTATCACAATAAAAAAACACTCCTTGAACTCAGATTACATACTCCTTGCGCGTGGAGGTTCAAATTATTTCTCTAGACTGAAAGGAAAAAATGGTCGTTCCCCTAAAAATAGGGAATATTCAAAAATTACAATTTCTTCAGAAGGAATTAAACTTTTCGCACTGCTACGCTTTACAGAAGTTTATACAATGATGAAAATAGACCAATAAATTCAAATAATTTGGGCAGTACGTGCTACTATCCTTGTAGGAAATAATGAAGAAATCAAATAACCTTAGCCAAAAACAAGCAATAAGTCAGAAAAAAGAGAAAAAAAATACATCACGAGGGGGTGACCGATACGTCATCTTAAGAAAGGAAATCAAGGGATGATGGAGAGAAGAGATTAGGGAGAGAACGGGCCGGGATGCGGAGTGAAGGAGGAAAAAAGGCTTAATAGGCTCCCGGGGGAGGAACAAAAAGCGATTCTCGACTGAATGATTGGATTGTGGGAATGGAACTAATTAATGAACGACACTTGCGGGCACACAATGAAGCGATCTCGGACAGCAAATACCCACCATCCTCGACAACCATAACCCAGCCAAAGCCGCAGCCATTCATCAAAGAAGGCCGATTATCAGCATCATTATTAAGCATTGAACTTGAATGACATTAGTTTTCATAAGACGGGCACATACATTGTGATTTAATTAGCGCTAAAAATAGTGCACACTCTTTAAGATTAAGAGATTGATCCCTTTTAAATGTCAACACGAGTTTATCAACACCAAATTAAATCTTAAACACGCTTTTAAGTTAATATTCCTGCCATCATACACTCCGAAAATAGTACATATATGCTAGGAATAAAAATATTATTTCTAGAATGATAGTATTTTTTTCTAATATTCCACCATTAACTAATATTCATTAGGGCCAAGGACTTTTAATAACGAGCTTATCGATATGTCAAAGTCATTTTTGATATGATTTTAGCAATAAATCAGGAGAAGTATAAACGCTAGTAAAAGCAAAATGGGCCAGTAAAATGTCATTACTGTAATGTCAGTAAAATGTCATTGCCTGGGCAGCATGAACTCGACATGAACCCCTAAAAATGCTTTTGTATTTGTTATCGAGTAAGACGGCCAACCGGATTACTACATCTGCCTATTCCCCTCTTTATGGAAATGGAAAAATACATAGAATATCACATCACTAACCAAATGAGCAGTTAAGTGAATAAGTTATGTGAAACATATTCAAATAATAACATAAATAAGAAAGGCGATAATTAAAGGAATACTTATTTAAAAAAGGGCTAGTACCATTACTTAGCCTGCTCCGCTCCAGCCACAGAATAACGGATAGCTAAGGTAGGTTAAAAAATACCAGCATATCTTGCTTAAGGAGGCACTTCTGCCATAAAAAGGACGGGAGGAGATTATTTTGTCGTCCGAAGTAGCAAAACGTGCTCCTTGGCGGTTCAAGTGAACCAGTAAAGGTGACTTATAGCGAGAAAATGGTAGCGAAAGGCACTTTGAAGTAGCGGACATAGGAGCAAGTGGCCAAATGCCATCAGCAGACGTTGGGAAGGATGAAATTGTGGACGCGAGCTATCCTTAAGAGCGAATGAGTCACCTTGACGGGACGAGGAGAAAGAAAGAAGTACCGAAGGGTCCCAGGCGAATTGTGCAACAAAGCTAGCCTGTAGCGAATGGGATATACGCCGATATCCAAGACGTTGGCTTTGTCCCTTTTGAGCAGCATCTTCGAGCACACCGCAACCTATAAATACATAAACATCGCCGCTGAAAGCCAACATTGCCGCAATTGATCTCAATTTCTTTTTCCGTTGGCATAGGAGATACCTTGTCAGCGATTTTATTCTGTAACAGTTAATAAAAAAGAAAATAGGTCAGTATATGTCATCACTGAAGTGATTTGAGCAGCATGTGGTACTATTCTTGCAGGAAATAATGACGAAATACATTATTACAGCCAACCTGAATGCAATATTTGTCTATTTCCCTCATATAAATACTATTGAAGAAGCAAATTATTGAAAAACAAAAAAAGACTAAATTATTACTTATTTAGTTTTTATCAATGGTATGTCTCGAACTTATTGCATGACTGGCGGTGAGATTTACATATATTTACTCGGAATAAATATTATCCTAGGCCGTGAGTCGAGCCATTAGGATTTGGAATTCCAGTCCACTTAGCTATGATATTACCTCGTTTTAACCCAGGTCTTGATGGTATGACAATTTTGGCATCAGCCTCCGTAAACTGGTATTGCACTAATGGCACATATTCGGTGCATTGGTTAGTTCGGTAACACGGTTAAACCAAAGGCACTAATCCGATTCTAGATCCTGTGGGAACAGTTTCTGCATCAATTAACCCTTTCCAACCCAGGGCCGCTTCAGGGAGAAATTAAATGTCAAGACTTCTCATTTTAAAATGTAAAAATTTTCTAATCAATCATAATTACTGTGACAACTACATACTTCGCCATTAAACTTTACAGCACAAATGAACAAGTAGTTTAAATCTTTCCTAAACGTGAAAATTATATTACTAATAAGTAATATTGGGTTAAAATGGGCTAATATGAAGAGCCTTGATTAAAAATGTAACCATATCATTAATTCTTAGTTAAACAAAAATGTAACCATGTCATTAACTCTTGGTCTGTTTGTGCCTGGAACTTACAAAGTGAGGTCAAAAGAGATCAATTTGGTGGAACGAAAATGTCGGATGAAGCATTCAAACAGATTTCTTCAAATTCTAACATCAAGCAGGAATTATTACGAGTTGAAATATTCCCTGAAAACATACAGCATAGCATGACGATAATAACGAGGATCTGATACATTATCTCTGTACGATATGTCGAATGAACCTATTTGAGATGAGTGTGTTTAATTTGCAACCATAAATTTTTCACACATTGAAGGCAATATGCCAATACTTACCATTAAGAAAATAATAGACTGGGAAGATATTGATGAATACGAAGCTACTACTCTGTGTGTCTGTTTGAGAAGTAAAGATACAAATTCTAGTTATGTTGTCAAAATAGGCTACATGCAGTAAAACTGAAATTAATTGCTCTCTCACAAAAAAACTAACACAAAATTCGGCTTTTTTCAGGTTAGAACGTACCAGCCAATATAAAAAATATATGATTTCAAGACTCAGTTAGAAATCAGCTAAAGAAATATTAGGAGATATTGCTGCTGAAATGAATATAGCATTCAATACATTACCGCTCAATTAAGCCATCTATTATAAAACAACACCCTCCCTGAATGCAACCAAAAATGAAAATTTCGTAAACAAAATGAAGAGATAAAACTATTTAACCCAGATACAGTCAAGCACTTTTTGATGGAATAATGAAGCAACGCATGAAAATTGTATCCCGAAAGTTTGAACTCGGTAACTATTAAAATGGAAACAAGAATATCCGCACGAACCAGCTAAATTACTCAATAATTGGGATAAATTTGGATTGGCCCCAGTTCATCTAGTGATGACTCAGTGTGACACCCGGAGTCATTAAAACTTAGGTCGCGTCCATGCCGGAATGACCCATCATCATTAGTTCATGTGAATTATTGAACTATTTTCCAGCAAAATTTGGGTCATCAATTCGAAAAGTGAAAATAAATTCCAATGAAAAAAATTGACCGTTTAAATATTCATGCTTGTAAGGCATTTCAAAGTATGGACATATTGTCCAAAGATCGATTCTGATTTCTTTACGCCCTGTGTTGAGAATAGAAGAGTATAAGGACAGACATATTCCAAAGTTATCAAGTTGATTTGATAGGAAATAAAATAATGGCATATAATGAATCCAGGAAAAATTGGCAAAAATGGCTATAATTTCTTTATGATTCGCTTAGCTTACTCTTTGAAAGATTGAATGCATGTACACTCTCATGAATTTCCGTAAAAAAATTAAAATGTTCACAAAAATTAAAGTTTTCAAAGCAGTTATTCGACATTTATATTCAAGGATATCATTCACAAGAACATTATGTATGAAGCATTCTTATCACAAATATTCAACAACAAAAGTTTGACGAAATGAATTATAAATCGGCTTATATATTATGACTATTACACCGTAGACCTATTTCAAATGTTATGGCCAACAGCCACGACTAGAGGAATGCTAGACATTCTATCACGAGTGCGAAAATGGGACACACACATCTGTTATCGGTAAAATATTCGAAATCTACTTATGGCAAATAGCTGCTATCATTCATCCCGTCTCCAACATATCCCTACGGCACTCCGATGCGCTTTTTTTACTGTCTTCGCGACAAAGTGACAGATTCAGGTCATTTGGAACCAATTCCAACCGCTGAAAATCATGCAACGACTTTGAATGCCTTTACTTCAATTAATCTATCGGGTAATTGATTTCTTCGCAGCAAGTCAAAAATAAATATATGCTCGGTCCCAAGAGGAGTTTCATTAGGCATTTTCTCGCGCCTTAATCCAAATGCTTTATATGCAAAGGAAAACTGAATAGGTACTGAAAAATATATATTATTAGAAAAATAACGAAATTATCAGAAAAGATTCTATAACAGGCCCCATCCATCAATTTGGAATCATAAACATTTCTCACATATACTCAATTTAACTCTGACAGCAAAAGAACAGACTGGGAACACGATCAAAGAAGTGTCCAATGTCACTTTTTTCAAATTTCTTTCAGCTAAAACCATCAGTGTTCATAAAAATATTAAATAAGGAGGGTTGACAAAATTGTGAAAAATATTTGAAAGATATGTGAGAATGATTGATGTTGGATTCAATCACGACAAAGTGATAGCTTCAATTATAAAAATGGCTTACGTTGAACTAGTTAGTTGTATCCAACATCAATAATTCCGTTAGTGCATGAAGCTCAGCGGCCCTGAATGCAGACATAAGTTTTTCATGGGTTTTTCCTTTTTATTTACGTACCACATATGGCACAAACAAAAATTTCCGAAAGAATTCGGTCCTCAAATGCAAATATTCAGTGTCCAATTGACCTATTCGAAATGAAACTGCAGCTGCACAAGTACCTAACACAGCTTGGCGGTGGAAAGAACAAACTTTTAAGCGATAATGATCGTTAATTTTAGCACTCACAACATGTTATTCATCTAAATTCATATCTCATAATGCAAATATTTGTCCCCCTATATACGTGTTTAGTAAAATTACATAAACATACATTTGTGAATTTACACGCGTCTGTTTACCTTTCGTTAGCGCTCATATTAATAATACAAATACAAAACTTCAGCTAATGCCTTCACTAATGGGGAATAAAATTGTTGCTCTCTAATTGTGTACGTAAAAATTGATATGTTTGCACGCATATATGAAATTTATAACCAGCCTCGGAAAATAAAAAAAACTGAATCAGCTGCTTTGTACTTAAAGAGTAGATACCTTTGGTCTTTATGCCTATACTTACTATAATTATTTATTGGCACAAACAATGCATCAAAAATAATGGATCTGCGTCAGTCCACTCAATGGAAACCAAATAAGGTAAATTTCAGAAAAGGGGTGTAAGTGTGAAATGCAGAATTAACAGAAAGAACAGAATTTTTTGAGGCAATGGAGTGACTACCTACATAAATACGTATCCGTTTCCTGCGCTTCACTATTTCTTGCTTCATGATTTACCGTCGTGTCAGTATTTTTTCGGAGAATAAAAATGATATTTTTCCCATGGACAAGCATCGCCTGAATGCAATGTAATTTTAAAAAATATAAATAAATAAAATAAAAACAGAAATGTGGCTCAGTCATTCTTAATTATTTGGCGAGGTTTTATCCCTTTTAAGACGATGCGTACACAGAAAAAGCCAAGCGTGGTAAATTCTACAATAAAAGGCGTGACAGCTCAAAGTGACGGGGCAGTAAAACCAAAGAACAATACGTCGTGAGTGGTCACAGTATGCGTGTTGAATTAACCATTTAATTTCTTTCCATTCTATTAGAGCAAAAGCTTCACCGACCTTCTTACAGGTACTAAATTTCTTCCGGGCGATTCAACCGAGACGAAAGCAATAAGCATGGAGTGCGTTCAGGGAAACAGCGGTAAACATTACGGGATCCATCTCTGCATCATGCCGGATTGGTCAACCGTGCTGGGTCCCACTAAAGTTTTACCTCGGAGACGCTCCCTGGGCGACCGCGTTAGAAATTCAGATTAGTCCCACGCTCAACGGCTGTTGCCCCCTTTTCCTATTCACCAACCCCGGCAGATTTGCTTCGCTTCGGAGAAAAGCTATGCCTACTACGAACTGCCTTGTGCACCTCTGACGCACGCTTTTCTATCTATTGCACCTCCTCCTTCACTCCTCTCTCTTGAATTCTTCCTTATTTTATCCTCTGAGTCCAGAACCACTACAACTGCCCTTTCACATCTCCTAAGTCCCATACCTCGGACAAACACTATCTCCAATCTTTTCTCATATCTACGCGTAATCTCGAGAATATCCAGCCGATATCCACAGAATAATCTTCTTCTATAACCACTTTCGAATAAAATCTTTTTAATTCTTACCTCAGCGAGAACTTGCGTCGATAAATTTTATTTATTTCTATGGCCTGTAAGTATCTCAATTTTAAGTTTTTTTTTCTGATTTTTCTCTTCCTCTATTCATTTCTGTATGTTCTCATTGTTTGCTTGGGATATTTATTGCCTCGGTGTATATTTTTTGCTTTTTGTTGCAAATATACTTGTGACAGGAGTATTTATGTTTCCTGTTTGAACTGAAATTGTTGTATTTTTTTGTATTTGCTCTTATGGGAAAGTCCAGAGAACTAATAAAATTTCATTCATCTATTCATTATTTTATGGCAAAATGGGGATGTGAGCATTCAAACAAGTCTTATGTATTATAGAAGGTAAATGCAAAAAGAATTGGAGATTTGGTGGGTAAATAAAGGATTATGATTAAAGTACGTGACATTTTTAGTTTCCAGAAATTTAAGTTTTGAAAATACCCACCAAAACGATACTTATCAAGTTTTGAAGACAAGACTGAATTATTTAGTTTTGATTGGACACTGCGTGAATCACCAAACATTTTTCTATCTTCTATCCTAAATAATTTTCCAATACCATTCCGACTTGACAAATTCACCTGCCAAAACCGAAACTTGCAGCACTAGTTGTAGCTCTCAGTTATAGACAGTGGATTCAAGAAATAGTGGCCATTCACCTTTATGGAACATTCAAATTTTATGGATTATGATTGTGAGAAGGTCACTGAAACTGAAATCCATGATCCATGAGGCAGTAATAAAAGCTAACCCATGATTACTGCTGTTAAATTGGAGAGATAACCGGTATTACCCGTTAATTTCAAGCAGTTTGAGGCTAGCCAGGCGTCGTTCTCTCGAGCGAAATGAGAAACATCAAACGCTGCTAGTGCATGAATTTAGGACTGTGAGATAATGGCCCACCTATTAGCTGACTGCACATGTACCCAGTTCATGGTCCCATAATTTACTGTAACATAAAGAGTATTAACACCAGACGTAAGTGCAAGGGGAGGATCGGTCTCAGAGTCTGCGCTTCACCACCGAAACTATACGGTAGCATATGTAGTAGCAAATACAAGAGCATATCATCTGAAAAAAACTAGAATACGGAAGCAAGCACTGCAGCCTGGACAGTATTTGTGGTAAACTTATTACGTGATTAAATGAAAAAAGAAGTTTGGAATTGCACATACTTTTCCAAAGAAAGAAAGGAGAAAAAGACTCGTAAAATAAGCAGTAACGGGTGATCACGAAATAATGGGTTTGCGGAATGACTATTAAAAAACCTTCACTGATTATCACTCGCGTATAAGAATCACGCTACTAACAAAGATTCGTCAGTGTGCAATATGATAACCTCCAGCAATCTATGCCGATAGCATATTCATTAACTGAAAACCATACATAGAACGTAGAAAAAAATATTAGAAATAAACGCGAGCCTACATTTAGAGTCATAATTTTGCGGATAAAAATTTTTAATTAAATTAAGAGACAATTACTGAATTATTGGGTTTAATTGAAACCCAATAATTGTTAATGGTAGCGAATGAGGAAAGGGATGGAAACCAAATACAATAATATTACTAGTAGATCCAATTGATGAAAAAAGGGCGTAAGCATGCATAAGTGATAATTTCAAAAAGAAACCACTTATTTTCAGCTGCTACGAAAGATATGCAATGTATTAGAAAATAATATAAAACTCCGTCATTTAGAATAATTTTGGCATGAGAATTACGAGGAACAAACTTATATAATTTATAACACGAACGTACCCTCAGAACTATGAATCGTTTTACGACAGATCCCACTACAAATCGAGTGTCAAATGTTTCCACGCAAGCATTTTAACGACCCCATGAAATTTTTATCGGCTTTCACAAAAGTCAGGCGCGGAAAGGTTGAGGATCTGAAGCGGGCAAACAAAATTCGGGGCCGAAAAGGAGAAGGCGGAGAAAAAAAATTATTCCACTGCAATAATACTCGGAAACGTATTAAGCTAACGACGAAGAGGTTACGTACCGCCGCGCCGGCCCTCAAAACACCAAGTACGGAGTGAGTGAGATGTTAAAATCTCAAGCTAGACCACAGTTAAGTCCCAAGGGCTTTCCGAGGAAGAAAACATCCTCACAACGGTTTACGCGCGTTTGTGTTTGAGGAACAAGGCAAAGAGGACGGGGGACGCTGGGGGGCGCTGAAACGTCTCCGGAAAGAGCAAAGAACTGCCGTGCACCTACGGTCGTTACGACGACGAAGGCGAAGGTTGGATGTATGTGTGCACACGGCGCCGCTAGAGGGATGGAGACGGAGGAAACGCATAATTCCGAGGCCAACGGGGAAGCTCCCATTTCTGGTAGGAGAAAAGGAAAACGGAGAGATTTGGGGGAGGAGGAAACGGGAAGTGAGAAGCTGTGCTTGAACTATCCCGGGGGAAATTTTCCACAAAAATAAGCCTTTTAGTTCTTTTTTACAACTCAATGATAAACACGGAAGAAGGAATATTATTTATGAATTCTAATTGATGACATCCCTGTTTTGGAAATTTTCCTGATACTCTTGAAGTAATACCTCCAGCACAATGATCTAAATAAATACTACACCAAGCAAAAAACAGATAAATCTCTCTTAACATTATTTCACCATAAATTATTAATCATAAGTAATTAACATCATTTCATTCGTGCGTATGAGGTTAATCAAAGTTTTGGCAAATTAGTGGTAATGGCGTCATTACATATTTACATTTAAAAAATGAGACTATTGTGTTCAAACTATTGTTGTGAAATAAACTTTGCCAGTATGAATTTTGCCAGAAATGAAATCCTTATGTTAAGATAAAAGTTTACTTGCTAGCTTAATTTGCTGAGAAGTTATAAAGAACACGTTCTTCTTAAAACAAATAATTACTTCATTCATTACTGTAATTGAAAAACCAAAAATATGTATTTACTACTATTACAGAATATTTATAATGCCCACTCAGACGTAATGTAGGAAATAGGGAATGAAGTGTTATGCTGTCACTTAAGATTTTTTTAAAAGATTTTTTGAAGGTTTAAGGCATATTAAAGTTTTTGACCTACAAATTTTTGCTCACAATTAAAAAATAAAATATGACAGCTACGTATTAATAGCTACGTATTTTTGTATTCAATGGCATTTGAGATATACCCATCCCGAAGTTTTCTTAAACTCATCTAAGACGAATAAAATACTTTATCTAAAATTTCACCACATTTAACCGGTATAAGTTTAGCTTCACTGACGAAAAGCATGATGAAACGTGCGGCAGAGTATATTTAAGCCATTGATTGATTTAATATCACATTGAAATGCAAAATCAAATGCAATGGCAAACTCCATTCTTATTTAAATGAAAACCGGTTAAGGCAATAAAACAATTCTGTTCTGAATAAACTATAACTTTATCGATTAATGTAAAAAATACCAAAACCCATGTCTTTATTACTGCACACACAGAGATGTAAGAGTGATATTACATTATTATTATTATTATTATTTTATACAAATTAATTCACAGGTAAGGAAAGAAAGGGATAGGAACAAATTATGGACAATTGACGAGGACAACGGTGCTGTGGTAGATGGATAAGGCCATACATCAGAGGGAAAAAATGCTCCCTGACTGGGACTCGAACTCAGAACCTACCGGTCGCCGGCCGGAAGCTCAAACAATTGCGCTATTATAGCTACTTTTTTAAATTTACTATTATAACTACATTTACTATAGTTACTACCCACTGCTACATCGTGTGGTTAATGGAGATTTCTTAGCCGGTTTGAGGAACGATTTCTCAATTTCTACGTTAACATTATTTCATGATACAAACAATTTATTTCTTCACGGCCGATAGTAAACGTTGAGACGTTTGGCGGGGCGATGTTTAATTTCAACCAATTGCGCTATTATAACACCCACTGCTACATCGTGTGGTTAATGGAGATTTCTTAGCCGGTTTGAGGAACGATTTCTCAATTTCTACGTTAACATTATTTCATGATACAAACAATTTCTTTCTTCACGGCCGATAGTAAACGTTGAGACGTTTGGCGGGGCGATGTTTAATTTCAACCAATTGCGCTATTATAACACCCACTGCTACATCGTGTGGTTAATGGAGATTTCTTAGCCGGTTTGAGGAACGATTTCCCAATTTCTACGTTAAAATTATTTCATGACACAAACAATTCCGTTGTGCGGGGCAATGTTTAATCTCGAGATAGGATCACGACTCGATCCATCCACGGTCTCACTCATATATAGACACACAGCCGTGGAACACTTCGGAGGGAACTGACCAAGTTTCGAATTTTACGGTGCAGCGCTGCACAATCTCCCACACACCCGGGCGGCGGGATGTTTGCAGAGCCGGCTCCAGGAACAAGAGATCCTTGCCCCCACTCCCGAACACCCCACACGGGAGAGGGTGTAAAGGCGGGAACACGGCTCTCGTTACGGGAACGGGCAAGGAGTAAGAGGGTCGCGAAACAATCGCCAAACTTGCACGATCCGTGCCGTAATGCAGTGCCGCACAATAGCAAAAATGGGCGGGGCCGAACGTCGAAGTAGTCCCATTGGAGAGTGTCGTTACTTGTGAGCCTAGAAAGAGTAGGAATCCGGAAACATGGTGGAATAGGATCGAACGATATAAAAAAAATAAAATAATCGAGTTAACGGAGGAATTCCCCGAAGGAGGCAACTTAAAAAGGAGGGCGTTGGACTGTGAGAAATGGTTGGTAGAATCACCGAAGTCTGGGGGCAAACTTTTTTAAAAGATGTCGGAGAGAATCCTATTTTTCCCGAAGAGCGGGACGTGTTGAGCGTTGAACTCCTGCGGTAGTACTATCTGCGCCATGCTCTCCATGGAGATTAGAGCAAAGGGCAGGAGTATACGACGACGGGGTTACGTGAAATGTCGACGCGACTGTGCTCGGAAGAGAAAGATATGACGACTGGGACTCGAAGAAAAATTTATGACCTAACTCTAGGGCAATTTCTTCATTGGTTCTTGAAATATTTCGCATGAATTTTACACGTGGCGTGACAGAAAATGGAATTGTCGAATGAAATATCATTAGTTTTACTGAGATTAGCTTGTGCTAAATTTTTTCGGCGTGATAAATTAAAAAAATTACCGAGTCTTCAAAACGCCTACTCATGTTTCTTAATTTAGGGATATATTAGAGAATCCACTGTATCTTTTCAAAAAAAAGCATATATTTTGAAATAAATCGAGTTTGACATCAGCACCAAATGGGTACCGCAAATGGCATCTTCCAAGACTCATATTAGCTTTTAAGCATGATTATAGTGTTCACTCGAACTTACGTAAGAATTTAAAATGTTTGTGTTGAAATAAATATAGCCAAAGAAATGATTTCAAGAATAAATAGAAATGAAAACCAAGTCCTCCAAGTATTATATTTTCATCTTGATTATGATTGGCTCAATCGGCTATTGTACAAATTACTTGACCACAGTTAACCACAAAAAATACAGTTTAGAGGCGTACTCTGAACTCAATTCATTTTATCAAAGTAACAATAACTTTCACGGCAATCAATTTCTGTCACTTGGTATCACTTTGCAGTATTTGACTTCGTGCTCAATATAAGTGCAGTGGTGGAAATCACCAGTTGTAAAGTACCAGATTTGAGAGTATTTAAGCAAGCATATATAGAAAAAATTTTTAAGTGTTCTATACATAATTTTTAAACAAAGCAACTTGCATGAAGATCATCGATAACGTTATGACGGTCAAATTAATGGAGAAACATCACTCACCAAAACAGGATAGAACCCGCAATTAGTGAAGCTAACGACGAATATTACCTGAAAAAGAAAAAAGAACATATTTTGTTAATACAATAAAAAGGTAACTATCCATAATGGACTAATAAAGGTGAAAAAACAATGTTCACAGGTATACACACAGTCTGTTATCTTTGTTTTTCATTAATGTGAAATATGAAATATAAACCTCGGAAATTCTTAAGCTCACTTTTTGCAAAATTTGAAGTTCTTTCGAATTTAGCTTTTAAATCTCCTCTTCTGTGATTTTGAGCCAATAAATGCCAATAGGTTTACATTTATGTTACTTTAGCAAGAAGTTTACCATAATTATTCACACCAATGAGTTTCACGCATAATAGGGGAAAATAGCTTTAGGTAATGGACTGTAGTAATATTGCCTTTATCTAAAATCCACACTGCTTCACCGGGCGCAAATATTTTCCGGCAAAGGGACATCAAATTCATTGAGCGAGACTCAATGGTATGGAAGAGGGCAATTGATCATGACTTGAGGAGTTCCGATACCTATCACCTTAACTTCTTATAAGACGCATCGAGTTAGAAAATATGATGCCAATATATACAAGAGAAGGTTGTGGGGGCTACGCCATCTTCTTTGGCCTACTTCCCAGAGCTAAAATTACAATTATTTTATTTTTTATTGAAGAATTTTCTATTATATCTATACGCGTTTTTAATAGGTTATTTTTATTTCTTCTTGTTACTATATATTTTTATTTATATAACTTGAAGCCATGAATGTTTGTAAACTAAAAAAAAAAACAGAAATACCCTTTCCCATTAAAATCAACATGAGGGGTGTAGCAGCCCATAAAAAAACAATCTACAACTATTTTAACTGATATTTTCACTAATATCCCTTATTGTTTCGAATTTATATATCCATACTGCGACTTGTTGTAAAATACATTTGTAAGCTGTTTTTGCAACCGAAAAAAATCTCTGCCACAACTAACTGAAATAAAAACTACGAAAGACTGACCATAATCTGGACCAAAAGTGGATAATCGCATACCTATTTTTTCTCGTCCGCCAATTTACTGGCCCCGATTAAATAAAAATGATTATGATTATCAACACATTCGTAGTGCCCGCATTAGGGGACATCATTACTATAAAATCGGCGGCAAAGAGTAATAAAATACTTATAGTCTTTTACATTTAAACAAAAATAATAAAAATTCAACTGATATCCATAGTGATACCTTGTAAACCAATAAAAAAATAATTATGCATAAATTTAACCAAACATTTGATCAAATTATTGCTAAAATGTTATTCGGATGTCGTAGGCATACCTTGTAAACCAATAAAAAAACTGAATATTTATTAATTTAGCTAAACATGTGTACAAATTATTACTAAAATTTTAATTGGAAGACATTTAATACATAGTGAGTTGGAAAATAGCTTTTTTACAAACCAGGAACAAGAATTAACACGATTGAGACTAAACTTATTTAATTAAAAATATTTCTGCTTAGATGGAATAATAATTGGGGCCTCAACATTCTCCTTGACAAAGCTAAAATTAAAATTATTAAATTTTTATCAGACTCTTTTATTACAGCAACTATCGAGAAAGAAAAAAGAAAGGGGTGTCATGCCACCCCTTCGACAACTCCCACCTTCACATCGGCCAATAACCATCCTCTCCCTCTCTCTCTCTCCCCGATCACTTTAGCCTGACACGTTCGCCATGTGACAAGCAGCTCCTACACCCAACCAACAAATTCCCTCCTGCCGGCCGGGCCCATTCCTTATTCCCGTCCATTGGTGCGGGGCGTTCTCGGTCCATTGGTTCGCATCGTGGATTCAACCGCCTTCACGGCCACCGCCTCCACGCATGTCAACTCCTGGGGGCAATTTCCTTTGATACCTCCAACCCACCCAACTATAGCCGGACACAATACTTCCACTCCCACAATATGCTCCCCCTATACCACGTGATGGACTTACAACAGTCAATGGAAAATCTGAAAAACGGGCGGATAAAAGCGACCAGCTATTATGATATGCACGTAAAAAGTTTGAAAACACTCCCAATTCATTAATGGAGTCGATAAAAAAGGCTAACTGAGCAAAAAAAAGTTATTGACCAACTTCTTCCGCGGCAATCCCAACAGTAATCATGACGTAAAAGTTAAACCATATGTTTTGATGACATTGAAGGGTCAGAGTTTTAAAAATCAAGCAGATAAAATGTAGGTACATTACACCAGGGCGTATTTACATTAATTTACTTTGATGTAGCCGGCAATATTAATGAGAAGAACCTCGGCCACCCAAATGGAATTCAACTTTTTCAAGTCAATTAAAAAAAATAACACCTTCAAGAGGTGAAATTTGCTATTTTTTTTTCTAAAATTTTATGACATCTATTTTTTAAATAATATAAAAATTTATAAACAGATACAATCAACCCCTATTCATGCCATCTACGACACACGCCTAATGAGACGGATTCCGGAGTAGAATGTAGTGGTAAATTTTCTTATACCCATCTTTACTTTCCCTATCCCATGGTATCTCTGTGTCTGGCCATATTCCATGGGAATTCCGATTTCTCATACGTAGGTTCTTGTTTTATGATCGCACGTAATTTAATATCGAATCTCTGGAGATGTCTACTCGACGGGTGTCGTTCCTGGCTTTTGTTCGATCGGGCAGAGAAGGAAATATCCGAAGTCAACGGCGTTCTAAGCAATCGGAATTGACTCGGTGGCCCTCCGAGAAATTCTTGAACGCGAATGCAATTTGAAATACAGGGGCACGAAAGTGCCTCAGGCAAACAGTTTTTTGAAAATTATTTTTTTCCAGCGACTGAGAGCTTGTTAGCAAGCGATGGATGGAGAACATAACGAAATTTTTTGAGTACATTTTTCCGCAGTGAAATTTGGGTAGGCGTAATACCATTTTTAATGCCGGATATCATTCAAAGTAGTTTGATAGTGATCTTTCGTGAAACTACGAAATTTTAAAGGCAGTTGATTAGTGTGGTGGCTAAGAATTTGGATTCGCATTCCAATAGTTTTTCCTATGGATTGGAGGCGACAACGTTTAATGGTTTCTCAAAGCAAAAATATGGTTCGCACCATTAGAAGGAATTCAATTAAATAAGAAGCTGCTTAATCCTTTTAAACTTCATTTGCAAAAATATTACAATATTCACAATTCAAATTGATTCCTACAATTTAATATCAGACAAAACGTTTAAACCGATAAGGGTTAATCCAGGTTTAGTCATATCAAATGCATATGTGACTATCATTTTTTATGCAGCGAGGTAAATTCACAAGATCGAAGATCGCAAATGTGTTTGTTTTCGTAATTCAGGTGTTTCAATACTCACGACGTGATGGATGGAAAAACAACAAACAGATAAACATGAATATCAGAGCACTCGTTGGTAATTCCTGTTGAGCATCAAAACATAAGCTTGATCGCCATTCCCTTGAACAAGAAAATGTTAAGAGGTATGCAAATTGAGAGGTGAAGTTGGTTTGGATTTTATTATCTCCTCAAATATCTACGTGACGCGAGACATATTTGATTTGCATACTGCCGGCACGTACAGCGGCGGCGGTAGGATTATCGCCTGTGTTATGGAGCCAGCAGACTTCAGCGAACGATGGCACTCCTAGATAAGACAACGATTTCACCTCTGTGCACCCGCGTGCACATAGAAACCTTCTGCTTGGATGATTAATGACTCCCAAATGGCTGCTTGTTTCAGGGAAATTTTACCCCGGAATCCAAACGGCTTATGGAAGAGTACATTCAAACTTCGATTTATCTATTCATGAGTGTAGATATCAAATATTTTCGTGGAGTGCACCAAGTGCTTTTGCATAATGAAGTAATTGAGTAGTCCAAAACCTCAGCTTGGGAGTCTAAGTTCGACAAAATATTGACCCTAAGGGTCTCAAATTTTGATCAACATTTCTAAGCATGCTTAATCCCTTCATACTGGCTACTACAATGTCATTTTTTGAAAAGAATATTTGAGCAATTTATGTGCATTCAAACTTTTCAAGTTTTGGCCATAAAAACGTATCTTGTATCAGGTAATTCCTCTTATTTCTACACCCTCTTATTATGTGGTGGAGACATTGATCCCCACTCATTTTATATTAAAAACTCAATTTAATGCATTTAATACCAAATAAATTATTTTACACGATTTCATAAAATTAATAGGTTTCATCGTTATTTAGAAGTTATGTATAGTTAGATATATGATAGTTAGAAACTTTTACATATGATGCAATATTAACAAATCCACCTCATCATTCCAAAAATAGAATTCAGCGGAGAGTTACAAATAAGTTTTTTACACTAAAATCTGTATAATCAATGCCACCATGAAAAACATCACGAAACGTGGCGGAAATATTTTCTATCGACCAGTAGACGTCAATTGCAAAACTAGACAAAAATAAAGCAGTGGACAACCACTTTTCATTTAATCTATTGCATAATACCGAAAGTTGCTAATACGAGTAGCAAAAATTTCATGGCGGAACTCCGGGGTCTCCGAACTCCGGGAACTTGGCGCATTATTAAACAATAGAAAATATTTAAAACGCCAAACTTCAATAAATGTTTCTCCTATTATATTTTTAAGACCACCATTAACATAAAACAATTATATTTATAAATGTAATGACAAATAGATATACTATTAGGATTGAAAACCACTTAGTAACGTCAACAGCAACCCGCAAGAAGTAATTTTGCACAGGTTGAAAGCAGTTGTTCTTTTTATCGCTTTTCGCGTCTTCTCAATTTATTGTTCCTTCTTCATCGAGTTTTAACGAATTTCCACCCCCAAACGTAGAATTTGTTAGTTAAAAAATTGCATTACCTAATTATATACTCAAATACTATAGTATTTTCATATGCATAATTTTTTCTTTCCTTTTGGCTAATTTCTTTCATTATTCTGTCCCACTGTGAAACGCAAAAACCCCATAATCTCATCCCTAGCCCCCCGCTATTCTCACCCTTGCACGTTCATTCGACGATAAGACTCCAGATCTGCGGGGTGGGAGGTATCCCCGGGAAAACTCCCCGTTTCGCTCCGCCATACCACCGACTTATTTTCTTCCCCCGTATCCGATGGACTTTAACGGATCCAATAAACCACTCTCGAGACGGAATGAAATATTTAAAGGAGTGCCCCCCACCTTACACGAGAAGGAAGCGCGAAATAAAATGGCCCCATCTTTTCCTTTATTTCCCTCGGATGTTTATTTTCCACGGCTTTCTAATCGCTTTGTTTGGCACGGGTTGGGTGGGCGGACACTGAGAATAGAAATCTCGCGACTATGGCGCAATGAAACGCCGTTAAAGCGGAAAAAAGAACGGGCATCGGATCGTAACTTTCCGAGCCGCTCTGACTAAACTTCGCTCTTTTCTTGTAGACCCATCGGGCTATTGAACCACCTCAGACCTCGGATCGCTATTTCTTGCCCACTTCCCGCACCTCGACTTATTTCTTCTTTTAATCCCTTAGGATTCCGAAGTTTCTTGCAGTTTTCACCCCCCCCCTACCTTGCAACCAAACCCACTGTTGTCAATGGCTCCGATTTACAGGCCAGCTGAGCTCGGAGTCCCCAACACAAATCCTACCGTTCATTCATCACCTGATATTTTAGCATTGCATGCAAAGTACCTAACCTTAGTTCGGTACCACAACTATTATATTTATGGATGAAAATTTCGATCACTCTTCGTCCTTCCCCCTTTTTAAAATAAAAAGAAATCGTAATAGAGTCAATTACTGAGAATCCTGTGATTAAAGTGATGCCATTCACTTGGCATTTTAATACCGTGCCTCCTTATAAGCCATTGAATCCACAGGTAAATGTAAACTCTTTATTTCAACGTAATAAACACGAGTTGGACACATTTTTACGCAACCAAGAGTTACTAATAGGCGTTCCATTATATTTTATCAATTTACTCGACAAATTATCGTTACGAGGCAGAAGTATTTGAAGGCCACCTTAATGGAACTAAAATGAAGCGTTTTTTTTAGCATTAATTGTGAAGTAAATTAAAATTGAGGTAATTGGGATGTATTTTTCTCCCTCTTTTCTTATAATATATTGGTAATTGTATTTTCTAATTCACTCCTCCTCCTCCTATTGTGCATTACAGTTTACATAATAGTCTACTTAAATGCAATATTAATCTCACATGTGCTAAAAGTTGTCCCTCTACCTTCTATCATCCAGTTTCCAGTGATATGAGCTCTACAGAGAATTCTATTTAATTTCTTATCACCAAACGGCTAGGCGCTTCCAATATCCCCTTCCACTCTTCTTCACAACTCACCAATTTCTTTATTCTTTAAGGCCTTCCGTGGAAACTTATCCTTAATATCGCCTCGACTTTCAACAGAATGGCGTTCCTTTCATCCTACAAAATCAAAAACGCAGCCAAACCGAAACACCCACGCGTTCCATTCCTCATCCTTCCTCATGCTTCCTCAGATCCTTCCCGTTTTTTTCCCAAGGACCCAACAACTTTCATGCGCAATGCGCCAGGCGTTGATAATGATCACACAACGGAGGCACATGTGGCACTACTGTAAACCGAATTTAAGGCATCAAAAATCAACATTCAAGTTCAAGGAATCACAATGAACTGTAATCAGTATTACTGTGCCAACTTCAATCATTCACTGACCCGGTGGAACTAACAATATACATGGGTAAAATAATAAACAGGACACAAATCTACTCTCCGCAAAGCTCTCTACAGTTATGGCCTAATGACGTTTAGGTGATTGCAAAAATGTAATTACGCAACATCAGGCATGATTTTTTTTAAACATTAACCAAAACAAACTATTTAGGAAGCGTCCACCTCTCGCGTCATAATATCAAAGATGTTCGAATCTCCCCTGGGGCGGTATGATCACGACCCAGGACAAGGAGGCCAATGATTATCAAAATACCCTGGAGATACACGGGGCTATACACTCCAAAGGCTATAAATTAATTAAAAGGTTTTGTAGCAACCTATCATTACATTAAAATGGTGGAATTAATCTTAACCGATGGATACTTAGATCAATTACAGGCCACTCGAAAGCTCACCCCACTCTGTAGAACATGATTTTGAGAGTCCATTTTCAAAATACAGGTCTCGCGATTGGAAGGGTAAAAGCAACAGGCTAATGCTAATGGTTTTTGTAGCCAATTTTGGCAATTCTTCATATTCAATGAAACTAATACCCCCAGCTGCTCGCCACAGTAAGTAAAGGAATGGGTGTTGTCCCTACCTTCATTCCTAACATCGGCTGCGAGCAGCAAGATGAGTCATGCCCGGCAATTTGGCACCAACTTTCTTTTCTATGATGATACTGTAAGTCCTCTATTCTGTCACTTATCTTCTCACTTTCCTCTCCGTTTAATTCTCTTACATTTTCTTAGAAAGTAAGCTACGATATGTATAACATATGAGAAAGGTCGTAGGAATAGCACTGTCGATACTTCCACCAAAACATCTCATTGAAACGGCAATGTAAAATACGCTATCGGCAGCTAATTTCAAAAATGCAAGTTAAATAAACTCATAAAGTTGACTTATGAATCTTCATAAGTACAACGTAATAACAACAGAAAATACACGTATGAATCAAAACAGAGCTTACAAAGAAACGTTGAAGCGGTCACAATGTTCAGGTGATTGCAAAAGCGTGATCAGGATATATCAGACATGGATTTTGTTTTAATAACAACCAAAATAATTAATTAAGGAATCTTCTACTGCCCCCTTCATAATCTAAAAGATGCTTAAATCTGCACTAGGGTGGTATTTTCACCACAAAAGGCATGGTTGCATGCGATTATCAACATACCCTTGACATAATTGCGACCAATGAAATAAAATTCTGCAATAACCTATCATTACATTTCGAGGGCGGAAATAAATTAACTAGTAGCTTCTTACATAAAATACTGACCATATCAGTGACAATATTAATTGGCTAGAATTATGAAGAAGGGAAACCTTAAACTGAGTATACATTAGGCATATGCTATCCTTATTGCTATATTGTACCAAGCCAGTTCTTCGGATCCTTTCAGATCAGTTACATGTGATAAGGGGAGGGTATGCGGGCTGGCGGTAGGTATACTGAAGAATGGGGTTGGATTTGGGGGGGGGGGGGGAAGAGGGATGTGGGTACAACAACGGGTGCAGTGACGCGTGGGGCAATAAAAAAAGGTGGAATGGAATGAGATGGATGGAGGCGAGGGCAGGTAGGGTAAGAGAAGAAAGGGTCCCAACACGGGAAGAGAGAGAGGAATGGGGGTGCTACTGCTGCAAGAGAAAGAGTGTACGGCCGAGGGCCTTGTATAAAAAGATGGGACTGCGAAACGTACGGCTGCGATGGTATGTGGAGAGAAATAGTGCCAGGGTGCGCGTGGGGGGAGAGGATGGGGGAAAGGTGCTGAGAGGAAGAGGAGGATGAAAAAGGTGAAGTGGGTGGATTGATGGAAGAGTTGGATTCGGTTTTTAAGGTGAGTGTCTTGTGTTAGGAGGCGGAGTTGGATCGAAGGGCGAAAGGCCGCTTAGGGCGATGCAATCCGATATCTCTCGTAACTCCAAATCCCCGCCACCAGGCACTGGAAATGATACTATTGTGTTTCAATGATCAAGCATTTTTCTCATTCACGTATAAAAGGTGTCATACGCATAGATTATTCCTTCGATAAAGCTCTCGGGCGTCATTGAAACTGTATCTAGTCACCTATGACGATACCAATGTGTTTCAAGCGTGAAGCATTATTTTCATTTGCACAAAAACATTGTCTATACGTAGATTGTTCCACAACCAAAGCTCTTGAAATCGCAGGTCATTGAAATTGTATCTAGTGTTTTTGGATATACTCCGTATACAATATCGTTTATTGTACATCGTATCGCGACCAGTAACGGCCACGAAACGTGATGGAAATACTAAATATAGTATGTTAGGTACAACCGAAAGCACCAAGTTCAACTACATACAGATGACTTACACATTTACACGACGTAACATCTACAAGATAAGATTAACGGATACATTCAACAAAACTCGCAGGAAAACCTGAAAACCTTTTAATGTTAATTGATTTGAACCGCCAATGGAATATTAATACAAATAACTTAGCTAGCATTTCAAGGTATTCCTCTTCCGTTGGTCTCAAAGTAAAAGAGAGTCGATAGACAAGATCCAATAAAATGTATGCAAATTAAAAAAACGTAAAGAATTCAGATGAAGAATTTTCAGTGATATAGGTACAAAAGAGAACGGCTGCAAAAAAAAGTACGACGAAAGTTTTAATATTAGGTTTGCTATAGATACTGACAATCATTTCAAGACAACATATGTTTCAGTTCAGCATTGCTTTGACAGATCAAGTATAGAAAGTACAAGCATAGTGTTGTGTCAGTTACAATAGAGTGGATATGACACACCGTATTTAAAATCTCGTAGAAGAAACAAGTAACGACCTTAAATTTAGATTTCAGCAGCTTCGCATCATAAGTTTCAAAGAGGATTCAGATGCAAAGATTGTTTTCTCAATTTCCGTTTGTTGGTGCAAGGTAAACCTTGTGTGCTGCATTACCACTGAGCACCTACCTACAATTACGGTGTGCCGATAATATTCCTAAGTACAAAAGGAGTAATACTTGAAAAAATTTGCAAATACGTATTCAAAATTAAATCTATAAAATCAATAATTATGGTTGATCAATTTCCTTTACTCATCCTTCTCCTCAAATAATAATCACCAACGTCTGACCTAAAATATTGAAGAGGTGTTATAGAAGATTAATGTCGTTTTAATTTCTTTGATTACAGTAACATTTGTTTTGCTTGGACGATTTATTATTGATATACGTAAAAATAAACTTTAAAGTGTGTTCTGCTTTCTATCTCAGATCATATCTGTATCAAGTACTCGAGCTAAGTGGCAAGATATCTAAGATGAAGAGAAATCATTTAAACTCCGCCATCACCAGGGGAACGGCATAAACTGCAGGCGGAGCACAATGGCTAAACATTCTAGCGGGGAAATACCACGCTCAAGCAATATCACACTACCGCGTTAAGCCACACGCCTCCATTATGCATTTAATAGCCTAGCTGTATCACGCACTGCTCGATATCAGATGCTGTTACAATATGAAAAGCGATCGAGTAAGGGATGTGAACGTGTCTCAATGGTGCTAACGACGTGCATAAGATCTCAATGCGATCTATTCCCGTCTCCTGTGACTAAGAAGCCGAATGCAACATGTAATCACCTTATTACCATATCATGATACAGAATGCGATACGCAATTTGCACGAGGCACTAAACAAGCCTTGGAAGCAAAGGAAATTATGAACTCTGCCAATCTAATACAAATATGGAACTTGAAATATAGAACAAGATCTCCGAATCCCAGCACCTGAAAATCACCTGCGGTGAATGTATCTTAGAATGAAATGACAAACAACATTAAATACTCCACACTAGTTACAATAAGAAAAATCAACTGATCCTGAGGAGTCTACGATTGGATGGTAACCACCAATTAATCATCTCGCAATGAACGTCGGAAGCTCTTTGAGGATGAATATGAGGATTTCTCTGTTGATGCTTCCATGCTTTGTCATTCATTTGTCTAGCGCTATGTTATAAATGCACGTGGTTATGTAATTTGCTCTATATAATTCCAGATCAGAGCATACCCTTTTCTAATTTTGATTTTACTTGTGATTTGACGGAAACATATCACTTTATAGAAAAAATCACCGAAATAGACTTTGCAGAACTCATTAACATTTATTCTCTTCAAGCAAGCCCATAATATTCCGAATCTCTATTGAATTTTTCAGAATAACAAAAAATAGCAAATGGGTCTCTTACGATATTTTACCTCCCTTTAGCTTTCATTAATTTACTTAAAGGATACATAAAGTCAATACCGTAAAAATGAAGCAATATTTCATTTCTGTCATCGGCAAATGAATTTAAAGCTGGTAAAAAGTAATAATGAATCTTAAATTTGGGTCTTACCTTATCGATTACAATGATAAAATGTAACCTGTTTCAAAGATGAAACTAAAAAGGAACTCCGATTATAATTCCTCTGTAAAATAGAATTTTGAGGATAGTATTGAAGCTGTACACCGTCAAAAACAAACTCCATACCTATTGTTAGTAATATCCGTGACTGAGGACCAGGCCTCAATGGAGGCTCTCATTTTATACAGTCTACGCCTAGTCTAGAAGAAATTAATGTCCTATGAAGCACTCATTTTTACAGTCTATACCTAGAGTCACTGGAAAGAAAACGAGGTTTTGCGATGGCTATAGCACATTTATAAAATAGAACTACTATGCAAAATACACCGGTGACAAAAGAAACTATAGCGAATTCAGGGAATGGTACCTCATGCATTGGAATCAATCCTTCTCATTCCTTCCCAACCATTCTGAAAGCAACAGCCTTGGCTTCCTAAAGGACTCGACGCAGAACACTTAAGGAGATTGCATTTCCCTTTCTGCCGAATTCGTGTCACAAAGAGGGACAGGAGGACCTCAGCAGGAGTGTATGTGTGCTGGCCACTTGCGTTTCCGAGGGCTTAGGGGTGTCATTACTTCAGGGGAGAAGGGGGAGACGTGCCTGGTGCTCAGCAGAAAAAATTCTGAAGGTGAGGAAAGAGGAAAAAAGACAGAGAGACGGAGAGAGTGAAAGTTTTAGAGGGTTTGTTTGAGAGGCGAAAGGCACGTCCGTGGAATAAGAGAAATTAGAGAGAAAAATCACTTCGAAGGAGTCCGGATTTAGGTGGATTGGGCGAGCCTGAATCCATGAGCAGTCTTTACCTTTTTATGCAGACCGGTTAAGGAAAAACAATGTTTTCAGCGAGGTAATGGGTAACAATTTAAGGGTCTTTGGTGTGTGAAAGTGTTAGTCGAAAGAATAAATTTCTCACGGATCTCGTCTCTGATAAGCGTTTCGCTAACTATCGTGAGGAGTGACGCATTTCTCTCTTCATTTAGAGAATGAAATTTGAATTAGTCAATTTAATATTTCAATGACTGTTAAACTTCTCGTAAATTCACCCAAAAATTATAAAGTATACAATTTTTAACGTCATGTACGGCAAAATCAGTTCCAAAGTATTTACCAAATTTATTTTTCAAAATGTATTCAAAAATGAGGTCCTGACTATTATTCTACGCAGAATCGGAAAAAGCAACGTGAATTTGGAATACTTTCAATGAATTGGTGCGGCTGTGAATTGATAACAGTCTAACTGAAGAAGCGAATTGTCGATATATAACTCACAGTTGTGTGAAGTACTTTATCTATCATAACGTAGTATAGAGTTGAGGCAGGTATTTTAGCGATGCCATAGGAAACGATATATTTTGCATTTATTCATGTGACTTCAGAAATCCTCTTCCACAAATCGCTGGTAAGCCAAAAAATAAAAAGTCTGAAAAAAGGCCATACACTTGCTAGAAAGCAATTTTTCTGAAATGAAGAGGCACGTTTTCACTTGTTAGTGATCAACTGCCAAAAATGCCAATTTGTGCAAGTTCTAGAATAATGGAATTATAATCCATTTATTGAAAGGCTCCAAGTAATATGACAAATAAAATCGTCGATAAATTAACCACAGATTTTTCCTTCATTCGCTGGTTTTGATAAGGAATCAGTGGCCGCGGTTATTAAGCTCGTATTCAGTATTTGAATTGATTCACGTCCCCACAGGGTCTTAACTCGGCCGAACTAATCTTGAGTGCTTGCGTAGTGAATTAGTTCCTGAGGGACCACGGCAAAATTATTTGTTTGAAATCGTAAGGCGATTTCATCGCTCATTTCTTCGGCTTCCAGCGTCTGCTCCAAAAATCGAGAACCGAGCCATCCCTACTATCCCAAGACGTCTTCCATCGCACTCTCATTGGATCCCTTTCCTTGAGGTGACATAACCTTCTTATACGGAAGAAGTTGGTTAGGACAATGTCTTCCTCCTCTCTTCCCTTCTCCACCGTGAAGATATTCCCCAGACTCCATCAGCCGATTCCTTTCCAACCCTATTACACTTCCTCTCAGGACCAGCCCGCACGGGCGGATGTGGCATATGGCCTCCTTATTCTAGCTGACAGAAGATCTCAATTTTCTTGCCAATTAATTAGGACGGATTGGGGAAAATCCGGAATCCAATTATGCCCTGCCATTGTCGGAATAAAAGGGATCCCTCGTTCGCTTTTATTCCCGCCAATCAGTGCGATCCCTTACTCTCTTTTTCTGGTCCCAAGACGGGAATGACATACGCCTCGGTGAAGGAGTTGACAAGTGATCCTTGTGCTATGGATAGGCAGGTGACATGGACAAGGCCAGGTTTTCAAAGTTAAAAACTGAGCTCCAATCAAGCGTCATTGATAGATGTCATTTCGAGATACTTCCCCGGTTGTCGAAGAGAGAGTAGTGTAATTTCTCTCGGAGCGATTTCATTTGACGGGGATTTGGAGAATAATGATGAAAAAGGGACAAAAGAGTAAAACAAATTATAATATTTACTAGGTTCTACTCAACTGAAATATTTCAAAGTTTCTAGGCTTGTTATTAGACTTCAGGTCCTAGGGAGGCTAATAAAATCGCAGATAAGATATAAAGTTGATGGTTTGAGGCGTTACTTTATGGAATTTATTCGTATTGAATGAAAATTAAACTATGTTTTTCCACATAAAATATTAATTAGATCACTACCATGGTTTCAACGCACGTACTGCGCCATCCTCAGGCAGGCCCGTTCAGGCCTGAGGATAACGCAGGGCGTTGTTGAAACCATGGTAGTGATCTAATAAATATTTTATGTGGAAAAGCATAGTTTATTTTTTATTCGCAGATATAAGGTCGAGTTTTAGTATCTCATAGTAATAACCACTATAAATGAAGGAAATATTATTAATTATTGTACGTGGCGAGGTGTTGTGGAAAATGCGGGCACATAAATATTTTAAATAATGAAAGGCAAACATGCTCACCTTTATTATTTCACGTACCTCGTTGAAGGAGTTTACTATAGTGCAAGTGCTCATCGTGGGTAGATAACAAGGGGCACATGAGTGGTTTGGCAGTTAAAACTGAACGCTTCAGTTCTAGATATCATTAAGAGTTTCTTTCTGGGTTTCCCTAGGTGAGTTTAATTTCGCGGTAAAATTTTATCGAATGGGAATTTGGGGTAAAATTTATTTTAATTATGAATTTTCAGCAAAAACCAAGATATTGGTAAAAATATTTATTAAGCTACACATACATTTCATACTCAGGAAAACCACGACATTTAAAACTTATTGTATCAAATTTTTACTGAAAGAGTTACTGATTGCAGAAAAAATTAAATAGCATTGATTGAAACTTTCAAATTATCGTGAAAAAATAGACAATTCTGACTATGACAACACTGCCGAGAAACTTTTAAGGCACTTCTGCATAAGACTGCATTCACTGCAAAATTGCATTCACCTGGTAAATCCACGAAATAACTGTCAGATACAGCCATATAAACGAATGGAGCCATAATAATTTTCCTCTGAATATTTATCGTGGCTATTGCAAGAAACTTTTATCTTCTGTTTAAAGGTATATGATACTTTTATTAAAGATCGAATATTTAACGCCGGTAATGACGAATTAAACTATCCGAAGATCCCTTGATACCAGTCTTCAAAAAAAGTTTCAAATTCTTCAGAGGTACTTCTTCTATTGTACTGAGGTTAACGTTATTGAATTAGCAATAATAATAAGCACTTGGAAGCAAAGAAAATGGCATGAATACATGTTTTTTTTAGAATACATGTTTTTTTTACGCGCCACCAATTACTATTCAGACTAGAATATACACTAGAAGAGGTGCTTATCCTTACCTATAAGCAGTTTTAAAACAATAAAAAGGTTGATTTTGTGCATTTTGCAACGCCATAAGGAGAGAAAGGAAATTATCTCCGAATTAATGCCAAACGAAGTCAAAACAAAGCGAACTCATTTCCACGAATGCAAGAGAGGCTTCTCGAGTACTTTTGGAGCTTCGAATGCAACGTTTATACGCGTAAAAGAGAAAGTAAGGAATTCACCGAAGCGTGGGCTGTAAGTATGAAGGTACTCCAAACTATAAGCGTTTTCCCTGCATACACAGGCAGCATATACAGCAACCTAGCGACAACTCGCATCGTGTACACACGGCAGCGGAGGGAGAACCAACCTACGTCCCCGGGAACCGTAATCATGAGTTTCCTTCTGCCTCGACGAGCCGCGCTCCCCGGCGCGAACTAATTAACTCGTTTCGCGAGCGGTAAGGTTTGTGGCAACCGGGCATCAACACTCCCCTTAAAATATTTCGTGAAGAAATAGGAAAGCTTGAGATATGAAGAGGCAAACTGCTGCCTCGCTTGGAGGGGATTTTTTTATTTTTATTTTTAACAGGTCTGAGCATTTTCTCCCTTAAAAGTGGCAGGAACTTGTTCTCTCCAAACATTTTCCAGCATTCCTTTTCTTCTTGAGGGAAAACTTTAGGCCCTTAGCGCAGAAAATGCTACCCCTCAGCTCCCTCCTTCTTACTTTTCTCCCTCCTCGGTCCATACAAGTCATCTGTCTCCCTGGCCTCCTCCTCCGGCCGTGCCCTCTAGAATTCTAATTCGCATAAAACCACCATTTCTTTCTCGCCTCTTATACGGCACATCTCCTTCTCACCATCTTTATTGTCTTCTACCATTTCAGACCTCTTACCCCTACTAAACATATTTCAGTTCTCATCCCCTATCAGATGGTTCGACTATTTGCAATACGATTACGAAGCAGATTCCAGCTATTTACTCATCATGCTAAGTGGTACGGCTACATATAAATACAATGGTATCAAAATTAAGGCTTCAGAAGAAATAAATGAGTTAATATGATTTTTTAAGTTTAACCTTATAGGGCAAGTAATTTTTCGGAATGCCCATCAATTTTATGAAAGGGCTTCACAAAACTTGCTGTATGAGGTCACATAGGAAAAATTGTATAGAAATTTGCATGATGTAATCAATTTCCCATGAAAAAAAATTTATAACAGGTTTCGTTTCACTATTTTTCTCATGCTCGATCTAGTTCCAAATTCAATACTATATGACCTCTGATTCCTAAGCTAAACGTTCAAAATACAATATATTTAGCCGAAATATGTCATGAATTATATCTACATAAAAGTCATAATAAAAGCTTCACAATTTTTAGTGATATACTTGAAGAGGGGAAATGCATCCTTTGATCTTGCAATAAAATATGATGGTACTCTTAAATACAGGCAGTTATATTTTCAAAAGTTCGTGTCCACTTTCATTATTCATCCCTGTAATTATTTTTTATTATTTTTTCCGTGGCATCCATAATTTTGTATTTATCGTAAAACATGTTCGTATAGTCACATAGTTCAACAATATTGGCTACTTTTCATGCATAAAAATTTTGGCCAATGTCCAGGACAGTACAAAAATACATAATAGAGGCAGTTTTTCAAAATTTCATGTCCACTTAAATATTCATTCCTGTAAACTTTTTTCATTGGCATTCCTATTTTGAATTTTCAACGTAAGTATTTGGCCAACGTAAGTGTTTGGCCAATGTCAAGATAATGGGCAAAGACCTTAAGGGCAGTTAACAGCTTCAAAAACGCATTTCCGCCTTAATAATGACTATAAAAAGGTAAATACATTGAATGATGATTTCATGAATTAAGGGAAAGTAAATTGATTTCGTTTAATAGAACGTTATTTTCTTAGACACAAGAGTCCGCACTCACAGTCATATCGCCTGTATTCTCACGGCGGAAGCATTGACCTCCGAAAAAACTGACCCCAGAATTTGGTTGAGAGAGAAAAAAGTCGGAGCTGACGTCGGCACACCTCCCACGACGACCATGTGGACCTCCCCAGGCCACACACACACACAAGACGCTCTCCCGATGGACTCACGCTGCTCAAACATTCCACGGGCGTATTCCCCTGCCGACTACCCTTGGTGCACCACTTCCTTGCTATTGGACTTCCTTGCAATTTCTCGGAACCTCTCTGAAGGCCCGGAGAAAATTCCCCCGCACATCTGTTCCTCCACTCTGTTGGTCCCTCGGACACCATGCCAGGCAATCGGGATATAATTCACGTAGAATACCGAAATCTTTCAAGCTCCCTTGGATGTCTCCAAAGGGTTAATATTCGTCCAAAAATGTATCGAAATCTTTCCCCTTTCCTCCACTTTGTTTGCCCATCCGTCACTGACAACCTCGGGACAACAACACCTTAGCGCGCATTTATATATAAAAAAACCTAAGATTATATTCGCAGC
Organism: Ischnura elegans; assembly: GCF_921293095.1. Classification (NCBI taxonomy): domain Eukaryota; kingdom Metazoa; phylum Arthropoda; class Insecta; order Odonata; family Coenagrionidae; genus Ischnura; species Ischnura elegans. Next base: position 59,381,369 of record NC_060247.1, read on the forward strand.
CAATTTTAAAGTCGGGAATATAATTTTTCTACGCATAAAACATTTGAAAATATGAATATTATTTGGAAATCCACCAGGTTGAAACTGAACAACAGACATGATATCCAGCAACTACTTCTACCTAATAATTATGGGAAGCTTAGAGCAATAAAAAAAGAAGGGCATGCATTCAGAGTGACGTAGTAATGGGAATGCAGTGTCAAAAAATTTTTAAAGTGTAATTTACCTCTGCATGCATAAAAATGTTTTAAAAGTTACCTCCTAATCTATACAACACTTCATGGTTAAAACCTACGCAAGGAGATAAAAATGTTTATTTAATGCATAAAAGCTGTAGAGACACTCATTTCCTACAACGATTTCCGCAGCAATTTTTCAGGATTTTTTTGTCATAAACGTTTATCATGAGTTAATTTACCACTGGATAACTAAGAAGAACCGTTGGCATTATTTACGTCTAGGGTACTCCAAGGAACACATAAGGGTCTCAACACTATAATCTAGAAAAAAAGAATGCTTACTCTTCAATTCGCAGTAAATCAGAACAATTCATAGGAATTGCTCTCTTCTCCGCCAGTGTCTCTGTATTCCATTTACACAAGGACTATGCAATTCATTCCGGGTGCGAAACCCCCTTCACTTCACCTTAGCGCCCTCTCGCTGATTTTTTTTTCGTCCAACAATACGTGCTCTCCATTTTTTTCAGCGTGCGTTTGGCCGAAAAGCGAGGGCAGTGGACGGAAGGGTTTGGGCAGGATACAATTTCGATGAGAACGACCGCAACATCAACACTTGCGGAGATTAATTTTCGACCGTGCTCGAACGCTTTGCGTCCCCGGTCGGTCGGACACTTGGCGCTGTTAGTCCAGCCCCTCGAACACCAGTAACACCGCTTGGTGAATTATTCCTCGAGAGAACCACCGCGGGCACCACCCCATTCTCCCACTAGGCCTGCCGACAACACGGCCTGACCCCGAAAAATGAACCCAGCCGCTCGATACGACCAAGCGACCGAAGCAACTAGACCTACTTATGATCACTTTCCCAGAGTAAAAAAGAACAAAAATATTCTTCACTAATGGTGGCTGCAAAATTCCGGTTTCTCCAGCTGCGTTTGTCGTTTTTGATAAAATACAGTTTCAAAAGCCATCCTGCTTTCGTCTTCGGGTCGAAGGTGAGACGTGTTGATTTTTCGCCGTCTTATATAGCAGTCCTTCCCCTGACCACTGATTGGTCAGCACTGTCTTCCATATGTTGCTGATTGGGTAGCCATTGCCATTTTTAATTAAATTCAATTCAATCCATTCAGTCACCATAAACATTTGAATTATACATGGCTTTTTGAATAATATTTAATGTTTTACGGTTCATATAAATAAAAAAGCATTATGCAAAGAGTCAAAAAAATATGAAAAACACCAATACATACAGTTTACAATTTTTTGGGTTTAACACATTCCAATTATACCTTTAAATTAGTTTTCATTAGAAAATCATCTACACTATAGAATAATTTACATAAATGTAGTGTTTTCTCGGCACACTTGAATTTAGAGGAACTTTTGATATTTTTAATATATGTAGGCAATTTATTGTACCTAAGTATTCTCTAATGATCTATCCCTTTATTCGTCTTATTTACTTTATACTAACTAACATGGAATGCATTTTGGCTTCTCGTATTATGACTATGAAAGTCAAAATTTTTAATAAACAAGTCTTGATTTTTGCTGATAAGAGACACTGTTTCAAGAATGTATATACAAGGAAGAGATAAGATTTCAAGTTTTTCAAAAATAGAATTGCTGGGAGATCCATTATTAGAATTAGTTATTATGCTAATAATCTTTTTTGCATTTTAAATATTTTTGGAGGGAAGATAGAGGAGCCCCAAAAGGGATAATAATATTAGGTGTTTGTGGATTTTTATTTCCCCGATCTGCCTTGGATAATAGCGGCACTCTTTTGCCACTGTCTTTGCTCCATCGAAATCAATTTTGTGGCCTGCTTCCCTCCAAGCATGCCCTGCAATGGCTAACAAGTGCAGTTTTTTTTATTTGTTTGAGAACCCGGAATTTGGCAGTCAACAAGAACATTGCCGTGGAAACCTACGCTCGAATTCTTCACTCACCTCCCACTCTTTTACACCGACAAACATAAAAACCGTACATCCTTTTGTTGAGTCCCACCTCCGTCATAATGACCACTTTCCCTCAACGCACCGTTTTACCAGAAAATTTTCCCTTTCACTGAATTTCCATTTTTCTCTCATTTTCTCATCGCTCACTCCCCTTCTTTTTTTTATTTCCCAGCAGTCTCACCTCACCCCACTCCTGCCCCTTCCGTCTTTTTCCCTTAAAACTGTTCGTGGTGGTCCTTTCACTTTTCTAACCTCTTGCCTTTTTCCTCCTGCTTTCTCATCTGTCCTCGTCATTATACACCACCCCAAACTGCAAAGAGACTGATACTCTTACTTCCGGTCTTGCATAACCATTATAACCCCTTCTTGGATACCTCCTCATTTTTCCAGAAGAGATGATGAGCGGCTGAGATACTGCCTGCAGCGTTGATGGCGGTGAAATCCACATTTTCTTCCTTTTGAAAAAAAAACTCCTTTGGACCGAAGATGCGTGGCAGCCTCAAATTGCCACGGGAATTTAGAGATCTGATTTTTGAATTGCGTAACAACCTGCACTTTGCTCCGGAAAGTCAAAGGTCCTTGGTACAATTCCCACTTCAAAGGAATATTGTATTCGCCCATGGTTGACGATAAATGTTTATCCGATGAGTAAACTATATCTAAAATGTGTGCTGAGATCAAAAATTGTAAGCCATAGTAAAAATATAACCTTCGGTGCGAATGGAATAGATATGTAAATGAATTAAGTTAAACTTAAAGTACATTTTTCTGGTTCACTACGTAAGTTCATCAGGAAATTCCGATGTTTCAAATCCCCTGCCGGTCGCTTCTTTCCTGACATGGATCAAAAATTGGCTGAACCCGAAATATTTCACTTTATATCAGGGAAAGTAAAATCCAACCAATGAGTATAAGGAATATTTCATAGAGAATTAGTACTGCCTTCAATCCTCAAGAAATATGCCGTAAGTGAATGTAGATAGAAATTGAAATAAAGAGGCAGAAACATAAACACAGGACGATGACGTGGCGTGGAGATGGAATGAAGGCCGAAAACAAATGGAAAATTTTCATCTCGACCGGGAATTTGCCTGTGGCGACTTGAGTGAATGTGAATTTGAATTTTTTTAACCTCTATGGCTAGTTTTTTCATGTTGCTATGAGCATTCCCCGAAACGCATGTGCTATGTGTATCGTACTGTTTATGTCATTGTGGCCATCTTTAATTCTATTTCTTCTCCTGTGTGCGTTGAATTCTTCCTTCGCGGGACCTACGCCCAGAGCCATTTCTTCGCCAACACATTGGGCTACATTTGGGGGGAATTGGTCGCATAAACCCCCCGCCGAAAACATTGGAGATAAGAGTGGTCTGGATAGCTCGGTGGTCTAAGCATCTGCCCGGAAAGCAGTAGGTCCATGGTGCATTTACCGGTCGAGGTGAAATTTTTCCATGTATTCGATGCTACTGATATGCTTTACTGTGCTTATAGACAACAATGTTTCAGTAGAAGGGTGCGAAAATAAATTTATTAGGTCATCCTCGAGGAATAATATTAGAAGCCCAAATGAACTGGCAAATTTCCAATATGGATGAACTCTAATGGATTAACTCCAAGATGAGAAACCTATAATTCAAAGCCAAAGTACTTTTTAACGGAATGATAAACTGTCATGCATAATGCGCCAATATTATACTAGACACTACTAAATTATCAGTTGAGTGAACTGTTTTTGACACTCTGTATTCCAGTTGTCACATACGCCTGTTAATAATAATTGTTCTAGACTCTACAACTACTCATATGCTTCCTTTCAAAGTGGAGGGCCAACTCATCTCAATTATAAACGGTGGTTTGCGGTCTATCGATCCGCAGTGAAGCAGCGGTAGGTGGTGCTAATGAGCGCTTTTTAGACTCTATGTTCTGTGAACTCGAGGCCGCAATGTAAAGCAACAAGGCGAAGCATGAATTAAAATTTAAACTCCATTGGTAGATTCGTACCTTTTAAGTTAAAAGTTTCATAAATTCTCCTGATTTAAAAAAATAACTCCTTCAACATTTATTTTCCAAAATTAATCTTTCAGTCTCTCCTCAGTTTAATTATACTGCATCCAGCTTGAGGTAGTGCATTTTAATTGCAGGGCATTTTAATTTCCATAAAAAAGAACTAGAGTAACTTTCACGATGAAATTTTCACTTCGAATTTCAAATTTTCTAAATAAAACGGAACGGACCAGATAAATTTCACTCATAACTCCATCAAGCCCTACGATTTCGTGTAATTTCCGGCGATTCATATAATCGACGATTTATAGGGTAAAATGTTCATTATTCATACTTTTCTAGGAAGTATACGTTTAAAAAATCAACACCACTTACCAATCCAAGCTGCAGCAATCACATCTATTTACTCTTCTCATTATCGAACCTCAAACTGACCTTTTACCTCACCAAGTCCACCCCCTCTTTCTCTCTTGCTGTTTAACCCTTACATTTACACCCCGGCCCACGCCCGACTCCGCAACCTTTCCCTTCTTTCCATCCTTATCACTGACGCACTCTTCCTGGCTTAATTCCTCCATCTAAATTCCTCCCTTTTCCACCCCCAAAAAGCAACCCCGAAAAACCCTCTTGCCTTCTCCCAGCTTATACAACCTCTCCTCCTTCACTTGCCGGTCTCGAAAAGCTTTCTTCTTAATTGCGAGCACTCGAGACCGTGTGCCACGGGACACGACCATGGAGTTCGCTCGGCTTCTTATTCCCACTGCACAGAACCGCCCATCGCCGCCTGTATCTCCCCAGTGCACACATGCGAGAAAACGGAGACCGTGGATTCTGCCGGAATCCCTATACCTTTCACTCGTTCTCCAAATTCCTCGGAGGGACTCCTTCCCCGTCCGGGACCTTCAATTCACATCGCCTTCACCTCCTGCAAATCCTAGAATTCCTAAAAACCACCGAAAGGAAAGAATGCACCACTGCATGTTGCATTTTTCCCGTGGAAAATATCCAGCTTCGTTTCCAATACTAGAATTGCACTAAAATTTAGAACGAGTTCACTCAATGTTTCAACTAGAATATTAGTCAGCAAAGGGAAGGGTAAAGCTTTCCCTGGACTAATTCGCGGGTGTGTCGGTTAAGGTAGGGGGATTTATGGTCGGGGGTTTGTTTTATTTTCTAGGCCATCTCGTACTCAGTAGACGTAATAATAAATTCTCAAGTCAAACTCAGCTTATTTAAACCGAGTTTACTAAATCAATTCGTGTAAAATTCACTCAAAATGGCGCGTAAATTATTGATGGAAATTTAATTGTAAGAGTGCTCAAAATATAACAAGCGAAGGGACATTATTTCACCATACAAATGGGACAATTTAGTACTTTCCCGTCAAAAATTCTCTATTTCATGGCTCTCAAATGCTCTTGTGTAAATATTTTTCCAATAATATTGCAAAATACTCTCTACATTTTCTCCCATTTCCTCAGGGTAGTCTTCCACGGGTGAATCTCTTTCTAGCTCTGATCCTCTTATGGGAACCGTCAACCCCGCTAAATTGGTCGTTTTACCTGACGAATTAATGTTTTCCAGCTTGAAACTTTTAGGGTCCATAAAGTAGAGCTTTTATATAGCTAGCTGAATCACAAATTTGAAAAATTTTCCCCGGCAACACCGCAGATTTAAAACTTTAATATCTGAAATTCACGCAACTTATAAAGAATCAATAGAAAAAGTAGAACGTAGAGAAAACACCATAAGAACGAATTAATTGAAATATTCTTACAGGTTTTCTCAATATATGTAACCAGACAGGTTTTCTAAATATATTTACCCTTCAAAACGTATATTTTTACGATGAAATAATTCGTGAAAAATATCTTATTTCGACTGGTAAGGAAAGCAACACGCCCTCTTAAATTCCGATCCCTTCACTCAATGCAGCCTCAACCTACACAGCCTCTCGCGAATACTCCCTCCATCAGCGGAGAAGATGGCTGTGGGCAACCTCGCCGAGCTGGTTGTTTGCAATGCTGCACGGTGAGGTTAGAGAAAGAGTGAAAACGAACACTGAATTCAACGGTATGGATGTTTTTAGTGGGAGTGCGTTCAATTGCACCCAAACTCTTTCACCCTCCAAACCTAGGTTGGATATGTTTTTCTTTCAAGAGATGCCACAGCGCCCAATTCAAACCTTTCGCACCCGACCATTAGTTTCCTCGCGGAGCGCTAATGCATCGAGGCGTTGAGTGAGTTTCTTGCTTGCCGGATGCTCTGATTTAATGTGTTTCTCCTCTTAAGCCTTTCCGAGCTTCCAGCTCACGATTCCAAGGCCCGTGGGCCACTGATGGCCATCCAATGCATCTGCCCGATTGGGCACTTGCGAGCAAAAAAAACTGAGAGCTATGAGGGGTGGCTTGTGTGTTTCATAAGCTAATGGGCCTAAGGCACAATTTGTAAATGCCGATTTGAGCCGCAAACGATGACGATAAGCCGAGAAAACAGCAAACAAAAACAATAGGATGATTAATAACGTACTAAAAAACATGATAAATCGTTAAAGTTACAGAAGTAATGTCATAATCATAATTGAAAGCTAATAAAATAAGTGCAATGTAGAAAATACACCATAAGAGAAAATCCATTGAAAACTACTTACAGGTTTACTCCAGTACATATCCTCTAATCTATAAATGTATTTACCTTAAGACTAAGTCTAATCTCACGATACCTATCAAATATTTTGAGTTAAACTCTGGCAAATCCGGCGCAAATACTTTCCCAATATCTGTATGGCTTTGAATAGTCTGGTGCAACTTGCTACCACCTCATGCACCAAAACATAAGGCCTAAATTACGATTTCTCTACGATTTATTTCAGAGATTTGTATTTTCAGATCTTTCACCTACAAATGCAATCCGTAGAATGTCTGGCGATAAAAATACATCTACATCAGATAATCATCTACCTCTTGTTATCGCACGATAATGGCCACTTACTATGCTACTCGATACCGCATCGATCAAGTAATTCGTTTCTGCCGTGTTAGCTTCATCTACTTTAATACTTCCTTAGAACATATTTCAAAGATATGGTTGAAAAACCTATCATTATTTATGGATATTTCATTATTCCAAATAAGATCGCAAGGAAAAATGTTAATCGCGCTGTCTCGCCAGCGATTAATCGTAATAGCTTGTGCCAATGCTCAGCGAAACGAAGTGAGATATCAGAAGAGATCATTTTCTGAAACCGACTGAAAAGCTCTCTTCCTCTCAAAGAAGCTCATGCCCAAAATGTGACGCCATCCAAATAATGAAACCAAGATGAAGATAAAAATAAAAACTACTTGGACCCGAAAAAACTTGGCGTGAGGGGACTGACTGCACAAAATTCACTCTCCCTCAAACGAACCAATCCACGGCGGCCGTATTTCATTTTTTTCCAGGGTTAACCCTCGTATACCGCAGCGCTCATACAACCCTGCGCATGGCCTCAACCCTCACCCCACACTCTATTGCTCAGGACACCATACTTTTTAGCAGGCTCTCGACCTCCGCCTCATCATCATCGCCCTCATCGGCGGATAACGAAGTCATCTCCTCCCCGACCACTCCCCCATCTGGTGGGCCCATCCTGAAACCGAGATGCCTCCGACATTCCCATTCCTTTTACCCCGTCTCCCTAATACCCTTGATTTGCCCCCGCAACCCCCTCGTCACCCAACACGAAATCATTTTCAATCCCTTTGGCCTTCGGGTCCCTCAAAGAAATACCCTCCACTTATCCCCCTTCCACAGCGAAAAGATAAAATTTCTCCCTCGCCTTTCATCATTCCTTCTCTCTCTGCGTGTCCACTCCCTCGGCGGGATCGAAGTTGAATATTCCAAGCGGGCAACGTTGCCAAAACTTGGTGGAGAAGGGAAACTGAATATTCTTTTGAGTTCTTGCCCATGCCATGGCGCTTGAAATGCTGGCCATATGCAACTGATCCACTCAAAGTTGTCGGCATGTACAAAATTCTATTAAAAATGTAAGATGCATTGACAGAATATTTCTAAATGAAGGGGATGAACAAAACGTTAAAATAATTGGTACCTTATTAAATCGCAAACATTGATATTGAAAAAGTGAGCAAGAAAATTTGACCGATTTCTAGTTGGCACAAAGTTTGGAGAGAAAAGGGAATCAATTCTTTACATTTCTTGTACATACATATGGTCGCAGGGGCGCAGCTAATAATTAAGGCTAGGGGGGTTTTAGGTGCAACTAATACTTAGGAGTGTAGGAATACATACCCGCCAGGGTAAGCGGGAGTTGCGAGGGCCCTCATCCAGAAAATTTTTAAGATAATTGGTTCAAAATAGCGAGTTTTACGGCTTTCTGAGGGATATTTGATTAATCCTAACACTATTATATAATTAATACGAATCCAGTTAAGTAAAATGGATTAGACTTAAATATTTCTCTGAGCTCTGGGGGGGTTTTATCCCCCTCGCTGCGCCACTGAATGTTAGCTTCATAAACTGATCCATGGCATATGTTAGATGGCATATGCCTGAATTTTAACAGAAATCAGACAAAAAATCCGTCAGCCTAAAGCATGCCTCACTCTGATATCCCGAGATATCAGTTAACAAAATATATATCTACATTTGCGGCATTATAAATATAAAAAAATATCACCAGAAATAATTTCCCAGCATTCAGTTTCATCGCTGCTTTCTAAGCAAGAATTCCAACGCATTAAACTTATTACCAGAAATAAAATGACAAATTTAGATATAGGACTAGACTGAGTACACCTCTTCCCAAGCAGACGTAATGACTGCTGCAATAGGTAATATCAGGTCAAAAACTTAAGGCAAGAAAAAATGACAATAATAATGCATTTAAAAACAATAAAATCTTGTAAATAAAATCACACTAACATTCTGTCCACAATAAAACAAGAATTATATATTTCGATCTCTATTTATAAATAACAAAGAAAAAACGTCAAGTTCAATGCTGGATAATCAACTTGGAATAATTATGATCGCCACCAAATGCACGTATTCAGCATTTATAGAAGCCATAAATGATTACAGCATGATATATGCAGACGTTTCTGCGCATAACTGAGAAACTTGGCCGCTGAACTGTTTTGCAGTCCCTTGGAAACGCTTCCACAATCTCCTGCGACCCTAATCCTTGAGCGCAAGAAACTAGCAATCCCTCCCAGCACTTCCCACGAGGAAGCAAGTCACACGTGGACACATGCAGTAGTCGCCACACCCGTGAGTGACCCCACTCCGGAGTTGTTTTAATCCTCGAAAATCTCGCCGAGGACTTGATGTGGAGGCCAGGCAATTAGTCGACGAGAGAAGGAATGAAAACAACAGGGAGAGAGAGAGAGAGAGAGTGGTAAGAGAGAGAGGAGAAAGAGGAAGGAAAGCTGAAACTGCGAAAGAGACTCCGAGAAGAGAGAGAGAGAGAGACAAGATGCCAGTAATGAGTAGAATACGCAATGAAGGTTGGAGGAGGGATGGTTAGGCGTTGAGGAGGTTGAAGAGATATGATACTTCCTTTCTTAATATTGCGCTAAGCTAAACTTTTTTCCCTTTCTATATTTAGGTACGTGAAATAAGAGCAAAAATCAATTACCCATTTGAGAAATTTTGCAAAAATTTATCTCTACTTTGCCCCATAATATTATGAAACATACATTTTAGCATCTAACGAATACCAGCCCATACTTACAGATCTTTTTTTAAAGCAAAATTATACTTAATATCTGCGATGGCGAAAGATGAAAAAGTCTTATGTTTATACTCTCTTGGTATTTTCTTTGTGGCCAAGAATTGAACCAGTTCGTGAAATATTTGAAGACGAGGAATAAGCTTGACGTGAAAAACCAAATTTTCATCACCTCGGCGATACGCAGCATATATCATAGTTTTTTTTAATGTAACGCATGATGTGGAATACAAAGCCATTGTCAAAATCTTCCTAATTTTTTTCGGACATCCCTTAAAAGAAAAAGAAATAAAAATAATTATTATATAGCGCCAAATACTGCCATATGGTCTAATTACCTCATCATCAAATGAAATAACAATGGAAATTTTTCAACTGCTTTTTTCCATGGAGTATTAACATTTTCAAATAAAAACGTATTATATCGGACTCCTACTTCTAGCCATTTTTATCATGAATTGCTAATTCTCGCTAGTGTAATCAAGGCCAGTAAGGGTAAAAAATACAAAAAGGCAGGAAACGACATGCAATAGCGAGCTGCTGACCATATTTTCACATAATTCACCCATTTAAAAAACTAACATATTTACTCCGGTGAAAGTCGCCACATTTACTTCGTTCTATGGTGAGATCTTCTTAAGGGGCAGTGGGGGGTGGAAAAGAGGGCAGTGAGGAAGACTGGGAGGAGATGAATAAAAAAAAACAAGCAACAAACGTAAAAGGAGGAACGGCCTCGGGCAAACCAGATTATGCAGAGGGAGAGAAGTAATTACGAAACTTAGGCTGTTCCCGCATCCCTCCCCACGCGGCAGCTATGGATCCACTCGGGGGCCAATTAGGCGAGGACGTGGGAGACTATGACAACTTGGCGATCAGGAAATAATGTCATGACGCCACCGCGCGGAGTTGCATTAATTACTGCGAAGGAACGGGTCTGCATATTTTATTCGAAATGAAATAGTTAATACCATCCTTCAGGGATAGAAAATTAAAAACAGACGCGTAAAGAAAAGAGCGTAAAAATTTAAATAAATGTTCTCATGAAATGGATAAGAGAAACTTGCTAGAGAAAATTCTTCCAGAGCTTAAAATTAAGTGATAGAAACTTGGAACGCACGCTGCTCTCCAAAGGCTAGTTTCCTAAGCAAAATTAACAACTACCAGTGAAGACACACACTATTTCAGCAATTTATCCAATTATTGAGTTCTCAAAAGATTTTCGCGGCATAATATACATCCTCACTCTATGTAGAGAACGACTACTTACAACATTCGAAACACATCCACTTTTCCTGTGAGTCAGACTAGTTCCAATAACATTCAAATTTATGGATAAAAATTGATGAGCAACTCATAAAACGTAAAAATATAAAAATTAAATGATTTCATTATAAGATTAAGTAAACTTTCATTTCTTTCGGGATCTCATTTAAGCTACCTTAAGCATGCAGTATCTGAAGTACCACAAAATATTTCCATCAAACACACGTTTGAAAGTCGAGATAAGGACATCTGACCCATTTTTAGGAATAAAGTTTTCACTCTCTATTTTCCTCTCCACTCCAAAAAGGAGATATATTTTCGATTAATTAGGTCTGCATAGTGATTTCAATTCCCTCCACCACCAGATTGCTCTTTTCGTTTGGATCGGCATCATTCTTAGTGTAACACTACCGAGGGAGAGAACATCAAAGGCATGTGATAGGGAGTACAAGCGAGGGAAATGAGAATCGCTGTTCTCAAAAGGAATCAACTGCATCACAAAGCAAGTGGAATGAAGAGATATGGAGAGAGAGAGAGAGAGAGAGGGACGGAAGGAAAGATATCAACTAGACAGACCAAAGGGTGTGGCCAAACGATGAACAGTTTCTCGTCCTAGTCAGCAGCTATCCTATTAAGGTCACGATTAATTAACAAAATCCTAACAAAAGGAATATAGCCGACAGAGAACTCAAGTTAGCAATTAACAGGAATAGTAGCTCTCCAATGCGACGCAATAGGAATATAAATATGAATGGGAACTGCATTATTCTCGACGTTGATACGTATATCACAATTACGCATTACCCATGAATTCGATGACATTGAATTCACAAGAAGTCTATAATTTCCTCCCCAACACAACTATTCATAAATCCAACGAGATGGTTTAGTATTTTATCCTACAAGACCTGAATAACGAGACAATTTTCCCGGGAGTAGGTACCGAGAAAATCACAATTCTATTATAACGCAATATCTATGTATAGCGCACCTATATTTTGGAATGATTTCCGATGGCCAAACCGGCAGTTGAAGGGCAAAATATCTATCCTGTTGCATAAATGCCTACTGAGGATTGAAATTCGTACCACCAATCTGGGGAAGGAATATTCTTTCTATCGTATTCTTTTGAACGCTTATTAAAAATTTAGTCAAACATATTGTAAAAAACAATTCAAATATTATACCTAAATCAGCGTACGTAAAATGGTGAATCATAAGAAATCTATAATTTTATGACCATAAAAAATATACTCCTCGTGATAAAAATATTAACATGCGTACTTCCATGAATCCAAATAGTCAAATGCATATTTGAATAAATTTTAAGTCACAAAAATTTCACCCCATTCAATAGTGGTGTAGAGAGATGGTAGACCTCCTAGAGACAGTTTAAAATGCATGCACTTGCTTTACCAGCGCTAATACTCTCCAATAGGGAATGCCGAAATTAATTGAGGGATGAACTAAAGTAACCTAAAATTTTTATTGCTCCATTAATGTGCCATAGTTTTTTTTTTTTGACTGTTGAAAGCAAATTAAAAGAGCCTATTAGATAAATTACAGATACTTTAAGTGGCTTATAATACATGATATCGTATTCAGTATTATCTAGGAACTATTACGTTGAATTGGGCAATTAGGAAGTGAAATAAGATGTCCAGGACACAGAAAGAAACAGTAAGAACAATACAGGAAGAAGTGATAACTTTCACCGAAGTAGGACGATACATTTTTACGAAACTCAGTAAAAAACGGTTCCATATTTTTCCCACTTCGAAAAACATTTATCTCTTCCGTTAAACAAAAGTAAATTATGGAATTCTCGATTTTGGGGGCACGTTATCTGACGGTACCGACCGCACTGAGGAATTATTAGCATGGTGGTAAATAAAGACATTGCATTTGGAGCAAAAAAAAACATTTAGAAATGATCAATAACATACCTATGGGCTGCAATTTTGAGATAATACGGGCGAATGGAAATTAACACGGGTTTATCTCTATTTACGGGATTTTGCGGATAGCTACGCGCTTGTTCAACAATTTTGATTTTCCAAACAGGAGCATTAGCACTGGATGATCGGCGAAATAGAGAAATTTCCAAAGCACCGATAATCATTGTCCTTCTCATTACAGCGAACTTCCAATAACGGCTAACACTGAATCCATTATTACGATCTCCAACGAGCCGTAGAGCAGTGCCAATATTTCTGAGTGCTGGTCCTCTCAAAATAATTAAGGTTTATGGATACATTCACGTTCATAGTCCCACAAATTTACCGACGGCGCTCGGTAGACCAAAGTAGGAGAACAGGGACGAAATTTGAAATAGGAAACTAATTGAAAGGAGGACAAAGACAATCACTTTGGCACGAAACTCCCCGAAATAGGAAACAAAATAAGAGCTAAAGAGCATACGGGACGATATCACGAGTGACCACGGCCGTAAATTTCCACGCTTTCCAATTATTTGCGCCTGAACGGCCCCAATCAGGTCAGAACGTCTACCAACTTCACCCCTTAGATAAACTCATGAAGTGATAGAGTGTAACTACCAAAGTTTACTCTTGACTTTGGAAGAGTTTGCAATCCCTTCCTAAGATGATGGAAAGAGGTTAAGGATTAGGTTATCCTTGGCCACCTAGCCGAAATAGCTAGTTTCACGATGTGTGAGATTTTCCTCTTGAGGGTCAGCAGGGATGAATTCGATGAAGAAAGGGGGAGTATCCAAAAACCACCTAACGTACAGTTAATGGGTACTTAAAACCTAAATGTTAATACGCAATTACGTGTGACTGACTTTACATTTTCAAAAATTTTTACTACGAGAAAATTTCTGTTACACAGTCTTTGTAAGCATATTGGGCACTTTTTTCTCCAATTCTTAACATCCATTCGCTAAATTTTAATACAACTATTTGCATATTTTTGAGTAAGACCTAACAACCTTTGAATTAGTCGAGCACAGGGCACAGAATTGTACAGACACATAGAATGGATGCCAATGTTAACAGAGATGGTCAAAAGATTTCTTACGATTTTTCGTGGAATAGATTTAAATTTTAATTAATCAGCTCCCTATGGCGCATTCAGCACTAACTCCTGCATTCAATGCACCTATTAACTTTGATAAAAAATTCCTTAAAATATTCCCACTTGATGAGCATTATTATTGACGTCTGTAGCATATTGAATGGGTGTAAAATTAACATAATTAGCAGTAAAGATGGCAGTGGCGGCTGGTGAACTTTTATTTCGGGGGTTCAACCGGGAGGTGCGGGTTGTCTACCTTCCAACCATAGAGGGAGAATCCCAGGAAAATTTTATATTTTTAGAGCTTAAAAAACTATTTTAAAACTATTTTGATCCCAATTTGGTTGCTTTGAAAAATATTTAGTTATTTGAAAATAAGTATCTACAATTACATTTTTATGCAATTAATTTAGTTTACTATGGATTGTCGTTTTATAAAAGTTGTACCATGGAAAAGGAAAAAATAAGAATGATATTATTTTATTTAAGTTTTTGTGAATTCACTAGCATCCTACAAATGCTTGCATATTGAAATATTTTATACTTAGTTTTAATGGTAATAGAACCCCAGCATATTTTATTTGATGTACACACGATTTAGGCAATTGCAAATTCACAAATAGCTATATGAGGCAGGCTCAATGGCGTCTCCCCCCCCCCCCCCCAGATTTTTCCTCGCAGGGACATCATGAAATAAAGACGTTGCATGAAATTTGATATTTTTAAAACTCGAATCAATTCTCAAAATGACACTTTCCCATCCTCACTCTCGAAAGCTGAGCCGAGAGTTGAGATTCTTGCTGTAATCAGAATATCAAGTTGCAATTAATACTTTGGAAATTTTTTTACAATTGTATATTTTAACTAATAAAATCGTACAGCTACAGATATTCTACACAAATAAGTTACATTCATTGTTAAAATGAGACTTAAACCACACTAATTTTAATAAGAACCTTTAAGCGACTCCTGCAGTTGTTACCGTCCCTATTAAAGCTGCAAACTGACTCATTGATTGGGTGATTGATACAAATTAGCAGCCCAAACTGTGATATGTGTGGGTATATGGAATATTGGACGTAAAAGTAAAAAAAAATTCATCGGGAGGAAAAATCTGAAATCTTAAAAAAGTCGATAACTTTTCGAGATATATCGACTTGAATTAACATGGGAGCCTTATGGGACTAAAACTTTTTCACTATTATAATGTATTTCTAAGTATGTGAGGAACATGAGATTCCCTTGACATAAACTAGATTTTTTGGTTGATTTTTTGGTGTGGTTGTCATTGCGATAAATTGATATTTAGTATTTTTTATGATTTTTTGAAAGTGCCCCATGCTTTTCTTATGGCACTACGTAAAGAATTTTTTTGACCAACTTGCAATCATCACAGGACAAATTCCTTGAAACGCAAGATACTAGATTTTTTGGTTGATTTTTTGGCTATCTCGGAATTTTCATATGTCGAAACAATTCCGAGGAATAAACGATTTCGATTTTCCATTGTAGAGGTGGTCGAATTTTCAATCTTGGATTTCGGCGTTGAGACATGTGCCATATGAAAATTTGGAATCTCCAAGAAAAACCGTTAGAGGGTTCTCCGAACCCTCACGTTTGAGCTTACTTTCGCCGTATCCCTCTTGGTTAATTAATAATTAAATTCCGAAAAATGTCCTGCAAGCGAAAAATCATTGTCGCCATTTTTTTGTGGAGCATGCAATCTTGAATATCTTAGCAACCGTTTAAGCTAGAGGAATGAAATTTTCAGATAAATAATATTATTAAAATGGTCAACTTTTGCAATGATGAACATTCCGCTCGATCGATTCATGTGCGAGTTATATCGATACGAATCTCCTTGGATACGCTTTAATCGCTAATAACTTTTTTATTAATCAAGTTTTGAACATGAATGTCATACAAAATACGACTGAAAATGTCATTCATCCGACAAAAGTTAAATCAGGCGAATCGATTGATTAGACTCGAAGTTATGATCGATACAAGGTTGAATTCGATTGAGCCATTTTTTGGGCTTATTTACATAGTTACGGAAATAAAAATTTTAACAATATGTAAGGAAAAAAATGAATTATGCGCACACATAAATTATTTAGATGAATTATGTTTCCTAATGAAGATACATCGATTTGAATTTATATCTTTTTGTATTAGGCCCCCGTAAGAAATACACGCATCCCGTCTATCTACGTCACCAATATAAGAACATAGGCTAAATTTTGAAAGCGGGGATATTAGAGAAGGCAGGGATAAGGAAGTGACCATAGAAGGGATATCAATAGGATTGCGGATTTTACAGTACAGATGTCAGCAGTGTCTAAAGTACGATTCGATTGGTATAGCAAATACGCAAATTGGCATAACTTGATAAGTGTGTACGTTGGACCAATGAAACTTGGTAAACGGGTACATCTTGGTATTCCTCACGATACTCTATGGTAGTATGTTTTGTATTCAGTCTCACGTGCGATATATATCGAATCTACTTTTTCTTAAAATATATCGAATTGCTATAACATGTAGGATTTAACATTCAAGGACATAGTTTACTAGGGATTAAATAGTAGATACCCATAGACTGGATTTAAAACCAATAGCATTGCGGATTTTACAGTACAGATGTCAGTATGATCGAAAAATCGATTCGATTATTATAGCAAATACGTGAATGGGCATAACTTCAATAGATTTACCGTTGGATCAATGAAATTTGGTGATTGGGTACATATTGGTATTCCTCACGATGCCCAATGAAAATTTGTTTTATACGTAGTCTCACATTCGATATATATCGAATCTACTTTTTCTTAAAATGTATCGAATTGCTATAACATGTAGGATTTTACATCCAAGGACATAGTTTACTAGGGATTAAATATTAGATACCCATTGACTGGATTTTTAACCAATAGCCTTGCGGATTTTACAGTACAGATGTCAGTATGATCGAAAAATCGATTCGATTATTATAGCAAATACGTAAATGGGCATAACTTCAATAGATTTACCCTTGGATTAATGAAATTTGGTGATTGGGTACATATTAGTATTCCTCACGATGCCCAATGAAAATTTGTTTTGTACGTAGTCTCACATTCGATATATATCGAATCTACTTTTTCTTAAAATGTATCGAATTACTATAACATGTAGGATTTTACATCCAAGGTCATAGTTTACTAGGGATTAAATAGTAGATACCCATTGACTGGATTTTAAACCAATAGCCTTGCGGATTTTACAGTACAGATGTCAGTATGATCGAAAAATCGATTCGATTATTATAGCAAATACGTAAATGGGCATAACTTCAATAGATTTACGGTTGGATCAATGAAATTTGGTGATTGGGTACACATTGGTATTCCTCACGATGCCGAATGAAAATTTGTTTAGTACGTAGTCTCACATTCGATATATATCGAATCTACTTTTTCTTAAAATGTATCGAATTGCTAAAACATGTAGGATTTTACATCCAAGGACATAGTTAACTAAGGATTAAATAGTAGATACCCATAGACTGGATTTTAAACCTATAGGATTGCGGACTTAACGTACAGATGTAGGTATGATCGAAAAATCGATTCGATTATTATAGCAAATGCGTAAATGGGCATTACTTCAGTAGATTTACCGTTGGATCAATGAAATTTGGTGAATGGGTACATATTGGTATTCCTCACAATGCCCAATGAAAATTTGTTCTGTACGTAGTCTCACATTCAATATATATCGAATCTACTTCTTCTTAAAGTATATCGAATTGCTATAACATGTAGGATTTTACATCCACAGGCATAGTTGACCAGGTATTAAATAGTAGATACCCATAGACTGAAAATTAAACCAATGGGATTGCGGACTTTACCGTACAGATGTCAGTATGATCGAAAAATCGATTCGATTATTATAGCATATACACAAATTGGTATAACTTGAAAAGTATACCCGTTGGATCAATGAAATTTGGCGAATGTGCACATCTTGGTAATCCTCACACTGCCCAATAGAAATATGCTTTGTATGTTGTTTAACGTGCGATATATATCGAATATGCTTTTTCTTCAAATATATCGAACCGCTATAACATATAGGATTTTACATCCAAGGGCATAGTTGGCCAGGTATTGTATAGTAGATACACAGACTGAAAATTAAACCAATAGCATTGCGGATTTTACAGTACAGATGGCAGTGTAATCGCAAGATCGATTCGATTATTCTATCAAATACGCAAATTTGCAAAACTTGATTAGTTTATACGTTGGACCAATGAAATTTGGCAAATGGGTACATCTTGGTATTCCTCACAATGCCCAAATGAAACATATTTTGTGTATAGTCTCACGTTCGGTATTAATCGAATCTACTTTTTCTTAAAATATATCGTATTGCTATAACATATAGGATTTTACATCCAAGGGCATAGTTGTCCAATATAATTATGTGGAAGATAGCCATAGACTGTAAGTTAAATCAATAGCATTGCGGATTCAACAATACAAATGCCAGTATAATCGAAGAATGGATTCGATTATTATAACAATTACATAACATTGGCACAAGTTGAATAGTGTATCCGTTGGACCAATTAAATTTGGTGCTTGGTACATCTTGGTAATCCTCACAATTCCCAAAGGTAATATGTTTTGCATGTAGTCTCACGATTGATGCATATCGAATATGCTTTTTCTTAAAATATATCGAATCGTTATAACATAGGATTTTGCATGCACGTACATAGTCGACCAGGAATTTTAGTGTTGATGATCAAAGATTGGAAGGTAAATCAATCGGATTGCGTATTTTCAATGCACGTGTCAGTATACTTGATAATTCGATACGATTATGATAGCAAATATGCCAAATCTTTTTTGCAAATTGGAATATCTTGAGAATAACTATTTTTTAAGACCAAAGAAATTAGAGGAATCGTTACAATTCAGTATTTTACAAACTGCATTATGGACATTCGTTTTGCAAGTGGAATATCTTTATATATTTATCTAAAGAATCTGCGTTGTATTTTCAAGAGTGGCTTATCACAATGCTTATGAACTTTAACAGTATAAAAATAACCAAATAATCAACACTCTCTTGAAATTTTTAAAACCTTATTCCGATTATGTGTCAATGGTTAACTTAATGGATCAAAGAATCAATTATCCGTCAAATAAAATCACATTGAAAATAACAAATATTTCTAACAGTGAAAAATTTAGTTCCTTACCCTTTCAAAAAACGGCGGGGAAATTTTTGAATATTAAACCACTTATGGGCACATGACTCGAAAATATGTGACACAACTATGTTTCCACCCCCCCTAATTACCCGCTTGATGAATTCAAGCGCCCAATCGACTCGTTGTATGTTTAAACATGAAGTCCATTCTTCTCTCCTTTTTTGCGGCAAAATGGTCAATCACCTTCTCGTTAAAGTCCACTATATTGCGGGCCATCTCTTTTTCAATTGACATCATGGTAAGTGCTGTAAGCCGGTCTTCGTCCATTGTGCTTCTGAGGAAGGTTTTAATTCTTTTCAGACATGAAAAACAACGTTCTGCTTCTGCCGTTGTCATTGGTATTGTGATCAGTGCTTTTAGCAGTTTCACCGTTTCACTGAAACATTCTTCTAAATTGTTTTCAAGAAGGAATGACAACAAATGAGTGGCCTTCTCAACTTCTTTAAAATCTTCCCTGCTGTAAATAAGCTGAAGCTCGCATCTTAGTTTATTTTTGTCAAGAAAACCAAATGATTCTATTGTCGTGTTTAGGATATCATCAGGAAACCTTTTTCTATAGCCGGACATATTTTCGTTGTCAAACAAGTTTGCTGCAACTAGATGACCAGTGAATTCGAATCTGCGTTCTGCCTCTGCTGCTATAGCGTCACAAACTTCCTTGGCAGCTGCATTTCGCAATGTTTGCCAGTTTTCGACCTTATTTCTCTTTGGTCTAGGCTCTGCTGATTCATCTGCTGTGGCCAGGCTTTCCACACTCTCCCTTACTTTCTGTATTTCTCTTTTGAAAGAGGAAATTGCTTCCTTTGCCCAAACAGGGTTTATATTTTTCTTTTGCAGTGAGCTATACAAAATATCTACATGAGGCATAACCTTTGAAAAGAATTCGAGCCAGTATTTAAACTCTGGTTGCTGCAGTTTCAGTTTAAGTCCTTGAGCTTTATTCAAAGTAGAAGTCATTTTGCTTGTTTCTTCAATTTTTTCAAAGCATTCTATTAATTCTTGAATATTTTGGTGAACTACTAATACGGATCTTAAATTGTAGTTCCATCTTGTTGAAGAGCCAGAAGGAAGTCGTTTTCCAACTATTTCATCCAAAATGTCAGCTCTCTGTGAGGACTGGCTAAAAAAGGTACACACCTCTTGAAGATTTGCAAAAAATACCCTCACTTCTTTGTTTTGACTTGTTGCTTGAACCATGACCAAGTTGAGCTGGTGCGCGTAGCAATGTACGAAGTGTGCATTTGGATACTCCGCCTTGACACGTGTCTGAACACCATTGAATTGGCCACTCATTACATTTGTACCATCATAGCTTTGTGAGATAAGTTTGTTTTTGGCATCTCCTAGCACTTCCACAAGAACACGTTTTATGCAGGCGAATAATGTTTCAGCATCATGATGTTTAGGGTTTAGAAATGTCCAAAATCTCTCGATAGGCAACCCACTTTTGAGAACAGAGCGAAACACTACAACCATCTGAGCTTTAGCAGACACATCTGTAGTTTCATCAGCAATCACGGACACAAAATCTGCTGAGCGAATTTCTTCAAGAATATGTAGTTTGCAGACGTGCAGCATACAATCTAACAGGTCATTTTGAATTTCCTTGGACGTACCTTTAAAAACAGTGGCAACTTCCAGGTGTGATTTCAAAATAGTGTCTAATGTAGCTGAGAAATTCACTAATCCTTTGAAAATACCGGGGTTATTGGAGTCATCTCTTTCATTATGTCCACGCAAAGCTAGTTCAAACTCTCCACAAAACCGAATACAATCAATTATTTTTGAAAGGACATACCGATTTTTCCTGACTTGGTCGTTATTTTTCTCAACATTAAGCCTAAAAGCTTCACTGAGTTGTTGCCTTATTTCAGTACGACCTAAGATGGATAAATCCAAGCAGGCATTCTTATGATACAAAGATGTTTCATGCTTTTTTATTTTCTGGGTAAGATGACTCAAGTCTGAAACTCCAGTAGTTGTCCATGTTGTGTCCTTTCCTTTATAAAATAGAAGACACGGGAAGCAAAAGAATCTATTGGTTACTTCACATCCACAAATCCACGAATTTCTATCATACAGATGGGACTTGAATGTACGAGTGTAGTTTTTGCCTCGAGAACTTTGCTGTAGACGAATGTCCAAAGGCGGCGTCGGTCTGCCTAGTGCTTTGATTGCACATTTTTGTTCAAGAGTTAGGGCACAAAAGTTACTACTAAGTAATGATGCAACACTGTTCATCCTTGACACGTTTCGAAGCACTAAGCCCACACTATACAGTCGCTCACAATCAACTGAAATAATTTACAATCCACGATGACACATTCAGTACGGTGAAACACGTGATACTGACCAATACTGACTGACAGAGACGTAACTTAAAAATTGTAGTAAACAAATGAGTTGCAGCGATATCGTGCGCCAGCTGTTGACAGCGCTGTGCACACTTATCCGCGCGCATTAAAATCAGCTTCAAATATCGCCACTTGCGACGCTAACGAGCAACGGTATCCAGAGTCCTCTATTTATGAAGTGAGGGAGTGGTGCTGAGAATACAATATAGAGGACTCTGACGAAGAGTAATATAGAGAAAGAGTAGCGTCGAGAACAGCCATTCAGAGGACTCTGAATACCGTTGCTTGTCAGCGCCTCGAGTGGCGATTTTTGAAGCTGATTTTAATGCGCGCGGAGCGAAAACAACTCTAGCGGCGGACATGAGAAACCTCTTGTTGTGCAGTTTACGGGATTGGCAGACTCGTGAACCGTTCGGACACGTTCGGTTACTCTCGGGAGAAGTCGGTTGTCGCTGCACTGTCTTTGCAGCTCCGAGACCATGTTATTCCGCCGCAAGCCCCCCCTCCCTCCGGCAACCCCGCGCCTAAGTCAGGAGGTTCATTCTTCCTACTGAACTCAGCACAGCTGAGCACAGCAGTCGACAATTGTAGAGCCCACGCGCGGTAACTTCAGCCCTCTTTCAACAATTTTGAAACGTATTTAATGAAATTTCCAAGATAAATCTTACAATTCCGTTTCCGTTTAAGTAAATGTCAAAGCAGCAATTTATTTTGGGGGTTCACTGAACCAGTGAACCTATAGCACGAGCCGCCACTGAAAGATGGAAAGATTTACCAAATTGTCTTTCTGATGTTGCCACCTCAGCGTAGAAGAGAAAATAAATCATATACAATATAAGACCGACAATTTTTACCGTAATAATTACGATTTTAGATATTTACATCTTTCCTCGCATATATGGTTTGTTTGTCCACCTATTACCGCATTGATTCACCTAAGAACTAATCTCAAAGAAAATATATCATATTACTGTCACCCAAACACTTTTAGAAGAGAAAGCAAATCTATCAAGTTTCATGGGCAAGAGGAAAAATCGAGTAGGATCCATCATAGGAATCTGGATCATTCCGCATATCGAATCGTATTCTCACTGTGGGCGTTATATTCACGTCTTCCTCGTTTACTCCAGTTGCTAGAGGGAATTTATGTGAGCATTCACTTAGTGGTTACGCCTCATATTGGCCGCAAGTAGCTCTAAGCATCGAACGATCACCAGAGGAACAGAAGACAAATGCCTATTTCACGTTAACCGTGAGGCGACGAGCTCATGATTGGGGTCGATAATCCTCGTCACCACCTTAACCTCCACCACACAACGGTTGAGATCGCGTTTATAATGGAATCGTCATTATCATCAATAAAATGAAAATTATATAAACGGAGTTTTGCGGACGGGAGGTCGACTATTTTAGGGAAAAATATGGAATAAATTTAACAAAATGTGGATAATAATGGCATAAAACTTATTAATTATCAACCAAGCCGGTAATATACAAATGCATAAATGTAAAAGATTCCTAAGACGGTATTGAAAGTATAAATTTTGCACAGCTACGAGAATATTGGTTATGCGCCCACGATTTAAAAAAATCATGTCCATCACATGAACATGGAAGGTAAATTCAATTTCAACCGTTGATCGGCAAAGCTGAATTGCTTTGCGCAGTTATTGCTAACAGAGAAAAAATAATTCTGCCCTAGATGTTGACCAAAAATAATGTTAAGTTAATTATTTGTAACCAAGTTGGAAAGAACTAGATCAAGTAATATGCTAGTTCCTACCACCTACTCTTGATGCCCTATAGAATCAGAAATCTTAACGAAAGTGTCGTAAATCACAGTGAAAACACATGGATTAGAACAGGCATGAGGGTTTTTCATTGAATACTGAATGAAACTGAGAAATGAAATGTGAGACTGGAGGATTCGGGTAATGAAGTGGCAATGAGAGAAAACTTGCAAAAGAGAAGCATAACTCTGCGCATGTCATTCAACCGTCCAATGATGGCTCCATCAATGGGAAAGGAGTAAAATTTGAGGATACCGGAGTTCATTTGCGACGGCAAAAGCAGAAGGGAAGGAAGTTAAGTTGGGACCATTCCTTCAAGTTATGGTGTTTGGAGGAGGCGACTGACAGATTAAGTCATTTGCGCCATGAGGGAAGGGTGTGGAAGGAAGGGTGGAGAGAAACCTGGCGTTGGCATAAGCCTGCTCTTAACGAAAGATGCCACGGACACCACCGCTTAACGTCCCATCCGACGGACGGAGTGTTGCGCTTGAAATGTCCTCCACACAACATTCAAGCAGGGATCGGGCAACCTCTGAAAATTCTCTGCCACCGCCGGGATTTGAACCCGAGCCCACAGGGTGGGAAGCCAATACTTAAGCCACCATACCAACCCGATCCCAACTATTCCTTCAAATACTCTATGCTACCATGGCCTAATTGCATCGACTGAGTATATATCCATGATTTATAGCACCGTTTGTGTTAGGTAGAGTCGACGCCTATTTTTTTCCATTCTCTAGTTCAAAAAATCAATAACAGCGATGTATGGGTAACAATTGAAGGTCAATAAGACAGGTATACAATTCTCAGTTTCCCATACGTCTAGTTAACGGATCTACCGTGAGTAGTTTGGCGTCTATAGACGAGAAGTCTTTAATAATTATAATGATTTAATAACCTGTAATTGCCCCTTTCTTATCACCAAACTAATAAAAACGTCTATTCTGATTAATTTTCAGTATGATAAACGTATATTAATTAACACTACAATACAGTATTGATAGTTAGGTGAAAATAAGGATTTCGAGGCCACAGTTGCAGGATATAATTAATAGGGTTTAAAATATTCTGCCTAGAAGGAATACTTACAAAAACTAATTTCAATTACCTAAGTGGTACATTTAATACTTGTGAGGTTATAATAACCAGGAAATTACGACCGATTTGTAATAATTTAAGAATTTCAAATATTTAGCTAGTTCATTCATCGTCATATGTATGAAGACTGAGGATCGTGGATAGAATGTTACATAAAGAGCAAGGTAAAGTCTTGCCGTCACGTTGAATACAAGTTATCTGTAACATGGTTAGAACATAACCCAAAAGTAAAAGTTTAAGTATTAACTTGATGTTCAAGAAAAGCCTTAGGCTTTAAAATATAGGCACACGGGAAAAACCATCAATCTTGCTAATAATACTTCTCAAAACAAAACTCCCAGAGATTTGGGATGGTAGAATACGGAAAAATATGAAGGAAGCCGGAATACCATGAATTTAAGAAAAATTCTCATATCATTTTTGCTGCGCTCATACTTTAGTGAGAAGGGAAAATATTCTCTTAAAGCTTTCCACAGCTTTAGAT
This sequence comes from Ischnura elegans, assembly GCF_921293095.1. NCBI lineage: Eukaryota > Metazoa > Arthropoda > Insecta > Odonata > Coenagrionidae > Ischnura > Ischnura elegans. The sequence continues at coordinate 59,406,537 of NC_060247.1, forward strand.
TATTCTGCCTCACTACTTTCATCACTTAATCTTAAGTGATCCCACTCTCCCAAATAGCCACGGCTCCTTAACTCCGGTTAAGTTTTTCATATCGCGCATAACTTATTAAATGGTACCCATCATCATAATTGGTATTCAAGGTAATAAGGAAAAGTGGGAAAACTAACTCAATATTTTTAATGGCATAATATTAGGGAGAAAAGCGATACAGTTTTCGTCCTTAAAACCCAGGATGTGAAATGAAATGCTGCTCAGGAATCTGCCTGGAATTGAAATAAATATGAAGATTGAGGATCGTGGGTAGAGCGTTGGAGAAGGAGCAAGGAAAAGTCTTGCCGTCGCGTTGAAGGCAAGTTATCTTTAGCATGGATAGAACATTGCCCTAAAACAGGAGTTGAGGCAAATACTGGATGATCAAGAAAACATACTTAAACTTTAAAATATAGACACAAGGTGAAAAAGTATCAACAATGCTGATAAATAGTTCCATAAGATTCTTGCTATGCCAGATGTAATGCAGATAAAAATTGTTTGCCCCAAAATGAGTCAATGCAGCCAAAACCCGAAGAAAATACGGTCACACTTTTGGATTATTGAAAATTGCTAATAATACAATACGCGACAATTTATCTCACGAAAAAATTTATGTCAAGGTATTACAACAATACGCTTAGTATAGCCAACTATTTTGAGCTACTGTAATCTGCAGAGATATTTTATTTTTGATCTTCTTTAGAAATTCTTCGCCTCAAAACTGACTAGGAAGGATTTAAAATTTAGTCACGTCACATCCTATTAAGTAAAAACATATATGAACGGTACACACCCGGTGCTAGGGATTTTCAAGCGCTAAGATTTGATTAATTTTATTCCATGAATACAGAGAAAGAGACTCAAGAGGAACCGTAGTGAATTCAAGGTATATACAGAGATATTTGAATGATTTCGTTCAATGAATTATAAATGACTGAAACATGAGCTTGAATGTTACCGACAAAGACAGGTCAAAGCCTAATAAACTTTACTCGTAGTGTCAGAAGGCTAATTTCAAATTCAAACTAACTGTCCGTAAAAATGAAAAAAACTTTTAAGTTACAATAATTTATGGCACCTGAACGAAATTCAGGTATTAATGGTATCATATCTTCGTACTCAATATTGCAGACGAAAATAAATGAATGAACGTTAAACTTATTATCAGTAGCCAAAAAATACGCAGTTAAGCTAAAATTTTACTCTTTATGCGTAGGGAAATTAAAAAAGATAGACAATTAGCAAGGTATCTTTGGAATATGGTGATTGCATATTTGAGGTGATCCCTCCTACAAAACTAGGGTTGAAGATAATCAATTATCGAAGAAAAGTAAATGCCAAAAATTTCTAATTATTCATATTATTTATATAAAATTAAAGTTTTCAAAATCGTATAAAAAAACTACACAAACTTTACGCGGAAATCAAAAATATTTTTTCTCCTGCATCTACGAGAAAAATATAAACAACCTGACGAATTCCATGCGCTAGTAAGAAAACACTGGAAATTTGTTATTTCTAAAGGCTCCCTCTACAAAGGGAGCATGTAAATCATCACTTATCCGAAATTAGTCGATGGCCATAAAAGTCGATAGCACGGCGTAGCAAGGAGAAACAACTGAGGCGCGAAATTCGCCGAAATCTAAGGAACGGAAAAGACGAGAGGGAGGCGAGGATGTGGGGGTCTTAAAAACGGTGGGTTGGGACCACTCGAGAGTGAAGAGGCCCTTTGAAAGGATTGGTGGCGTACGGGTAGAGAATGCTCTGAAAGGGGAGACGGCGTTAAAATGGAGGGAGATAACGGATCTTAAGATTGCTTCGCTCGGGGGATGGGATGGGAGGAAATGGAGGGCAGGGAGGATGGGGAAAGATACACGCCACCGTTTAAGGGAAGGCCGGCTGGGTTAAGCAGTTCCTGGAGATAAAGGACTGAAAAATAAGGAGGAAAGGCTGTAAGAATTTTTTTTTTGGACAGCATTGCGACATAAAAATCATCTTATGAAACTTCTTCGTAAAACGCAAATATATCTCCTTTTATTACAAACATGACTCAACAGGAAAACACTCCACATATTATTTCAAGGATGAACGTAAGAAATCGATTATTAAATAGAATAAAATTCTTTCCCTATCCCAAAATAAATGACACTTGGTGAATTTACCCCAATTTTCTGAGACGAAACTCCAAAAACGTGCCAAATTAAAGGCGCTATATCTACTTACACCTACTTTTAGACGATTATCGCCTAAGTTTAATGAAACCTACGCTGATAGCAACGAGTTAGTTTCACAGCATGGCCTGGTAAATAGCATTTTTAGTTACGAATAACGAATCTTCAATGCTATGGGAAATTTTGAAAGCCAGACTATCCGTTCTGTCACCAAATGGACGAACGTCCATGGAACAGGCCGAGAATGTTGGAAGCTCCTAAAAGAGGTAACCTAGAAGAGTGACGGCGATACAATGACCCCAGAGTTTTTGGCTAAAGAACAAAAACGGCGAGACGCATAAAGTCCAGTTGGAAATTGCACCCAAATTTACTGAGACGAGACTCCAAAATCATGCCAAAGTCAAGACTTTACATGAACCTTCATAATGAATCAGGTTTATAGTTACCCACGCTGATAGCAACCGGCTAGTTTCGTTTCATTAGCCGCAGTATTGACCACTGAATTACATTTTTACTTTAAGTGGAGACAAATGCCTATATCTATGGAACATTTTGAAAACCTGACCATCCGCTTGACCTCCAAAAGGACGAATTTCCAAGAACCAGGCCATATGAGCCGTGGATTTTGAAAGCGCCATGAAGAGGCTACCCAGGAGACTACGATACGATGACCCCAGAATTTTTGGTTAAAGAACAAGAATGGCGAGGTAGAAGATTCAAGGGATGTGGAATATTTCCACCAATACGGAGCAGTGTCTGAATGGAAGAGAGCGAGTGGTTGTTGAGAGGGAGCAGGGATGATGGTGAAGTATGTGTTCAATTTGGGCAGAAGTCGGCCTCAGAAGTTCAGAAAGCGCTCGCGGATCCCAACTTCCCCGCCACACCCTCCTTCGATCCTTTCTCCAGCCAAGGATGTTTTTATATGTCCCGGGTGCCTTCTCTGCGAGCAATCTCTGAGGAAATATTAGAACGAGGATATCTCCATTTCTCTCCTCGCTCTCCATCTCCAGCCCTCATTTAATTTTTCGGAATGCCTCCCCTCCCATCTCCACTTCTTCAAGTGTCCCTGGCCTCCTCGTCTTCGGAGATTTCTTCATTTTCATTTCCAACTTCTTTTTCGTACTCATCATTCCCCGAGCCCTTGAGCATTTAAAATCCATCGGGGTCTATGCCCACACACCCACTACTTCCATCGATAAAACTTTGGAAAAAATTAAGCCAGTAAAACAATGCTTCCCGAATTTCATCTGCAGTATACTTTTATGTTTTCCTAAACTATTTGAAATACTTACGGCATTTATAGGATTTCGTTCAGCAAATACCTCACTCTTATCACCTCGAAGGTGACTTTTATCATTGTATATATACAATATTTTTTAATCAACAAACAATATAGCACGAATAGAACAGAGCATTAGGGATGTAATTAGGAAAAATTCTATTCAATTTTCAGTAATATAAGTTAGAGTAGATGGCTCGAAAATAAAATTGACTAGGTTAATGTCTGCTTTTTCCTCGTAATTTCATGTACAAAGAAAAGTGTATTACTCAAGCATTGACATACAAAAAAGTTGAGCTTACAGCAAAGAATTTATGTGAAAAATCTAAACAAAAAAGGATTGCACATGGGGAAACTATCTACAAGAAATATTTGAGCTACAAATTGGGTGACACTCTTATAAAAACGTTTAGGCCATTTTTAGCTTTATTTTCAGACTAAAAATATAATTTCTTTTAAAGGAATAGAATTTTATCAATTCATTTGGAATAATAGAGATTTCTACTCCTCTCAAAGACGATGAAATTGTAATGTGAACGAGGAATACTGAAGATAAAATGACGCAACTGAGGTGTGTATTCGCAGTAGCTTCTAGTAAGCATTTACTCAAAAGCCGGTGGCGTTGGATTATTTCCAGAGAGAAAAAACGAGTCGCTTACTCGCCGCCGGTGGGCTATTGTTTCCACGTTTTAATTCCGGCCACCCTAAATAGGAAACGGCGCGGCGCCTTTTGGAAACTCGCGAAAAAATACTTTGCAACTCTTGGGCGTAGAGCGTAAGAAGCGTGGGAAGAATTTTCCTCGGATTGAAATGGAGCAGCAGAAGAAAAAGGCAACACGCCATGAATTCCATGGTAAGCGAGAGAGCTATTCTCGCTCCTTGTTTTTAAATCCCCACATGGGTATTCCGCCATACGCTCCCAACTAACGCGATACATGTCAGCTGTTGCGAGCATCTCAGCACGTCGGCGCCCAATGCCCGACACCCAATAAATCGAAAGATTTTTGGTGCAACAATGTGAAATTTTTCCATGGTGGAAGTAAGTGGAAGTGGAAGTAAGTAAAGTAAGTGGAAGTGCGAAATTCACTTTTATAAATTTTTAATTTAGAATATAATAAGCATTCAAAGCTCTGGTGGTGCGATAAGAAAAATAAAAAAAAAACTTTAATTCGCGTTTCGTTTATTTCCGCTAACACTCGATTTTCTCTCCACTTGTTTCGGCAGTTTCGGTGACTACCGTGACCATTTCCGAACATGCTGCGTTTTCACATTCATTTTGGACAAGTGAGGTAGCTGTAGGGATATACGGAGAAATATTGCAATAAGATCAAAATGTCAATTGCGATATGTCTTTCCTAATGACTCACTATGAAAAATTATCAAGCATAGACGCACTACCTGCCTCTTCCTTCCTCTAGATTATGAAGTTGAAAATGGAAACAAAGAAACAATGAAAGGCCTATCTATAGCCGTTTTTTCTTTTTTATTTAAAAAAAATAACCTTGAGATCAATGGAAAAAACATTTTTGAATCTAGAAGGAATATATTTCATGATGTTTATTCTGAGAAGCTGTACGGTTAAGGAAGGTTTCCTGAGAAGGAGGTATGCTCAAGGCCGGCTCATTTCGGGGTGGGTTTAAAACATCAAGGCCATTCTCCTTACCTATTAGATTAACAATGTTGAGATTATTTGAGTATCCATTCGCAACAGGAGTGAGTAATAGAAGAATCTCGCATAATATTAAATTCAGCTGAATCTGGGGAGGCCAAATTTTGTGAATTGCTCTCTGTAACTATAAATAATGGATAACGTCAAGGGAAAAACTTTTGTCCCCAATTTAGGATAGAGCGACTTCGGAAATATTTTCTTTTCCTGGATAATACGAAAGCACCACAAAACAAACTGACATTTGGTTACAAATGGAACTAGCGAGCCACTCTAGAGCAATGTATACTTAAAATATAATGTATGATCAATGTCAAGTACGGTATTTTAGCATTCAAGTTCGTTATTAGAACACTTCCCTCGATCGGCATCACATTTTGCGGGAGACGGCTTTGAGGAGGCACAGGCGCGAATGGGCGTGACATAAAACTCCGAAAGAGACTGGAAACGGTCCTGGGGAAAATAAACGGGAACGCACGAAGGAAAACGGCTTTTTATTTCTTTCCCGAGTGAGTTTGAACGTGGAGGCAAAGTTTTCGAGGGGGTAGAGAAAAAAGGGTCCGAAATCAGCTTGACGCTTACGCATTTCTCTATATCTCATTTAACTTTTTAATTTATCCTCGGCACGTTTTCTGCGGACCCAACCCTCGCAAAACATTTCAGTTCTAACACCACCACCCGCCCTTGAGAGAAATCGATGGAAACAAAGCTATGACCATTTTTCTCTCCATACAGAAGGCATTTTGGCATCAAAAATTAAATTGGACGAGAATCCTCCAGGGGGGATCAAAAGATAATTCGAACGCACAACAAAACATCTGAAATGTTGGTTCAAATGGAACTAGCGGAGTCACTCTAGTGTAATTCATTATTTAATTATAATTTATGGTCAACTGTTTTCACCGCTTTCAGATAATGAAATCATTCGGGTACTTGCTACACGGTGTTGAAGTACCTTCGAAAAATTGCTTTAAAAGTACTTGATCATTCATGGCATGAATTGTAGCCTTTTTTAGACGAGATCTGAAATCTCATACTAACAACTCATATCTCTCTGAGCGAATTTTAACCAGGAATTCTAACGAATTATTTTTTAAGCCACAGGGCTTTCTCCCAGTAACCTTCCAAAATCCAACTTTAGTCCTCAATCTCATTCCTAATTCCCCCTCCTCTAGTTCAGTGTGTAAGTGCGTGCGATTGGTGGTATCGGTATTTTTTAAGCTCTTGGAAATGAAGATATTGCGTTGAAACAGAAAGCGGACAATGAAAACTACGTGAAAAAGTACAATATGAAAATATTCCTACTCGTGGTAAATGTCAATACATTTTTCCTGATTCCTCCTTACACTGGTTTAGGGGCAGGTACGAAAAATGGTTGGCTTCGATGTTTTTTAAGCTGTTGGAAGTGAGGATAATGCTTTTAAATCGGTAAATAACAATGAAAGTAGTGTGGAACAGTACAAAATTGAATCACATTTTATTCATATCAACCCTCATAGAGCCAAAGAATTGGATGGTTATAGCGATAAGCGCCATCGTGAATTTAAGGATTTTGTAGCACTTTGTAAGAAACACAATATGAAATTACTATGTTAGGTATCATTATTATCTTTTTTCATTTTACTATTTACAATTATTTGTTGATTATATTGTTCTAACTCATTAGATGACGGCTACAACAGAATGTATTATGATTTTAAATCTGGTCTGAGCCCGAGCCTATATATCGGCTCGTAGTCACTTAGAGGGTTAAATCAAATGAACTTTTCCTAATTCCCCCCTCCACCAGTTCAGGGCATAGGTGCGTGATATTGCTGGCTTTGGTGTTTTTTAAGCTCTTGTGAATCAGGATATTGCAATGAAATCGAAAGAAGATAACGGAATAGTACAAAATAGAATCATTTTCTTACTCATATTAAATCAAATAAATTTTTTTGCTCAATCGATGGGGTGGAAAAAAGGAAGATTCAAATCAGATTGACGCTAAGAATCTCTGTATATCTTATTGATTTAACTTTTTAATTCGTCTGCAGCACGCTTTCTCCCGACCCCGCCCACGCGAATCGTTTCTATTTACCACCACCCTCTCTCCACCCCACATAACGCCATCTCTCAATCCCGAAAATACTTCCCCTTTGCCAATTCTGATTTCATACTTTTTTTTCTCTCCCTGAAAAACTCCGCCCATCTCCACCATTCCCGGAGCGCAAGTTATATGGGATTCGCTGCGAATTCCATAACTTTGATGTAGTGCAGGGCTGTGGGAGTGAAAGGAGGTGTGCCCTGGGTGGGAGCCCAAGGGGTATAGCAAGGAGTGGAGTGGGGTAGGTAGGGCAGAAAGGGGTTGGGGGTTGGGAAGAGGTGAGAGGGTGGAAAAGGAATTCCCCATCGGCTTACGCGGGGAGGAGAAAAATAAAAACTCAGTCGAAAATTCTTTTGGCACCCCCTCGCGAGTTGTTGCGAAGCGTCGGGCGCGCGGGCTCTTTTTGGGGTTAGGTTTATGCACCTTTTCATTTGCGGAGACATTTTTTTTTTTTTCCTCCTCCTCTTCCTCTTGCTCGCTCTAATATGGAAATGGCTGCTTTCGGATATTTCGAATACCTTGAGAGGCCCAAAAACCAAACTCGAGCACCCATGCCGCATGTTCCCCCGCTTTGCAAAGACTTCGTCTCGGTAAATGAAATCTGGAGCAAGAACCGCCTTTCGGGCAAAGAATATAAAACTTTCCGTCAACTCTGGGTGGAATGCGAGCGGCAAAACACAAAGGTATAAACCTCAATATTGGATGAAACATGGATGTCATAAATCTCAATATTTTGATTAGATCGCAACTACTTCTATCGCCCCCATGGATGAATATTGAAGGATAAAAGCCAAATATCCATTCCAAAAATATTCAGGTAATTTCTGTAAACTAGGCATTTTTTACTTTTTCTGCGTCGAATCCCTAGAAGGGGTCAATTATGTATATGATATTAGTCTATAACTTCTATCACCTCCATGGATGAATGTTAAACAAAATAAATGCCAAGAATCTCAATACATATTTTTAAAGATGTTATACTCAGGTCTTATCTTAGCACTAGATATATTTGTTTTGGCGGCAACAAATCCGGAGCGGCTTAATTATGTGAATGTTAATTAGTTTAATCTATGCTTTTAATGACGCAGTCGTCAAACATATTGATGATTTCCCTTAGTAATTGTACGCATTTGTAACAGCTAATTGTAACTGAGACTTTTGATGCCAATGAAATTTGTATGCTGACCCACAGGCGCGGGTATTCACCACAAAGTTTTTCAGTCAAAAGACTGTAAAGGCATGTTTATACCGCAAAGATTTGGTCAAGACGGTTCAAAGTACTTATAAAACCTTACAAGAAACGTTAAAATTATTTTTATTTGCGATTTTACCCACATATTTCTAAAATATAAACTCAGGAATGAATATCAAAATTTCAACCAGTAAGTGTAATACTTAAAGAAGTTCTTTAGAGTAAAATCTTGGTTTCAGCATGATTTATTTCCAGACCAACAAAGGTAGAGAGCGTAACGGCTTCGTTCACCAATTTATTTTTACGGCAGATTTAGTTTAGACCATACCTTATACCTAGAGTTTCGAAAAATAAAGAGACTAGTATTTTTAAGTTTATCAATCCTACATTTCCATCTATTTTCACTTAAAAATCAAAGTTCCTAACCCTTAATAAGTTGATGCCAACACAAACTCATGCAGAGAGATTCACCGCTACTCAACTATTCCTCTCCACCTCACATTTATCTCATGTGATTTGATTTCGTTTAAACTGTATTCAGCTGCTTATTCCCTCAATGACAGGCTCTCGGCGTCAACAACTCATGAAAAGTGGGCAGTAACTTGGAAATTTCATTTATTAAAAGTTAGAAGTTATTGGCTGAATGAGCAAGATTTTTTTGCGTTTCTTATATTTCCCTTCTGATAGGCCGTATTCATTGAATAAATTGCGATATTGGATCTGAGTGAACGAACAATTATAGCGAAATAAAGTTTAACTATCTTTTTCTACGCAGCCCAAACACCTTAGTTTCAAAACAAAAAGAAAGTTGGAAATAACTTTTTAGAAACGCTTTTCACGCCATCTCGTTGGTATATTTACCTTGATATTCTCAGTCACCGTATGTTTCGGAGGCGATTAATTTCCTCGTCAGCCACCCAACACCGCCGCCCTTAATCAGTCCCCTTCATTTTCCACTCCCCTCCAAGGGGGGCAGACAAAGTCACTTTCGTCGAAAGTGGCGAAGGAGAGAAATAAGACCAAAGGCTTGGCCCGCAAAGAAAGCACAAGAGGAAGAAAGGACAAGGGAGAGAGAGAGAGAGGAACAGCTGTTGACGGCAAAAATGAGAGTAAATAATGGGAAGCTTTCCCTTTTGCATTTTATTTCCCTTCTCCTTGAGAATATTTTTCATTCGACCCAATTACGTCCTCCTCTGAGGAGAAAAAGAAATATCAAATCTCGTTTCATGCACAGAAGACGTAAAATGCGAGAACATAAAGAAACTGAATGAGAGCCTCAAGTTTTGCAAGACATAAGAAAGGTCATAAGAACTACTTGAAAATAATAATTAAAAACTTCTTTGACGCAAAGGAATGAAGCAAATTTAGTACGTTAATGACACCGTTTTAATAGAATCTATCTGCTTTTTCCCGTATTTGGGAGACTGGAAATTGACCATCGGTGGAAGCGGCTGAGCAAAAATTAAAGGAAAGGTTGGGTAACAATAGAGGAGTGAGAAATAAGCCACAAGGCTAGATACTTTAAAATTTTTAAATTGATTGAATTAGAAATTTTACACATTCACTCTCATTCACGATGATACTAGATAAAAAAGTTAAAACAGGGCATGCACGACGATATAGCATTTTGTGCTCATTGTGCCATTTCACTACTTGATTTGTAACGCTAGTTCCTGGAGTGCTGGCACTATTTGCGCAGTAATTAGCTTCTATGTTTCCACAAATAAGATGCAAAGGGTTTTTTTTGTCTTCGTAATCCCTTTCATCGCTTTCCGTTTGAAACTGTAAGAGGGTTGGAGGCTATAAAAATATGTCAAATGGCTGATTTAAGTAAGAATAGATACCGTCCGGTGTAAAATAGCACTATTTGAAGCTGCACTATGAATTTATAGTCCAATTTTAAAAAGAAAAAAATTTATTTTTTACTTCTAGCTCAGAAAAACATATCATAACATGAAAATATTTATCAATGTTATTTTATTAATTAGTAATAAATTTTATATATTCTATGATCTCTTTCTGGAACTTGATATGTTGCTAAGCTTTAATGTGGCAGATACTACCTCTTCGACCTTAACTTTAATATTTTAATGTGTTAAATCCGATAATACACGGAAAAAACATGGCCTTAATAGAATTAAACTTCACTTGAGATATTAAATTTAAATCACAAAACTTTTAATATTTTCAACATTAAAATTTCCCCATTTCGAATACAGCGGTAACATTCTAACTATAACCATACTCCCGCGAAGGCAGCATTCACATCAATAGCATTCATGAATTGGTTTTTCCATAATATCAATTGACGTCGATATTCAAAAGCTATAAAAGCAATGAATAGTTACCGTTAGAGAGGCAAAGCATTGGCACACAGGGCTCTTTATGGAGTGAGCTGAGTGCTCCCTGGGATATAGCCAGTATTTAGACGTTATGGCGTGGGAGGAAAGCGAACGCTGTAAAATTTATATGCACATCCAATTCAGGGGACGCCACTTTATCAAGATGAAAGGGAGATGGAATTTCCAGTGGATGGGGGATGAACGGATGATCTGTTGGAGATGAAGAGGAAAAAGTGGTTGAAGGGAAGTGAGTGACAGAAGCGGAGAGGAGGAAGGGGAAGTTATCTCTGGGAATGAATTGATAACGACGAAGGTGGAATATAAGGGAGAGAGCGTATTTTAGCTAGATTGGATTCATCAGTACAGGATAAGGAAAAGTAGCACAGAGTAAATATTAAGCACGTAACCAACATTTAAGATACACGGAGTTTATGAAAGTAAAGGACCGTTGAAGCCGGTAAATATTTTCCAAGTTATTCCACAGGGCATGCGCTCGTTGCCCTACCTTGATTTGAAACATTGTCACGTAATTTTTCATACCAAATATAACGCACTGACAGTAATTAAGCAAATTTGACCTAAATGTGGGTAAAATTTCGTTAAAAACCCTTGGAAAATGCAATTAGGCTAATTTTTATTGCTAAAATAGGACAGATTTTTCAAGTAGTATAATTTCCTATGACTCCACACTCAAAAATAGAAAATTAAAAAAATAATTTAGATGAAAGAAGGAATGAAAGGTAGCACGAAAGTCATCAACTTTCAGAACTACTCCGTCGGAGCAACCACTGATTACAATTAATTTTGAAGTTAGCAAAAAGATGGATACTCCATAATAATGGATGAAATATTTAAATAGACTGAGATTAAAAAAGAGGAATAAATTAAGGCCTTGAGTCAATCTATCTCTTGTGATCAAGCATGAAAAAATTATTTTCATTGCCTTTCATCGCTTTGCGTTGGAAGTTGTAAGAAGAATAGAGGCTAAAATATGGCCCGATGGTAGAGTTAATTCAGAGCAGATACCTTTTGATGCGAAATAGACAGCACTACTTGATGCTGCACTATGAATTTCTAAACTAAAAAGTCATTGCAAAGAGATATTGGGAGATGTCTGTATGAAAAACTAATCAAAATGCAATTCTGCACATTATCTGGATAGAATTAACACAATTTACACTTTTTCATTCACCCACTACGTCGGTGCATATATCTAAGGATATCTGCAAGTATATCTCTAACATATAGGACAAAGCTACAGACGCAAGAAACCCACACATTACAGGCAACGAAGCCGGTTCCATTCTTTTGGTATATTTTCACCACGAAGAAAATTTCCACCGGATGCCCAAAGGTTTCCCCAAGATTTGAACCAAGGGCCAAAAGGAACCAGCAGCTTCTTGCCTTAATTTTCACTAGTTTCAATCTCCCCAAGTACATCCACGTCATCATATATGCGTTCTTTGCATGCTGGCATCTTTCGGAGATAACAAAAACAGTTAAAATTGGCGATTACAAAAGGAGAATTGAATAAGTGCAAATAACTTAGGGGTGCTTCTAAAAAAACTGCTCACTCAGAGAACGAAACCTAGGATTGCTTTTGATTGTAAAAACCATTTCTATGGTCGACTATCATCGGAATATATTTTCAGCACCAATTAACTTTTGTTATTAGAAAATCTTCGAAATGGGAACTGAATGGCCTTCGTATTAGCTACCATCAAGTTAATCATCATTACGAATCAACCCCTACTACTGTCCCTCCCACACTGAACTTCCCTCCTCAATGCACAATGAAACCCATTCGCTTTAGTTCTATAAATAAGTCCTTTTTCGTCATTCTTCTATAATAAATACTTCGTCATTCTCATATTTAATTTTAATTTCCACATTAAATATTAATATCCGTCCTAGCTCTCTGACCAGTGCATTTCAGCTGAACTCCATAGAACTCCACGATGTGGGCCTTGATCTATCGCTTCTCAATCTTTAACCTGGGTCCGGGATCTGGCCGCCCGCTCCGTCACATTTCATATGCACCTCTGACTCTCCTCCTCCGTCCTCTAACCATCAATAACGGCGGGGATAATTCACAGCCGTCTCGCGACTTCGAGCACAGGGCGACGCTAATGAGGAATTAAAAAAACTCATCCACCTCCGTCAAATTATGAAGGATAAAAAAAGCAGAAGAGGGTAATGAGAGGCAGGCGTAAGAGACGGCGGACGAGGAGAGAAGAGTAAAAAGAAGGAGGAAAAGAGACGCGAAGGAGGGGGAGATGATAAGAGGTGGAGTGAAGAAGAAAGTGGAATAGTAGACTGAGAGACTTTGAAGAGGAAAGAAAGAGAAGGAGTTATCAGAAGTGGCAATGTCAGCGAATAGAAAACTTACTCCTCCTATGGCCCTACTACGTTCTCCTTCATCAGACGAATTTCCCCATAAATTGCCAACTGTAGCCTCCCCATACTTTTTTGCTCATGCATTACTACTTTCCCAGGTAATCTATCAGTTTAAGTCAGTTTACTTAGTTTACTTGTTGTATAATTTTAAACTCCCCCAACCCCCGATCTCTCTCCAACATGTATTTTCCCGTGTATTTCCGTCAAAATTGGCAACTAAGCCTCTAGCCTCGCCACAATTCTTCATCATGGATATCTATAATTTAATGTATTCTGTTCTCTTCAGTTTACGTGGATAACCATTATGAATCACCCCCTACTGCTAACTGTCCCACACTGCATTTCCCGTGTCATTTCACAATAATGCTTTTTCTAATTTTTATTGATGACTCCAGAATTATGGTGCACTAGTTCAATTGACCAATGAAGAACGCAAAAGAAAACTTCAAACATCACGTCTAATGGGAAAGCATACACTTATTCCAGTCAGGCTCAATCGGTTTGATAAAACAGTGGAAAAAGAATTTATTTAAATCTAAATTACATAAATCTCTTATCATGATTAAAAAAACATTGCGTTCACTTTTCACTGAAGATACTCAGCGGTGAATAGAAATCGTGGAGTATTCAACGTTCTAACTGCGTGATCTTGTGATAAAATAAGTTTTTTACATAATATGGAGCTGCGTTACCTTCCATACCTGTCCTGCAACACCTATTTTAACGAATACTATTTTACTAACGCATCCCTAAACTTTACCTCTCTTTCTAAAGTCTGAATCCCGGTTAATCATTATGATCATTACATTTCACTTCGAACTAGTATTATAACACTAAAATGGAAAACGTGAGATTGCATTCGTGTCTCATCAGATGATATCTGGAATGCGCTATTTTATGTCTGTGTAAAATTAATGATAACATGCATTTCAATTTTACGTATTTTATTGTATCACTAACTTCAGTGTAACAAATCTCTAAACAAAATATTCATCAATCATAAATTTTATGCATATTTATGATTTAAACGTGACCAGAATGAAGTGAAACAGTTCTTTTATAAGAAAAAACATAGTATTCCAATAATAATACACAAATTATGTCATCACAAAATGCTGAACATTGAATGGTTCTCTAAGTATATAATAAAAGCGGTGACACCATTTATGCTGCAAGTCACATCTATGCATTATAGTAAAATCTGGAACCATTACAAAAAATAGATGAATAAAATTTATTTTAAAAAGTGATTTTTAGCATAGTCTGTTGTGTTATCGGTAAAAATTTGCAGGAGAAACAACAATTAAATGTCGATAAAATTGATGAAAAATTATATACATGAACATATCTCCCAATACCTAACTTAAATGCCTATGTGCCTAAGAAAATGTATACGAATATATATCCTTAAACCTAACCTACATGTAATTTATGAACGAACAGTATGAAGAGAAATATCTCATCTATCAATTCTCTATCCTCGATAAAAATTTCAGTTGTTGTTACATCATCTCCCGTTCGCTCTCGTAAATAAAAAATGAATACGTTATATCAGCCAAAATTCAGGTCAATATTAAACGCAATAAATAAAGATAGCGCTAATGAAACTAGTGCTCGAGAAACATTCCACTCCCACCACCAAAGTTATGCATTTCACCGACGAGAGCATAAATCAATGCGCCCTTCTCTCTTGCTCAAATTGAAAATGATAAATCCTCCTCCGTTCTCTAGGACGGAGCGGACGAAATTATCAACCGCTTGAACACAAATTGTATCTTATTGGGGATGTATGCGTTGTAGAAGGACGTCGCAGTGTATCTCTCCTGGATTTGTTTGCCGTTTTTGCGGGCGGGAAAGACGTAGAGGTCCTACGGGACTAGGAGAGAGAGAGAGAGAGATATGGAGTGGCTGCGGGAGAATCAAGGGGTTAAGGTTTTGCTGCGACGAGAACCTCTCTCTCCCTTCCACTAATGTGCTCCAGCCGTAAATCCCGATGAAAGATAATTGCCAGGGATAGAGCCCAGGAGAGAGAAACAAGAGAGTAGTAGGTGCCGCATATCGGTTGCCTTGCGCTGGTTATGGAGGTACGGCAGAAAACACGTCCTTCCTTATGCGTGGACCACCTATTCCCCGCACTTTTGCATTGTATGTCGATTCTACCCAACGAGATACTAGGCGGGAGGCAAAGTAGAAGAACACATTACGCAAGAAGATGTGGGGAAGAAAGGGAAAATTTGCTACAAATATTATAATGGAATAGATTGGAGTTGCTAATGTAAAGTGATAAAATTATCAAATAATATTATCTTTATCACAAAAACTGGGTCATCTATGATAATTAAAACAGAAAATTGTACTGTAAAAGTGGATAAGGCAATCGATAGAAATTAACAAATAGGAATTACTACAGTGGTTCTCACTTCAAATAAATGAGGCATCTTTGAATAAAAAATGTAAATTTTTCCCCACGTAGTCACTGTATTTTAATGTCGCTTAAACTGCTGGGGTTAGATTTATAATAAAGAAGATTATAGTTGCTAATGTAAAGTGAAATATTTCCTAATAATGTTTCTCACTGCGTGATCTTGTGAGAAAATAAGATTTTTACATAATATGGAGCTGCGTTGCCTTCCATACCTGTCCTGCAACACCTATTTTAACGAATACTATTTTTTAAACGCATCCCTGACCATCTTTATCACAAAAACCGAATCGCGTATGATATTTACAGCAGAAAGTTGAACTTTAAAAGTGGATTCCACAATCGTTAGCAATTTTTATAAGGAATTTTTACCGTAGATTTCGCTTCAACTATGGATGGCTTGAATTAAAATATGTAAATCCCTTATAGTCCTTATATTTTCATGTCGCTTAAACTCAAACAAGTTACAATCAGCTAAGAATAAAATTACTATTCCGAGAACCGCAAACCATCATCTTTGGTGGTCCTATTATTATATTTCTTAGCACAAACACAGTAAGTTGGTTTTCATTTCCATTGCTGCCTTGGATGGTAAACTATGAAACATAAAACAAGTTTAAGGAGTGGATTAGAGTAATTTCCAATTGAATTTGAGCTATCAAAGAGCCCTTTCGATATAGACACCTCCATTTATGTATGATCAGGGTTTGAAGTTTATAGCAATAATACGACTTACAAATATTTCGGCAACAGAGGAAAGGATTTGTCCGTAATTCATGATTTAACGACACATTTAAACATCCAAGACAAACTTTTATCGTACACGTACCAAAGAATACATTAAAGTAAACGTCACCAGAAACGGAAAACTTACTTCATGATTTTAAATAGGTAGGTACTTAAGATTTCTAATGGTTATCTGCCACGAAATATTCAATGAGTTACTTTTATTTAACGACTAATGCACTTTAAATGGAGGTCATTTGCAAAATATTATAAGCCGAAAATATACTGACAAACTTGTAGCATGAGTTTTAGGTGGATTTAAAGCAACACGATGATTCAATTCTCTCACGAGTCAAAAGCATTTGGAAAACATACATTATTCACCTAATGTGGCACTGATAAAAAATTATAACCTTATCACAATCACCCACACAACTTGAACTACTAATTCACAGGTGCAGTCACCCCACTTGCTCTTTAACACATTGCGTCGTGAACGCGTTATGTACGTGAATAATGATATGCACACACACTAAACGTGCATCTGCGAAACAGACACGGAGTCCCACCTTTCCTCCACCCCAGCACCGACCGAACACATCGTATCAAACCCCGTTAACTCCCGCCCGGAACCATTCTCGAGTGCGAAGGAGAGAAAGGTGGGCGAGGCGGTGGATTAGAGAACCAACCAACCCCCCTACCAAACTCTTTCATCCCCTCAGACAGGATGATGCCTTTCGAGAGTATCACCCAAGGGAGTGGACGGATAGCGAACGCCTGTAGTCGGGAGGCGGGGCGGGAGCTGCCGCAGTATACGATAAACGAATGGCTCGTAGTCTGCGGAAAACGACCCACTTATCATATCCCGGTCCCGTTACTAAAGAGCCATCCACACGGGAGCATTGGAAGGAGAGGAGCTCTCCATTAGCGAGGCGGGAGAGGTGCCTTTTTTTATCCCTCACCAAACCCCTCTTAAACCTCTCCCAAACCTCCTCCCTCCTTATGATACTTTGGTTAAGTGTTTAAGGAGGAGGAGGATGGAAAATGTGGCGCTGAATGGAGCGAAATGCGGGAGTAATGGAAGGAGAAAGAGAGGTGGCGGACAGACAGACACGGCTTTTTGGAGAAGGTGTTTCCTGGAGAGGCCGGGAAAGTCAGGAAGTGGAGAATGGGCGAAAACAAAAGGAGTTTAGGATAATGAGACAGCACCGATGCCCAAGAGTGAAACGAGTTCAACGGTTATTTTTTGGAATATAAAGATAAACGGAGGGTATTTTGTGCTTTTGGGCTTGAGATTGCAGGCCATTTTTACTGGGAGAGTAAGTACATGGAGTGGGCTTATACTGATAGAGACACACCGAAGATGAAACGTACCAGTTAATAACTGGTGGAGTAAGAGTACCTTTAGCAAGTGCTAAGAGTATCAATAAAGGCACGCTAAGGCATCGTTAAAAAACTTATAGCTATAAATGAGATCCCTTTGGGGTAAAATTGGCATTGCAGCCAAAGAATATTACCAATACCGAATATCACAAGAGGATAGGTATTAACGCGAAAAACATTGAACAAGTCAAATCAAACAAAAACATGAAATATTTTGGTCAACGAAACCATCTATGGACTATAATACTGCGTCACAACAGGGATTAAAATTAAGTCTAGAGAGGAGACGCATATTTGCGTAAATCATCATCAGATTTTACCTCAAAAAGAATTCTCCCTTGTGTTAGCATATGGATCATTATTTAATGAATAATGAGATAACGGATATTTTTACGAAAGGGATTTCACAATTATGATGAATTGAATTACACATATCTACAGATAGCATTTAACAGTTTTCTGATTGTTTCAGAAAAGGAGACTGGCTTTCAGCGAGAAATACTATATTAATAGATCGTAATAAATTTTGTATTAAAATTGAAGTTGAATTTCAAGTAATATATTACGACACAAAACTATATTCAATCCAAGGTGACAGCTGGTATCTATGCTGGTTGGCTCAATGGCAGATAATTAAAATTCACATTTATTTATTGTTACGTTTTCTGTAGGGGACGTGACTTGGTCTGCTTGCAATTACGATTTATCTTAAAACTCATCTTCATGTCTTTTTAATCAAGTGAAACACTTTGGCAAGTTAAGTTCACTTATCTTAACCCATTAAATCCCAAGCATGTTAATAACTTAAAAATTCCAAATATTTTGATGAATTAGCAAT
Source organism: Ischnura elegans (assembly GCF_921293095.1). Classification (NCBI taxonomy): domain Eukaryota; kingdom Metazoa; phylum Arthropoda; class Insecta; order Odonata; family Coenagrionidae; genus Ischnura; species Ischnura elegans. The sequence continues at coordinate 59,425,069 of NC_060247.1, forward strand.
AAAACAGACTCAAATAAGGCAAATTATCGATTTTTATATTTTTATTGTTTTTAGTTTGCGGTTGGTGAAACGTTGCGTATACGCAACGTTGGGAGTTCCCCGGGTCAAATGAGCCGTTTTGCGTTTTTTTCGGAACTCTTTTATTTTTGCAAGTAATTCGCTTTTATTGTAATCCAAATATATACCTAATTAACCCAAAATATTGATTAAACTTGGTATTGTTCATGAAATTTCTAGGACCAATCAGTATGTAAATGAATATTGCACTTTTGGTAATCACTAAACATCTAGCTGCTACAAACTCGGCATCTTCGTCGTGAATTTTTTCGTCACGAACATAATTGTGGCCAACCTGGTCTTTCCTTACTGTATTTCGCAAACTATTTATTCAGTTATGTCCTATATTATGTCGAGTTTAATGACTAAAAGTGTAGTTGCTCAAATCGAAACTTGAATCTTGTACGTGGTAGACGGTCCATATTATCAATAACAGGTACTTTGTTACTTCCACAAAGTATATACTTGACTATACCGGTCAAATTTGACCGGTTTCGGCTATCACACCATTATAAAGTACAGAAAATATAAAGAAACCGGTCAAATAATAGGAATTTTTACATCGCGGAAATAACAAAGTGTCTGCTATTGATAATGAGTAATTGCTCCTTCACTTTCGCCAAAATATGGCATCATCTTCTCGTCAAAAGATAATTTATGAGAAATTGCATCAAACCGGAGAAATATTTGGTTGAGCTCGCAAAGTATGGACGTATCTTAGAAAACTTATCCCCCTGGTCCAAACTTCTGTTACCAGTCAGGCGTAAGAACATTTTAGGTTCAACAAAACTCTTCCGGGACATCGTTTGACGCACATTAGGAACGCGTCCTTACTCCAGTAATATTTTTTGCTAAGGTGTAATAACCACTAAACATCAGAACGGAAGAACTACCACGTTATTGGAATATTTTCTGAGAATATCACGCACTATGATCACTGGCGATAGTGAACAACTTAGGCTGCAAATGTGAGTTCAGGTTATTTGGAGGGAACTATTGTTCAACAGACAACCACAGATATGGTAAAAGCGGATGGAACGGAACATCGCCCCTTCTATATACCGTAATACCCAGAAAGCCCTTTACCTGAGTCAATATACCAAGAAATATTTTTCTTGGAATCCCTGTGCATTCATAATCTCTCATAGTTCTCAAAAAATTTCTTTCGAAATGACCTGCACCCTCATTTGGAGCCTTACCAGCTCATTATCGTCAGCGGCCAGTGGGCATGAATTTCTCAGAAAATACTGCGATAATGTGATCCCTCTTATCTCTCCATTCATTTTGCTCACTCGCCAACCCCTGCTGTGCACGGAGACCCATTGGTGCCCAGCCTAACTATGCTTTTTACCTTCCCACTACCTTCCCTTTGGATCCTAGTCAGCAACACCACGTAAATACGAATTTACGATCTATTTTCTAACCCTCACATACTCACTTGCTTTTTGCATACTTGTCAACTGTGGTAAGCAGATCGTTCTTACCTTAGGATGCCAGTATATCTTGAAATTGCAGACGCCTACAGAAATCATTATATTTTCTGGACAACTCTATAGCAAAGTTTTTATGCATCCTTTGTTTAGGTCACAGTTAATTTCCACAATAGCACAAGTAAACGCTGATTTAATCTCGCTCGATACGTGAAGTTAAAAATATCAAACAGTCACAACTCGGTGCAAACTCACCACCTGCCAAACATCCTAGTAAAGACCCTTCAACACATATGTAGATGTATATTTAGGACTAAAATACTGTACAATTGCCTGAAACTAAAGTTTCACCATAAGAAGGTAACATATTCTTGATAAGCTTTTCATTTTTCAGTCCAAAAACAAACTCTCTACACGACTACCGCCGCGGCGCGCCGTTTCCCTAGATTACCGGGGTCCTCCCAACGTTGCGTGAACGCAACACTTGCTTTATTCTTAGATAATTTGAAAACCACTCAGTCAAATTACCCCATTTGTTGCAATTGCCTAGAATACAAATGCATCATTGTATTTGCAGAGAGATATAATCATCGAGTGCCTCAGATTTAACATAATATGTAAACTTAGAAGATAACCTAAAATAACGACTTACATATAAATGAAAAGGTCAGTGTCAAAAGAAAAGTTATTAAATTTCTTCCGTGAAAAAATTCATAACATTTTAGAAAGCATTGAACTACCTATACTAAAAATTTTAACTACTTATCAATAACAAATACGGAGAAAAAAAATCGCAAAGTTTGCGTTGCGTTCACGCAACGTTGGGAAGAAATGGGTTAATTAATTATTTTAACACAAGGCAGGTTGGGTGATCTTGCAAATTGACTAGCGTCATCAAAGCATTTGAAATAATTGCGACGAACGCAGAAAATCTTAATCGCAGTCAAAGAGTTATAAAATTCAACACGAATTATAATTTTCTGATGATAATAGTGACAAAATCGTGGAATGAATTTCATTTTCTATCAGGTAAATTGGAATAGATGGAGATGAAATACTCAATTTCACATTAAAAACGCTGAATTCACATTGGTGCATCAAATATAAAATACACTGTTTAAGTTTTCTCGGTAAAGATTAGATGTAATATTTAAATTAAACACATCAGATTCAATGGAAAATTGAGCACTATTACGAATTATTTCCAGATGTCGCATTCGGAAGCTGATACGAAAAGCCCTCTGCCTTAGCTGGACAACTAAATTCGATTATAGGATAAAATTAGTCCTGAGATAGTCCTCAAAACACATATCAAATACTCATTGAACAACCACCACACTTTTGACCGCCAATGATATTTCTACAAAAGATCGCATTTACGAGGAGTACATTTTCGTGTAAAAATTTGAAATACCTCCTCAATTCCTTCCTTTTTCCTTAGTATGCACTGATTCACCGTCCCGCACCTCAACCTTCAAAATATATGCATAAATTTAATTATTTGTCTTAATCTCTCAGGAAACAGCATAAGATGACCTTTTACGAAGGATGTAGCAAAAAACTACGATTAACAAGCGCAAACGTCCGTGCTCCGGATACGCGTAATCTACCGTGTCGGGTCTCGAACACGACACCTTCGCTTAAGCGGGCAAGGACTTTTACCCAACCCACTCCGAAGTCGGCACCCTCTTCCTCTGTCTGTCGCCTTCCATCCACGGGCCAACTATACACTTTCTATCGCGCCCACATTTCCTGATTCCTCTCCTCGTTCTGCATTTTGATTCCCCACACTCTCCCCATGCGACCATGCAAACGTTGAACGCTGGTCACAAAATGCCACCACACTTGGGACCGCATGGAAAGCGACTAAAATAGAGCGATATTTCCCAGAGAGCACATGAAAACTAATCTGATATCACCAGAGATTATGCCCCCTACGCTTCCGAACCCGGAAGAGCTAATGCAGATATAAAATCCACTATAATCATACAATCAATGGAAAGATCGTTATAGGTAATATTCATCCAAAAATGGTACATAATTAACGCTGAATTTATTCATTTGATAAATAAAGATAAATTTTATCCCCTATTATTAACAGTGGCAATAATTTGTTATTTGCCGGCCAGTAGCGTTTTGTAATCCTCTTCAAGGATATGACCAACGTTACGCGCACGGTAAAAGGAATAAGGTAAATTATCAACGCTAATTTTATTCAATAGATAAATATAGATAAAATATGTGCTACACTTTTTGCTACCAGCAATTTAGATGGTTTGTTATTTGCCTCACTGTTGCGTTTTGTACTCATCTACAGGCCCAACACGTTAAGCAACGTTACGAGCACGGTAAAAGGAAATAATCGCAGCTAAATTGAAATTTCAACGGGAAAAATAATTTTTCAAAATCGAAAGAAATGTATATCCAAGATCACTTTAACAATATGATAACACGAATATCATCTGAAATATGCGGAGGCCGAGTTTGCAGATATATCACTCTACCTTTCGTACCAGATAGAAATTAGAAAGATGGATCAGAATATATAATTTTGTAATTTTCGCTCCCTGTAACGCAAACCCACAGGATTTTTCCGGAAATGAGGCGATTCTTACTAGAAGTTTATTTTAATCATTAAAGGTAAAAAAAAATTTTCAACTTTTTGATATTACATCTGAAAGTAATCTACGACATCCGAATGTACTTTAAATGCAAAATATTTATCCAAACTTGTCACCTACTAAGGCACCTCGCAGTATATATTAGCGGACTTCATGAAAAAATGTTATATCTTGCCTAAACCTTTCATTCCGGCATGTTTACAAGGCTTGCATGCTGGCCAAGGAAGCGTACAAAGATCTAAATTGAACGAGGACGAATATTGTACATACATTGTTTCGGCTATATCGTATAAAGCACTCAGGAAGGTGTCCACTCAGCAAGTACTCCACTTCTTATTCGTGGATGGTAAGCCATTACTCTCGCTACCACACCACCCACGCCCCAACGGACACAACTGCCACGACGCAAAGTTTAACGCATGGCATAACACAGGTGAAGTATCCCAGGAGAGGCTCAAATGTAGTTACGGGGAAGCGACGAGTCAGCCAACGTTGGTAGACCAACGCACCGCCGAAAATGCGGATAAATTATTCAGGGGCGAGAGTCAAAAATAAACGAGTGAATTGAGGAGCGAGTGGTGGGATAATACCATTAATGTTTCACGACACGAGTCATTTTTTATTTTATCCGTGCGAATGTTTAGGGAATTAAATGTCACGTTCAACGTAAGGTCTGGCTTAAAGCTTCTTTTTGCACCAGCTCGACACCAGTCTCGAGGATATATCATCTGTTTTCGTATCTATGTGCAGCCAGCATCTTTGAAATTCAGTCACATGTGAGTCATCCTGTTTGTAAAGCCAGTTTCTTAATATACCTATAAACATAGTATACCTATGAACACAGGCGGAATTTGATTACCATTTAGCTTGAATAACATTCTTAACAATAGTAACATAAACTGTTATGCTTCCATAGCTTTTATCGTTTCGCATCACGATCGAAAATTTTACAGCTATTTTTTTCTAGATCACATTATGCATCTTCCGCAAATTCTTATCGCAAAAGAACAGTAGGCAGCATATTGAGTAAAGTAATAGGCAACTGTTTGGCGGTAATGGGATTCAAATCTAGGTAATATCTGCTTTTTCTACTTCTTAATGAAATATAAATAAATTATATTGCGTAAAAATTCCCGGTACATGGAATTGGCCCTAATGCTCTGAGTATGCGAAATGTACACACGACTGTGTTGAATAGCAGACTAAGCATGCCCTCACGTATCTAGCTAATCTTAGGATTGAATAACGCTGAGAATTTAAGTTAATGCCTTCAAATACAGTTTAATTTATGAACTAAAATTTAATTTTTTTTCTTCCATTAGGACGTGCGGCCACCAAACTCAACACTGATTCTTAAACATTAATTCGCACCATAGGCTCACAATAAGCAAAGAATATGAGGCCGTGAATATTTTAGGAATGGGTTACCACATTAAAAACAAGAAAAAAGTCATTCCAGCAGTGCAGGTATATAATTTTTCTTCCCAAGTTTTTTGATACTTTGGTAAAGCAAGGAATGTATTTTTCCCCTATTCCCCCTTTTTTAACCAAGTATCCGGTTTTTTTTCCTTATTTGTTCTAGTTTTTGTAATTCTCGTCGATGTTTTCTTAGGTTCACACACGTAGCTCGAGGCGGAATTCATTTGCAACTGCGTAGGCACACACCTCGTTTTAATATTTAGATCTGCATTATTCAAGCCGAGATTAACAGCCAGTTCAAATATTTCCATAGATAAAAAAATATTTGGCACTATATAAAAATACATTTGAAAGAAATAGATGAGAGTCAAAACTTTTTTTAGAACCTTTAGAACAAAATAATTTGCGTAGATGAACGTGTGATACGACCAAGATGATCATATTGACATTAATTTAGGTCTGTGGATATCTGGCATGCAACTGAGTAAAATTCTTCACAAAATCCCCTCCAGTTTTAATTCAATAGATGGCTGCAAAAACAAAACTATCCACCGCAGCCAGTTTGCAGAGATTTTAGCTTTTTTGTCAATGCCCTCTCCGTGATTCTTTCCCTTGTTCTCGCTTTTTTTCACGGTTAACTCCCCAGCATAGAGAGACGCGGTTTGCAGACGGTATTTAAATGAGTTTATTTCAGAGTAAATAAACAGCACTTAATTCTCCAGCAAAGTCATGTTCGCCGCCAAACCCCGCCGAAATAAGCGGCTTGTATATTCCTCTCCCCGTGGAGCCGTAGCGCGAGTTTGTGAACGTCGACCTGGTTTGCGGACAAGTTGTGCCCGCCCTTCGCTGCCCTGGGACGTCGCTTTAGGTTTTTGCCCCTGTAAGGAATTTTGGAATTTGTGCGATGCGAGTAAAAAAAAAAAAACTAACACACCCCGAAGAGGCGTAAAGGCGCTTGCAATTATGCGCACGTAGAGGGGGTTAGCGGATGACTTGGGATGCGTCCCAGAGTGGAAAACACGCTATTCCGCCAACGCCTTTGAGTCTCCGGTCACAAAAAATAAACAATTGGAGGATAAATTTTTTTAGGCTCTAATGAATTTTCATCTCCATATTTTTCCATTTACATACCACGTTTTTGCACTTAAAATTCTGTAATTTTGATTTTAGTTTCTTGGGTTCACGGTTGTTTCCCGAAAATGTTACCAAACTAACTTACTAGTAATAGTGGCTTTTTCAACGCGCAAGTGAAAATAGTCTTAAATAGTTTCTCAAACATATGAATAAGTAGATACTTAATACTTTTCAGTGAAAAATCATAATTAAGGATATATTAGGTATCAGGCTACGGGCCATACAATTAGCGCCGGAGACTCGAATATAAGTTTGAGTATCTCAGGCTTATGGTCAATGACATACAAGCGCAAAAGTGGAGGTTTTTGAGTACCAATATTTGATCTCTCTGATTCTAAAATGTAGTATGGGGTTATTTTTCAGTCAAATGGTTAATTTATATAAATTTATCTATTCCAGCATTTATCGTTTGCATGATGATAGAAAAACGAAATGAGATGAGACGAGTTAAAAAGGTTTTCCTATATGATCACTATCATAACGTGACCGCACAACTAGTTTCGACGGATTAATGTGTCATCTTCAGATGCTACTACAAATATTGTGACAGATTTCGGATAATGACTGCCTACATACATTATGAGGAAATAAATGGTATAGCAGAGACGATCAGGAAAAGGAGAGTGAAGGATACATGATTTCATGATGATAATAACTGCTAATTCTACTTGAAAAGGGTAATAGAAATGAGGTATTCGGTAAAAGAATTGATATACATTTAAAACTTATCTCATATTTCTCGCATAATCTGTTATTCAAAATTAATTTCCCTTACTTAATTAGTTACATACTAAATTAACTTTCTTACCTAAATTAATTCACCATTCATCGTTATCACTTAACATATAGAAATTTATTATTCATACTAATATAAGCTCGTAGGAGGTCACCAACGACCCGGTAGTTGATTGACCACAAAATTATTAGCGAAAGTCTAGAAGCAGGACTTAATGGCATGGCACATCTATACGCCCTGATTCTTATACCCCAAAAAACTTCAGAATTCCACACGCGCATGAGCGAACTCGAGACATTCCACGTCCTACTACCACAAAAACGCGGCCAAAAAAAAAAACACAACGCAACTTGGCTCTCCCTGAATTATAAAACCAAAGCATTCCGAAAGCCGCGGCCCGCGACCTTTCATCCGCGAATTTCCCTCAAGCACACACACACACACACACATGAAGATTCCTGGGAGGATAAAAAATTGGAGCAGGAAAAAAATACAGTTTGCGGTCACATCCCTGGCTACGGGGGGCGCGCCACCACGTACGCCGTGTCCGTCTCTCCACCAGAACCCCTCCCCAACCATCCAACCTCCAGTTCCACTCCACCCCGTAATACTTTTTCTAGACGGGCGTCACATTGGCATTCCGTTTGTGTGGCCTTCTCGCCCGTGCTGGAGAGGGGCACTAGGGATGAAAAGGGAAGAGAGATAAAGCCACGTTGAGGGGCTAGACTTGGGGAAAGAAAGACGATGATGGGCTGAGGTAGGGCTCGGGGTTAGGATAGACTTTTTCAACTGGCAATATAAACCATCGACTATCAAGAGCGAGAAATAAATTCTGTAGTCTCTGATCACGATCATACACACACAACCACTCAGTAATTCAACCCGAGGGTTTGTTTGGACAGGTGAGGGTAAACCTCACCCCCGGCTAAGCTAAGGGAGTGTGATTATAATCCCTGTGGGGCTCGGAGTGAAGATAAGCTTTTTCGACAAGCAATTTTCGCTATGATTCGACAATTCTCGATTGCAAAATATAATTCTTTGGGCTCTAGTAACGATCACACAATCAGTAATTCAACCCAAGGGTTGGTTAGGATAAGTGATGGTATAGCTCACCCCAAGCTAAGTCAAAGGAGTGTAACTGTTGCACTAACAGAGTAAGGAGCCACATCCTGTCCCAACTCGCCCTTCTAGGTTTTTTGTTATGGGCGTGCCCTAATGCCTCGACCGGGATTAGAAGCCAAGTATTGTTTCCACTAAAATTAGCACGGTAACCCCTGATAATGATGGTTGGTTAGAAATATCAAATGTCGTAGCGTCTCTCGATTATTGCCAATCGCCGCCATTAATTGGTAGCCGTTGAAATATAAACGAAGAATTACTGATACCCCTCGCCCTATTAAAGTCAAGATAATGTGTGTACCTATTTATATTACCTCAATGTAATTTCTATTATATTATTATTTTATATATTCTCTAATATTTCTATTACCGCATTCAACTTTAGGTCTTTCCCCTTGCAAATACATGGTACTCGGCGAAGTTGGGAGGTCTTGGACTGGCTTCAAGTGATCTCGTGTGCAAGGCATTGCGACCCGTGAACCTTTTTTTTTAGTTTTTCCATCAGTTTATAGACATATTATAAATGGGATTATTGATCCCATCATCAATTTTCGAACGCGATTATTACCGAGCACTCTCATTACCAATGATAGCGCACCTAAACTGTTTAACACCACGAATTTCGTGTTAATAGATCTTAAGCAATGAATTGACTTTGAAAATGGATTTAACTCAATAGTAAGGAGTCCTATCTGAAGGTCCATGTAAGATCATCAACGATTCACCAATCACGAGCTGTCAAAAACGTTGCCGTCTTCGGTTGCGGTGGGGTTAAGTGCTAGGCACCGAAACTCCCGAAGCTCCGCCCAGGTGAGAGGACCCTATATATTTTATGGGTGTTTTTTTCCGTGTATTATTGGAACAAAACCCCGATGTTGAGGTCTTCATGAGCCGTTTTATGCGTAAATAAAAGAATAGGAAAATGTTTTTAAAATGTGAATAAAGAAGCAAAACACTGTGATCAGACATTGCCATTCATGGTTACCTTGAATATGATCAGCACCATCGGCGATGTTTTTGATTCCTCAAATGACAAAATGAAGGCAAAGAGAATAAAAGTGGAGGTTGGATAAAAGTGTGATGGAACTAGGGATACCACAGGGACGTCCCGAATTGCGATGGTGCAGTGGACAGACTCTTGGAAAGTGTACGTGCGAGGGGTGGATGGGTGATGGAGGTAGGGGGGGAGACAGATATGGCCGAGTCCGGAGACGGAGAATCTGTCACAATGCGCCATTCGGAGAATACTTTCCGCTCCCACCACTTCCACGGGCCCCCGCAAGGTCTTTTCACTCCTATCCCCACATCCCCTTCCCCGCACAGAGGATTCCCAGAGGCGGTCCAGGTCAGGAAGTGAATTTCTGGCGCTTTCTCACCCCATCTCCCGGGAGATATTTTCGGCACAAAAGAGAGGGCAAATGGAAAATAGTTTCGGGAGGGTGTCAACGGACTTTTCGTGTGGATTCGATGAGGGTGGAAAATTCTCTTAAATGGTATATAACGCTGCTTTGGCTCTCGGAACCAACTGTAAGTTTAACGTCCTAAAATATATCACCAGGCAATTTATAAAAGAACAATAGTGTATGAAGAAAGAGCTGAGGGTTTGCCGGCGTATGATGTTGTTGAAGTTATTTCGGGTTTCCCACCGGATAAGGTTCTCCATCTCTGCCGACGTTTCGATGATCGTGTCCCTGATGATGATGGACGACACGACCATCGAAACGTCGGCAGAGATGGAGAACCTTATCCGGTGGGAAACCCAAATAGTGTATGGTTACAATTTATAAAAATTCAGTCAATGACATGAAAAAAGAGGTAAATAATGGCAGCGAGTTGAATCAGCTAATATGTACAAAAATCTTGAAGTACATGAAAAGAGATTTTGAAGTAGTGGTCGAGTATCATTTTCATCTAGAATGTATGGGAAGGGAAAAAATTGTTGCATCAGATTTCTAAATAAAACCAGCTCGAAAAAACCAAACCAAAAAAATTTAATATTCTACCATTTGCCAATGGAGGAAAAAACTAGGTGGACAGAATCATTTAATCACCGCAGATAAAGCTCCATTCTCCCTAATTATTTTAAAACAAATAATATATTCACTATATTCAGGCTCAGGATAAAACAGAATTTTCTGCTAAAATAAAATTTTTAATAGGATTACAGAAGCTAATAATAGACACAAAAGCTATGAGCGAGTCAAAAATCCAGGAATATCCAGGTACACCGCCCAGAAAAAGTAATTCAGATAATGAAAACTATGAGGTATTAATGCATGAATGGTGACTAAAACTAAATATTTTCTAAATTTATGAATTAAGTACCATGAATAATACCAAACCTCATATAATTCAAATACCTATCATATCCTACCTTCTTAATAAATCACCATAATTTTAAATCCTATCTTTAACATTTAACTAGTCTTCAGCAATAAAAGTTGCAATACAATTCAATGCTGAAACATTATGATTTTCAATTCATTTAAGATGGAAAAAATTCTATTATTGAAATGCATATCACATCCCTTTCTTTCAAACGTCCTTCCTACCTATTGAGTGACAATACAGAGTCTCATGCAAGACGTGTAATTTTTCACCGCAACCATGTGATTACTGAATCGATAACTCAATTTTCTGCACGCAGTTGCGTGCTGAACTGTCCTGACATTACTAGTGCTGGGGCTTTTAAAGATTAAACCAAGATAAGTGGAGAGTGAAGATTTCCAAAAAGGGTTTCTGAAATTATGAACATTGAAATAAATGTAAGAAAATAAGCTGTAATGATAGGCTAAAACTAAAAGTTAATTTCATTCTAACCATGCAAATAAAGTGCCATTTTGTAGAAGTTATCATTAGCTGCTAGCTAACATCCCAGAACCAAAATAATTATTCTTAATTGAAATTAGAAATAAACAACCACTACTGAGAGAAATAATAACTCTAAGTTAAATTTTATTGATCTTGTAAGCAAAATAATTGTATTACTACAAATATATGTAATTTTTTCGATGAAAACCCAAAAATTAGTTGCATATCTAAATCCATTATATAATATGCAGCAAATACATCATTTATCGCTTATCGAAGCCCAAATAAGCTGAAAAATTACATATCTTTGTCTAAAATTTCGTTTGTAATAATTTATTTCCACACATTGCAACCTAAATTAACATATTGGGCATTGCGATGATGGAAAGTATTCTTAAACAAATAACTCGTCGAATAGTACCAAAGTACTACGTAATTGAGGTCATGGCAGTTATCAAAATCAAAGTTAACTCCAACAAATTAATTACCGCGCTTTGATTTAGCGATGGATTCGTTTCTGTGTTCATCTCATTATAGACGACAGAACTGATCATCTTGCCTGCACAATCACCAGCAAACATTTTTTTAAATATCATGATTTTTATATAGGCTATTATTTTAACGATTCTAGTAATTCCTTGCTCAAGCGGATTCACTTCATATTTTAGGAAAAATGTTGAATGACGTAAATTTTTTTGCCTTATGCAATTACGAGATATATTTTCGGCTGAGTGAGGCACATTACGAATGAATTCCAATCCCACACGAGGAGTACATGCAGAATAATCCCAGACTAAGCTGAACTGATGCTGAAATAACATGTAACATATAGAAATGACCCCATGAATCAGGATCCTGGCAGATAGAAACAAAAAATAATCGCCCATATGCGATCGAACCGATCCACAAATAATAACGCCCCAACTGTTCTACGTCTATCGATGGAACGACACGAAAAAGTTTCGTTCCGGAGAGCGTGGGCGGGAACATGATTTACAGACGCCGATGAAAACATAATTCTTTCCCGGGGAACCACACGAACAATAGCTTTTCTTGCCACGAATTTCGCGAAAACCCGATGGGAACTTTCTAAAGCATTTCCATGCAGACAGCGAGAAATGACGAAGATTGTCTGGGAGTGGGGGGATAAAATAAAAGGAAATATGATGGGAGAACCCCTGCAACTGGGTAGAGAAAGAAGAAACAAGCTCAGGAGAGGAACAACCATAGTTTCTGAGGCCGCGCCCGGAGAAGCCTGCAGCAAAGAATTCGTGAAGTTGTGAAGAAGGGAGAGATGTTCGGAGAAGGGGTATGCCAAAAGTAATCATAAACTACAAGACGAGTAAAGGCAGATTTAGAAGGGGGCACGAGCACCCCGCACCCCAGACGCTTACAAAAGTAGACAAAATTTTAATAAGGTTATCATTACGTTTGTTTTCATTTCTGTATTACGGATCCTCAATCATAAAATTTGATATTAATAATTTTTATATTAAAATAAATAGAATATTTCGTACGGTATTGCAGCATATTGTTTTACTCTCAAGTATGAGAAGATCGTTTTTCTGTCTGACTCTTGTGCTCCCACCAGATAAAAATCCTGGATCCACCGTCGAGTACCTGAATGATGAATTGAACACTGATATCATCACCCTAGAAAGCAAATGAATGCATGATGGGCACTTAACTTAATAATCAAGTGAATTGTCAAGAAATTGTGCCATGAAATTACTAAGGCCAAAATTATTTGGTGCGCAGAAAAGTGATGTGGTAAAGAACATTACCTAATGGTGGTTTACTACTGTAGTAAAATAAGGCTTTCGAATCATGAGTATGCTCATTGTTTTTTCAGGAAGATTTCATAAAGATGTAATGATTAAGAAATAATTACAGAAATACAGTCATATTTGTGGTCGACCAAATTCGGATTTGATTTATCGATGTCCTTCACGTTGCTCATGTATGGTCAAAAACACTATATATTAATGATTGAATATGAATTTCGGGCTAATAATCAAAATTAACTATACTTATTAATGATTTGATACATGCGGTACCCTCCGTCTACTTCACATAATAATGTCTTGAGTTCGAAGTTGGGACGAGAAGTAGCGAGGAAAAAATCGGCGGAAGATCGGTTTACGCAAGGGAAGAATGCTTGGACGACCCTGAGGAAAAATCGCTGACTTTTCAAATACATTTCTCTCTCAAACCAAGAGATGACTGGACTATCATGGGATAATTGACAATATGACTAATGAAGAATCTTACCCTGAAATTAGCCTTTTATGTAGATACTAAGACAGGCGGTTAAATAAAGACTTTAAAGAGAAGAGGCTCTGCGTCAACATCGGAAATATTTCGTCTCTGTTAGCTGTGAGAACAAACAATGTAGTTTTCAATTTTCCAAAAGAAAATATGTATTCACCTGCCTTTCAGCCATGGCTTAGTAGGTAATTGAAGGAGAGAAAACAAAGATTAATAGACCCAAATTTTATTTTACATATTGTCATTAATGTTATTCTTTCATTTCATACTCATTAGTATTCGTAGCTCCATGGGGTTATATCTTACACCAGAGTCAATTTGCACACCATACTCAATAAATTACTCAGATATTTTATCATAATAAACTCATAGAATCTTTAATACACCATGTTTATTCCTTTAAAAGCATATATTTTACATGGTTTGAATAGCATTGCGAATATATATTATGAATTTTTTATTCATTATAGTGAATATTTTGCATTTCTATTTTATGCAAGGAATATTTTAGGTACCATGTTTCTTTAGCATCTCAAATGTGTCTAATTAGTACATGGTAGTGCGTTTTACTCTTACCAGTATTAAGTATTTAACGAGAATAGATATAGATGCAGGCATCGCGAAAAAAACAGACATTACAATCGTTCGGATCAAAAAGACTTGAAGGAGTAGGGGTAAGGTTGCAGGCATGAAAATGGGAAACGGAAGCCTTGAGCTGGAAGGAGTGGGGCGGGAGAAAAAAATCCACAGAAGATGGGTATAGAGGTTTAGACAAGGAAGGGGAGAGGCATGAAGGGCCCTGGAGGCAATCCCTCACTTTCCACCTCCATCACCCTCGAAAAACCCACGATAGTCCCGCGATATCACAACCGGGTCACGCGCCCTGGAGAGAACGGCAGGAGGAGAGGGAAGGAAGTGTGGGGAGGAGGAGACGGGGCGAGGAAAATGTGGGCAGGTTGCGGCCTGCGGTTGGAAGGAATTTTATAACGCGGGGTGCGGCAAAGGTACGGGTTTTTTGACGTGGTTTACCAAGACAAATGGGAGAAGGAAAAGAAAGTATACATCTGGGATCGTCCGTACCATGATTGTATTTTCCCAAACCATGTAACACTCCAATATTCCGGGAGGAGAGAAATAATTTTTAAGATGGCCGGCAAGTTTCTATAGTTATAAGATTTAGGTTATATGATCGATGATAGGATTCATGAATTCTGAAGCGAATTAACCTAATATTTTAATTGTATTAATATAAACCGGCATCTACCATTCCACAGCGATGACTCTGACAAATCGCTAGATATTGGAATAAAGTAGCAAAGTATACAAAAAATCACTTTTTTGAGGCCTATTTACCTTTATACTACTGTTATAAACCGACATCGACCTTTCCACAGCGGTGAATCCGACAAATCGCTAGATATTGGAATGAAATAGCAAATATTACACATAAAAATCATTTCATACGAGGTGCCAAAACCAAAGGTCAAAATTAGTGAATCAAAGCCAAAATTGTTGATTAAGATTTTCAACTAGGATCACTGCATGCATAACAAATAATGACTCTAATGAATGCAGCTATTTATGAGATTCACTCCACTTTTTAGATTCTTGGGAAGTATTGTGAAAATACTTACCGCCAGCAGAATTTGTACCCTGAATTTCGGATTGTGGCCAAAAAAGTAATCCAATCTCTTTGAATGTCTCTATTATTTTGCACGCAGTGGTAATTGTTCATCACAGTCAGTCATGGCGACAGATAAAGTGGGAGAGAATGGCGCCATCAAGATAATTTGTTTTTTTTTTAATAAATACTTATGGTTCCCTTTCATCGACAGAATTTTTGTAGCATATTGTGATTTCGGGTTTCAGTGAACGACCTAATTTGGTTCTCACGGCTGCGTGAGTGTAAACTGCACCAGCCGATCGAAATCTGCAGGGCATAAACGTTACCAAGAAACACCATGCACTCCGAAAAAATGCTAACATTACAATCGTGAGCGCAAGATAAAGGCATACATATGTAAGGACCGACAGACAAAGCCAAAGCAGACAATAAATCGCCGTTATATATCTACAATCCACAGTGCTTAAAAAAAACCTTAGGGACTGACTTAAAAAACAAACAGGTGGAGGCGAGATTTTCGACGCTGCACCATAGGAAAACGAAGCAACGGGTCACCATTAAAAATAATTATTCCTGTTTAAGAACGTGTGATTTCATTAAAATATTTTACCATAACGCCACGCGATAGACTCAGCCTGAGAAAACTTCATCAATAGGCCTAAAAAACGCATCAATGCGTATATTAATAAAATATCTCCATAATATTTCTCAAAAAATATCTCTTTTAGTTTTCAATGACGAGAGAACGGCAATAACTATTCCGTTCACGATAAAACAGCAGTTTTTTCTGTTTATAAACGTGTGCTTTCAATACAATATTTTATCATAACTTCCCTCAATAGGCTTACCATAATCAAACTCCATCTACTAGCCCAAAAACTACATAAATATGTAAAATTTTAAAAATACCTGTAAGCACTTCTCCAAAAATGTACACCTCTTTTAGTCGTCAACGACGAGAGGAAGGGAAAAATTGGATGTCTGGTCATCACGCGGAGCGCAAACGATATCAAGAAACGGCGGGGATTAAAAAAAAAAAAACATTAGAAGATAGGGATCCCGAGCGCGAGATAAACGCATACACATGTACCCACCGATCGCCATAACCAAAAGCGGCCAATAAATCGCCGATATACCAACGCAACGTGCCTCTGAACTTGTGGGGCCTACTTTGAAGAAGGAATGGGTGGGTTGAGATGCTCGACGGTGCTAGATGGGAGAACGGAGCAAATCCGAAGTGAGATATGCGCTGAGGTGCGGAGGGAGGTGGTTGGAGGAGCCTTGGGTGGTTAAGCGGCAGGGGGTGGGGGGGGGGGGGGAATGAGAGGGGATTACTGCCTCACTTGAAAATGGAACCACTCGCTCCCACTATCCCGCGGCTGGAATCCAGAGAGAATGAGGGATCGACGGCGGCGTCTGGCAGTGGGTGCGGATGCCATTACGACCGCGGAATTTAGATGGATGATGCACGTCTTGGGCACTCGCGCGAGCGGATTGATTGCGGCATGCACGCGTATTTCCGACACAACACGCATGGGTGACACGGTGTTCGACCGCAGAGCCGCAGCATGCTCCACGTTCGATGCAATCGCTGAATTTATGGTTTTACTCAGACTCTCTAGTGCTACCCCTGACATGACGGCTAAGTGAAAGGAAATAAAAACTTAATTTTTCCAAACAACTTGGGAGTGAATGGCGATTTTTTGTGGAACCACATGTTACAGACCGGTGTTGAGTATGGTTCAATGATTTTTACCAACCGACCAAGGCTTCGAAAAACTACATATTTATGAGTGCTAACATATTTTATTATCAAGGTGAAAGAACACATGATGCGATCTAATCGATACAATTTTTTTAAAAGTGAAGATGTGTACTTCAAATTAATTGCCATGAGAAAATTTTCATCCGGACCAGGAATCGATTCACGGACCTATGTCTATTCGGGACTCAGATCATACAAATACCGTAAATTTTACCTAATAATTTCAATCAGACTAATAACATACTAATGTTCTTCAATTCCCATTGAAGTTTTACCGAAGTTCAACGGTGCATGGCCTCAAATTTTCGTGCCACGATTCCCGGTCCAAGGGATGGAGTGGTGTCGCTCGAAAGTGGGCTGGGGGTAACTGAAGTGTGTTTGCTAATGTATATCTTTCTCTGTGAAAATTAGCTGACGTGTTCGAATTGAACTCAAGTGGGCTCCACCGCAAAGGGGAGGAAAGGAAAGATTAGAATACGTTATTTACCAAACACGCATTATTGATTTGGCAGGCATGAAACATGATATTTCATAGAAAACCCGTCAATATGAATCCTAAAACTCGCCAATCCTTAAACTTTGCACAATTCATCAAGAAGGAAAAAGAGGATCTTTGTAAATATTAAGACAGTTTCACTGGAATGGACTCAAGGAGTAAAACATCTATGCCCTGATGGTGTGATATTCACAAGCCCGTGGCTTAGTCCGAGGAAAATTCTCCTGCACATACCCGAACCATCCATTTCAAAAATGAGATAAATCTTATTATAATTTTTGATCCAAAAATTAGCTAACAAGTATCATGAAAGTGTACTAAATCACGCTTTCAATTTGCATGGTTTCCAGATAGTAGAAAAAAATATATATTAATTATATTATATTTAAAATTAAGTACATTAATTTTTTATGTTCTGGTTTTAATTTGGTCTCCTTAGCCACCGCGCAGTTCAATTTCGTCCATTTCAATTTAGGTCCTTCCTACTCATAGAACCATTTGGGTCACCAAATAATACATGCTGAAATGAGATGATACTAGACTAGAATGTAAACTAGTGATTTGCAGTTACGCGAGAGAAATTAAAAAAAAATCTTGCATGATGAAAGTTGCGGCGCAAAAAAGCACTTCACCTTAGCATTGAGAGAGCTCTCCACGACTTTCAAAGAAAATGCATGCCAACAGATACGCCGTTTACGTATTCACAACGAAAAATTTCTAAAGTAGGTTCTCACACGACATTATATGCGCCGACGAAATTATGGCGAAGCATTAAATGAAAAATATTTAATTCCTACAGCTCGGGAGACTAGTTGGAATCCTTTGTAAGGCACTGCAGCCTTTCAGGATTCTTGGATTAAAGAGTTGACGTCCTACATTCGGAAAATATTTATGAGCTAAAACGACTATCTTAGCAGGACGATCTTAATAGCGCATGGCAGCAAGAAATTGTTATAAAAGAAGGCAGAGCATAAAATTACATTTGCCCTCCTCGAGAACTGGATGCATGACGATGCAAAGAGGTTTAAGAGCTTTATATGGCTCTTCCCGAAAAGGCTGTAAAAGCGAGGATAAGCTTTAAAATTCTGGCGCTCAGTTAAGAGATTAAAAACATGAAGGCGCATCAAAAGTAGGGTAAACCCTCCCACAAGAATCGAGACGTAAAAAGTTTAGAACCTTTTCTACCGGCATAGCTTTCACTTTTATTACTGACTACGTTATCTTTCCATCCTTTTTATGATGCGTCAATTATTAATCGCCTCGAATATTGTTTCCTTCCAGGGCACGATTATATTGCTTTTGATGGGTAAATTATGGTGATCAACTTCCACGGGCGTAAAAGTTCTTTGTCTTCAAACATACGTATCTACGCACGAGTTTATCAAGATTAATGTCAGCTACAACTATTTTAAAAGGCATACTTAATCTTTAGGACAACTTTCTCTTTGTATAATCATGAATTTAAAAATAATTACAACAAGAAATGAGAAAATCTGGAATTAAAGAATATGAAAGGCTCTAAATACTATTATTTCCACAAAAATAACATTTAAGTACTGTTTTAGGATGAACCACCCTTTTAAATTCTTACACCAAGCACGCATGTGAACAAGAGAAGCGTGTTTTATACTAAATTCAGTATAAAAAGTGCAATAATGGCTCTCTTTAATATGCTTCGAGTGCATTGTAAACTACAAATTCCATTTTTTTTATTTTTTTTTGAAAAACATTCCGATAAAAATTTACGATTCACGAGTTTACTGATATTATCGCGGTTCACCCAAATGTTCCTCATGGTTGCAGATCACGATATTTTAACTACTGCTAAATGCAGCGTATATATTGAAGTTATAACAATAGACATTCATTTGTAATAATGTATGTATCTACGTAGCCAATTTTACGGTTAAACTACAATCTCACGGGATTTTATTTGCAGATAGCATAGGGTTCGTTAAAAATATCAAATATCGTAAGATTCTAGAGCTATTAAATATTAATTACCTTTATTTAAAATATTTATATTAGGAAGCCCAGTTGTATTCATTTCATGCCATTTTATATTTCCATTAATAAACCCTTGCATTACTTCAATCACTTTTTATGGATATTTTGTAAGGAGCAACGTAAAAAGTGCACTAAACAAAAAGACCACTTTTAAATTTATATCGAGAATCACTTTACAAGAAATATTGAGGAAATGCTTTGAAAAAGACTTTGTACTTTTTCTTTCAGCGTTATTATATGAACAGTGCACTCTATTTGCATTCTAGGCTACATACGAATAAAAATAATTTCAAAAGCTAAGACGAGAGGTAGGAAAATCAGTAAGAGAATAATCGCAATAACTTATTTCATGAAAACGTTTTTTTTTTTTGAGCAAAATTAGGATTACGAGACAGAATTTCACCCAATATTTCATCCAATTTTTTTAACCTTATGAGTGCCAAACTATTTTCTAGGTACTATGCTATACGATGCTGATTTTGCATTAGGTAAGGAAAAACAATTAGGTCTAAAAAACAAATGAAGCTATATATTCACAAACTATATAAAATCTTTATTATATGTGGTTTAACCTTTTTGATATATTATTTGTCGAATTTTTGTAGTATGAGTTGATTTTCATAGCTTAAAGAAAATATTTAGTGTTAAAATAAAATGATTATTGAATGATTAGTGAATTATCAACACATAAAAGTGACATTTCAGGAGGAACGCTATCGCACTTCTACAACTCTAAGGGCTTCTATTCCCTTCTCTGTTATTTATATTCTCCTATCATTCTATTTACTGTAATTTCATACAATTCCACCAATATCCTAAAAACCACTATCCTACCCAAATTCAAAGTAAATAAATAATTGTTACTTCATTGCCCATGTATATCGTTTCCTTCTGTTCAGCATGAACTTTTTTGAGAGTATGCACCGGTGCAAGACATATGCAAGCCGACCACGCTTTTTTTTACATCGATGAAACTTTTTTAAGGGCAGTATGCATTACAACACGATTGGCGGTAATGGGAAACAAGAGAGGGACTATAACGACCCATGGTGGCCGAGACTGTTACGTCGCCGCCCGCCCCTAAAGCGGAGATGAGCGAGCGTGAAGTTCCAGAATTATTTTTTATCTCCCGGAGAAAGAGAGCACCTCTTCTGTTTTTTTATCATATTTTCCCTTAACGGCCTGTTCTTTTCTTCCCATCCTTTCCCGCGCACAATCCCTTTTCTTGGGAGCAAAGTGGCGGGAGTTGTAGGGAAGAAACTAAACTTCTGGTGGAAAAAAAAACTAAAAGATCTCATTGCCCCAGTCATTTGTTTCAGCTGGGAGAAGGAGAGAGAGAGAGAGAGAGGGGGGAAGGATTGTGTCGGCGAGAAAAAATATATATAAGAAGTAGGACCAACGAAATGAAACTCTTGTGTTGATTCATTTATTTTCCCGCTCATATCCTCAAAGCAGAAGCTAAAAGCAGACGATCGCTCGCTCGTTTATTTCTTTCTGCCACCCTCTGGGTGTCGACTTCAGAATCATTCTACTTATTTACTTTTTTGACCTTTCACAAAACCCCCTTTGCTCTTTTGATCAATAGTCTATTTGCGGTTCGGTCCACTGGAAAGATTAGTCGTCGCCTAGTTCACGTAAGAGTGCACGGTGAGTGTTTTCGTTGCAAACGTCGACGAAAGGAAGTGATTTTTACGACGGGACCCAATGAACGTCCCAGTCTCGTAAACTTCGCTGCAATAAACGAAAATCATTTCCTCAGACTCGGATGCCCGCGGTCGATAAAGCTTTGGTCTAGGTTTTCCGCTCCACCTACGAGCATGGAACGTAAATAAGGGATATGCTCACTGCAGGTTTGATTAAAACTTTTAAGAGACAAAGGAGATTGATATGAAAAAGTTAGGAATTACTTTTAATCCACTCTGCTACGTCAGCTCTCAATTTTCTAAGTGTGTACGGAATATATGCAACCATTAATAAGGTAGAAAGTTAGCACATAACTCAAGAAAATTTGCAGCGATACGACGTGCCGATATATAAATGTCGAATTTTAGTTTTTCCCGGTGTATAGTTAGAAGGAATAATTCTTGGGCCACCCAATGGGTATGGTTCTGGGTAATTCTGGAGCTGAATTCTTTTCGGTATTTTGTTTGCTTATTTATTTATTTACATCCTTGGTTACCCTGATTGCTGTTATCGTATACAGCGATAACTATAATATTCCACGTATTGCTTAGTTGGAAGCCTTCGTCTCTTTTTAAATTCTGATTAAATTAAAAGTGTACTTGAATTTACACTTGTCTTTAGCCTTTAACGGCTGGCTTCACGGCTTTTCCCGCAAAATCCAACTCTTCCACGGAAGAATTCGTTGAACTCGGTTCACCTTTCAAATAAATCTAATTTTGAAATCCAGGTAGTGAGATAACTTTCAGTTAGAAAGTGCCTGTATTCGTGATTCCTGACCAGTTTCCTGGGTAGACTTTGTAGCGGATGCAAAGCAGTGTTTTGTATTCACTGTTTAACTAATAGTACAGGTAAATGCAGAGGAAAATGCATATTAAAAAGGGCCATCAAAAGTGCACTAGTAGGAAGGGAGAAGGAAAACTTCATATTCGGACAATGATCTCTATAAATGAGTGCTCGGCAAAAACCTGATTAAGAGAGGAGTCATACGATTTTTATTCTGATTGTAATCACAATTTATCTATGTATAGTGTGAGCTGTGAGGGTACGTATTTCTGCATACCATTTGTGGGAATAAATTCGCTCATATTGTCTTTTTAAGTTGATATCATTCATCAGCAATAAAAATAATATCTCGATTTGGTACTTCCCACAAAATCGAATATAAAAATATATATAAGAGAAAAAATAATAATCCTCTCATACATGAAACAAATCCGAAAGTGTGTGAACACTGTGCGTTAAACTAAATGTATCGCCTCTAACCATGCCTGGATTTGTTTACAAAAAACCTGGGTCAGTTTCGAGAACTTTAGAGGTGTTTTGTGCGATCGTTGGACAGCACTCACCTTTAACGGCGTTCAGCTTGTTGCCGACCATCTGCTTCGCCACAAAAGCCGCCATGTTTCTCCGCTAGATGTCGCCGAACGGTGAAAATGAACTCCCTTACGGGCACCACAAGATGACGACGACGGAGTAACCGGACGGGCAAAACCTACGAATAAAAAACAGTAGGATTAAATTTCACCATCTCAACACTGATTAAAGTTGAGCAATTGAACTAAAGATAGGACATCGACGATAGCTCAAAAAAAAGGAATGATAACAAATGGAGCTAATGCTTCATCGATTTTCTACAAAAAACATTTCCCATAACTCCTGCATAGACTTAACATCTTTTCACTAAAGGAAGCACTCCATTACTTTTTTCCCAAATTCTGTACACCAATAAGGACATCATGACGTCAAAGGTCAAACACATTGCCTGATATACATTTAATATTTCATATTATAATCATTTTATGGCGTCCGTGAAGAAAAGTGTGTATAACCACAAAGAAACTAGCACCGGAAATACTCCACACTTATTGAATAACGCTAAAACATAGGAATAACCTAAAATATTTAATATCAGATGGTATACATGGCTTCCAGAGATCTTTAATATACAAAAAAGTATTACATTTGAGTTGTTTTTAGTTAATTTTGAGGTTTGGTGAGTAAAATAATTTTGCCATTTGGAAACGTTTTGACAATAATTCTCAGGCATTCATTGGGAAACCTGTTAATGAAGACACAAATAGACCACGAGATAAACAAGAAAAAATTATATAAACTTGAAGTACAATCGATAAATATTTCGTTTGATTCCATCAATGAACGGATTCCATTACTTACATTCGCTACGACTGCTATGAAGCCACAGAGAAAAAAAATGCGAAGCAGAGCAGGCGGCCACTGTAAGAGAGGCGTAATTATTTTTTACAACAGGCTATCCGGTAAATCTTTTGAAAACCTTTTTACGACTGCACTCGCGCTTAAAAAGGCCACTGGCCTGATTGTGAGTCCAGTTGGGTTGAAACACAGGGACATAAAATAGAATACGAAAACATAAGAGCACGGCCCAATTAATGCAGGTGGTCCAAACAGTCGCGATGCGGCTCAAAGTACCGTGAGGATGATCCACATGAATTAAAGGGCAGCGGTAGACATTGCGGATATTCCAACAGAATCCTTGTTTGGTGACGCCACTTTGCTTTCATTGTCGAGGAAGAACAACACTAAGCTTAAAGCTAAAAGCTGGAACATTGTGATTCCAGAAAGTAAACTAGATTACAGGAAGTAAACTAAAAACACCAATTTGCTTTGCGCAAAAAATATTCTCCGGCCAGAAAAATTCTGAGGTGTCCAGAGAGTTAACTATGATCGATCATGGTAATTCCTACCAGAAAATGACTTATCTTTTCATTTTAACCAGTATTACATCTTCCTTCTAGTAGATAGACTTAACACCTTTGCGTTGGAAAATAAATTCCATTACGTACATCATAAATGTACTAATGTACGCACAAAATAAGTCAATACAGGAAATTTATATTAGCGCATTCGCTATTGATATTTATGTGCCATATGACTTCTAAAAACCGAATCCAACACTGAAGGTCCCAAGCAGCAGTCCACCATCTAGATGATGCGTATGTAAGCGAAGAAATATTTAGCATCAATCACTACGTTAATGACAATATATGTATGAAATTAAAAGAGATAAGAACTCATAGGGCATACATTCGTACCTCGCCACCGTTACTTTGTGATTATCTCCATAGGGATGTAATTTTTCTCCAATATGACACTGACTGTTTAATTCTAGTACTCCTATAATTCACCATATTGAATTGTTGCAAGTAACCACTATCCACAAGGTCTTTGTAAGCATTAACATGAAAAATTGTTTCAGATTACGCTCTTTACAAAATATTCGGAATTTTTTCGATATAGCACGAGATGTAGACGAGATACAGACGAGAAATAAAAACCTGGCGCCGGCTGTCGGTATTGTCAGGGTGAGAAATCGGCTCAAAAGCCACCACTCCAACCCGATCCTCATATTCTTCCACATTTAAGTAGCTAGTCCCACCACCAATACACACATCGCCATGGTGGTGGTGCAATAAATATTTACATTTTATCATATAAGAGCACCACAGTTAAGGTGTGGGGTTACATATGCTACGTGTTAGGGTAATTAATAGTAGCGGGCGTAACTTGGTGGAAATCCACAATCGCAAGAATAGAAGGATCAACAACTTTGGTATTTCCACATAGTAATTTATTGAGACCGACCGCGATTTCGTTACAGAGTAACATTATCAGAATACATAATACATAATCATTATGATAATGTTTGTCTGTAACGAAACCATGGTCGGTCTCAATAAATTACTATGTGGAAATAGCAATGTTGTTGATCCTCCTATTCCTACGTGTTAGGGGTTGTTCAGACGCATCTAGACTCAGGAGGCGTGCGACACTTGTGGTTCAAGGCCACCTCTAATTCAAAAACATTTGATGATGGGACTAAAATGGGATGATGAGATTGATATTTTGCCTTGGCAACGCATCTACTTATGACTGGATCGAAGGTGGGAACAGACTCTAGAGATAAGCAAGGTGACACGATAATCACCTCCCATTCAGTGAGTCTCCTTTCCACCGGAGAGACTTTAAACACCCCAAGGCGCTCCGCGATGAGGGCAGTGAGAGGGAGCCGGCTAATTGGAGCTACGGCCACCAGAGGGACCGCGCGCAGAACAAACAAAAGAGGGTCGTGAAAGAAGACGGTGCACGTAGAAGTGAGGAGAGGAAGAAATGGGAAGGATGAGCAGACTCCACAACGATGCTCCAGCGCAAAGTGCTTGTTAAGCCTCGTCACGTAACGAGAGAAGGAGAGAATGAGAAAGAATGACGATTCGTAAAGGGGAGGTGGATTGGGGATGAATAGGTACCGGGGAATCGGGTTGGTGTGGTGGCTGGAGTGTTAGGTAGTAGGCTTCCCACCCAGTGGGCTCGGGTTCAAATCCTAGAGGCAGAGAATTTTCAGGGACTGCCCAATATCTGATATAATAATGTGTGGTGGGCATTTCAAGCGCACACACACTGTCTATCGGATAGGACGTAAAGATGTGGTTCTCTTGGCGCCTTTCGTAAGGAACATGCTAATGCCGACGCCGGGTTTCTCTCCATCCTCCCTTCCATTCGCTTCCCTCATGGCGCAAATGACCTCACATGTCAGTCGCCTCCTCGAAATACCATACCATGAGTAGGTACCGACGGCCACGAGCATTTATTTGTTAACGGTCACACCACCGAAAATAGCGCTACTTGGCCTATGCATTGGGGTTTTATAAAATTTAACGACTAAGCGTACACGAAAATTCATCCCCTGGATAGGAGCAACCTACCCAGTTGGGAGTCGAACCTATGACCTTCAATTTGGCAGGCAAGGACTTCGTCCTTCTGTCATCGAGGACTGCGATACATAGCAAAGAACAGAGGTAAGCAGGAGAATTTTTTTTCAGGATTTAAAAATTGCGTAATATTCTCCACTAGTGCATTAATGCAAATGGTTATGGTGAAAGAATGGTGAAGTTTCAGTAATTCACAGGAAGATAGCAGGGATAGGGAGGCAGAGATTTTTTAGAGGCGGTCCAATCCCTGCTTGAGGGCCTTGAAGAGGGAAGTACAGCACTCAGTCTGCCGGATGGGACTCTTAAGCCGTAGTCCTTAGGCGCCTTTTATTAGGAGTAGGATGTCGTCGACGTCGCTGGAGTCGACGCTGGGTCTCTCTCTTTACGAGTGACTAAGGGCACACATATTTATATTCATAAAATATATTAAATAAACTGTTTGAGGCGACAAATGCGTAAAAAAAGATAACATAAACTGCAAGTAATTATATTTTTATTTAAACAATGTCCCAAACCGAAGCATTCTTTTATGATAATCCTGTATTTAGTACGATTTCTGCGTGATTTAGGCAACAAATAAGTCATGGACATCGTAAAGCATTTTTTTATAACTCTAGGATTACAGATACTTGACTATATCGTCATTTGTCGTTATTACTGGAAATTGAGCCCATGTAAAATACGATTATAGAAGCCAAAATAGAATAGTGTGGTAATTGGAACGAAAACCCGGAGCGGGCTCGTGGGGATACACTCCTTAATTCAGAATCATGAGTCGGGGACTTTTATGCCCGGATCTCTGGAGATAGGAGGGTAGGAAGGGATAAAGGAAGGACATGCCAGCACGATGGCACCCCGACGACGTCATTGGCATAAGGATAGGTGAGGAAAGTAAGGGAAGGACGATACCTGCGCCGTCATCAAGGCGACGCGAGCTGCCAATAGTGAAACTAGATATGCTGTTCGTAGAACTTATGAAGATAATAATACGCAGATTCTTTTCTAGTAAGATTAGCATGATAGTTTTCAATTTTACTATTACAGTAGTATTTATTTTATCTATTTTATTATTATAGTAGTATATGGTAGATTCAATTTTACTATTACAATATCTGACTCGTGGTCGAGCTTCAAACGTATGGCTGACACTTCCCCGTAGTCATTACGCATGCAACGTCAAGGAAGTAAAACTTCAAAACTTGATAGGGCAAATATCTGGGACATTCCATCACATGAAACCATGAAAAAATTTAAACCGAGGCAAGGAATAGCAAAAACACTTCACAGATACGATTCCTCCACAGCCGACAACGGGTTTCTAGAGACTTCACATTTCCAGTCCCAAAATCAACTACTGAGTAACGCCACAAGCTTTCGCTGCGACTGTTAAACCTCTTTTTAGGCTTTAAGGACTCTCCTGTTTCCATTACATTTCGAAATAGGCTTGTGACGATAAAAATATGAGAAAATTCAAAATGAAGGATAATGAAGCCAAATGATTTCAAACAATGATTCCAGTTTCCCCACAACACGCGAGTGGGATAGAAGAGACACACGCTGAAGAGACACGGGATTCGTGGTCATGACAAAGCACTCAAAAATTACACCCAATGCACTAAGCAGCAATATAGTATTTTTTCAGATGTTAGAAAAGTCCCAATTAGTAAATAGTCGGTTGATACTTTTAGTACAGATGAAAAGGTATGTTCAAGACATCCTTTATCCCTAAGCACAGAGCCAATACATTTCCGGAACAAATACTTTGCACGGAAGTTTCTAAGGTTTTCAATCTCTAAGATAATGATACATCCGACTATTATCAGGTAATCTCACACTTAATCCCGGAGAAAGTACCTGCCAACTTCGCTCATGCCAGTTATATGAATAAAAATCCCTAGAAGCTATGTCTTAAGCATTTGCTGGGAAAAACTGAAATGCCTCTTATAGAATACCTATGAAAACCTAAACGAAACTACCTAATTGTGAGACTGGTTATCGGTAGGTTATTATACGAATACAAGCAGCATCAAATAACAGTCTCACTTGCTCAGCCCGCATAAAGAGGAGTGTGGAATCTAAGACCCCAAGTTCACCCCATTGAGTCAGAAGCAATCAAAGAAAAGCGCTGGTGAGAATATAGTGCAAGTTAATTGTTTAACATAATTGAACAGGATGATATATCCCACATTAAATAAATTGAACCAAAAACTTGAAAAAGAGAATACCAGAGAGCTTACTGTTCAGATACATTGCCGACCCTCATGCTGTGAAAATGGCATAGCGAACACATAATCAGACACATTTCCGTAAAACTAAAAAAATTTATTTACATTAAAATGTAATATTGTTTCAAAAATATAAAATTAAACTCATTGAACTCTATCGAAGTCATTGTAAAAAGACTTTTTATTACATACGTGTGCGTTGCGAACTCTGTAAATCTCAAACGAGAATGAAATAATACCCGCTCCATCGGTTTTCATTCAAACTTTTCTGAACTATCGACGCGGTTGAAACTTGATCCGTGAAAACACTACTTTTATCTCAAACATGCAAACCGTAAAAAATATATTTCCACAAAACGTACGTACTATTAGTCATACGATGACAAAAAAATCTCACCGTATGAAAGCACCCACCGTCACTTACGAAATGACAGATCTATGCGGGTAACACGAGGCTTGTTCGGTTGCAACGGAATTAGTTTTTGCACATGGATCCGGAATTGCAATAGAGAGAGACGAGGTCTAAAATCAAAAGGGAGACTAGCCGCGGAATGCGAGTAGGGTATCGTCCAAAAGGGCCGCATGCTGGGGTCGTAGTTCATTTGGACAAAAGGTGATCCCGCTCGGATCAGAGAGGTGAAACGCAAGTGGGGAATCATGTGTATATTTGAAACCACTGGCGGCTGATAAGAGGGCCCGCAATTTTCCGGAACACACTGCGGAGCCTCTATCCTGTATCACGATCTCCGCAATGACCACAAGCATCCCTCGACCAGATTGCGAGCCATAATTCCCTAGCGAACCGCAGCGCCACCGGCTTGTTCACGGTCAGAAAATAAATTAATTAGTTGACCTAGTTATTTGTGTTGTACAATAAAGTTCGCTCTTAAAAAAATTAATAGTATTTAGCTATCAGGCAAGCTATAACAGATGAGAATTTAATGAAACGAAAACGATGAAGAACTTTAGTAAAAGGAGTCTTTGTAACTGGGGAAAATTACGCAACAATGTTTGCCTCAATATGAGGAAAAAATGCACCTAATTTCATAAAGATAACGACACCTTCGCATTACAAAACGCTTTTTAAAATTAAATTTTAAGCATTATTTGGTATTTTTAAGTAGCTGAAAATTAGATTTCGATTCCCGAGGGGCATAAAAGTAAATGACTATCTAAGTTACGTATACTATATGGAAAAAATAATTCCAAATTTTTTTATGTAAAGAAATATTACTCATTCTACTTAAAATAAAGCACAAAGACGAAAATTACCATTTTGGTTGTGTGCATTGCCGCGGGGCGATTTTCATATTTTAGGTTCATTTTAAGTAAAAGGAGTAAAATAAAATTTCCTCATATGAAGATTTTGGAAATATATGTTCTCTTCCCATGTTTGAGCTGGAGCTGAAAACTTACCATGGAATACAATTTTTCGTTCCTAAAAATATTTGTCAAAAGAAACTGCTATAATTGGCTTTTGAGAATGATCACTCGATCCTAAGATAGTGACTCATCTAATGTGATTCAGTTAATGGGTGAACATTTGTCTTCCCGTCGTTATGCTGATGGGTGCATATTATGCAACTTTACCGGACATCTACACCAAATGTTACGGAGTTAGTATTAGAATCACCAATATATTTTATCACGCACGGAAAAAATAAGGCTATCCGCTTTGTGTTAAAATGATTTCCATCTAATTTGAATGAGGAGTACAATATGCATACGATTACAATTGAACAAATTTAGAATTTTCAGCATAATTATTGTGCCTTACCTTTACTGGAAAGTGCGTCCTCTGGTAAATTGGCGAAGAGTGGCCATTACTGCTGCTTATTAGTTTAGTTCGCAAGTTTTGTCTTTGCATTGATGTGGTAGTATAGTTATTTCATAGTGTGTATAACGTTTTTTGGACTGTGTGGTGTGCATGTGGGAAACCAATTGCATGCTGCATGCCGGTGATTGATCACCCCCTGCCAAACACCCTAGAGGTGGCTCGCAGGAAATTATGCCGATGTTATGCTACAGCTGAGAAACATTAACCTTTTCTAAAGAACATTTCTTGGCAAATGAATTTCTTTTCAATAGTTATATACTGAAAAGGAGATGGAAAACTATCCATGAAGAAATATTTAAAAATTCTTTCAAGTGCCCTTTCCTTACACATATATTATGGATGTCAAAATAATTGAACTTTTGGATAGCACGAGGAAGGACATAATCGTCACATAAAAGTATATTTTTTATGGTAATTAACGGTTCAAATGGGAATGCAGTCAAAAATGAATATGCTCTCAAAAAATAAAAACTTTACCAACATATAAACTTTTTCTCGCCTATATTAAAGAAGCCCTTCGTTGAATCAGGAATATGGAACACGCAGAAGGTTATGGAGCTAAACTTTTTTATCGTCAAGGAAAGACATATTGGTGAACACCAACCAACTTTGCGTGCTCCACTGCTCGTGGTAATCATGCTGGCCTGGTGGCCCCTATTCCGAAAACGTGTTCGTCCAATTCAAAATAAAATACCAGCCACACCGGCCATGAACCAACAGCGCTGCCTGTGACACATGTACGACACTACATCCGCATTGTACCCGTCTGCGACGGCTTAGTTTCATTCCGTCAGACTCTTCATAATTTCCCCGCATTAATGGGTAGTATCCTTCACCGAGGGCTCAGCATCGTGACGAGGCATATTGTTTACGAGCAAGCATCCATATCCTCCCAGCAGCAGGAAAATTTACGCGACTGCGGCTTGCGGAATTTTAACTGCGAGCCCTGCCGCATGTGTTAATAACAACGGTTTTTCCTCCCCTTTCAGCGACCGCGAGCGATAATTTATTGCACGTCCTCGATGCAATATCAAAATTGAAATGAGAAAAAAAAACATTTTTAGTTATGTAAAATAAGTCAGGCAGAATGTTCTGAGCAAAATAAAAAGTATCGCGCCGTCGTGTCACAAGTATGAAAGCGAGATACATATTACGGGGAATGCCACGGTACGTGTTCGAGTTTCATTTGATAAATTGATGACAATAAACATTTCCATGGGCAAAAATTGGAAAAGTTGGAAACATATTGGAAATTTACAGCGCGAGTCCCAGCAAAGCTTCTTGAACCGCTGCGCTGTTGGGGAAATAGTGGCTATTCTTTGCCTTTTTTTTTGGTAGGCCCCGTTGGGAAGATCATTTTATATTAATTTCTACAAGATGAGACCCAAATTTAATCCATGTGATCAAACCAACGCATATTAAGTGTTCTATGTAAGGGATATTCCATCTGATTTTAACGCAATACACTACTTGGCCCAGTCCGAGTTACTGAAAATTTGACATAATTAATGAGCCACATAAATAATAATTGTCTTTATCAAAATCAGCATCATCATAAGTCCACAATCTGAAGATAGATTTGACATATTTGTCTACTTCGCTCTCCTATCTACTTAACATTTCATAGTAACTCCTTAATCCTCTGTTACATCCTCCTATGAAACTCATACGGGGAGTTATTTTCATTATAAATCCCATTCTCATATGCTCACAAATAGTATTGAAGTTAAGGAGAAAGTGAACAAAATATCAATGAAAATATTTCATTAAAAGTGCTTCAATCCCAAATAGCAGCCCATTCGCTTTTGTTAAAAATATTTTTAATTTCGTAACCAAACTTCGCGAATGAACCATGGGTACTTATCGCTTCTTGTAATGATTAATTCAAGCAAAGCAATACGTTACATTCGTAAAATTACGGAATATGTATACCCTCATCATTCTTAAATAACCCGACTCTTGACTTTCCTCCTGCTTTGTGCGCCTATGCTTCGCTCCAATAAAGAAATATTCTCGATACACCGCATCTGAACCACAATTAGAGTAAATTTAGTAAATTATAAGCATAAAAAATGAAATTGACACCAATTTTTGGTAAGCTTTCGGCGTTGGATATGTTTATCTATAATGTCACTAAGCTGTAACTCTATTCGAAATGATGTTACCAACTGTATTTAACCAAACATTTTGTCTTGGGAATAAATAATGATTAAAATTGAGGTGTAACGTACACTACTAGCAAAAATTCTCCCACCAAAGGTAAACCATTATCTCTAGACGTTGATTTTTAGAATCTGAAAATCTTCAGCTTCAATTATTTTGTAAACATACGTTTCATTGCTCCAGCATATCACTATATTTTCCGAAAATACCTGCACGCATCGTCCTAAAAAATTCATACATCTCTATAAAACCAAACTTCCACAGGTAACATCGCCATTTGCGCACGTTTACAATATGACGGTTATTATTTTACCACAATGGCATTTCTTTAGAAACAATGAGGGAAGGTATTCACCTACCCAGCTCCTCTTCACCTACTATGGCATTCATGAAAAATTATTGCGCATTCATCCTTATCCCGAACTGACATTATTCGTAGCAATATTTGAAATTAATAATAATTTAATATTTTTCAACCCTTTTAATGCCAATGCACGGTTCCAATGAACTACGCAAATCGGTACACGTCAAGCTTTTAATAGCCCAGGCCCAAAATACCGAACATCCACTTAACCGTATCCATATTAATTTATCATTAATTGGCATGATTTTCCTTACACAGGATTTCACGATATACTTGAATTAATAAATATACAGTAGAAAGAAAAGGGTTAAAAATGGAATAATTTACACCGAAATGGAAACATATTCGGCACAAGAAATAACCGTCTTATGTCGAGAAAAACTAGCTCATACAATGCGAAAGTGTCTTCAAACTACGAATCACGCTTCATTGTGGTAATTAAAAATATTTTCCCTGAAACTTCACGTAAATTGATGCAATATTGCACAAGTCTTCGCTTCAATACTCTAACGAGGAGACGATAATTAGCTCTGAAGTTCCTCCAGGCTACAAAAGGGGACGAAAATAATGTGAAGTCAGGGTCCATTGGAGTGGGGGAATGAAAACGACTCCAACAACCAACGATATGCTGTACGTGCCGTCTCCCTTCGCATACTTCCCGGACACGTTTACACCAAAACCTAACATTCACGCATAAACCCTCTCCTTCTTTTTTATCTGCCAGCAAATGTCCACCCCCACGGCACGGTAACCATGCGTTACCCTGTCCTCACTCCACCATGCAAACATAAAAAAGTCGGGACCGCCATAATAAAAAACAAGAAGATAACGTTAACCGCATCTCTCCCCCTCATTATTATTATTTTCATTCGCTCGCTATTTTTTCAAGCTAAAGCTACTCTCCCCCGCTCACTTAAAACTGCTGACCGTTTGGACATGCGTGTATGCTTTCGTGTGTGTGTGCTCGCTTTATATTTACGGAGCACCTTTTGCAAAGGGTAGGGGGGTGGGCGAAAGCCGCTTGTTCCCGTAAACTTACCCATGCCCTCGGTTGACCTCCGCCCCGAAAATCGCCGTTTTATAAGCGCGCCCACGGGCACGGAACCACGTCATTTGCGGTCGGAGTTTTCAGTTTCCTTCCTTTGGCTTTCCTCTTTTCCCATCTACTTTTTCCCCCATTCTTTTTCCCGGGACCGATGGCGATTCTTTGCGAAATATATGATTTTTCCGGCCACGGGGAACGGAAACCATTGCATCGTTTCCACCATGCATTTATTTATTTATTAAGTTGTCCACAAAAAACATATTTTTCAGTTTACAGTGGCACTATGTCACAGAAAAAAAAAGCCC
The DNA here is from genome assembly GCF_921293095.1 of Ischnura elegans. Taxonomy (NCBI): domain Eukaryota; kingdom Metazoa; phylum Arthropoda; class Insecta; order Odonata; family Coenagrionidae; genus Ischnura; species Ischnura elegans. Next base: position 59,458,923 of record NC_060247.1, read on the forward strand.
GAACACAATTAAAAATAATCAATTTAAATAAATAAAATTGCAATGAAATGTAATAATATTGTCCTCCAGAGTTTCTATGCAGTTAGGAGAGAGCGTGTTTTGTGAAGTTGTGATTAGGAAAAAAGAACAGGTCAATGTGGCCTGGAAGATAAATTTCCTTGAGTTTTTGAAATCAACTAATATTAATTTTATCGCGCGTATCACTATCGTATATATCGTATTGCAGACTGAAACCTTTTAGAATTTCCATGATAAAAACTACAAATGGTTATTTCCACACTTCAATACAAAACTCAACTATCGTCCATGGTTTCGGCATTCTATCCTAGACTTTTCTATTCAAGGAAAATGGCATAGAATTTCAAAACCATGTTCAGTTTAGTATTTGAGGTTAATATTAATGTGTGGAAAATAACATTTTTAGTTCTTATCATATATCAATCAAAATTCCACCAAGTCAACCCTACAACGATTTCATACTTTCAAAATTTCTTCCCAAAAATATTTAATTAATATTTAATTCAGAAGTGTAGAAAAGTTATCAAGGCTCATAATCCGCTTTAATGAATCCTAATGGTCACCTTCAGCATGATAGGTGTGATTTTTCCAAAAATTTAATTTCTTATGTTTAATGGTTTAAATATAACTACAATCGCTCCAGAATGCGCGTGGTTAGAACCACCTCTTATTAAGGTGCTCACGGCTCATCACTGGGTTAAAAACAACTTGCGCATTTGAAACTGAACAACATACAGAATTACGTGAATCTTCCTGAATCACCTGTTTAACTATGATGATAGTTAAAGGCAAAATGAGCCATTCAACCCTATTGTTGGTTAGGATATGTCAGGGAAGATCTCACCCAAGACTTTTCCACAGGCGTTTAAATACCAAGTTAGAAGGGGGCAGTTTCTTTACTTAGAGGATATTTCATTTTTGGATGTCAGATGTCTTCACCCGTTATCCTCACTATGCTACCACACCCCCCTCCCCTTGTGCAGGTATTAAGGGCCTATGGTACGACCGAGGATTACGTGAAAGATATTATACTCATAATCGAGATCTTAATGCTGCACTCATTCTTGATATATATTGACTTAAATGATTGCATGAAAAGCTAATAGAGGAAGTAAATTGTAAAATTCTTGCTTTTTTTTGTGAAGAGAACTCAACAATTTTTCGTTCGTAAAGAGGCACCATAGACAAAGAGACATGTAAGGTACAATATTAACTCATTAATTCATCTGAGAAAGATCGTTCGAGGGAAAATCAGCTGAGGAATATATTATCGATTCATTATTTATGAAAATATTTTGTTGTCTATGATTTAAATATCTTATTAGATGAAAGGAACACAAGAAGCTCATCAATCATTATGATCTCATCTTTTAAAATGACGTGAAACTACATGAGGAGATACAATTTGTTTTTATGTAGGTAAATTTATTTTTTTAAAGGCGGATATAGTAAAGAATGAATGTATGTGTTTTACTAAACTCTCAATAATAAAATTACGCAATCAATATTGGATATTGCTGTTCACCCTTCACAATCCTTGATGAGAATGACTTTAATATCACGCTTTTATTTTCCACACACTTAAAACAAAAGTAAGTTACATTATGGCATGCTTTGAAAATAGCATGCACTTACACCAATTACCTTAAAGTTGCTGCTGGAAAATCATGGTGAGAACCTACCTATATGATCAAAATTTAGCGTCATGCTTAACGGAGTATGTGTCAAAGGATATTTAGAAGAAAAAAAAACTATCAAATCCTGCATCAAAAAAGAGTAAGGTGAGCATTATTTTTAGTATCTCAGTTGGCTCTGCTGGAATAATAAGGTGAAGGCCTTCACATGGAAGCATGGGAAGGAAGAAACGCTAGTGGTACTGGGAAAAGCTTAGAGCGTTTTAATAGCATTTTCTTCATTAAAATCATAACTTCTCCAGCCTGGTACACAGAGAGCGGGTGGCACGAACTAATGACTCTAGGCACCAGCTGCACATCATGCTTTTCAGACCCTCAAAGTCTCCGAATATCTTCCTTCGATGGCATATTGCCAATGGCCTCCGACTGTAAAACTCAAAATCGTTGTGGCAAATGGACCAGACGGTACTAATGGGGCCGACCCATAGAGTTTGTACAATAATAATTCTCCTTATTGATGACGAAATGGCTGAATTCACTGCAAAGGTACTTAAACGGGTATTTGAAGTAGGAAAATGAAGTATGGTGATCCATAAAACGCGGGTTGCTAAGATTGAGGGAATCGGAAACAGATTTTTACTGCTAAATCACTAAATTAAGCCACTGGAAGTACTCGCAGCCAAAAGCGAAAAAAAGTAATTTACCTTACCAAACGAATCTTTTTATACAGTAAAATAATAAATCTTTTTTAAACATTCATGAAATGCCTCGATATATGTGAAGCACAATGCTTATTCAACAAAAAATTTTAAAATTTCGACCAAGGTTGGGAAGAGTTTAGCGCACTATTAAGGACACAAATGTGATTTACTGCGACGAAATAAAACGCGGAAATTATATGAAAGATGACATAAGGTTTCATAAGACCCATCATCGGATTAACGACCGTTGCATAAACCAATTATTTCACTAGGCCACTTGCGCTCGGCCCTGAGAGAGGCAATGGGGGAACTCACTAATGGCCTAAGCGATTTAACGAAACATTGCGCAATGACTGGCAAAAGACCCTCGATACTCGTTTCATGTCGGAGAAGATTGAATGGCATGATCACGCCTTTTGCTCATTTCCCTGCCTTGATCCGTGCAGCGTGTTCAGGCGCATAATTGCACTGTTGTGACGCTTTGCATGACACTCGGATGCAAATCAACCTCCGGGTGGATTGGAAAGCGAGATAAAAATCTCTTGCACATTTTCCCGCGCCAATCCACGCCCATCGGGGCATTCGCTGGGATTAAGACCAGAGAAAAAAGGAAAAGAGGTCACGCAGTCGGTTGGCACTCGAGAGAAAACACGGCGATAATGAGAAGCGCTCAAAACATCTATGAAAATACGAATGAACAAGCATCCGCGCACGCAGTTTCAAAGGCGCTAATGATATAAAGAACTTGCAGTTCCTTTGAGCTGCGCTACTCATGGGAAACGCGAGTTCTTTGTCAGTTGCAAGACAACACGAGAGGAGGCAATAAAATTCCAGGAAATAAAATTTTTTTCCCTTGCTTTTGTATCATCGTTTAAATAGGTAAACAGAACAGTGTCTTTTTCGAGGCAGTGAATTTAGACTCCGCAATAGTCTTTCAAGTAAAAGTTAAATTGAATTTTCACAATTTAAAAAATCAAACCCCTGAATTGAAAATATCTCAATGCAAACTTAGTAAATCATCCAAGAGAGGCTTAAAAGAACGTAAAATTTAAGAATATATGTAGAAAGTAGGATAGTTAACATCGCAATGAGTGTGTGGGACTAGAGTTTGTACAATTAATAATAGGATACCTAAGCCCATTATTGCTACCTACTCCGTAAAATACTCAAATGTCTATACCGAACTTCCGCAAATACCTTGCTATGAAAATCCCAAGCCGATTAACATTATTACTACCATTCTATGCCCACAAAAATAGAATGCATGTTCAACCTGACCCACTCGGTTCACGGCTGAGAAATGTTTTTCGGTGGTTCCCTTGTCCCACCAAATTCAAAATTTAATTTCATTAAATATTACATATTAATATTGTACTCGAAGATTGCTTACCACGAATAGAATTTTGGAGAAACGAGAGTTGAATATATTATTTGTTCAGATTGCATTGAAAATTAAACACTTTTGGGCAATATTAGGACCCGTTAAAACAATCTATTATAATTCATACGGGGTATATTTTCCTCTTATCCTGTATCAACCAAAAGCAGGATTTTACGCAATGCGAAATAATACTTATCTACTGATACGCCAAAAAGGAGTTTTGTAAAGTAATATAGTGATTACTCATTTGATAAACATGCATACAAAACCATAGGAGCTCGAATATCCTTCAATTCAGTATATTACAGTATATTCCTTGAAAAAATAAGCCCAAAGCTCACTCTTCATGCATAACATGATTCCATGGAATGCTATTTTTGCAGAGTAATGTTAGTTAAGAGTTCGATGCGCAACGAATGAGACGACGTGTCAATTTTTACCATATAATTTAAGGAAATAAATCATATCACCTATAATACAAGTAAAAGTCTTTCATTCTGTCTATATATGACTATTACATACAGGAAAAATATGAAAAAGCTATTACTAGAAAAGCTGATCTCCGGTATACACTGATGAGAATAATTGCAAGATAAAAACTGCAAGCAATGTAAGGTTTTCGGTATTTCAGTTTTTTGAGTATTGAATTTCATTATTGAGTAAACTCAAGTTTAAAGCGCACAACACTCCACGCAAAAATAATTAAATGATGAAACAATTATGATGCTCGCATTTCATGATAGTATGTGACGCGTATTTTTCTTTTAATACCTACTTCAAGGCTCTCGAGTACGTGAGAAGGAAACCAAAAGAATACCACACAATTTTACTACCGAAATTAAACTGTGAAAATAAACAGGCAATGTACTCCAAAATCGTTATTTTAATTTACGATTGCGACGTTACGTACGATTTTATTTTTGAAAAACTCTAAATTTATACTGCCTCAAGTTTGGAGTAGTTTTATGCAGCTCCAACTGCGGGGAAGTTGCGAACGTAGGTACTTACATGTACGAGATTTTTTAGACGAAGAAAGCACTCGACCAGGCATCGTAACACTGCACTTTTTATAGCACTTGGGAGAATTAATACCTAACACGCTGTCGAAGAGTGAAGTTTCCCACCAAGATCATTAGATAGAAGGTCCCACTAATGGTTAATAAAAACGAAAGCATAAACGCTGCAGGGAGAAACAACTGATAATTAACTTGATATCTACTCGTTTGAGGAAAATTTTAAAATAAATAAAGAAATTTTATTATTAATTATTCATCTCTAAAAATATCATTATGCTCCAAAGAACAATCCTAGAGCAAATAAAATTTCTATCTATATATCTATCTAAAAATATACACTTTATGCTCCTAAGCATCATGTTTTTCTCACCCTATGAAATTATGCAATGACTCGAATGAAAGCTGATAGGTATCTAAAATTATTATTTCTAGAGATAT